>NC_082601.1:20805418-21405418 GCF_030936135.1 Gavia stellata | reverse complement strand
CGGATCATTTTCATGGCAAGAGTGTTGGTCCTGTGACTAATAAGCCACCACTTTTCTCTATATCAAAAACCATAGTGGATAAGAATTATCTGGTGAAGACTAGGAACTAGGATGAAGATAAAAAAATGCACTTTTGTGATTAAAATCTTTTTGAAATTTAGGCACTTATAAGAAATATGTTCACAATGTCTTTGCTTAACTGCTGTGTCTCTCTTGAAGGTGCCTGAAATTTGTAAACATTTCCCTTCAATTTTTAACATTCAACTTCTGCAAGAGTAAGAATTTTTGGTCCTGAATATTCTCAGAAGAGTTTCAGGCTTGACCAGTCAAAACTGCTTGGCACTAGCGCATTCCTGATTAAATATGCATTTCTTTGTCTTATCACCTGATCTGTTTGCAGTTCCTGAAGCATGATTAACACACACATACACAGGATTAAGTGCCTCCAAGAATGCAATGAGGACATGTTTTCTTTTAAATATTGTATCTGGAGGAGAAAGCCTTTCTTTTGTGGTGGAAGCTTAATGACTGTAGCTCATGTCTCAAATGTGGGACAATCCACTTCAAAATTTTCCCTATAGGAATTCAAACCAATATTTTTGTCACCTTTTAGAATAACTCAGTTGGGGTCCTTCCATTGGAAAAAGGAAGGATTTGGCTAATGAAGACAGTCAGCAGTCATACCCTCCTGTTACACAATGAAGAAATAGATGCACCATTGTCATTGTGGTCACACTCAGTCCTGCTAACCACCAGCCTATAGGTTTGAATAAGGTACATCCTCCATCTCTTATACTGACATAATGCTCTTGTGCAGTAAATAGTTAAAGATTGAGTGGACTACTAAAAGAAGCAAAAGGGAGAATGTTGGTGATCAGGAATTCATATGGGAAATTCAGGTTCCGGTCCCTATTTCAGTGCAGTTTCTGCATTTTAGCCACTGACTATTGACTGTTAAAAAATTATGAACAGATTTTGTAGCAGGGAAAGATTTCTGTCTCAAAACAGATACCTTAGTCATTAGGCACTGCCAAAAGTCATGTTCCTTCTTACTACCACTGTTCAGTGAATCACAAATTATTTTCCGCACAATTGTAGCTTCAGCATAATAAATGGAGAATACTCCACTAGTACAGAACAGTCCTGGGATTACATTTTTAAAAACAGACTTCAACAGCTAACTAATCTAATAATCACTAATAAAAATATTTAAATGACTTCTTTCTCAGTCATTTTAATGACATATAGTGTTTAAATTAGTAGAATCCAATTACACTTCCAAATTACTTTTTGTGGAGAAGTTGCCAATTAAAAATTATCAGAGCTATAATCTATTCTGATAAAACTTCAGTTAATATGTACGTAACTTCATAATCTTTAAAAAAGAACAAGCACAGGAAGAGTATATAGGACAATTTAAAACACAGTTTACTGCTACCATGAATAGTGGTAATATCAGAATCAGTTACATTAGCAGAATTAATCTGATATGGGTGGGAGCTCAAAATAGGAAGCGAAGAGAGGAGAGTTTTCCTGAGTGCATATTGCTGATTGTACTGGGACTTCACAGTCAACTATTCAGACTGTATCTGTGTCATAAGATTTTCTTTTAGTGTCATTCGTACAGCAATATCATCTGAAGCATCATTGCCAGTTACAATATATCTGCAGAATAACAACAGTATCTTCTTCACACTTCCCAATTGAGGCCTTTAGAATGTTTTATGAAACATTACAGGTTTAGGTTGACAGTACCCTTGAAACTAATAGAAATACTACGCTAACTTTACAGACAAATACAGAATGACGGGTATTTATTACTCCACCAAGATAGCAATAAATATTTTGTGATGAAGAAATCCAAAGTATTCTGTTTCCTAGTACCGAACTTTAAGACATTTTATTCCCAAACTTCCAGTACATGCTCTGGCTATCACTAATTGCTAAGCAGGGAAAAGGCTGAAAGTGACAGATGGACTTTAACATAGTAAGCAGGAAAAAAAAGAACAAACCCAGAAGGACCAAGCCTATACCAAGAAACTATGTGATTTACAAAAAGACAGAAAAATCACCTGTGCCATTACTGTCATATGCAAACATTCTGTGTGTGATCTCACTGATAGGTGGAATTTGACCAGATTAGCAGTAGAATTTGCTGCTCCTTTGGCAGCAGTAAGTTTTGAAACAGTTAACAATGGGATGATAGAACAATGGAACAGCAGAAGACTGGAAGGACAGAACAAAGCACTAGCCCTGTGTGGTGTAAAAGTGCCTGAGGAAGATTCCTTTTCTTATCCTATGTACAAAGATAGAATAGAATCAAGCAAAATCCTACATTCAGACCAAGAAACTTTCATATAATCACCCTTTTTGTTACACAGAATAATCAAAGGTTAAACTACAACAACTTCTGCTTTGTTCTACACCCAAGTCATGGTTTTGAAGAGTAAGATAAATACTAATATAAACAACCTTCAAAAAATAAATATTTTTAAAAGAACAATAAAGACATTACTGATAAGAAACAAGAAAATACGACTAAATATGTGATGCAGTCTGTACAAAAAAGGATCTCAGAAGAAGAATCATCTTATCCATACTTACGCCCTCAGATTCAAGTGCAAGAAAATCACTTATGAAAACTTTTATTTTAGTTTATGCCTACACCATAGCATGCAGTACTGTTCAGAAATACCCATGCTAATTCTGAACGAACTAGCATCAGTGCCAAGCATAGCACAGACTTACTCCACTTGAGGTGGTGTGCCTCCACCATGCACAATTGGACAGAGCACTGGGTTAACACAATAATAACGGCTTCGGCATCCACTGTAACTCACTAAGTGCTAGCTCGGATTTGTCCGTTTGGCACCACATTGTGCCAGAAAGAGATGCATTTATTATGGTCACAGTAAGTAACAGATTCAAATATCTTAAAGTTTTAAAAAATATAATGGGTAGCCATATGAAAGGATCTTATATTGAGAGATAAAGCTTCATAACTTTTTTACCATAAGGCCATTACTTCACTTCTTCAGTGGTTCTGCTACTATAAGATGGATTATTAATGATTTATATGAAATCATTTATATGAAATCATTCAGTGATGCTGGTCCGGTATTCATATGTACTTCTGATGTATTTTGACTATATCAAAAAGGTTAAAAGCATCAGAATTAACTATTAATTTGACAGGAAGCACTCCAGAAAGCAGACAAAAGAGTAAATAAACTGCACGGATGAAATAAGCATGCAGAAACTTGTGCACCCCCCCCCCTCATTTTGTAAGACTTTTGGTATTCAGGGCTATTAAATTGGTTCATTTTCTTGTTAATGATTTAACTAAATAAAATAGAAAAAAAGTATTAATTTTCTAAAAAATTATCTTATGCATCTTGATTATTACTGTAAACGCAATACTGTACTACTATCTCATTCAAAACCCGCAACCTTACATCAATTTACCTTAAATACCATTACAAGTTTGTATATGCTGTTAAACAGGAATGAAATAGAGACTTGAACTCAACACTAGTAACCTTAGGAAAAAAAGAAAAGCATCAGAGTATTTTAAATATAGAAATAGCCGTACCTCTTTGCTTTCTTCCAGGTCTGACTCACTGCTGAACTCCTCTGTATTTAAATTTTCAAAATCTGATTCCCCGACAGCAATTGGCACTGTCACAGTGAGACTTGGATTGTTTATGAATGACATGTAATCACTTTCATCAACAACATATTTTTCCACGCTGCTGCCTATGCCACTGGTAGTTCCATTCCCTTCTTTAAGATAGGCAAGGTTTTTACCTATTTCTACTATTGTGTGGTTGGAAATACAGCTGTCTTTTTTGTTGTTTAGGTCTTCAAGAGGTTTGATTTCATCTAAAACTTTCTGCTTTCTAACAAAGGCTTTTTGGATGAATTCACGCACTTTTCTCTTCACATAATCTATGCCTTTCTGAATCCTTGCCACAGCAATCTGTAGATTGTTCATTTCATTATCATCGTCTGTAGCAGCAAGGTTGTCTGAACTAAATGAGCTCAGCAGCAAGGCCAAAAAGAGGTTGAGTACCTAAAAGACAGTAAGGAGAAAATATACTGGATCTCTTATTTTTAAGTCATAAAAAGTAATTCCATTATTATTTGTTCAATATGACATAATTTTTATTTCACAGCTAGCACTTTATTTCAACCCACCTTCCTGTTATTCTTTCCAGTCCATAATCCCTGTCCCCATATTTTATTATAACTTGCCAAAAACATTTTTAGCTTGTTTAACTTGATTAATATAGGTGAAAATCTGAGCTGTTCCTTGACTTTCTCCTCCACACTGGAAGTAGTGCAGATCTGTTCCTCAAAATGGAGAATGACATAAGGAGGCAGGATACAACATGATGTAGTAATTTATGCAAGCTACATCCGCTGTAGTGTTCATAGGTGAGGGGAATGCAGACAGACTCCAGTCTTCTACAGTTCACCAGACCATACTTTCAGTATCTCCAATTCAGAATATAATGGACTCATATATTTGCCAAGAATATATCAGTCTATTTTTGTTTTGGGCAGAAAAACTAGCTAAGAGATAAAGAGTCCACAGATGTGTTCAGTTTTAGGAAACTATTTCAGGCTTTCTTGCATGACATTTTACAAACATACAAGACAAATTTGGACTACATGTAGTTATGACAGACTATGTGCAAAACTGATTAAAAATAATATTTAAATTATATTTGTCAATTCTTCCTGTTGAAACTTGCAGAATATTTTAGAAGGTATACCACAGGAATCTCACATTAGTCCAGTTAAACTTGGTATTTATGCCTGTGGATAAGCATATTTATAAAATTTGTGGATGATACCAAAAAGAGAAGGGATAGCTAGCACTCAACAAGAAAGAACTACAATTAGGCATAACCATGGCAAATTGGTAAAATGATTCAAAATCAATATGGCATTTAATTCTGAAGTATTAGTGTGGAAATGTTGGTTATGAAAAATGAAAAGTACATATACAGAAGGTGTGAAAACTGGCAAGGTGGAAGCACTGTAGAAAAGGGCACATAGGCTGCATCAGAAAAGCAATGCTGGTACAGAAATTTCATGTGTCATTTGCGGATGTATCACAAGGAACGCTGGGTGTAAGACATGGAAGTATAACTATTCCATGTTATTTGGTACTTTTGTCTCTATCCAAAATGCTGCTTGGAAGGAATTCAGAGGCCAGTAGCAAAAGGGATAAGTAGTTTAGAAATCATCACCTGTGAGAAAAAATTGAACAGCTAGGCTTATTTTTTTTCAGAAAGAAAAGACTGAAAGTTGAAACAGTAAGCCTTTAAGTAATACAAATGTTGTCATGAAGACCAACTGTTTTCCATCACTATTGAGACCAGTCAGTTTAACTGGCTGTAAAAGGTGATTTAAGTTTGATGGTTTTTTAAAAGGCATTTTTAACTATAAGCATAATTCAGCACTGATCTTATTAAAGTGGTTATGAAGTTACTGAAGATTTAAAAGAAAAGGTGGGCAAACGTTTTTCGTAATCAAGGTATATTTGAACCTGGTTTAGAGAAAGGGCAAATTAATTACATGATTTCCTAAAGTCCTTCTCCAGTCTTCCTGTCTGATTTCTAAATCATGAAAAGTAAGAAATATGTTCTAATAGTTTTAAAAAATCCCCACCGATTACGTACCACTAGGTTTCCAATCACCATGACCATCATGAAGACAGTAAGGCACATAGTTTGGCCTGCAACCTCCATGCAATCCCACATCGTTTCTATCCATTCTCCACACAGTACTCGAAATACAATCAAGAAAGAGTGGAAAAAGTCATGCATGTGCCAGCGTGGAAGTTCACAGTCACTAGAGATCTTGCAGACACATTCCTTGTAGCTTTTCCCAAACAGCTGCATCCCAACCACAGCGAAAATGAACACAATGATGGCCAGCACCAGGGTCAGATTTCCCAAAGCCCCCACTGAGTTGCCAATAATCTTAATCAGCATATTTAGAGTTGGCCAAGATTTTGCCAATTTGAAAACTCGAAGCTGCAAAACAGAAGAATAGTATACAGTAATTCATGTTACTGATTGTAATGAAATTATTGCTATACATTTTATACTTCAGTTACCCTGTGTCTAAATAATGTCTCATGTAACCTTTAGAAACTTTAGTTACAAAATTTGTGTTTCCAGTTCTTTGTACAATACTAGACATCAGCAGTCTTAAGTCCTGATTCAAGTCATAAGAAGTAAAAAATATTATCTCTATGCTCATTTCAATTACTTTGCAATTATCACAAAGTCTCCAATTCAGACTTTGCCTCTTTTGGTGACTTTAGATATCTATAAGCAAGTTGTACTTGTTGGACAAGTCTTTCTCTTAACTCTAAGAGAATATTACTAAAAATAAACCAGCACATATGAAATGTGATCAGCTTAACAGGATTGTAAGTGTATAGACACTTCCAGATCTCTTTCATCTTAACTGGCAGAGAGATGGAAGAAATAGTTTTCCTAGAAAGAGAAACAAGCTAGAGTTCTTAATGACAGGCATACAAGTTACTTGCAAGTATCTTTAACAATATCTTTTCTGTCATTTAAAATAAGCATAATGTGTCTTACAACGTTTGTCACACAACATTGAGAAAAACAGACAAAGGAAAGTGTTATGTTAAACTAGAACTTGAAACAGACAAAAATGAAATTATTTGGAAAGATACAGCAAGTGTTCAGACAATTGAAAGAGGAGAATACTAAAAGTAATCTAAATCTAAATATTATTTCATGGGATGAGACATAAATAAAATACATAGATGTGAAGTTAAAAACAGAATTCTATTACTGAAGGAGAAGTTAATCCAGGCAGGTATTAGACTTTAGGCAAAATGCAATATAATGCTATACAGAGAATCAGCAAATGGATTAATTTATACCCCCTCTTTTTTTAAAGGGGGTTTATTTAACTTTAAATAAAAGTTAAATATTTTTTGCTTTATTTAAGGCAAAAGTTGAGCTTGATGACTAGGAACTCTAGCTTCATGTCTCTTACTGTGTAGGTCTTTTCAGAAGAGGATTCGATCATCAACTTGCATGCTAGCCTAGTCTTCAGCAAGATCAAGGTTTTTCAAGTTCCTATTCATGACAGAGATATCTCATAACAGACAGAGATACTGTAGTGACTTCTGAACAGAAAAGCTGTTAGACAATGGATGGACCCTTGCAGAGGATGGTAAGAAGAAGGCTGGTACTGATGAAAAATCCATATCCAAAGAAAAATCTTAACACTACTCTCTTCTAAAACTAACCATGTAAGCAAACTGGTAATGGAAGTCTATCAGCTAAAACTGTCAATAAACTTTTATTAACTAATCCGTTATTTACTAAGTGATTTACTAATCTTCAGTCACAGGTAGTGAGGGCCTGTAGCTCTTGCATTTTTTTATTCCCTCATCTAGGGAGAAAAAGACTCTAAGAGATACTACTATTAAAAAAAGTTAATCCTTAACGCACACTCACCAGAAGAACAGAATTGATGTTGACAATGTCTTGAAGAAGAAATAGACGTTACTAAGATAATATGTAAAACAAACTTGACATAATAGATACGTGCCATCTAGCAGGTATGCAATTTAGTATTTTGTAACTTCTTATGAAAAGTTCTTCTGTCTTAGCCAAAGATGTAATGTACAAATGAAAAATGCACAACATACATGCACAAATACAAAAATATAACATAGAAACATGTCTAGTATATTTACCAATCGGAATGATCGAAGGACAGATAATCCTTCTACATTTGCAAGGCCGAGCTCCATTAAACTAAGACTCACAATAAAACCATCAAAAATATTCCACCCCTCTTGAAAATAATAATAAGGATCCATGGCAATTATCTTGAGAAACATTTCTGCTGTGAAAATTCCAGTAAACACCTGCAAGGAAAATATAGTTTCTTACTCTAGTTTAATGAGAAAATATTAAAAAAAAATAAACTAATGGTATCAACTTTTGGTAAGTTATTCTTCAGCAAGGAACCCATGATAAGTCTGAATAGCTTCTCTGTATTGCCATACATTTGGGTTAGGAATTAAATTCAGATTTGAAGCTTACATATGCATCATTACGTTTGGCTTCCAAAGAAAAAGAGGCAAATGGGAAAAATATGATTTTTATCTAGCCTGCTAATATGCATGTATAAATACCAATACACAGTATCTCTTCTGATTTTAATGCTCAGTTTTTCCTCCTTAGATCTCATCTTTGCCCTTGGGACATCTTTTTGCTTCTAGGGATAAAGATAAGTTTATGAGAGGGACAGTTATTTTATTAAGAAAAAAAATTATACTGAAAGTTGAGCTGAACTATTCTTTTCAGGATGACCTGCAGAAGGCGCTGTCATGCCATTCACCATTTCCTGCGGAGCTGCAGTATATCTGCCATGCTTACTGGGTCTTTCCCCTCTACAATTACCTGAACACCCAGGACCTCAGGAGGTCCTAGTGAGGAGCACAACAGGTGTGGGAATGGAACTGAAAGTTCTTATGATTTGTAAGTATCCATCCAAGAAAAAATATTAGATAAATCCCTTTAACCAGCTTCAATGACAGAAGCTGTATGTTTTCAAAATCAAAATGCATACTGACTCAATAAATCTTACTATCTTTTGCTCCATAAATCAAGAGTGCTGAAATCCACAAATGTCAACAAAGAGGGATTTGATACAGCTTAAATTTAAATTCAACTGTCCCAAAACTTTAAATATGTAGTCAACATTTTCTTTTAAACAATGTACATAGGTCACAGAAGAATTGTTTAAGAAAAATGCATTTGACATACACAGTACATCATGAAAGACTTACAAGGTTTCCTACTGAAAGCACACCACTAAACTGTTCTGTCATTGGATAGTGCTCCATGGCCATGAACAGGGTGTTTAGGACAATGCAGATAGTAATGGCCAGATCAACAAATGGGTCCATCACAATCAAATTTACAATATGTTTGACTTTCAGCCAGGGAGTACAGCAGTCCCAAATCAAGCAAGTGTTAGCAAATTTATACCAGCATGGTGGGCATTTCTGTCTGGATTCTTCCAGCTCTAGAGAGAAAAATGAAAATAACATTTTAAACATATTTCTCTATTGCAGTATCACCTGAATATTTCCTTGAGGCCTAAATGCTGTTTTCCAAGGTACTGTTGATGAACTGTGTTGATATTGTAGACCTTTTGAAACCAAGGCTACTGTCAGTCAAAAGACATTACAATTAAAAATATTCTGTCCCACTATGTTTTAAATTTGATGTACAAAGAATACTAAATATTCAATAGATAAAATAACCATTCACAAGAAAATACTACATAGCCTGCAAAATAGAAATTTGTCTTAGAAATCTGGCATACACGCTGGGCGATGAGTGGATTGGGGTATTGGTGGATGAAAAACTGAATATGAGTCAGCACTGTGCGCTCACAGCCCAGAAAAACAATCTCATCCTAGGCTACAGCAAAAGAATTGTGGCCAGCAGGTCGCAGGAGGTGATTCTCCCCCTCTACTCTGCTCTCGTGGGACCCCACCTAGAGTATTGTGTTCAGCTCTGGGATCCCCAGCATAAGAAAGACATGGACCTCTTGGAGTGGGTCCAGAGGAGGGCCATGAAGATTATTAGAGGGCTGGAGCACCTCCCATGTGAGGACAGGCTGAAAGAGTTGGGGTTGTGTCAGCCTAGAGGAGAGAAGGCTCCAGGGTGACTTTCTAGCAGCCTTTCAGTACTTAAAAGGGGGTCTACAGGAAAGATGACGAGGGACTCTATAAGGGAGTGTAGTGATAAGACAAGGGGTAATGATTTTCAGCTGAAAGAGGGTAAATTTAGATTTGATAGTAGGAAGAAATTCTTTACTGTGAGGGTGGCGAGATACTGGAGCAGGTTGCCCAGAGAAGTTGTGGATGTCTTCTCCCTGAAAGTGTTCAAGGCCAGGCTGGATGAGGCTTTGAGCAATCTCATCTAGTGGAGGGTGTCCTTGCCCATGGCAGGGGGATTGGAACTAGATGATCCTTAAGGTCCCTTCCAACCCAAACCATTCTATGATTCTATACATAGAATTAATAAAATATTTAAAATTTTCCTCATGTAAGATAAACATTTAGAACAAACCTGAAGTCAGACAACTATTTAGACAGTATTATGGTCCACATGTGCAAAACTGCCTGTTATTACCTTCCCATTTGCTATTTTGGGCATAGTCATTTAAGCCTCAAAGTAATGTTTTGCCCTTTCTTACAAGAAGTTGCTTAATTCCATGATTCAGGTTCATTGTATTTAGCCTTACAGAAAGAATGTAAACCTTCCTTTGTGAAACAGCATGTCTGGTGAATTGGTAGAAGGGGTTTGTTCTACTGCAAGAAGCATAGCCGTTTCAGTACTCTAAAAAGAGCTTTTACCCCAAAACATAACATCACTAGGGAAACACTGCATTGATCAATTGCTTTCTGCTTGCATTTAACTTGGAAGTTTGCTGCTTCCACCTCAAACCTATTAGTATATTGAAAGCTTTTCCAAATATATTGGTCCATCTTTAAAAAAAAATATACAACCTCTATGTACAAATCTCATCTTGCCTGTACCCTTTAGGCTGAAATAGCTGCCTTAAAACACCACTGCTACTTAATGTATCATACATTTAATAGCATTTTATGGCATTGTCATACAAAAATTCTGTTACATACCTTCCATTGTGTTTGTAAGCATGCTGGCTATACTCATTGCTCTTTGCCTTGCACTAGGATCTGTTAGGTAGTCCATAGGAACATGGTAAGAACTAGAACGTCTCTTTCTTAAGTCAGTTTCTGTAGTAGTGCCCTGAAAATAAAACACTGATAAAATAGCGTATTGATTGTTCATTTAATAAGAATAACACTGCAAATTATTATAAAAGTATAATGGTTTAAAAGACCCTGCTGTCCTGCACCATGCTCCATTTATGTTGTGGTTTTGCAATAGACGAATATATGCCTAACTTTGTATATAGCAAATAGTCAAATACATCAGTAGGATTGCTCTTGTGCTTAAAGAATATGTTTTTAAGTATTTTGCTGAAACAGGGCTGGGACATTAAAACAGATTTTAGACTATAAACAGTTTTTAGACTATAAAAAGTTCCACAATGCTTGTCAATGAGCTCTGCCATAAATATCTTTCTAAATAGGCAGTGAAGTCTTTTTCTAAACATGAAAATGCACAGCCCACACAGCTAGCAATAAAAGCACAAAAAGTAAGTGTATTTTCTTAAGGTAACTCTTAATTTAGAATAAATTATCTATTTCCTAGAGCACATTTTCAAACAAAATAGAAGAAAAAATATTTAATAATGTTGACATCTCCAAAAAAAAAAAAAACCACCCTAGAAATATTAACTATGTGACAGGAACACTATCACAACCCATGTAAGTTGTACTATCAGTGTTATATCAAAAGTTTCATGTATGGTCAGTGGGAAGTTAAATACTCATTTAATATATTCCATTAAGTAAATATAATTAATTTATAAATTTTTTTTCATTTTGATATCCTGGCTGATATACAAATACAGAATCTTCCAGTTAAGTCTTCAGTTAGCATAATGAATCAATGGGTATAAGACTACACATACTACATTATTCAATGCTTTACTATGCTATTCTGTTAATTCCCAGTAAATTAGCATATATTTTCAGTTTCTACTTTAGCTTATAACTGGAATATATGAAAAGAGCATTCACAGCTTGGCCAGAAAGGGAATCATTCCCAAGTGACTAAATTTTGTAGAAACAGTAGCTGATCACACAGGGAGAGGACATCATGCCTGAGCTATTGCAGACTTCCTTACATTGCTAGCAGTGGCTGCTTTATCAATCATCACCTCTGGCAGAAGCTGTCCAGTAGGTGACGTCAGAGCTGGCGGCCCACCGACTAAAGAAACTACTCCATTGCAATCCACAGTGCTGTGCATCTTCCCATTTGCTGGAAGTGGAAGTACTGTCCTGGATGACCTACTGGCCTGACTAATGTTACTGTTGCGCCGTTCACCATGTCTATGAGGAACAAAGAGAGAATCTCTTCGGCTCTCATTGTCTTCAAAAGTGCTGTGCTCATCATCAGCAAAGTCATTTTCTGATCCTACATCTTTTGCTCGACCTCTGAAGCTGAAAAGACTTGTTCTGCTATTGCGCCTTGGGGAAAACAGGGAGCCACGAATGCTCAGCAAAGACTGTAGGCAAATAAAAACAATGATTGTCAGATGAAAGTCCTTTTAAAAATAATGTTTTCATACAGGGGTAAAACCCACAGTGTTAGTATGTCTTAAAGGGTAAGGTCATCTACAAAGAAATGAACTGGTACAGCCCCCCACCCTCCAGTACACTCCCTTTTGGATAGTAAACAGAAAGCACATAAGTGACAGACAAAGACTAGTTATTTTACTGCTTTGGATATATGAAATCAATTGGTTTAATTAGAGTAAAAGAAACTGCTTGACGGAATTGTTTCCTCTGCCATTCTGCCTGTTTTATTACCAACTGTTCATAAACTGGGTAAGTACATCTAGACACTATTTACCCCACGTTGGCATTAGTCTGACAGGCTGAGTAAATAAAATTTTAGGCAAATTTCCTGTGACTCAGTCTGCACACAGAGGTAGCTCCCAAATAGTGCCTCGTCGAAAAAACATACAAGTTTTTTCAGATACTAGTCAAGTAGGCCACAATAAGGTTTTTATTTCTTTTTTAAAGTCTCAGGTATGCTGAACATGCAAAGATATGCCCATATTTTTGTATGAATAGTCTTACTAATCTTCATCAGTTTACTCATGTGAGTAAATGTCCTGCTATGGGAGGATGTTTTAGGATCAGAGTCAAAATAATGCTCTAATCTTGCAAATAATTACACATGTTCTTAACTTTAATTCATATCAGTGATTCTCTTGACTTGATTGATTGGCATTAGCACCTGATTTCACCCAAGACCTCTCTGAATAGCAGAGATGATACATAACAAAGCAGTGTCTTTGCTTCTCTTCTGCAACTTATCTTTATGGACCTGAGCTCCATTGTTCTAGGTACTGCAAAATGCAGAACAAAAAGGCACTCTGCAAAGAACTTATCATCTAAGTGTAACACAACAGATGGATACAAAAAGAGAGGGAATACAAGGAGGCAAAATTGATGGGTATGATAAACAGTGGTCTTAGCTCACCTGAAGTCACTTCCCTGTCAAGCTTTCTGTAGGCAGCATGGTAAAAGAGAGTTTTAAAGAGGGATTTGAGGAAAGCAATGAAGTGTTCTGTGGAAACTCATGGGAGCTTCTTCCAAGCATGATGGGCAGCATACCAGAAAGAGCTCAAAGAAACTAGTTTGAAAATTTAACAGGAGGTTATGGATGCTGGCATGGGTCAGTCAAAGCTGGGACTTGACTTGTTTACTGTAAGTAGACAAGGTGGGTTGGGAAGAACTTTAGGCACATACGTTTTATGGTATTAAAAAAATATCTTTAGGTAGATATGTTTACTAGCAGATTAGGTAAAAGCAATGAGATAGGTTAGTGCTCTTTGCAACAACATTCTTGATGAATACAGCAGTAATTGGGACATGGAAAGAGGTCCAAGTTAAAAATTATTCACAGTTGTGGGCCCAGAGTAGAGTTTTAAAAAAAAAAAAAGAAAAGAAAAAGAGCGAGAGAAGGGAACTAGGAGAAGACCTTGTGGAAATCCCTTAGAAAACCGTCAAAGGGGTAAAAGGATATTCTAAAGCACAACTAAACCAGGAAAATTGAGAGGAGACGAAATCATGAATGTTAGGAAGAGTAAGTTTTCAAGAAGAAATAATGGTCAGTTACATTGAAGGCAAGTGAAATGTCAAGGAAAATGTCAAAGATATAAACCTGAGTTTTGTCTAGAAAAAGAATATTAAAAACTGGTGAGTGGAATTTCTGTTTAGCGGCTAGAACCCAGAGTAAAAAGGAACTAAGTTTGGAAAACCAGAGGGGAGGGGATTGCTAGACTGTCATAGTAAACAGCTGTAAATGAACTTGGAGATGAAAAGGTAAGAGAAGCAAGTTGTATGAGGAATGCTTCATTTCTTACAAGATGGATGAATTGAGCTACAGTTGAATAAGGCTGCAGTTTGAATGAAGACACAAGCAAGAATATGCAGCTAAGGGATCAGATGGGTCTTCAACATGAAGCTGAAGTCAATGGATATAGGTGTGAAAATTTGTATAAGAAACAGAATGAATCATGAACTAAATTCAGCAATGAAGTCTTACAGAGACTAGACAGTTAACAACATAAAACGGTGGCAAACCAAGGGGGGCAGGGGAAAGGATGCAGTACTATTAAAAAAGGAAGTACGTTAGGAAGTAAGTGGAGGGAGGAGTTAACTCTGAAGAAATAGGAAGCTAGAAACATTATATTCCCATCACAGTCTGGTCTAAAGAGGACAGTCCTTAATAAGAAAATACTGGATGAAGAGGTCTGAGCTTCTTTGAAAATGGGAGCTGGAGGAAGTGGTACATGAAGAGAATACGGATGCTCATGATCTATTTAGGGATGAAACAGGCTTTCTAGAGACAGTAATAGAAGAGGATTAAAAAGGAAGGAATGAGTTTAGTAATAGTGACTAAAAAGAGGGAGAAAGCAAGTCATAAATACCAGGGAGAATTGAGAAGGTGGGGATAAAAGGGAGAAGCATATTGAGGCACACAAAGGGGCAGAAAAAGGACAGAATGGATGTGAGATCTGGACTTGAAGTGCTGAGGGGAGAGTTGGAGGTGAGCAAATGAAGAGGAGCTCTGAAAACTGGAGAAGGGATAACAAAACTATCAAATGAAATAAATGTCTGGATGGGAGATGCAGATGGCACTCTGAGTCACTGGTGTTTCAATGTAAGTGAACACATGCAAGGACACGTTGCCACAGATATTTCCACCTTCTTTAAGATAACGCAATTAATGGTCTCACATGAATTAATTTGTCAAATTTCGCAGGAACATTTATGCAATTTCTACTCGGTTTTTTGCAACACAAATTTAGTACTTTTCTCATTTAAAACATGAAATTCCTTTGTATGTGTGCACCAAATTTTGATCCATTGATCATGCTGAATACATCCATCTTGATGGGGAGATAGGTCCATTTTCCTTAAGAAACTTGAAATACAACTCCTTTTAATTAATACACATGATTTTGATTTTTCACACATAAATACAGAATAAACTCACAATCTCTCAAATTCTTACAGTTTCATCTTTGGCTGAAAGTATTAACTTGGTCATACTTTGATTTAAGATATTAAAGAATCTGTGGTATCTTTTGCAAGATTTGACCAAACTACTTTACAGGGTTTTGTTTATAGGATGAGTAGACAACAAAGGTGTTTAAGAGGTAATAATACTATGGTACCTGGTGTGGGGAAGAGAATCTCTTTTCATATGTCAGTCTATTCCCCTCAATGGAAAATCGGAAACCTTTCCTTTTGATGCTGTCCTCTGATTCAGATTTGTGAAATTCTTCCCCATCCTTCTCCTCGCCTTCAGATTGTTCTTTTTGCTTTTTTTTCTTTCTTCTATTCCTCCTTTCTTTAGCACTTTTTGAGCTCAGTTTTGATGCTTCAGAAGAACTTTCGGAGAATCCACCTATTCCACCTACTCCACTATAATCTCTTGAGTCAGCTGCTGCAGCTGCTGCTGCTGCCTATATATACAAGCACATATGCAATTTACAACATTTATATAAACACACACCATTCACTATTTTAAATTTATTGCCATTCTTAAAAAAATAGTGATTTTGAAACAAAAGCAATGATCCCACTTCACTCAACCCAGCATATCATAAGAAGCATAATTTGTGAAATACCACAGGAACCATAATTTGCCACTGCTCCATAAACCAGGAGTTAGAGCAGCCCAAGGGAAAATGTGCTGTCAGAGAACCAAGTTAACACACATCTGTTTTAGATTGGAGCAATATGTTGCAATGAATTTTTCACCTGAAATACTATGTAAAAGTAAGGAATTAAGGCTCAAACAACAGGAAAAATCCCTGTTAACACAGGGAACATAACAAGGAACCAACACTTTCTTACACTATTTTGCTGGGTTTTGAGTACTCTCTAGTCTATTAAAGATCTGGTGTAATATTGTTTATCTCAGTTTTGCAAATCGTAATCAGAGATTTGAGTTAAACTGCCGGCTATTAGCGACCTGTTTCTGTTTGAAGTTTCGAACATTTGTGGAGCATCTGATTAAAATTTATTTACAAATAAAATAAAAAAACCCCCCACAAACCAACTAACCAACCAAACAAAAAAACCCTATTGCTGACTTTAGTCATGTGCTTACATGGAAGACAAAGTTCAACTTCTGCTCTATGTGGCCACATGCCAAGCAGACATTATCAATTATCCTATTAAAGATTTCAGAGTCTTCAAAAAATGAAAAGGAATTTCAGGGCAGTATGAATCATGATGTCTGTACCACAGAACCATTTTCTCCAGTTTCTCCACTTTTTCCAGTTTTCTTTAAAACTGGAACACTATGGCTTTCTGCTGTGAGAGCTGGGGAAGGAGTAGAAAAAGCCAAATGTTGCTGAAGCAAAATATTTCTCCAACAGCACCTACAATAGTTTTGCTTCTGTTACTAAATAAGCAGAATTCCTGGGGGTTTTTTTCCCCACATCTCCATTTCACAGAATCACAGAATGGTTGAGGTTGGAAAGGAACTTCTGGAAGTCATCATGTCCAACTCCCTGGCACACACAGGGTCACCTAAAGCAGATTGCCCAGGACCATGGCCAGATGGCTTTTGAATATCTCCAAGGATGGTGATTCCACAGGCACTCTGGGCAACTTGTTCAAGTGCTCAGTAAAAAAGTTAATTTCCATCTCCAATTTGAAAATCCAGTATTTTAGCTTATTGGTTGTAATTTTTGTCACAAATTAACAGGTTCACTCAAGCCAGCAGAAACAGTGCAATGGAAAACATTAAAGATTGTTTGCAAAACGAAAGACTTTATAAGACTGGACGTAATATATATTGTTAGGAGTAGGGAAGTAAAAGTATTCTCATATGTGGACGTAACACATCAGATCACAATCATGAATGGAAGAAGGAATTTTACTTTACAGGGATACCTGAGCTTCTTCCTGTTGCTTTTTCAGTTGTTCCAGCATTTGCTGAAATTCTGCTTCTTTCTGTTCTGCTTCTTCCATGGTTGCTTGATTCTGTTCTTCATAGGCCATGGCAACCACAGCCAGGATCAAGTTAATCAGGTAGAAAGAACCCAGGAAAATGACCAAAACAAAAAATATCATGTATGTTTTCCCAGCAGCACGCAGTGTCTGGGGAAAAAGAGATAATACACATTTTTAGCAGACTTTTAAATACTGTTGCGTAATATGATAGCATCTGTGTTATAATGTAGAAACACATTATAAGATTGCTTTGTGTTAGCACAAGATTATTTAGTCACTTTTTCCATATACAAATAGTATTATAACCTGGCTACCTGTGCAAAAATCCAAGTTTTGTGTCTACTATGGTTAAGGTAAATAAGATTCTGTAGCTTGAATACTTCAGAACTTCTACCAATGATAATCTCTAGTAGCAGCTGCTGCCCCCATTATGAGTCTATATTATAGGCTTTAAATCTAGCAGTAGCGGGGCCATCTTACCTTCTTGTCTCATCAGTCCTAAACTATGATGCCACAATGACAGTGCAGTATACAAAATGTCATGCTGCACAAAATCGCTGTCCTTCAGGTTAAGGATATCTGCAGTTCAGGGACAAGATGCAGCCTTTTCAAAGACAACATATTTGTACTAGACTGCAAATCAATTTAACTAGCATCTATTTACAGAATATTTGGGTAAGAAGCTTTAACAATTTAAGTTCATTTACTCATGTGTGAAAAGAAACAATACTTAACCACCTTCATAAAACAACAGCTATTTCTTATTGTGTATTTAAGTAGCACATGGGAACCTAAATCATGAACAAGGCCTCTATTGTTTTAGACAGCTTATATATGAAATAAAAGATGATTTCTGCCCCAAAGGCCTTAGGGACATGTGAATGAAAATAACTGTGCAAGTACTATGTAGTAATGGTATTGGTGATGGTGCTGTTTATTTTAATAAGTCCTCACCAGCTGGTAAAGATTCTCCCAAAAGTCCTGAGTCATCAATCGAAACAGTGACAAGAATGCCCAACTGAATGTATCAAAACTTGTGTAGCCATAGTTGGGGTTTCTACCAGCTTTCACACATATATATCCTTCTGGACATTGACTACAAAAGAAGAGGAAATGCTATTTTTAACAACTACTCTAAATTACGATATGATATAGTAAATCACAAAATTGTTCAGGAGTACCAGTTGCTAATAAAATTATGAACAAGTAAAATTTTATTCTACATGCCTAAGATAAAAATATATGTCTTATTGGTTTTCAATTTTTAATTCAATTTCCTAATGATATTTCAATGCTTTAATAATATAACTAATAGTAATCTACCCTTCCCCACAATTTGTCATATCAACACATCTTCATCAGGACAAGAGAAGAATGTCAACTAACACGGCTGATGATAAACAGTTGTCAGCAAGCTGGCAGCAACATTTATGCACATAGCATTCATTTGTTACCTTTAAAAAAATTAGCCTAAGATGCTGAAGAAAGTGCCTGTGTAAACTCAAATCACATAGATGGTTATATTTAGGTATAGCTTCAATTGCAAAACATCAGTAATTTGCAACTCTACAGTACAGTTGATACTAAAGTTGACCACCTGAGCTATTCTAAGTAGCTAATTATTTTTTCTTGATGCATAATGAAAAATCATGACCGTTTTCTTACCCTGCATCTGAGCTATTGCCACACAACAGAGCATCATTTTGTCCTTCCAAGAAGTAGAAATGATCTATTTTTAAAAAAAATAAATGAAAAAGGTGATGAGAAAGACATCATTTATACCTAAGGGAAACTGAGCAGTGATGCAGACTTCAACACTTTAAAAAAATCAGCAGAGCTAACAAACAGTTTAAGTGCAATATATAATGATTAGGAATTAAAAAACATGGAAAATACTGTTTTGACAGGAAAATGACTTTCTATAGAGTCTTGAAGTTGCCTTTTCTTTAGAAAATAGGAAGGTAGTTGTACAGCTAATTCTCAGTAACCTACCCAAATGAGTAAGATACAATGGGTGGATTACCAAATTGTGTATGTCAGCAAATGAGTGAACAAATACCAGGAAAACAAGACAAAGGATGCGGGCAATTCCCTGCCTTTGTTCATACATTTTGATATATACCATTTAGTGTTATTCATTTATAATTATTCATTACATACTATTTCATCCAAATATTACTTGCAGAAGTACTGAAATTTTTGCAGCATGAAAACACAACACAACATGCACAAGAGATTACTAACTGGATCTTAACTTGAGCAGCTGAAGGAGAAACCAAGCTTTTATTGTACATTACAAAAAATTACTACGCCAAATTCTATAGCAGAGGAATGTACTTGAAGAATCTATATGTATTTTGTTTAACAGGCTAACTATTAAAATGAAATAAAAGATAATTTAAAGAGATGGAAGTCTTAAAAACCACTGGCACATTCTTTTCTTTTCTTTGTTCTGCTTTGAGGCAGAAAGGGAAAACCAATTTGCCATCAATTCCTAGTTTGGGATTCTTATGGTAAAATGGGAATCTCTAGTGGAGATTTTTAGGTCAGGTGGCATATTAAGCTAAAGTTGCCAAAATTAGGTATGTTCTGGCTGTTCCCAGGAAGCAGATTGTTCCTTGAGATTCACTGCCAACTGGCATAGACTAGCTTAGCTGGCATGAACTAACCGAGGGCTAATGCTAAAGAGACAAGCAGGGAATTGCAACCAGTTCTTATTGACTGCTTCTACTCTGTTACCACCAGTATACAATAAAGACAGCGCAAAATCTGCTTATTTTAAAGAGAAAGAGAGAGAAAGATTATGTGCGTTATTTCTGCATCTGCAATCTATTCTCAGATATCAGATATATAAACAGTGGATTTTCAGACATTCCAGTGCCCACATAGTCATGCCCCATGAGAGATCTAACACCTACTTAAAAAGCTTAAAAAGTTTAAAGATGCAGGTAGGCACCAAGCTGGATTTTCAAAATTGTCTGTGGGCCTAATTCACATTCTTATGTGGCACAGATCCTACTCTGCTTAGCAGAGGATCCAGTTAAACTATCCAGTCAACTCAACTCTCAGCCCACTATTTTGGAAAACATTTAAATAATAAATTTTGCAACACAAAGATGATAATGATAAAGTAACAAAAATAGTCAATATGAGTTTATAAAAACCATGCCATATCTAAAACTATTCCTGTCTCCTGCCAACTCAATAACAGGACAACAGTCATGGGTACAAGTCCTACATGACACTTTCATAAGCAAATAAAGGAGATCTGTTCTAGCTGGAATCATCACAAAATACTTGAAAAAAGATTCTCAGAGAGCAGTTGCCAGTGGCCCTATGTCAATTCGTAAGGGCATCTTTCTGAAGATCCTCCAGGGATCTGTGCTATACAGGCTTTTCATAACAAGCTTCATTACCAACTCAAGACATGAAATAATAGAAAAAATGCATCAAGTATTCTGAAGACATCAAGCTAGGAGAGATGATTGAAATTTAGAAAAAGCTGGTCTAAAAAGCAATTGGATTTATTTCAACAGAGGCAAATGGAAAATGCTACAGTTGACAAGGCAAAATGAAATACATAAATGCAAAATAGACAGGATCTGGCCACAGCCACTGCTGTACAAAAAGATGCAGTGACTGTCATGAACCGCAAGTTGACTGTGAATCAACAATACAGTGCTGATATAAAAATGATGTAATTTTGAGATGTGTTAATAGGAGTGTTCCATATATGGCACATGAAGTAATTACTTCTAATTTGCACCTTTATTAGAGGAGTCAGTACCAGATTTTAGCATCTCATTAAAAAAAAAAACAACAAACCCACAACAGAAAAGGAAAATGAAAATCCCAGACTAATTGGAAAGGGTCCAAAAAAGAAAAAAAATCTGAAAATAAGTATAGAAAATGCAAACCAGAAAATAGGCTTGCTTGGTTTAGAAGAGACAAGAAATAAAGAAGGTAACAGTTTTAAAATATCATAAAGAGTAATATAAAGTAGTCTACAATTATCGTATTTCTAAGTCCACAGGAGAAGTAGTAATATATTCAATCCAAAATTAGGAAAATTTAGGTCAGATATTTAGAAAAAACTTTCTATTTGTGTGATGCAGTGCCAGAAGCGGCTAAAGGGGAATGGAATGGAATCTGTTTTTCAGATGTTTTTAAGAATAGGCTATCATCCAAAATCTTCTCCAAGATGAAATTTCTATGATACTACAAGCATGCTGAGATGGTAAGTACATTAAAAGATTATAAGGCAATGAGATTTGGATCCAAAAGCATTTAGCTCTTAAACAGAGGTTTCCTAACTTTCAGTGATACAGGCATCAGTTACAGCATTTATACAGACTTTATAAAGAAACTAGGATTATGCCTAATTACAAAGTTAAAACCCTAAATACACTAAAATAGGAGAGACTGAATAGATAAATAAGAGAGACTGAAGCTATTTACCATTGTGAAAGACAGAATAGCAATATAGTATAGGTATGTTCAGAGTAGTTCTATCTGAATTTTAAAATAATTTTTGTTAAAACAGTAGTGACATTACATGATTTCAGATCCCATATTAGGACTGTCACACTATTTCAGGAGGCTTGAAGCTAGCACGGAAATTTCCGCTTTGTGCTGCAATGTGGATTTACTCTAAAAGTCATATTCATTAAAAGGTAAAAAGATATTTTGGTACCAAGTACAATATTATGAGTATGTTAAACAACATTATGACTGTTCTTTTATTTACTACACAAAATGAGTGCTTTTATGTCTCTTGGCCAGATTACACCATCTTAATTGCAATGGAAAGATACTGATGATTTTTTATCTGTTTAAAAAATTCCAGAAAAATCAATGCAGTAGATGATATAATTAACTCTTACTTCTGTCTTCGATGTACTCATCCCAGTTAAATGTTGTCATTGTTGTATTAATAAATGTACCATTTTCACCTATAGAGCTATTAAAGTAGGAAATAACAGTTGTTTCAAAAGTAGAATTGTCTGGAGGCCACTGCAGGCATTTATTCCTCAAGTTGCCCATGAACAGCTGCAGTCCTATTAGTGCAAATACACTCAGACAAAACACAGTCAGGATCATAACATCTGAGAGCTTCTTCACAGACTGAATTAGGGCTCCCACGATAGTCTTTAGGCCTGCAAAGAGAAAAGACTTTTATTACAATGCTAAACAGATACTAAACACACAAAAAAAATCATGTGAGTTTTCCTGACAAGATAAAGATTTCATGCAAAATGGCAATTAAATGAGTCTAATATTTGTGATATAATAATTTTCATGAAAAGCCTTATTACTTGTGAAGATGAATGAAAAGCTGTAAGTTTATGCTTATTTTATAGTGTACAGAAATAAAAAGTAGACAATACCAAACATATTGTTTCTGCCAAAACAAGTGATTTTATTATTCATGCTACATCTCAATCCTACATAGAAAAGCATCGTTTGCTTTTGCTGATGCTTCTTGCCCAAACCTTTCTTATATAAACCTTTTCAAAAGTATCTGCATTAGTAAACCCATTATAAAGACATTATAAGTGCATATTGGAATTATATCTTCATAATAATCTTCTTACAATATAAGAAGGGTGATGGTTTGGAGAAGAACGACATCTTTAAAACAATACCCCATGCATGGCCCATGCTATCCTTCAGAGTTTAATTTTTTATACATGACTTAAAACTGAATTACGTTGCTATATCAAGTGCCTGCAATAAATGATAAAATTTGCATCAGTCTGAAAGCTTAAAATTAACTTATACTTAAAACATGTAAAGGAAAGCTTGATGTCATAAGATGCAAATCACATAGGCTGTTTACTGCAAATATCTCATGCAAGAATTTGTTAAACTCAAAGGCTGATTTTTTTGAAAAGAAAATACAACTAATATAAGAAAAGCAAGAATAAATTTAAATAAAATTACATGTCTTGATTCCTGCTTTTTTATTTTGTTAACAATGTGTAGCAAACAAGGCGTATGCTTTAAAAATGTGAATACAGCCTTTGTGGAACAAAAGTCAGCCTCGGTGTTTAACCTTGCTCTCACCTGGAATGACTGATATTGTTTTCAAAGCTCGGAGAACTCTGAATGTTCTCAACGCTGAGACATTGCCCAGGTCCACAAACTCTGTCACATATCTGTAATAGGGGAGTTCACACACAAACACAATGACAGCACACAAATAACAATTGGAGTTATGAGGGGCCTAACACCTTACACAGTTACTTCTTACCTGGGATTACAGAAATAGTTTTCAAAGCTCTCAATACTCTGAAAGTTCGAAGAGCTGAAACATTGCCTAGGTTTACAAATTCTGTTACATACCTGTAGAATTAAATCACAGTTACTCAGAATTGAGGCAGACTTTATCCTATTTGCTTGGGTCTTTGATCAAGACCTCTTCACCGTTCACTGTATTTTGCCTGTGTTATAAATATGCTTCTGACCATAAAATTAAATTAAGTTTCATCAAAATAAACCACATTGACTAGATGTTTGAAACCTAATTTGGTCAGCTTATAGCAGGAAGTCAAAAGGATTCCTTTAATTCTGGTATGCAGAAAGGAGACAGGATATGAACAGTTCAGGCTGATGACATTCACAATCCTAACAGGCTGGCACACCATGCTGGCCTCTGCAGCACATGCTTAGTTAGAAATACTAAAATGTGTAAAAGAGGTAGAAGAAACATATTGAAACCGCAGGAAGTCCAGGCTCCAAATGTTCTGGCTGACAAAATATGAGGCAATTTTTAGTCACTAATTTCATGCCACCAAAAAGATTTAAAAAAAAAATAAAATAGAAGACTTACGCAAATGTAATGACAGTGAAATCTAGCCAATTCCATGGGTCTCGAAGAAATGTAAAATCTTCTAAACAGAAGCCCCTTGCAAGAATCTTAATAAGTGACTCAAAGGTATAAATTCCAGTGAATGTGTATCTGAGGAAAATATGCAAGACAGAGTTTATAGAAATACATACATGTTATGATTACACATTATGCTCTCTAGTTGCTTTATTCTCATCTTCTTTTCTTTAAGCAGCATAAGAATTTAATGGAAGTTACAACCAACTTTAAACACCTGCAGAATTTATACCATAAGGAAGAAGGAGAAATCAATTTATGATTAAAAGACTAAATAACAACCAATAGCTTAAGTTCAAATTCTATAATCAATACCGAGATAGTTGCAAAGTTCCTCGTTACTTCATTGGTGCATGTTTATGTCCAATCTGAAACCATGTTATAACCAAACACGTGTGGATTATGTTAGGATTTCAGAAGTTGCTTCCAGACTAAAAATCTCTTTCCTCACTGTTATTTTTATGCTAAAATGTTGCTCAGTACCATGAGCTGGCAGTGTGCCAACCCTTATCAGCCCTCATGGACTTTGTTACAAAGTGTATCCAGTGCTTCACCTTCAGCAAGACAGGCATAGTACCGGAATGAAATGAGTGTTTTCAGATGCAAGATCCTGTGCAAGAACAACCAAAAATATTTACAAATGCCAATAGAATTTGACTACTCATTTTGACTAAAAATGTGGTAGAAATGTAAAAAGTAAAAGTATTTAATTCTGGCATTGTGAGTAATTTCAATTTTCTAACTCCAAAGGATGTCATCTTGAAATTTAGTTTCATTTGTATCTTTAATGGAAAAGAATTCAAATTAAATTGCTTAAAAGGCTTGAAAGGTTTTCAGACTTGAGCCAACCTGAAACCAATTTTCCAATGTGATTTTTTTCAGTTCAGTTACTAAACCAAAAATTTCTTCCCTGCAAAACTTTACTCAACAGATGAGAAGGACTTCTCTTGTATATCTAAATGGCACAAGATAATGACATGAAGAAATATTCAAGGCAGCTATCTTTACTTATAAATATTTACTATATGCTAGACATCCTGAATACATATATGTTCATATTGAACTCAAAATGAGAATGCCCCCACTAACTTTAATAGCCCTATGCTTTAACTTTTGATTACTGAAGATTAAACAGGTACATATCATCCAAAGCAGTTAGGAATGAAGAAGAAGCAGAAGCATAAACTCTTATTGCAAAAATGAAGCACCATGAAGAGCAGTGTTTCACACTACAGTCTACAGCCTTGGAAATATCACAAAGTATGTACCAATTGTATATTGGCACCACATAGTTGACATCAGATTGGACCTCTTCTCTTCCTACGAGAAGAATAGCCAATCACTTCAACACTTTTTTAATAGCTTATTTTTCATACAAGCTTTCCATTGTTATATTGTCTTTGGTAAAGGAAAGCTGCACTACGGTGAACATAGCCATCCATTAGATGATCCCTTTATCTGTAATGGTTATTGCAATAGAGATAGAAGAGTGTATTTCCCCTTATTCTTGCACAGACGTAACATAGAATGCAGTGGAAAATATTTATAATCCACTTTTTTGCGTGGTCATAAGACTAGATTTTTACATGTCCGTCTAGTACTGCAAACTTGTAATGAGGGGAGTGTTGTAAAATATATGTATTTAATACTACACAGAAGAAACTAGCATCAGAATAGCTGTTGAAAGGATATGCCAACAAGGTAGCTGCTGCCAGTGGATGCCATCCCAATAAAAAATAATTTACAGCAGTTTATTTCAGATTACTGAATATTATTCAAAGAAAATCCATTTAACTTACTCTACATTCTTTGTCCAGTCTGGAGGGTTACTCATGGTCATAAATACACAGTTGGTCAAAATAGTGCACATGATAAGCATGCTGAATAATGTAGGTTAAGAGTTAAGGAATGTAAGCCAGAAAATCTCATAAAAAGAGTATCAAATAACACGCTACTTTGGCAGATTTCCACTATGAGAAGCTATTTATCCCTCCACTGCTCTGTTAACACTCAGGAAAAAGCCCTGAATATGTTAAAGCTTCCATAATCACTGCTTTATAGCTAAAAGAGAACAACCACATACTAAAAATCAGGAAATCTGAAAGATATTAAAAAAACCCAAACCCTTAATTTTAAGAGAACCTTAGATGATTTTTTCTTTTAAATAAAAATGTGAAAGTTTGAAGTAGTAGCTTCTAATTGAATGGAATAACACAGAAAGCATTTGTTTTGGATGATCTAGACAAACCTGATCTACTTCATGCATACAAAACAGCGAAAAATACATTTTCTTCACTTTTCTTCTTTTATGTTTCACCATAAAATTTGGCATGTACCAACATTTTTGCTTATCATTGTAATATATATATTGAAATCTAGTTACCACATAGTAGGAGAGCACATAGGGAAATTTTAGGGAGAATATTATTTTATTACTGTTTGCTTTATATACAGCTTTTGTAATATAAATGTTGGTGGAAGGGAAGGCACATTATATTCTCACAAAAAGAAATCTAAAAATAATTCCAGAACAGGTCCAAGTCATAGATAACTTAATTGATTTTAACAGAACTGCTCTGGATCTACAACCTTTCACGCTCAGGACTGATGATGTTCTTAGAAATGAAAATACAAACACCAAAATGAAAACCACACAGATGATGCACAAAATGTCCACATGATGGCACCATCACCTAAAACTAGAAAGAGGACAAACCTCGCTTTTGAGAAGAGCTTTAGCTTCTGCAACTAAAATGCAGGTTCATACAGTGCTCCAAGATAGAAATCCGAGTATAATGGGGTGGGAATTACTGTGAGGTTCCCCTCACGAGGTTTTCTTTGCATGCCTACATTAATGAAAAAAAACTTCAAGCAACAGAAATACCTCTGCCTTCTGAACTGTCAAACAGCTGTGGCATTACACTCAACAATTCTTCAGGTTTTCTGCTCAGTATATATATTTCAAATCCTTTACTCAGAATCTAGCTTCTCACTATATAATTCATGTATGAACAGAGCAGAAGAGAAAGAAAGGTATTTTAAAACCCATAAAAAATAATGTCTTATAAGAGTGTTTCACAAGCCTGTATTTAACATAGGCTTTCAAAATCCTTTTTGATGAGATGTCCTCTCAGAGTTGCAAATCCACATTATTCTTTCATCAGTGGAGAAATAACTAGAATATACCTTCCCACAAGTTTAAAAGTTTTTTTAACATTCTGACTTTGGTGACTCTAGCTCCTCACCAGCATCTCAGTCCCATGATCTTCCATTATTCCATGTAATTGAATAATGCTCTATAACATGCTAAGGAGTGTCATATAATTGACAAATAATTATTTGTAGTGGTACCTGTAGCAAGCAAATACAAAACAGGCTACGTAGTGTCATGATTGATTCTGAAGTCATTTGTAGGCTAGCCATTGACAACATCCAACACATAACAACCATTGTAATTATCAGACTTCCATTATAACAAGATTTTTAAAAATCCTTTCAAGATTTATTCTACATGACCTTAGGATCACTGTATGTAATGCTACACAAAACTGTTTTCAGTGTGCTTATGTTAGACTCTTGTAAAATGTAAGTGTGCAAACATTTGTACTTGTTCCTTAAGTAAGCAGACTTGCTGAAGTCAATGCCCTCATTGCTCGTATCAGACCAGTGGGATGCCTACTATAGTCAGCTATCAAAACACTGAAAAAGACAAAATAATAGGTAAGTCAGTATGATCATTTAGCTTTGCAAATCTCTATCTGCAATGTGGAAATCTGATGACCTACTTGAAGACTGAAATTAAAATATCTACAGGATTACAAGTGCATAATGCAATAATGATCAAGAAATAAAATAGACAGGTAAGATACATATAGGACTGAGAATGTATATAAAAAAAGAAACCTAAGCTGTTTTATCAACCTATCCTTCTACAATTGTGATCTGAATCAGAAAATGAAAAGGAATAATGAAACCATATTTTCACTAAATATTCATGCAAGCACAAACCTGGGATCAAAGATTTGATTTTTAACACAAAGTGTCAGTGAAGAACTGAAAGTATTTTGAGCAATATACTTGCAGTTTATGAACAATGTGGTGGAGGGGAAAAGATGAAAAAAGATGTGATGATTATAGGAGAAATAAGAGGGAAGGGAAAAAATATGTGGGGGAAGAAAAAAGACACAGGAAGAAATTGCAAAGGATGATGACTCGTCGTCTGGCTTCTGACATTACTATATTAAGATCCAGCAATGAACACAAATGTAAAAAGGGAATACGAAAAAGAACAGAAGACAGAAATAGTAGAGAGAAGAGGGACAAAGCACCATAGATCATATTGATCCTGTGACATGTGCCAGACAATGATTTAAATACTAAGTAACATCTCATTCACTACAGTTTTAGACTAACAGCTTGAAAAGGATATGAATGTACCAAAATCTTAATAGCTATTTTTCTAAGAGGGTTGAAAGGAGTTAACATGTACAGGGCAGAGGTGGCACTGAATCGGAATATTGCCTTCCCTTTATTCAATACTATAAAGGTCTGGAAAAAGAAACACAGAATGAAAAATAGCATTTAAAAGATACCAAGTTACAAACAAGTTACAAGTTGAAACCCAGAATAATTTTCATTTCATCATTAATCATATTTAGTCAAATTCTTCTTCCATTTACACCTCTCCCAGAATCACAATCCCCTTGTCCAGTTCACACATAGTAGAGTCCAGCCAAATTACTATAAATATAATTACATGAGAACATTTGAATAAGTTTATTTAGAAATCATAAATAATCCTGATATTGCTAGCTAGAAATCAAAAACAGGTATATAAGTTACAAATATACATAATATTTGAATAATTAGTATACTTTTTGTACCTTATATACACTGAGGTATGTAACTTCAAAAAAAGAATGAGAGCCATTAAAACTTCAACATTCCCTGAATCAAATAACCAGCATTAATTATCACCTCAAAGTTCTATGACAACAGTACTACAAAGTGATCTAAATTTCAAGAGTGATCTTCAAGAAAATAAGGAAATTGAGAGTGTTCCATAAGCAGTTTTTCAACATAACACTAATGTACTGGATAGGTTTTGCTGTACTTTAAGAAAACAATAACACATTGCTTCTGTTTTTAACTATTTCTTGTGAGAGTTTCATACCTGCAAATCTGTCTGTTTTTCTTATGTCATGCTTTACTTTTACCTAATACAGAATTCAATAATCCATGTATTTTCAGTCTCTCCACAGTTTCAGCAGTAACTTATGCATATTGCCAACATTAAAAAAGAGCATTTATAAATGTAATAGTTTTCTTAAAACATGGGAAATAAAGAAGAATACAGCCTTTATTTAACATGCCGTAAGGTTTTAAAATATTTAGATTTCCATGCATTTGGGGAAATTCCTATCTATTTCTATCATCTCTTCTGTCTACACATGGGTGAAAGTTCATGCTCATGGAAGGTAAGTGGATCTAGCTAGCATTGTGGCAGCCCTAAAAAGCCCAAAGGGAATGTAAGCCATGCAAACCTGGAGCACTGCCAGTAGCCATGATCTGCCTCAGCTGGAATCAGAGGGCAGCATTTGTAAAGATTACGCTCTACTTTCTGAGCAGGTGTGCCAAATACAGCAGCTGGAATCCTGAGAACACAATGCCTCCCCCTGCCTGAAATCATAAATTTCAGCTCTTCCAAACTGAATGTATTTGCGTTCCCAGATACCCATTGACTCTCAAGCCATACTTCAGTCCTTTGTTGTAGAGCAGAAAGGATTGGTCTGTAATGTACTATCTTTGCTACCATTGCTTTTCAACTCTATTACTATTCTTCCTGGAGTGCAAGAAAATTTGCCCTCAAATTAGAGTTTTTCAAATGTTTTCTGCTCCCTTTATTCTGACAAAACCTCTGATGAAGCATCATTTGTGTGATGCTGACTCATCAAGACATATTAAAAAATTAAAATGGAGTCTGACCTAAACAAGGATGTTCAAAGATATGCAAAGAACACCAGGAAAAATAATAAGAGAAATTATAATTGCAACGCACATATATCTCCCACCAGAAAACACTATGCTTTTGGAAAAGATCACGACAACTGCTATGCATTTCTCAATCAGGAACAAGCAATTCAGCAGGATTTTACTTCACATCCACAGTTAATTGCAGAATTACTTTTCTAGTTTCCAAAGCATGATAATAGGTGTGCTAACTCTAGGATTTCCAGCACTGTATTTAGCTATTTACTCCTGCAGAAATGGGAAAGAAGGAAGGAAAGGGATCAGCACTTTGACCCAAATTCCATTTGCCTTACTTCCAGACTTCAACAGTGTAAATCACTTGAGTAAAGGGAGCAGAACATGATATTTAATTGAAAACCTTGTTTTCAAATTTGACTCACGATTCTCCATAGCATGAATTGAGTTTTGGAAATTCTGCAATGAACATTTAAGGTACCGCTGATTTTTTTTAAAGCTGTTCTCTCTGTTTAGTTTACAATGGTACGCTTGTATTGTTATTGTTTCAACATATTAGTGATGAGGCATACCCCTAATTCTTGCAGGAAATATCTTCATTTGTATTTTTCTACTTAGTTCAAGTTTGACTCCGAACAATTCTTGGGGTTTTTCTTCCTTTATTTGAAGCAGGTTTTCTGCTTTCATGGTTTTTTTTAAATTCACTTGTTTTTATTCACTAGCTAATCTCCACAGGAAAGAAAAGAAAGCACAAGAAAAATCTTACGAAGACACAAAAATAAAAAAAATAACAGTAATTTCTTCTTTACTGGTAGAATAATGATGGTGCAATACATATGATGCCAAAATCTAAGGGACTGGAATTCTGGAGGAAACCCAAGGCCATCTGGTCAAAAGTCTGAAGTTCAGCACTTTTGTGCTTGGCTACAACAGTTGTTGTTACTTTAAACAAAAAGAAAATATGTGGTTTTATTTTATAAAAAATTAACATATCTATAAAATATTTTAAAAATTACATAACATTCTGTCAACACTCCAAGAGAAATTCTTACCTCCTCTTTATTTATTTCCCTCTTTTAAACACCTCATCTTAGATAACAATCATAGAACAATATAAATCTGGACATGAAAATTTTTCAGCCAGATTATCTAAGTCGGATATATGATGCCTCTATAGAGTACAAAATGGAAGAGGAAGGTCTTTGTCGTATCTTGAGAAATTACCTTTACATACTTCCCTATCCTTCCCAGCAACAAGAGAATGTAACCTAGGCTTTCCACGTGACAGTGAAGAAAAATACTGAGAAGGTGTCTAGCTACCTTTGAGATGGGTTTCATAGTGAAGATCTGCTCATTTCACATCTATAATACAGCAATTAATAAAACAATAATTCTAAAGATAACCCCTGTACTATTTCTTCAATTCTCCTGTGCGTAAAACACTGGAAGTTACAAATTTTAGTAAAATACTAGTTATATTAAAATAAACTTAAATACGATGAAATCAGCTGCTTGGGGAATATATTATATGTAAAGACCGGGTCCAAAATACTGGAAATACTATGTCTGTGAGAGGGTTCCTTGTATTTTAATCTTCTTAAAGTCTGATAGAAATATGAAACACACTCACTTTTTTATTGATATAATATGGGTCCAGGTCTTCCAAGGGCTCAGACACCATTCCTGGAGGTATGTCGCCATAAATAAATGGCAGTGTCTTTCCTGCCTCCAAGTCGCTATTTGGCTTTGGGCCATCTTCATCATCATCATCTTTGCGTTCTTGTTTGGATTTTTTAGCTTTTTCTTCATTGACACGCTGCTCAATAGCTGCAAGTGATTCTCTTGTGAAATAGCGGAAGCTGTCAGGTCCTGGTGGTACCAGCACTGATTGTGCCATCTTTTCATCCTGCACCTCTTAATTACTGTTTAGCCTCTCTCATAAAAAAATGCTAAAAATATAAGAAACACAGAAAAAAATTAGAGCAACACAAATAGCTACAAACAATGTAAAGGAATATACCTTCAGAGAATTTTCTGTGGGACATCTTGTTAAATTCAGTAATGATCATCCAAGAGGAAGCTGCTGTGAAATGGATTTTTTCATTTGTATTTATTTCAAGACAAACCATTTTCCTTTGCAGCTGGCCTCTTAGAGTTGTCTTGAAGGTATCAATTCTTAAAGCATTTAGTTAAAATTCACTTAGTGCTTATGGCAATAGATTGCCAATTCTATAGACTGCATAAAAAAATGTCAGGTACAATATAATAGCACCTTCTTGCCTTTATCAAGGGTAATGCTATCCATTCCAGTGAATAAAGTAGGAGATATTTTCCACCACATTCAGTGCGAGGAATCAACAGTTCTGAAGTGTTTCTGGTTTGGTGTTGAGGAGTGTTGACTCCAGACAATTCACCTCCTCATTATCCTGAAAGCTGCACCTTGGACCAACCCTCCCTCTAGCTAGAAGGACCAGAAATGACTCCTAGAATCCACCACTGCCATGTAAGGCTAGAGGGATCAGTCGAAAGTACTCTTCGGGTACAAATATGCTGCCTTCGCAGAGCTGCCAGCTCAGGAAACAAGATTCAGGCATAAGCACCTGTATTCAGATCCCCTGCCTGGCAACACACTGTGCCCTGGAAGAACTGCTGAATTAAACAAAAATTATCTTTAATCATTACATACTGCACTTAGGTCTTTTACATCTGATACCATATCAATTGTATATATTTTTCACAATTTTCACTAACAAGAGCAGAACCATCTCTTCTTAATGTCTCCAGAGAGTTCCGTTAAAAAGAACAAGTGGAAAATATTCCCAATGCAAATACTTTGATCTGAAATAATAAATGGGATCTCTGGCGTAGCCTTCAAGAATTTTTCTCAAGAGTCCTTCTCCTGAGTAAGCACATTAAAAATATAGCAAATGCAATAAAATGTAACAACTTCTGAGTAAGACAATATACCCAAGAAACAATTATCAAATTAAAACGATACAATAGTTAGAATACAATCAGCATGATCCTATTTTACTGTCTCACTAAATACACGTACTCCAGCACAGCTGCAACAAATTAATATTTTTGAAGTCTGCTAAATAAACTGCAACACGATGCTTTCTCCTCCTTTTCAACCATATGCACATAGCCATCTACACCTACACAGACATCCACACACATCCTAACTCCTGCAGGTCTCCCTATGAGCATGCTCTTCCATTGCGGGCAAATGCACCTGGTGCATTCTGTCATGGACGGTCTGTAGCGAACTGCTGCTGGAAGCTGCACTGACTAGTAGCAGCAGAAGGGTTAATTAGGAAAATGAAAGTGGTCCTGCTGCAGAATCCTGATAGATTTTATTGTTAATTACAGAAAAAGAAAAGGCATAATCCTGTTTTAATACTGCAGGAAAAAAAGAAAAATTCATTACCAGTGAAGAATCTTGCACTTATGTGGGTTTGGAATGGCACCAAGGAAGACTGCAGCTAAAAGTCCATCATGTCTTTTCCTTTTTCTTTTTTTTCCCTTTTTTTTTTTTTAATTCTCTTTCTGCAGACCACACCTAACTTCCTGCTGAAGGATCCTGGTTATTGAAGTCAAATCTGGCATTTCCTGTGCCAGCCTACGAAGTGCTATAACTCTTATTGCCACTAGATGGTACTGATATACATCCACAAATTCTTGTCAGAAATGGTAAAGAATTTTTGCATGCTCGAACACTTGCTTAAACTGCGACTCTGGGACCAAACCACACGATTTTATATAACCAGCCAGGTCTCAGAATTCTCAGAAATTCTTTTGAATATATAGCAGCTACTGCTGATGAGACCATAGCTGTTAAAACTGTGAAGGTGACACAGAAAGAAAGTAGGAGGGGTAGCAAAGTAAGAGAAAGAAAAATGGAGGTTGCACAGACAGTGTACAACCAAAGCAGTTGCTGAGACTGGATTATTGGCAGTCTGGATTATTTTAAACTATAGCTTGTATCAGTTTTCTAAAATAAATTTATACAATATCTTTGATGTGTATTCTTTCTACACCCAGGAAAGCCAGAAATTAGAGGGAAGGATGGCAGTTTTGAATGTTCACTGCAGTGGTGAATTCCTGTACAGAAATCACCCACTGTAGCAGGGAAAAAGACGAGATGATCAGGAGCACTGTAAGCCCCTCCCATGTGACAAATCCATAAGAGATCATCTTTGGGCACCACTCCACCTAAATACCGTCTTACTTCTTTTCACTCTCCTGCTTTCTCCGTATTTTCTATGCTTACTGATTTTCATACTTTTTCTCCCACTGCACTAATATCACTTTTTTAGCCTCTCTCTTTCCCCACCATTGACCTTCTGCCCTTCCCTCCTACTCTCACATGTACTCAAATCTCTTTCAAACTTTTCATGCAACACATTCCTGCATCTATAGATTCAAACTTTCAGGCAGTCATTTACTTATGTCCCTCTGCCATCTCCTTTCCTTCAGCTGCGAAGAGGACTAAAGAAGCTGTGGAAAGGAATAAAAAGCAAAGGGTCACTCTGAAGTGAGAAAGGTTGGAAAAGCAAAGAATATAGTAGCTGAAGAAATGCCATTGTGGCTTGAAAAAAGGACAATGAAGAGAGGGGCAAATATTGATAATTTGATTCTTTGGTAATCATGGTGAGAGAATGAACAGTTTGACTGGATCAAAATAGTGGTTTTGAAATTTTCAGCAACTAAGAAAAAATGTGTTGAATGAGAACTATAATTTAACCACATTAGAAGTATTGATTTAGTTTTGAATCATTTAAACATTACACAATATTTTTAAAAAATGTTAAAAGCCTTTTTGGAAAAGTCTTCTATTTTATAGGGTTTTCTAATTTCACAAATGATTCAATTAAATTAATAGAAATTTTGCAAACAATTCCATGTAACCAATTTTTTTTTTATTAAAAATCTTTGTATTAAAACTTCTGGCTGGCTTTAATTAGAACTGTGGTTTACTTGGAGCTGCTCTGCAGTCTCAAAATAAGAGGATTATGAGACAGCACAGATTCACGGAAGGGGTAAAGGAGCTTCTAACTACAAAAGTATTTTGATTATTTATATGTGTGGATATGTACATATGTGTTTATGCAGCTGCTTATGAAAGTTACAGTAAACCAAGTACCTGAAAAGCTGGGCTAATCACACAATATGGAAAAGGAGCTTCATTCTGCTGTTAATGGTATAGTAAGTTAAAGTGTCTGACTATTTGTTTCTTATCATATGGGACTGAAATTACCTAAGATCTCAATTTGATTTCTACCAGTGCTATATAATCTACATGCATAGTGTTAGGAAGGACAGTGAAAAGTAAAGACAAAAAGGAAATAGCCAGTGGGGACATTGTATGCCATTGCCTTAGATGCTTAGGTCTACAGTCTTATTAAGCTGTAAGATGAAAAGAACAAGTATTTTAGAGAGTCAGAATAGACAGGAAATGCAATATGATTTTTGCAGTCTAAAAGAGAAATATATATGCTTCTAAACAGGAGACCACAGTAGTACAACTAGAAAAGCTAATAACAATCCTTAAAATATATTAAAATAATTAGGTACTACATAGCTATAGCAAATGTAACAGGTAAAATTAGTAGAGATAGGAAGGGAAAATGATCAATCAAATAGTGAATATCAATCAAAAACCAATTCAACATAACCTACATTTGACCATTCAAACATGGTCAAAATTTACCTAAAATATAAACATAGCATAAGAAGAATTCTGGTAATAGGTAAATTCTGACTGCTGTCTAGCTTCCTACCTGCAGCCATGGGTACATTTTATGAAATATTTTATCACCAGTGCTATCCACCTTCCCACTACTGTGGCACATCTGAAAGCCTGAAGTGGACTTTTATCTTTTAATCATTTGGCAAAACACTCATGACCCATATAAAGGGTAGAGTTGAAGAAGTGTTCAGTGTCATATGTAAAGAAACTCCACATGAAAGTGAATGATTTTTGATGGACAGAGCTGAGAGAAACTTCTCAGTCTTTCCCTGGCTGTCCAGGAGCCCTTCATCTGCGGAGCATCCTGATTAATAAAATCAGAAAGAAAACAGATTACCAGCTTCTCCTCAGAAATCTGTAAAAATTAACTGTCTTCATTCAATGTTAAAGTGGAGCATTAAAACACACAAGTGGCAAGTTGCTGTCATTCTGTGGTTCTGTGATTCTTTTACTCTCCAGCTGTGTGTTCCTGTACTGTATTAGAATTGTCGCTAAGTGCAAGACTTTTCATTTATAGCTCTGAATTTCATCTCATTCCAATAACACCAGTCATCAAGCTCATCTACTCCTTTCTGTATAATAGCTTGCTCCTTCTTTGACAATGCCTCCCAACTTTGTGATAGGAGCAAATTACATTGGCATATTTCCATTTTCTCTGCTGAAACAATTAATTAAATTAAATAAATAAAATTATAATGGTGACGAGTAACTTTGACTAAAGTGTATGTTATTGTGGTATTTGCTGTAGTTTGCAAAATATTTTAACACTACTCTAAGAAATTTAATCTTAAAAAAAATCTGAAGTTTATGCTCTAAAATGAAATAGTATTTTTGCATTTAAAGAACAAAGGGGGTAGAAGAGGGAAAAGGGAGCTTTCTCTTCTTGTAAATAGTATACATTTAATCAAATACACTGAACTGAAAGAAATTCCTGTCACCTCTTCCCCCCATGCTACTCAGAACATGTACTATACTAAATTATTCATAGTGATCTAGATGACTGAAAAAACATGTTTGCTAGCTTTGCAGATGACATGAAACTGGAAGGGCTACAGGAGAACAGTATTAGAATTTAAAATGCCCTGACAAATAACAAAATGGTCTCAAAAAATAATGCAATTCAAGAGATACAAGTCCTAAGTTTTATATTTAGGCAAGAATAAATAACTGAAAAATTACAGGATGAGGAACAAAACCCCACTAATAGCTCTGCAGGTAAAGATCTAGAGTACTTACTGCATCACAAACCAAGCATGAGTGAAAACTGTCAGTCTTACAAAAAAAAAAAACACAACAAAAAACCAAAAGCAAGTACTAGGGATTTATAAACTTGTGAAATGATCTTCTGCTTTTCTATTTGGAGCAGTATGTGCAACTTGGGTACTACGTTTCAAAAAATATGGGGGGTACCTGGAAAGAATTCAAACTACAGCAACAAAAAAATTACATACGAGAAAACATCCAAGGAATTATGGGATTTATTTGAGTTCTTTCTGTCTTAATTTTACGTTGAAAAGATTTATGGAAGACACGATGACAGACTTTATATGTCTAGAAAGCTCCTCCAAGGAAGAGGAGGAATTTGTTTTCTTTTTATCTGGCATATAGGCAAAGAGGTTGTGGGGTTAACCTGCAGCAAGAGGGATTTGTTAGGAAAACCTTTTACCAGTGAAAATAGAGAATGAACGGAGTAGACACACCACAATCATTCAAGGCCTTGTAAAAAGAAAGATCAGTGATGAATGTGAGATTTGTAGCGAAACTGATCAGGATGAGAATCAAAAAACTTGTAACAGGCCTTCACTGTTTTAGGGTCTTATTAAGTGTAGATTTCTCATTGTTTTGTGCTGTTCTATCTGTTGTGTTTCTCCCCAGGCCTCAAGGGAGCAAGAGCTTATTGTTTATACACAGAGAAGCAGAAAAGAAAGGGGTTTTGATTTCAGTCACTGTTGGCTGAGAAAGTTCTTGAAGAGTCAGTGGGGTGCAGGATAGAAAAAAGTGACATCACATGCAGGGGAGTCCCAAGGACTTCTTTACAGAGAAAGAGACAAGAGTGCCTAAGAAAGCATTGGTGTGGAATAGGAGAGATCTGCTCCCAGTTTCCCTTTACTCACCTCTCTCTCCTTCCATTATTTCCCTTTTCCCCTAGCCTGACAAAAAGAAATTAAAACAATCAAGTTTAAAAGAGCCATTTAATAGTCCATTCTCTTACTTGCACCTTGCATCACTGCTATTCCTGCACATGGGCAAAATAAATGCTCAAAAAAACCCTGTTCTGTCTCAAAGGGCTATAGCCCTTCTGGATGTGTCAGCACCCCATGGCACTGCATGAAAAATTGTATAACACGTGATTACCCTGTCTAAAGGTGGAAGGTTTACAGCTGGTGTAGTATCTTTGCTAAGATTTATGGTCTCATCGCTCCACTGCTGAAGTTAGAAGACAGCAAATAGAAATCAATTTTCCTGTGCTTGAGGTTTGTGTGTTTCATACTATGCTGCATTGTATGTTCAGTAGTCAGAGTTCTGACAGAGGTCACTTCATACAGTATCTATGTGCTGAATTGTGAGATTTGAAGGATAGGTGTTTCTATACAACAAATTTTTCCAAATGGTTCTTAGAAGAGCTATATAAAAATACAGCTTCCTACACATTGTCCAACATTTTAAATGGATGTATAACTAGCAAGTCACCTCTGAAAATGCAGTTTCTGAAAACCTTAAGCCAATATGAGATGGTGCTGTCAGAAGGGACAGCTCCATTTTCCACCCACTCTCATCCTGGTCATTTCCCACTGTGCTGGCTTGAGCACTTCTGCATCTCTGCATTTTAGCCAGATCAGCTCACTGGCCTGGCTGAAAACTACAAATAAGTGGCCAGATTTCAGCCAGATCAAAGAGCTGATCCATCACACTACAGAAAAGAAGTTAAGAGGCTTAATATGTCCCTCACTTTCAGAGTGCAAAGCACTAGCTGACTGTCTCCAGTGTCTTCCAAATTTTAGTGCTTCTCCTAACTGCAAAGCTCAATAGGGCTTAAGGCACCGGAGTATGAATAAATGGATCTTCACTGCTTGAATGCTGGAGCTCAACAGAGCTCTAACAATTGTACAGTCAACAAATATTAGCACAGATCCTGTACCTAGTGTAGAACCCGGTATAGATAGGATAAAAAGGCAAGAAGGTTTATTAAAATGCCCAAACACTAGCAATTCTAGGGATCAAATTGGACGAGCATTTCATTACAGCAGCTGCAGGTCTGCTCTTCCAAGATCAGGAAGTCCCTTTCATCATGGACATCATGACATCAGGGACAGCATTTTATGCAAAGTGTGTGGCAAGGATCATCTAACGTGAAGACAGGTATACAAAGACCTCTATTGGGAAAGTTTGGGGGTTCCTTCAAATCAATTTTCTCATCCTCTTTAAAACTTGTTTCAGGGTACTGCCCATAGGGCTATGGCAAGATGTACATCAAGGAAGTATGAAAAATACATTGGTAAAAATCAGTTGATCATTATCTTTTCTTACTGTTAGCCAATAACTGGCAATGACTTGCATTTGGTTATAGTTACATACTCCATTTTCCTCTTTTATCAGAAACAGTCTCTGAACAATTGCTGATTTTCAGTCAAATGTCAGTGAATGAACAAAAAACCTATTTGTTTTTCCAGATAAGAGGCCCTTAAGTCCTTCTTTCTAGCATTAGACCATTTGATTTTTTCACTTGATGAAAATACCTTTTTTTTTTTTTTTTTTTTTACACAGTGAAGTAAGCTTTCTGCTTGATTCAGATGAGCTCTTCTGGTGCTCCATGACCAGAGGAACAAACAAAAGGCAACTCACACCTGAGAAAGATTCAAAACAATACTTCAAGTTTCCCTTTACAAAAAGAGAAATATACTGACTGTCTCCAAAGCAAACAGCAATGTGGGAGACAAAGTAATGTGAGAAGAGCACTCACCAAATCCCTAATGAAGTTGGTTAAGGGATTAAGGCCTTTCAGCCATCTAGCTGAGGTGGGCTTTTCATCAAATCGCTCTTTGCCCTGATAACCGTTGTGAGAAATGTATCCCCACAAGAACATTCCTGTATAAGTAAGTGTCAGGCTAGAGATATATCCATTTTTAGTGTGTTTGTGTGGGGAGAGTGACTATACAATTCAAAGATGTAATGATAACAGAAGTGCCATATGTATGGGATGAGCTAGATATTTCCAGATGCCTGAATAGGAGAATGTGCTGACTACTTATGCTGTTAATAAAACATGCTGTGATTTTTTTCCTGACAAACCAGAACCCTAAGTTTAACATTCTCAGTATGGGCATTATGTAAAGATGTTTGGACTGAAATCTCCATTAATTTTAACTACAGCATGGCTACAGAAAATTCAATCATATATAATTTATAACCTTTTGGATAAAAGACACCAGGTAGATAGGAGATTTTAATATCCCCCTAGCAACTACCTAGCAATTTTGGATGAACAACATAAATCATGATCCTGAACCTAATGGCAAGCAACCGTGGAAAATACGGTGCGTTTCCACTTTTATAGCCTCTTACTGACTTCTGTTCAAACACAACTTAGGAACAAAACCGTGCTTTTCAGTTATTGCTTAGGTAAGCTCAGGCCAGGCTCTGACAGTGAAGCTGGGCCAAACTCCCCTCAAGCCAAGGACGAAGGGCCAAGGACCCCTCCACCTCAGTAAACTGCTGCAATCAGCTTCCACTTCAACCCCAAACCACTTCCACCCGCTCCTTTTAGCCTTGCAGAGCCAACAAGCAGGTAACATGGGCATTGCGGAAAGGCGAGGGGGAAGGCAAGGCGGAGCGCAGGCCGCAGTGCTGAGGCGACCCGGGGTGTCACCTCCCCGCCCGCTGCCGGACGCCTCAGGTGCGGCAGCCGAACCTCCGCCCTGGGCCTCGTCACGTTCCGTTGCCGCACCGGACTACAACAAGGGAAGACGGGCAGCCCGATGTCGCTCGAAACGACAACACCGAGTGAAAAGCCGTCTGGGGAGACGAACGGGGAGCTATTAGGTTGTGAAGGGACGCGGCTCTGCAATGGCGGCGGGGTCCGCTGGCACGGAGCGGCGCCGAGGGGAGGTTGCCTAGCAACCGGCTCGGCGGCTGCGGCACCCGCGCAGCGGCCTGACAGACAGCGCAGCGCAGGGGGAGCGCCGCCGCCGCCCGCGGAGACTCCCTATGAAAACCGGCTCCAGGCAGATTACTTTTTCCAGAAGGAAAGCTCCCCGTCTGCTTCAGCAGGACCTAATCAAACGGGAGAAGCAGGAGGGGCGGAAAAGAGCAGGCATTTAGCGTAGGGTGGATAACGGCAGGGTTACAGAGAGGCAGAAGTGGAAGGGGGGTTTGCTGTGGAGAAGGGAGGCCTCACTCCGCGGGAATGAGGTGAATCCGCCTTTCAGAGTCAAGAGCGAGGAACAGTGAGGCCCTGGGCTAGCCCCAGCCCGGGCAGAGGCTGGAGCTCTGGCGAGCGAGGTCGCCTCTGTCCCACGAGATGAGCAGGGATGGTGTCAAATCCAGGCTTTGCCACCAAGGTGGGAATGAACCGGGGGATCATCATCCCTCCTGTTAAGTTTGTTGACCGTCTGTATTGGATACAGTAGTCAGCCATGCTGACATCAAAGAGAGCAAAAACTGCTGCTTACTGTCTGCAGTCAGCCAATTCCCCTTCATGTGGGGGTGCTTGGGTTTTTTTAAAATAAGAAATGGTGACTGCAGAACCATAGAAACGGACATGGGGAGTGGGGCGCTGGGACACTTTTTACATCATCTCCACTTTCAAAAGATGTTGTCCTTATTTCAAGCTGTTGGTACATTTTTAAGAAAAAATATCCTCCTCCACCACATGTCAAATAACCCTGAGTTTAGGTTTGGTATACATGAGAGAGCATCAGGAGGTACATATATAATTGGTAACTTTGCAAAATAAACAAAGAATTTCTGAATCTAAATGGAGTATTCTCTAAATAGGTCTGCAATTGCAAAGGCAGTTTATTAGTACCAACACAACTGCCTCTTGAGGAACTTATTTCTAAAACCAAAGCACAATAGACATGGACATCGTGAGGACCATCCCATGTGGGGGAAACAAACATCTCCATGAATAACATAGGAGGATTTTCCCCCAGGAACTGTGCTGCCGCTGACAGGCCCCCTGCAGCTGCACAGCACCAGCTGCCAAGGGGATCCTGCAGGAGTTAATGCAGCTTGAAAGAAGCATTAACTCCCTGGATATCCATCAGCCTCCAAGGGCAGGGTGCCACAGACTGTGTTTCCTCAGCACCACTCATGCCCCTACCTGTATGTCCTATTATGTAGCTGCACCTGGAAACACACCCAGATCTCCGAAGCAGATAGAAACAGCAAAAAGCACGACCCCCTTCCCCATGCTTTGTCTCCACTAGATTGCCTTTGCCACTGGAATGGAAGAGCTGGCTTTGTTTCAGGGAAGTGCCACTTCAAATAAGCCAGAAGCAAAGTGGTTTCAGTGATTCTGGAAATTAAGCCATAGATGAGGTCCCATATTTACTTTTAAATATTCTTTTATTCTTATAATGGTTTATGGGTTAGCAGTTGTTACTAGATCTGTTACCATATCCTTAGGGATAGAGTGCAGATGGATCCAAGCCAGCTACTAGTTACAGGTTGTCATGTTTCATGATAATTACAGATGGGGCTGGCGATACTCTTTATTACTGAGATGCCTGACCTGTCCTGTTTTCCTTTTATTTATTTTTTTTCCTCCTTTCCCTTGCTTGATTATGCCAAACTTCAAGCGCTGGGGCAAAAATTTTCCATTTTTGCCTCAGGCTGATTTTTAGAGGGAAGCTTCAACTCAAATGATGCAACTGTTTCCAAGAAAGAGCTACGCATATACATTTCTCTTTAAAAATTTATAGCTGCCAGTTTTCAAAGCATGAATATGAAGTCTTGCAGAACTTTTTGCAGAGCAGCATTCTGAATTTTGGACTTTTCTGTTGGAGTGATATCTATAATATTTGCCCAGACTTGAAAAATTTTGCAAAATTGGTTTGCATATATTTGGAAGAACACCCTGGATGTTTAAAGGTGAGAATTCCAGAGATAATGCCTTTTCTGTTAATGTTTCAGTGTCTAGCTGAGGGGATTTTCCTGCAGCTGAAATCTGTGTCTCTGGACTATGTTGACCTAGGAGTGGGAATGCTTTCATCTTCATGTTCATAATGATCCTATACATTGGTTATTAAAAAAAAATGCAGAAGAAAATACAGAAGGAAAAGAGGGGAAGGTAGGAAGAAAGGGAGACATATCTAGGATTGAAGACTGGCATCAGAAAAAACCTCCAGGGAAATGATATGTGGGAGAACTGTCTGCCTGGATAATGGGATTTTCTCAAAATTAGTTATAGTAGTCCTGGAGGCTGGTTGGAGAGACAAGAAAAGCTCAAAGACTTGTAGATTATTATGACCAAGAAAATCATCACGTTGATTAGTTTGACCTTATGGAAGACCAGGCTGGGAAAAAGTGGAGGAAAAGGGAAGGGGAGTAAGGGGGAGCCAGTATAATGGGGCAAGCTGTGATAGGACAAAGTAAAAAAAGCTCAGACTGAATGGACAAGAGAGGGAATAAAAAGCTGAGATAACTGGACTGGAATTAATTGGAAGGATGGACAATAAAACCTGAAAATGAGTTTATAGAGAACTATAAAGATGACAAGCTCAGAGGTCTGTGAACTATGTGTAAACATACATTCAATAACTCCTAATCATTCATATAGGTATCAATATGGTTTCCCTAAAATAATCTACAAACACTCCAGTAAAAACCACCTATTATTGCAGGAAGGAGGACTCAAGTGACAGCATATACTACAATTGAGATCTGCCTTCCTTTTGGACCATTTGTCAGTAGATACTATAATGCAACATCAGCTGTCTTCTGTAGTACACAATATGAACAAGCTCTTAAAAACAGTGAGATTTGTTTTGCAGGAGACTTCCTTGATTCATTGGTGCCACACGTGGATTGGGAGAAGTGACTCGAGGGAGAGGGAAAAAGGATAATAACTATGTAGGCAAAAAGTACTGTCCTTTGTGTAAGGTCTGTATGCTAACTTGGAGAACTGGATGCTACCTTTGCTTGTGTCAGGAGCAGGATTCACCTTCCCTGGCATCAGATGTCTGTATCTGTAGGCATCCACATCTAAGCCAATCTGAACTCCTTTCATATTCACTGGAAAAAAATGGGTCCTTTAAAAGGCAATTCTTCTGACCTGTTTTAGATACCTACCTTAAAGATGAGACAAGTTGTGCCCTAGAAGTGCCTGTTTCTCTCCACTGACTATAAAGGGAGACTGCTCGACTCTGCCACTTACAAACATACTTTTAATGCGATTTTTAAAAATGTGAAATATTTAGTGGAACCTTGTACTTCCACACCACTTTATTAAATATCAGCCACTTCTTTTGCACCTATCAACATTATTCCCACTTTACATTTTGAGAAACAGAACCACATGTGGTTTTGGAAACAGAATGATGTATGAAAATATACGTGGTTTGCATACTGATACATATTAACAGAGGCAGGGTGAGAACTGAATATTCTTGTCATAGTACTTAGCATATATATTAATTAATGCAATTTTAATAATTATTTATTACAGTTCTGCCAGCTGTCCAAAACGTCACACTACAGGCACCTCTACAGTTGAGTAAGTGTATCTTTTAAATGAAGATGTCACCAGTTTGAAGAACATAAGGCTAGATGTATATTCAAAATTTGGCAACCAAAAAGGAAAAATTAAACCAAACAGCATGAAATTAGATCCCATGATGAATAATATGGTTGGTGACTTGTGCAGAACACAGCCAAGTGGTTACATAGCTATTCCCAGACCATCATACAGGAATCATTAGAAAACTTAAGAGCTACAACTTCATCCCCTCCACCTCCCGTGCAAAGAAGGACAGCAAACATCACCACTACTCCCTGGTGGCCTGACCAGCATGTTTTTTTCTCTGGGTAATGAAAAGCTCAGTCAGATATACAACATTAGGAAGCATTAAACAACTCTCTGTTAAATTTAGAAGATTTTTTTATCTGAAAGGAAACTGAGTAGTTAATTGGCCCACAATTAAATAGAAATGCCATTAAAAAAAACCCCTGAAACAGCTTGCCAGGCCCACTTTCTGTGTCCTGATAGTGTGTGTCCTGATAGTGTCCTGATAAGCTAACTGTCATATCAAGACATTAATTGAGAGTATTCTGAACAGTATAAAAACATCTTTATGGATCAAGTTATCCTGAGGGACAAAGTGTGTATGGCAGACGTATGCAGTTAAGTAAGAGCAGAGAGGTAATATCACTATTCCATCAAGAAACTTGAAAGGCCTGAGGGAGCAACACAGATTCATAAATGCAGGATCAGAGGAGATCATTATGAGTGTTTTCTCTGACATTCTGCACAGTATGGCTTATAACAGTCCCCTGATTTAACATGAGCCTCAGCTGGAACAAAGCTTTTTAGAATGCTGAATTCATGAGAATCCCTTAGTAAGTTACGGGATGGCAAATTATTATTGCAATAAAATGGGTGCCTTATTTTGTACTTAGACATCACTTTCCTGGGTGGTGAAATTAAGAAAACTTCTGTGCCACTTCTCCTTTTCAGTATGGGAATGTGCCAGAAATGGAAAGCTGAACAGTTACATCATATATCTGCCCAAAACTAATCTATTTTAGCTCCTGAATTTTTTCATAAGAGGGGAAAAACCTCATGAAACAAACCACAGAGAACCAACAGCTGTAAAGTTCAGTCACCATCTTTGAGAAAGCAGATTCAGTTTCAAGGTAACTTAAAAAAAAAAAAGGAGGGGAGGCTTGTTTATTATAGTATTATTTTATAAATATGGGGAAAAGAAGGATTACTCAGGATTACCTACAAAAGTCTAGGCTAAAATACAACTGCAGCCCATTATAGCTGGGTGATTTGAAACTGAGATTTGTTCAGTGGAGTTTGATATTTTACTCCAGTTTGGAATAATTTCCTAACCATAAATTTTCTTTGAGTATATTCCATTTGCATTTGTTGGTACATGTGAATAAAGCAAGGGAGCAGATGTTGAAAACCTCCTCAGGAGGGTTTTTCCTTTCCCACTGTGTTTGAGCCAGCAAAACGGGTTCTGATTAGAAGGAATACAAGAGTGCCCCAAAGAGTTCTCGCAAGCGTTCCTTGCTCACAATATCACCTGCAACCTGGAGCTGTACCACTGCGAAGAGATTGTCCCACTGGAGCCATGCACGCCACACTGCTCACCTCCATACAGGAACATGGATACTCGTTTTAATACTTGCTTTACAATGGATTCTGCTTTTTTCTCGTGTGAACTGAATTTGTGTACCCTCCTAAAATTCCTCTTTTTCCCCCTACATTTGATTGCTTTCCCCGCCATCAACCTCTCTTCTCTAGAATCCCAGGGGATATTTCCTTTCCTTATGACAATTTCAGAGCTGTTTGCCCATCTTCACAATATTTATACCAGCTCACTCAATTTCTGCATCATATCCATCATCTTTCTCACTAAGTACAGATTATTTTGAGAATGTGCAAATCCTTAAACTAATTCGGAAGTGAGGTCAATACTGAGAAAAGCAGTATAATCCCTTTCCCAGCAATGGAGAATGCTTCTGGGTTCCCAGCCTCCACCGTTCCACAGAGCAAGATATCAGTGTAAGTAATAGCACCCAAGTGTCCTATATAATATTAAAGGTCATCATCTTCATACCCTCAGGCTTACATTCAAATTTAATAATTTTTTTTCCTGAAGGATACTGGTGGAGTAGAGTAACAGATTTCTGTCTGTGTGAAGGCTAACCTGCCTTCAGCTTGGCTTAGAGGGCCGAAGCTTTGCTTCAGATCAAAAATGATATAATTCCTAAAAACTACAGCTGGCAAAAGCACAAATATCTTTTTACAGTCACAAATGTTGTAAAGGCTGTGGAGCACTTTAAATGTTAACTGTAACTGAAAATATCATTTGACAAAATAACTCTTGAAAATATTCTGACTGTTGCGTATGTTTAGCCAACAAAACTACAAAAGCAAACTCTTTGCAAAATGTAAAATGTTATTCTATTGAAAAGTGACTCTCATAAATATGGCCCAGTAACACTTACAGTCTATTGCTTGCTAATCAAATTGATTTCCTTAATAACTTTAAGACTTGCAACTTACCATTGCTACTGACAGTAAAATTGGGCACTTTCCACTTCGTCTATTAGTATTTTCCAGAAGCCAAATTAAAATAAAACATTAGCTCACCCCGCACCCCAGTATTTTCAAAGCACATTCTCATTGCTCCACTAGGAGAATTTTTCAGTAGTATTACCGTGGTACCTAGGATGCTGTCTACTGTCAGCACTTTTGTGGTACTTCCCATTCTACAAAATGGAAACCTGCCCCTGCACTGCAAAAATCTAACCTGTGCGAATGCATTTGCCATCAGGATGTTTGTGCAGCCATCACTGAAGTCTCAATCTGGAAACAATCGTGCAGCATTTGCCCCATGTCTGCTTTCAGGTTAACGCAACTACAGATTGAAAATTTTTTTCATTCTGCCTGGTATCAGTACTTATCATTTAGTTTCCATGGTTTCATAATTGACTCTGAGCAAAGAGGAAACATATGGAGCTTACATACTCTGCAAATACACCTGTTATACTCTTGTGATATGACCTTGCGTGCCAGTCCCAGTTAGAATAACCTCTCCAGAGACTTCCAGTGGGGAAAACAGATCTAACAAAGCTTGCTTTGGGGTCCAAGGGGTAGGATTTTCCACTGGTTTGTATTTGATATGAATATTTACTAATAAACAAAATACAATTAGTATACTTAAAGATAGGCTGTCAAATTTCAAATATCCTGGGCAGGGTTCATGTTTCACCATAGTTATGGTTGTATAGAAATTTTCCATACGCTTCCTTATAAGCACATGGTCTGTTCAGATACTTGGGTGCTACTTCAACCTTCTTTTTGTTGGCACCTGTTTATGGAACTCATTTTTAAACAGCAAAGTCAGACCATGGTGTCTAGGGAAAGGACACTTCTTTCTAACCTTGCTCTATCTGTATGCAGTTTACGATGCATTAAACTCTGGCCACTATTCTTCTCGAGATCACAGACTGTCAAATTTTTCTGCATGCACCTGACTCCATTTTGTATACATATGTGGAATCTGGCTTCCAATATATCTGTGATCCTACCGAGACAAATGGGTGAGTCTAGAACACGGTGATGTATTACTTTAGAGAACTTGAGTCAGACTCTTAATTTCAGAGCGAGTCATTTACATTTATCATGAAACAAAACTACATTGGGGTCAAATTCTGCTGAGGGTTTTGCAGTTACGCTGAGGAGGGTGAGACATGGTGAGGATGGTATAAAAAAAAGTATCAATAACACCCATTCAAACAGGAAGACTGTTTCTGCCCCACTCTGAAAGCCTGCTGGTAATAATTTAATTAAAGCAAAATTCTCACTATTGTCAGAGGAATGACAGCAGTAGATGAGGAAATATTGTAGTTTTAATTTAGTTAGCTCAGTACCAGTGACAGGAAAGCTATGGAGTGATAGGCTAGCAGGCCGAATGAGTAGCCAAAATAATCAGGTGGGTTTGTACAGTTCCATAAAGCACATACATACACTCACTGCCTTTGAAACCAAAGACTAAGCTGAGAGCTGGCTAAACCTACTTGCAGGCATGCTTTTTACTGCAGGGTTGAATGGTACCCAATTTTTGTGGCTGGAATGGGTCATTTGACAGCTTCTAAATGTACTCAAAAGCTGTATGTTACAGCTGTATTTAAGACCAGACAAGCAGCACCATACGGCATAAAAATCAGGCATCTCCTGTCATATGACAGGTCCATGTTAGACCACAAGATCACTTGCTGTATGCTCAAAACATGGACATCCATCATCCTAAAATGCATGTCTGCTGATGTTATATGTTATCAGTTTATCCAAGTAGGGTAACTATACACTGCATGAAGCAATCATCATATTATCGAACATGATTCTCTTTCTTGATGGGGGAAGTCTGCATATTCACCACATAATGGGAGGTACTTGTGAGGATCTCTGGAAAGAAGATGAGTGATAACTGGCTAGCATTAGCAGGTCAAAACAAGAATTAATCTGGCCAAAATCAGATTCTGCCCACATTTAAGGTAAGCTGAGATAAGAATCAAGAAGCAACTGCAATCACAATTACACAAAAACTAAGAAAACTTCATATAGAAACAATCATGGAACTTCAGATAGAGAGACCTACAAAAATAAGTTATTGCTGATTTTTTAATATTTTTTGAACTTTTTTCTCTGAAGTATGAGCAGAGCTGACTATTTTGTTTGCTTAATAGTTTCCATCATGAGAATCTCTTTCCAATGCCTTCAGCTTTGCCAAACCTTAATTATTGAGACTGAATTTGTTTATGCTGTTGGCCTCATCCCGATTTCTTTCTTTAATGACACTATAAATGGTGAGATACTTCTTTCAATGAAGTTAGAAAGAAAAGCTTAACTTAACAATGAGGATCCATGTGTCCTCACAATACTTATTTCTTTCAGCTTGAATGCTTATAAAACCAAAAACTTCACCATTTAATAGAAAAAGTACATTTGTAGTCTGCTTATTGGGAAAAGTTTGAAAGTAGTATTTCATTAATCTACAAGTTTAAAAAACAAAAGGAAAGAACAATGAATCTATTTTTTTTTAATAGGAAGATTAAAAACTACTTTTGTAGTTATTTAATGAGTAAGTTGATAATAGTGCAGCATTAAAATATATTTCCACCCTTTTTTTTTTTTGAGTACTTTTGCTACAATCTCTTTACTCTGAATTTTGTCAAGTAGGCTGCTCAGGCAACATAAGAGTTTGCATTTTGTTGCTTCTGTTTAAATTTATTGAAATCTGGCCATTCAGCACTTCTCTAAAATAATTTCTAAACATGCTCAGAAAAAGCTTCTTAGTGGCTTGCAAGAAATACTTACAGAGCTGCCACGTGTTGACTGTGTTTCTGCCTAGCATTAGCAGCCCCTTCAGCGCAATTGATAATGATAGCTGCTGAGGCATCAAATGCTGAAACTAGGAGCAGAAGCAAAGCCCTTCTGCTGGTCCCAAACCAGTAAGAGGCAGAAAGAGGAAGCAGCCTAACTTAATTTGGAGATAAGGGTAGAAAAAGGAACAATAGCAGGTTCAGAAGCAGAAATAAAAGAGGTAAAGCTGCAAGTTCAATGTTTCTTTAAATTGTCCTCTTTCAGTATTTTGGTCCCAAACCTTCTTTACTGCACATCTTCCCAAACATGCAGTGATTACAGAATCATGAATTTCCTCCTTAGCTTTTTTAATGATTCTTATCCTTACGGTATTTAGTAATTCACAACATCATCTGCCTCCCCTCATTAACACCTCTTTGAAATCGGGGACATTGCTTGTCTTTCAAAGACAATAAGAGTAGAACAGCAGATTCAGGTCACCATTGGCACAAATGTCTTTTAACCCAGTATTTCTCAGACTGGTAGGTGTCGGTGAGAAGAGAAGATGGAAAAGAAATGAATTCTTTCGAGTGGCTTCAGGAAGCCTCTAGAAAGGAGGCCTCTGGGCTCCTGGATGCCTCTTCAGCAAGCTGGGGCCGAGGGCAAAGAGAGGAACAGGGGGGCTCTGATGGATGAGAGGCTGCCCCGACTCTGGGGAAGTACAGGATCAGGGTCTGCCGCTGAAAAGGATCCACACTGTCCTCTAGAGAAGTTGGTGTGAGTGTGTGTGTGCTCCTGAAACAATGGAAGCAACACAGTAACAAGCTTGTTTGCGATTTACGTGATCCCGCTGCATGCATAAAGAGGGATTACAGTTGCATTCGTTGGTGCCTTGTACGATTCAAGCAGATAGGCTATATTAGATTTCAGTGTCCTCTCTGACCCCTTAGGGGGAGAGTTTACTACTCGGGGGTAGGGCAGGGTTGCAGGTAGTGACCCAGCAAATCCATTCATCAAGGTCTGGGATGAAGAAATCAAGCAAGAAACACTGGCAGCATAACTGCTGCTGGGCTCTTGCTCTGGCTGCAGAGTGGGCCTGCTGGTCTCTGCTGCAGGGATCTGATGCTTATATGTGTCCAGAGTACACTTCAATTAGAGTAATTCAGATGAACAAAAATAGCAAGAAGGCTTAAATATCCCCTAAAATCAAGTTTCACAAAAGTAGGGAGGGCTAGCTTTCTTTTAGGGTCAAATTTCTCTTGAACTCCTCCAGAAACATCTGACTTGAGCCATTGCTACTGAAAGGTAACTGGATCATGCTTTGATATGATATGGCCATTTATGTGTTTGTAGTTCCCAAAGACTAATGTTCACAATTAACGTACTCAAAATCTGTAAGAATTCAGCTTCAATGTTTTCCTTTAAGGCTTGTAACAACTCAGTGGATTTTCTTTTTAAATGTAAGAGTAAATCTGTAGCTTGTCTTTGAAGCTGTATGCTAGTTTGGCCTACTAACTGCCTTTTATGAACACTGCAAAAATCTCTGTGATTAAAAAAAGTTATTCTCTCCCTGAACATTGCTGCAGTTTAAAAATCAAGAGAACAGAGCCAGTTACTTATCCACTTGCCTAATATTAAGAATGTGAGTCATCCCGTTGGCATGCTTGCTTGTTGTTGAACTGGGGCCTATAGACATAGGAGAGCATCATTTATTTAATGCATTTGCCACTGGAGGAAACTGCAGATCATTTGGACACAATTGTTCATCTTTTCCCCAGATCCATTCAAGAATGGATAATTCTTTACCATCTAGTTAAGATATCTTCAGACACTACAATAGCTGAGCCATACCCATATATACATATTGTAAACATTGATCAGAAAAATACAACTAAGCAGGCAACATGCATAGATTGTAAGAAGGTTCACCCGCATTCTTGATGTTTCACATATATCTAAGGAATCATCTAAATCCAAGGCAGCATCTAGCACTCAAATCCCAACAGGCAATTTTCTGTTGCTTCACTTATCACCACTAAAAAAAAAGTTTACCTTTACACAGGTGTGTGAAAATTTTGATTCAGTGCTTTCCTACTTAACCATCTTACAACAGAAAGCAAAATGCATTTAAATTAATCACACATTCTTTTTTCTCACATACTGGCTACTGAGCCCTTTATCTGATCTGTGACTGTGTAAGTCAATGCATATCTATGTTGTTTTTCCCAACTAAATAAATTATTGCTTTAATTAAGAGAAGGTAAGAAAAAAAACCCAGAAGATTTGAAAGAAGAGTCAGGGGGTGCTGCATGAGCTTCCCACCTCCTGAGTCATTCTGCTGTCTCTCCCAGTGTGTATCATGCATCTAAAAAAATAATGAAAAGAATATTTTTCTCTCGTGCAATATGGAATGAGGTTTTTGCAATAAAAATTCGTTCTCTTATAATATTTATATAAAACAATTCACAAAACACATGTGTTTCATATGATATTTGCAGCAGTGCAAACCCATGTTTAGTCACAGACAAGTCCTCCATTCTGTCTTCTATCAAGGAGAGGCTGTTTTGGGAGATGAGGGAGGGGAGAATCCTGTAAATCTCCTATACCTCACAGGAAAAAAATCATTAATTTCGGAAGTAAAGAAAGCCTCTGACTGAAGATGGTATAAAGAAGCAACAGCACATTTCTGCATTAAAACTGGGCAATCCCAGGGATGTATTCATATGCTTTAAAATACACTCCAATTTGTATTCTGGATACAACACCAATATAACCTCCGGTAGAAAAAGAAAACACTTGTGGATGACCACTTCAAAACAACAGCAACAAATTACCACAATTAGGATGAAAAATACAAACTCAAAAGTAATTCTAATTATAAACATACAATCTTAAAAAAACCCATAGGACCAGAGAACTCAAAAGAACATTTTTTATTATTGTGCTAAGACCTAATTAAATACTATGAAAAATCCGTGCGGTGGCAAAGATGGCTATTATTTCTTCTCCTCTTGCTCTATTAATATTAATTGAAAACTAGGTGTGGCACCACAAGAGAAGAATCTTGGTACAAAACAACTGGGATTTGTTGCCTAAGCATTTTAATTAAATATCATGTTGTCTTACCTGATTAAAAGAGAATTACAAATCATGGCATAAGAAATATCCATACACTTGTAGATGATGAGGATCCTTCTACTGCAGGTTCAGGTTCCTTGCCAAAGAAGCTTGTAAACTCTTAATTTCACTGAAATGAAAAAGGAAAGAAATGAAGAAAGAACCTCCCCATCAAAGCAACAAAGGAACCTCTGCAGTATTCTGTAGTCTCTTCGCCTGCTTCCTGTTCTGAGATTCACTCTTTGAATCCCAGCATCGATCAGAAAATTGGTTGTAGGGAAAAGAAGGGGGGGGGGGGAAGAGATGAGGGGGAGGAAACAAGGAGGCAGCATATTACGTGCTAGCTCCACCTACTGGCAAGGACGTGAGCTCAGCTGGATTCTTATCAAAACAACTGTATTTTAGTTTTAAATAGCATATTAGCCCTTGATTATACAGCTTTCAAATAAAGTAAGTAGGTTAGGACTAATGAATGCTTACATATTTTTAAAAATTGGTTTGACTTTTAAACTGCTCAACACTTTTTTTTGTTAATGAAGTAAGTATTTGGATACATCTGTATACAAATAATTGCAGAAAGCTCAAGGTCCTGCCAGATATCTTTATTTTACTATGTACTAATGCAGAAATAAAGAAGTCATTCTTTATTCAGAACCCACCACTGCAAAATAGTAGAAAATAAGAGTGCCTGCTTTTTTTCCTTTGATTATTGATTCTGCAAAATATAAATTACATTTATATCTTTATTGAAAGCCAGAGAAAAAAAACCTGGCATGTAACACAAAAGGAATGGGTGCTTGGATTTAGCCAGGACTACTACATTATTGAGCAATAAAGAGTTTTTATGGTGATCTGTTTTACTTATCCTGTCCAAGGCTCTCTTCTGTATTTTATAGCATTTTGAAACTGCTCTTTGGTGCTCTGGATACTATTAGTTATAAAAGACTAATATGCAAGTTGACTGCCTCACCCCAGTTGTCTCTAGCCATGATCCCCACGATAGCAATGTTGGATTTACTGTTACTAAAGGATGCCTTATACTGGAATGCTGTATAGCTGAGTGTGTCTACTTTTATCTTTCTATTTCCTTAAAACTTTTCTATCACTTACACCTGCTCTGTCACATCAAACAGCTAGCAGCTGCCTGCATGCAGGGCTGGCTCCACAATTCTCAGCTGTGGAGGAAAATTTCTTTGCACCAAAACATGGGGTTTGGGCGAGGAAAAAGTGCAAGAGTTAACTCAGAATGGATCTAGATGAAAACCATGGAATTTTTAATTAGAATTCATGATCTAACGCATCACAAAAATCACTAATGTCAACACAGGGAAGTTGCTGGAGAGACTGTCCCTTTCAGTAGCAACTCATATTTCTATCAGCTTAAACCCTTCAGCAACGTTATCACAAACCCTTTGAATGTCAGTGCTTCAGGAAAAAGGTAAATTTCTATGCTTGTTCAATCTCTACAATGGGATCCTGGGCCATGATGGAACTCCAAAGTTCTAAAATAGTTCAAGTAATGATAATAAGTCAGAATACCTATTGTGTGAGCATGGACTGAGCGTTTTAGAAATCCTATTGTCACGAAAAAACACACACTTATTTGGCCTTGTTTTAAGTAAATTTTGTCCTAAAATACTATTTTACATAAAAAATAATATTTATACCTTGAAAAAGGATTTCACTGAAAAGTATAGACAAATTTTACTGACTTTCACAGCTGCGCTTAAACGGAGCGGGGATTGGCGCTGTCCGTGGTGCTGAAAAGCATCTTGGCGTTCCACGAAGACCTTGCACTTCAAAATGCCCAGAGTCCAAAGTGCATGTAACATTAAATACTTTTTAGTGTACTTTGACAACTTTGTATAAATATGGAAGTGCACCATGAATGGATATAAGCCTGCTATAGGCCAAAATTGGTGAAGCTGATATTCTAAAGCCCACTTCAAGTCACTTATTGAATGTACTTTTCACAAAACAATCATTTCATTAAAATTTCGAGTATTAATTTAACCTACTTCATAAACCCAATAAGAATTTCTATGCTATCTAAAAAACCAATATCATTTAAATTAGTAAAATCTGAAATATTAAAAGTGAGATAAAACTATTACAAGAGATTTGGAGATTGTATGAATCTCTTTTACTTATAATAATGCTAATATATAAATCTTAGCTGTAGTGTAATGATTTAGTTAAAGGACTACTGGAAAGAAACATGCATTTCAGCTCCATTATAAACACTATTTCCTCTCTCCCAAACTTAGAGAAATTTTTCTTTTTTTTTTTTTTTTATTCTGTAATCTTAATCCTTCTACAGCTTATCACTCTCTCACATCTTTATTCTATTTATTCTGACAATTACATCTTAATGGTAAAGCTCATTGGCAAAGATAGCTTTGCTTTTCTGTATCCTCTCTGAAGAGTACAACAGAAATGGGTTATGATAATATCTCACATATACCACAAAAAAATGCCACAATTAGTCAAAGACTAATAAAAAATTAACTGCTGAAATTCACAGGAATTTTCTAAGTTTACTTTTTCTTGTTAAAACTGCATTTGTCAGTGGCAAAAACTTGCCCAAGTTTGTGAGAAAATAAAAGAGTTTTTCTATGAAAAATTCAGAAAAGCACTGTGAGAAAAAACAAATTCCAGTAAATCTCTCAGAGATGATTCTAAATCTACTAAAGCTCTCCAACAACACCTACAAACATGTTTTATTCATGGTTTTATTAATCATATTAATAGTAATCATATAGGAATGAAAACAAATATCCATGGAACAAATCTCATTTTCTGATTTATTTTTTATTTAAGTGTCTTAAAACTAGGATAGCTAAAAGAATCTTTCTGCTTATTCAACCATGCTGATAGAGCTCATTTCTACCAGAAATTTCTCTTTGCATCTCAGAGCATGGCTAACAGTCATCTGGATAAAAAATATCCGTTCTATTAAATCATGCAAAAACATTTACCCAGAAGAGATGGAGCAAAAGGTCAAACTCCAGTTTCCACAGCACATGGAATGTTAAGCCTAAGGAGCAATGCCAGTAGCTATTCTGGCCAACAGACACTTATCTACGCCTGTCCTTTACATGCCTCAAAGAAATAGCTATTCCACATATTTACAACCCTTACTTTTCCTTTTTGTCTTTTTTATCTGTAAATCTCTCAAATCTCAAACTCTAGACCTGAATCTGCAAATTGCTAAGGCAAAAGACAGGTCTTCAAAGTGAACAGGTTCATGGTCCCTTGATGTGTCATCTTATTAAAAGACATAAATTAATCTCAATCAAAAGTTATCAGCCTTTGTTATTTAGTTCGGCTGAAATCATAAAGCCTATCATTCTTGCCTTTAAAGTCTGAAAGGCACCTTTGCAAATTACCCATTGAAGTGAAACTGAACTTTAAGATTATTCTAAATATGAAGCATATTTTTTTTCCCTGTTCCAGAGTTACTTTAACAGAAATTACTGGTGACTACTAAACATCAGCAATCTTCTAATTTTGTTACATTTCTTTCAAATCTAAAATCTTTGCATCTGAGCTGTATTAGTGCAGGCTGCCAGTTTTTTTACTTCCACCTAAGAAGAAAGATAGCTTTGGAATTAAAAAGATTTCTGAACATTTTTCTATGTAATGAAAACTATTTGGTCTTGATAATTACATTTGAAAAAGGGAATATTTTAAATCACATTCATAATATTTTCAAAATGTAAAGCCAGTCATTTCTTGCCTGGCTGGGGCTAGCACTGAAGTCACTTTTAATGACCAACAGCAAAGACAGATTTGGAATGGAATGTGTACAACAGTTTTTGAAAGTACATATCACTTCCATCTTTGCTTTCTGCGACATTAGTATGCCTATAGTCAGAACCATTAAGGCATTAATTTATGCTTACTTCACGATTCAGTGCACCAAACGGTTTACATGTTCCATATCTTTTATCATTCTTGGCCAAAAGCAGACCAAGGTAAAGTTATTTTTCTTTAACATATTAGAGTCACTTGTTTGATGTTTTGTATCATCTCTCTCAGTGTAGTATATTTTCACAGTTTAATTATAAAGGTACTATTTTCAGTGCAGATGACTGCTAGGCATACTGTGAGATGCAGAGAAACTTTCTAATGCAAAATCAACTTGGCAAGCATATGTTATTAAACAGAGCAATTCTTCTAGGCATTCCAGCTTTGAAGACTAGGAAATAAATAAATCATAACTTGAGGTTTTGCTTAACAAAACCTCCCCTCTCTCCAAGTGATGATTACCTTTCATCTGACCAATTAAACCACATGACTCAGTAGCAATAAATGGAATGAAAACATATGAATGCAATCTATGTGTTTATAGGTGTCCTGGGAGAACATTATTACATTTTGTTACTAGCTCTGAGAGCACTACTGCACTTGTTGCTGAGGTATCATTTAATTCATTTGTCCACCTCTTAAAACCTGTCTATCTGAAACTGTATTTGTTCACTCTGAAACTGCTTGCTTGCATTTCATCTTTGTTTATTTGTCTTGTCATACACATACAGTAGATTCCTTTGAACATGGTCTGTGTCCTGTGAATATATAGTGCCTAAAATAATTGCTTCCAAGGCCTGGCTGGCCTCTTTGGACATTACAGGGAATATTAAAGTACTTCTTCAGTCTTGTTCTCTACAGCACGGTTGGCTAACAAAATTAATTTATCCTATAGCCTCTTCTGAAGTCAGGAATTATTATCCCCAGTCCATAGATGAGGAACTGAGATACAAACATACGTTATGTTCTGGAAGTTACACAAGAAGCTTGCAAGCCTTAGATATTGAGTCCTTATTATTTGAGTCAGCACCTGCTCCCTGTTCTAACTCTTATTGCTCACACAAATATCTAGTGTTTTTCAGAATCCTCCTAAGCGGTTGGCCTGTATACCTGTAAGTTCTTAAAGTATATTATATGTCATGCAAAAAAGTATTTCCTTATGAATTAGTTGCCTTGTATGACTCTACTGTCTTGTGCCAAAAGAGACATAAAATAAGTCTTATCATGCAAAATTAGAAGGAATATTACTCCTAGCACCCAGAAACTCCTAAACTACTTCTGTATTGGCAGCAGATGCAGTGCCTGCTACATGCTAGAGGATAGAAACATCTAGCACATATATGGTGAGAAAGCTACATCTTTCCAGTTAACCTATGGAACTTTTCACCAACTCTCTCACTAAGTAATTAACAATGCCGAGTTGGCTGTGAAGCTCCTGCAACCAAGCAGTGTGCCAGCTAGACCCACCTCTAGCTTGAGGATCACTGGCATAAGAAAAAATCTTGTTATTGACCAATTATTTTACTATTGCTGGCTGCTAATTATCTTGAACTTAGAAGCCTGTGGTACTGGCCACTGTTAGACCACTGGACTAAACAGTCCAATCAGTCTCAAATGATGATCTTATTTATTCAAAATGTAGATACATAAGATCCTTACTCTTTCTATATATATATACAAAGTGTCTGTGTGTATATATATACTCTGTATATATAATGTGAATACTTTAAGACATCTCTAAGCTGTGATTGTTGTGTACATTTTGTTCAACTCAATAATTTTATAATTGTGATTGTAGTTCATCTGAATGATAGGAAAGTTGTAACTAGAGGTCAATATTTTGGAAGCACTTAGGCACGTATGGAAGGTGGTCAGGGTGGTTTATGCTTTGAGACTTATTTTTAATTCATTTTTACTAAAACGGTGGAATTATTGGGACCTCATTTTCTGAGGCCATTTGGGTATGGCCTTTGTATTGTTTTTCTACAAGAATAGGAGGGTTCTAACTATTATTCAGTAATATTAATGGCAAAATAATTTTGTATTATTATTGAAAGCTACAACCAAGAAGGCCAAGTTGGCCAAGAAGGCCAATGGCATCCTGGCTTGTATCAAAAACAGTGTGGCCAGCAGGACTATGGAAGTGATTGTCCAGCTGTACTCGGCAGTGGTGAGGCTGCGCCTCAAATACTGCGGTCAGTTTTGGGCCTCTCACTACAGGAAAGACATTGAGGTGCTGGAGCGTGTCCAGAGAAGGGCGACGAAGCTGGTGAGGGGTCTGGAGCACAAGCCTTATGAGGAGCGGTTGAGAGAGATGGGGTTGTTTAGCCTGGAGAAGAGGAGGCTGAGGGGAGACCTTATTGCTCTCTACAACTACCTGAAAGGGGGTTGTAGCGAGGTAGGTCCTTGTCTCTTCTCCCAAGTGACAAGTGATAGGATGAGAGGAAATGGCCACAAGTTGCATCAGGGGAAGTTTAGGTTGGATATTATGAAAAATTTCTTCACTGAAAGGGTTGTCAGACATTGGAACAGGCTGCCAAGGAAGGTGGTTGAGTCACCATCCCTGAAAGTATTTAAGAGAGGTGTGGATGAGGTGCTTAGGGACATGGTTTAGTAGTGGACTTATCAGTGTTTGGTTAACGGTTGGACTTGATGATCTGAAAGGTCTTTTCCAACCTAAACGGTTCTATGATTCTATGAACGATTAAAGTACAGATTGCTGATCACATATCTTTATTGTGATATTATTATGAATACCTTAAAGCAGATAATTTTTCAGATAGTATGCTCTATGGCCTGTTAAAATATTTTAGCAGTCAAAGTCTTAAGTTACTATGAAGTCCTTATACTCTTAAGTGATCCTATACAAACAGAATATTATGTTATTACTGATGATACAGCAAGGATGTGGAGTTGAGGCATATCCTCAGGCTCCTCTTTACCGCAGGAAGTTCTGTGGTTCTGTTCTATAGCATTTGACTACTTGCCACATTATGTATTTTCTTTCCCAGTTTTGAAATTCCACATGTGCAACCTACAAATTTTTGAATAAGAAGAAACTCCTTTGCAAGCCTGCCACTGATCTTCCTTAAATGTTGGACCAGATTCTTCCACTGCAGTTGAGTGTATTGCCTTCCCTAACTTTTGCTTATCACCCTAAGCAAGAGTCAAATAAAAATAGATTCTCAAGTAAAAGTGCAGATTATTAGCTGGAAAGCCACTATGGCAGGTCCATGGCTTGTCAATATGCCTTAGTAACTCTGGTACAAAATTTATTAGAAGCAGGTTTTTTGATTCTGCACTGTAGAGACAAAAAGGAGAAAAAAAGAAAGAAACAAAGATGGAAAAATATGTTTATGCACTCATATCAGCCAGTCTTGGACTTGAATTAAAGTCAGATCCATCACACTTTGCTAAATACTGCAATTTAGGTCACTTTCAAAGGCTAATAGAGGTAAGTAGTCAAAGGAATAGATATGAAAGCATGTCATATTTTGGTGCTTTTAAGTACTTATTAATTTGACAAATTATGAGTAGTATAATGTATAGTGTTCACAAAAGTGCCTGAGAATTACTAAAGAGAATTATTGTCCAAAAATAATAGTATTAATCAAACAAAATATTTGCTATTAAAACAAGCTGATTACTGCATTGCTGAGAAGTTACATGTGAGCTATGTACAGGGCTTGCCCTTATATGAGACCTTATACAGGGGCTGTATTCATTCATGTTTAACACTTCAAAATTATTTTTGTCTTTGCAACTAAGATACTTCAACATTTCTGTTTCAGCCATTTAGTTACTGAATAGCTTTGCATTTATTCACTCATTACTGAGAGCATAACTGCACCTGGGGCAGGATTCCCAGACAAACAGATTATTTAGAAATGTCAGGGCTTTTCAAGTTATATTTTTAAATGTAATTTCTGAAATGAACTTTCAGTGATGATTCATTAAAAGTTGTACTAATAATTTAAATTGGAACAAGTGCCAGGTTGGCATTGTTATAAATTACTTTTGTCAAAGCAGTCTATTTGTTGTTGTCTTTTAAATAACTACTTCTGATTTTCAGATCTGGCAGTCAACTGCTCAGTCGGATCTAGTGAGGCAGAGGAAAGGAGGGAGAGAGATTTTGTATATATAGTATGTATACATTTGATATACATAGTATGTATCGCTTATATACTTTTTGTATAGATTTTTGGTGAAAAAAATTTTTTTAAATGAAATTTTCATGTTTAAAAATTCAGGTATGTGCAGGCGGGTTTGTTCCATATAGATGTTTTGATGTATTTGTAGTATAAATGTATATTTATGCATATTGCATAGTTACTTGTTTCTGCCCTGTTGTTCCACTGATAGATTAAAAAAGTTCTAAGGAATTCTTAAAAACATGATTCAAACTCAGTTTCAGTAAATCAAAGACTCTGACTGGTTTCAGTGGATTTGAATCACTATACAGGCAATCCTGTACATCGATTAAAGACGAATATGAGCCATATGTAAGCCATATTCATAAATGAATAGTTACCTTGACTTTGTGTGGCATGACCATTTCTACAAACAAAACTTTTCTTTTCTGGATTTTTCTTTTTAGTGTGAGGGTTGATAATTTTTAAATCAATGACACAACATTTCTCTAATATCAGACCTACACCTATGACAAGGCTGTTTTGGTATAGATGAATACATTATGTATAGTCATTGTGCCAACTGGTACATCATGGAAGACTGCAATCAATATAAGGGCACTACCACAAAAAAGCAGGACTGGGGGTTCTCTAGTGATATGACATTAATCTAACCATCTTTTGGAACATCAGCACACAAAAATTAGTTATTCTAAGAATATGCTGTTATAAAACTTATCAGAGAATCAAATCTTTAAACCAGCTGAGGTTCAAAACTGCTTTTTATACACCGTTTTCTGTTGGAGTTACACTGCTGATATTAAGGACTATGTTTCCTATTTTTTAATGAGGTTGAAATAGTTTGTTATGTAGGTTAGAATTTCTTTATTTTTCCAGGAGAAACAGATTCAACATGTATCACCCACCTTAACTAGGACGTTACTAGATGATGACTGAATTTGGACTATGACATAAAGACTTTCTAAAGAAAACTTCCAAAGACCACTAAGTAAAAATTCTAAGATTAAAAAAAATAAATAAAAGAAATGCAGCATGTAAGCAAATGAAAGTCTTATCCAAGGACTGGTTTGATTTTCAAAACACAATACAGTTGCAAAACAGTGTTCCTAAGCAGTTTAAAATCAAGACACCAGCTTCTGTTCATTCATGGGTTTGCTAAATTAACATAATCCTGTGAAAGCAAAACCAATGCTTTAGAGACAATGAATATTTTTATTAAAAATACATTCCTTCTTAACTTCTGAAAGTTTGAAAATGGGAATATTAAAATCAAAGGGAGAACAAATCTTTTTTTTCTTATAAAACTGTGGTATATGTTCACACCCTCAAAGTCTCTTTGAAATGAAAGGGGTGATTTGCTTGAACAGTGTGATCAGGAGTGTCCCCTGTTTTACAAAAACAAACAAGGAAACTAATGCAGCTGCATTTATAGGCTGGGGGAACATCTCTTTCACTTAATATACAGAGATATAGAGAATGGACATAGAGAATATATACATCCTCTGAAAATGTATTTCTGTCTGCTGTTATTAGCCAAATTCAGGAATTTCGTATTTATATCTGTAAAGCACACAGCAAGCTTAACTGAAATCAGCAGGACTACTCAAAAATTGACACAAATGCTTAAGGATTGTAGTTTAAGTATGCTAATTTCAATAGGGATATCTGTATGATATGACAGATAAGGGACATCTGTTGTAGGCAGTTGTCACCACTACTGCTGCTTTGTGTAGTTGTTAGCGGCCGTCAGGCTGGAGATGTGCTGGTTGCCCTAGAGTCCTTCCTTCTAGAACAAAGTATGTGACCAGTGGGACAGAGAATGGGGCTATCTCTAGCCACTACTGAAGAGGTACTTAAAGAAAATACAGGAGCTACCATATAGCAAAATATTAATTGTCTCTTATACTCTTTTTTCTTGTTTTGTGGAGTAAAGTTTGTTCATTAAATCCCTCATGACTGAACAAAGCTGGTAGCTTGATTTTAAATTAATTGGGAACTGTAGTGGTCTGTAACCCAAGGCTATGAGTCAATATATTGCACACACTTGCTGACATTGCTCAGCATTTCTACATCTTGCTTTCCAAGACATGCATGACAAAATAATATGTTGCCTGAAGCACATTATTCACTCAATATTGTTGCCCATGGACTGGGAGATGTTGGAGCCACTGCTCTAATAATTCTTCCCAGGATGGCCGGAGGAATCCGAGGTAACCAGATGTAAATCTGCACATGCCCAGGAATCCTGTCTAAGGGAAAGACTTTGAGCTATGGTTTTTACATAAACATAGTACATTTTACGCACATAAAAAATTAACATGGTGCCAAAAATGCGTGGTAGTATTTAATGAATAAGATGGTATCAAGATAATCAGCAAGTTCAGCATACACTTAGGGGTGCAGTCAGTGCCTATGCTCCCTTATTTACACATTCCTCACTTCCCATGGATTTTTAAAGGAAACAGCACATTTAAAAATAATGCTTTGCTGAATGTATATAGACAACTGTTTTTAAATTTAATAATTTTAAGAAAAAATCGTTAAAAGGGTTATTCAGTAATCAGAGTGGTTTTGTTGGTCTGTTCTGCTTCTTGCCTGGAGGAACTTACACACAGGAGCTTTTTGAAGTGTAGGTCAGAGTAAACTGGGATAAAGATGTCTCATAAACTGATACTTTGTACGTATTCATTATCTTTACCAGTAGGTGGAGCTGCCACGTTAGGTGCTGCATTTTTTTCACTTCTCCCCCTCCATTCCCCCACCCTTCACCCCCCTTCTCCTAATAAGCTGTTTTCTGATATATGTTGGGTACCATAGAGTGAGACTGAGAACAGGAAGCGGAGGCAGAATCAGAGAGGATTCTGGAAAGGTCTCTGTGTTTTCTTTTCCACTGAGAATACAGAAATTATAATTAAATTACTAAAGCTTTGTGGATGGAAACCTGGACTATTTCAGGAGGAGACCTATATTATCATATTATTTTTGGATGCTGGGCTTTGCAGTGATTATCGTTCTCTTTCAATCAGGTAAGCTGGCAAAAAATTTAATTGTACCCATAATAAATCTTAGCAATCTGATCTTTTCCACATTTTGGAATTGGCTTGTACCCTCTGGTTTGCTGTTAAGGTAGCATCAAAGATGGAATGGGGAATTCAAAGCCATTTTGTACTGACTGATTGTGATGATGGTGTGATTTTTTCATTTTAACCTCATTAAATATGACATCTGGCCTCTTACTCTTAATGTGATGTTGTGATGCAGTAGTCTTACTTGCAAAATCAGATCATTTTATAATCAAGGTATACTAAATTAATTCCTAGCATTTTATACAAGTGACCCTGTTTCCCAAGAATAAAAATCTGATGATATTCAGGCTCAGGAACACCAGGTCTCTTAAGATTCTGAGCATCTCAGATTCTGATGATCCAGGAATAAAATATGTGTGGTTTGCTACTGATATTTTATATATATATATATATATGGTATTTGAAGAAATTCCCTTATTAGCTAGATTTTGTAAAAGATATGTAAGGAAATATTTTCATTCTGTGCCCTTTTTTGCATCGTTGTGTGTCTATGTGTATGAGAGAATGGGCTCACCAGCTGTTAATTAACCAGGTGTCCACACCGACGATACAGTTCACATTTTCTATGTAACATTACTGTCTAGCTTAATATATGCTTCTTAATAGGACTGTTTGAAGAAATCAGCACAAGAATTATTATATTTCATGTTATTGTCCATTTATCAATTGTCTCATTCATTGTTATCAGTAATAACTAAAACAGTCAGTTATTAAATGTAAAAGGGAAATATCTATTGAAGATTACTATGATATGTGAATTCTTTTTTCAGTAGTGGTTCTACAGACATATGTTCACATTAAAACTAAATATGTTATCACAGTATTAATTTGGAAATTATTTTCAAGAGAAAGCAGTAGAAATAAAAAAATGCCAAAAAAATGTACAACAGAATAAGGAGCCCACTGTTTACAAATTACCATCTCAATCCATATAAGAAAAAGAAAGCAGAATTGGGTCTCAGGTGGTACTCAGAGTAGCAAATGAGGCCTGTACCTGAAGTAGTGATATGAAAGAATGAAGTTTTTAAATTGTATTTTTCATGGTGCCAGATCAATGTGCCTGTGGCATCCCTGTGTAGCTTCAAAATAAATAAATAATAATAATGGTGATGTTTGTTTTAAGATCATATCATGTTTGTGGTTTCATAATTGATTTGTCAAGAAAACAGTTTCAGAAGAAGACTTTTTAACTCTTAACAGTTTAATATTTAATTTTTGCTCTCTTACACATCTCCATTTTGGGAGGAAAGATTGTTAAAGACTAGAATGTGAGCTGCTGCAGTAATTTGAAGCTTCATAGCACCTGTTAAACAGATATGTTGTTTATTAGGCCTTGATATTTATAGAAATCATCCTTGTGTTGTTAGCTTATGATTTTTCCCTCTAATGAGCGCAAGTTAAGAGCCCAGACTGATTTTCTTAGCTGTGCCAATTAAGCTCGGTATTGTAAAGTTCTGTTTAGATAATACTAGATGCTAGCAGAGGTAGAGACTTTCACTATTTCATTGGAGAACAAGAGACAATTCCCCTATGCCCTCTCAGATTCTGTCAGAGTGGGAATTTGTTCATTTCCCTTTATTATCAGGTAACTTGGAGTGGAGAGGGATCAAAGGAAAGGTGAAAGTATAGAAAGTATGGGGGTTTTAATCAATATGCTGACGACACACTTTGTGTTTTCACCTCTTTTTCTTCATCAGATAGCATTAGGTGAGTTAACTTGTACCTTATGAAGATTAGCCATGGAGATAAATTTATTTGCCCTCAGAAGACTTTAGAAGACTTTAGAAGATTTTAGAAGCAAAAAGGATGGTGGGACGTAAGATGGAACTTTCTGACTGATGGTATCCATTTTCTTCTGCTGCTCACATTCTCAGCCGTGTATAATTTGCTATGTATATGCTATGTATTAATTACATTTCTGGAGTCCCACAACTTTTGATGGATCAGAGAACAGCAGATACTAAAAGAGTTATTTGTACAAGGCAAGAAATTTGTGACCTTGCTCTCTAAAGTGCAAATCCTGGCCCTTTTTACCCATATGCTGTTCTTGCCATAAGGTGACAAATGAAAAAATTGCTTGAACTCTGCTTGAGTTAAACCTAAGGGAAAATAAATGCAAGTTTCTGATATTTGGTACTTTATTTGTTAAGATGATCTATTTGTTGAACTTTGAAAATTACTATTGAAAGTAAGTTTCAGGAAGTTACAGTTACTCTGTTCTTTATCAGAAAATTCTAGTTAGAAGTTAGAAACTTAACTTTCAAAAGTCTAATTAGCTTATTTGCCACTCAGTGTAACTCTTCTATAATTTTTTACCTTATAGCTGTTAATCAGTAATATATACTGTTGCCATTTGTAGGGAATATTGTTTTTTCATCCTCACTTGAATAACTAAAAGGTTTAAAATATCGTAATAAAATTGATGCTCACTAGTTCAGACTGCTTACGGAACAAATGTACACACTCTGAGCTGTGGCTTCAGTGAGCCCATCAAATCAAGTGTCAACCACCATAAAATCCATCTATTGGAAACTGCATCCTCCTCAGTGGAAAGCTGCTGTTACTCATTACAGCTACCACTCCTGATTAAAAGCTCTGAAACACATTGCCAATGGCATCTTGCTCTAGGTTTGGTATTGACTGCCCTCCCACAGGACCTTGATATTAGAGCTGTTGTCTTACAACCAGTTCATCTGCTTTCATGAAAATTTTCTTTATGGACAACTGGAATCCCTAGTATATTATTGTGATAGTCTTATTGCTTGATTTTCCTTGTTTCATGACGAGGTAAAGCAGAAGGACTAGGGATAAGAGCAGCTCAGGCAGCGACTGTATTACTTCAAAATATAAATATAGAGTAGGAGCACCATATGCTCTTGAGTAACCATAACGTGTACATACTATCACTATAATCCTAAGCAGGAGTAAGGAAGTTAAATTCTAGGTCACAAAAGTATCTGGTCTCTCATTTGTGCATTATGCATCCCAAAATGATTTCTTTCCATTACAAAAAAAACCCCAAACAAAAAGCATCGGCCAACCCACCCCAAAACTGTCATATCAAATTGTTGCTGAACTTTAAAGTGGTCAGAAGCCTTGGCAAGGTCCTCCTACAAACAATTGCTGTTCACTTACTCTACCAACTAAGATCATAGAATGCGTTTTACAGTAAAAAATGCAACTAAAAAATTAAAATTTAATTAAAGAGCTTAAGCTTTTATGAAGCTCTTTCACATGTGATAACCTTAAGGAAAAGGTTATTTATACTCAGATTAATTATTTGTCTAGTCATTCATTCTTTATTGTTATTGATCTCTTCTTACTGGGTAGTTTTAGTTAGGCAAGTGTAATCATAGAGCTACCATCTGCACAGGTCCCTTTTTCAACCTGGAATTGTTTTTCCTGCTACTTCTCTGGATTCCTGACTTGATCCGCCAACTTGCTGGATGTCATATATCCTTATCAAATGATCACATTTTGAATATGTATATATTGACTGTGTAGTCCATATGCAGTGAGTCTGGCACATCCCAGATATATCAATCGCATACATGCTGTACTGTTGAGCTACCTGCTCAGCAAAGCTGACATGTTTCACATGTGTTGAAGTTACTACATATGTAGAGATCAGCTGAACAGCACATACAGCTGAATCCCTATACCTGCACTGCATCAGGCACATCCTCATATTTCTTTGCAGGATTTCCTGAATGAAAGTATCGGGGACACTAGTAAATCTGAAAGGATACCACAGATGCCAATATGGTAAATGGCTTGGAAGAGTGTCACAGTACTATTGACTCTGTGATCCCCTTTACTATACCCGAGTATAACCACTTAACAGGAAGATCTTTGGATAGAGATATATAGCAGGCAATTTCCATTTATAAATTATTTATGCTTAAATTACAGAATCAAGGAATCACAGAATCACTAAGGTTGGAAAAGACCTGTAAGATCATCAAGTCCAACCAAAAAAAAAAAACCCAAACAAAAAAAACCAAACAACAACCACCACCACACACACACCCACAAAAAAAACCAAAACCACCCACAAACCACAAAACACACCACAACCCACACCAAAACAACCCACCCACACCACACAGCACCATGCCTATCAAGCCACATACCACAATGCCACATCCACACGCTCCTTGAATACTTCCAGGGAGGGTGACTCTACCACCTCCCTGGGCAGCCTGTTCCAGTGTTTCACTACTCTCTCAGTAAAGAACTTTTTCCTAATATCCAGCCTGAACCTCCCCTGGCGCAACTTGAGGCCATTTCCTCTAGTCCTGTCACTAGTCACTTGGGAGAAGAGACCAACACCCACAATTAGACATTGCTTATTTAATATTAGGCCCTCCTTTTTAATATGTGAGGGGAGAAATGTTTCTGGTCTTTTAGCATAATTTATTTTAAGAACAATGTGAAGTGAGAAACTTCCTTTTTTATGTGTGTGTGAAATTTGGGGCTGGCAGAAATGGTTGCATGCTCTGCTTAACCACAAAATATTATTATGTATGATTATATATAGGTTTCTAAGAAGTTACAAGTTTGTATTCAAAATCACTACAGAAATGCAGATGAAGAATTAAAATTAACAAGGAATAAAAGGGAATTAATTGTTCACAGGAAAAATAACTCCTTTAATATAGGGCAACATAGCATTATGTGGCCTGGCTTCTGTATTCATTGAGAAAAAAACTGCCATCATTTCTCATAAATCATGTCCTTTGACTGTCTGGTAGTTCTGGCATAAAAGTAGAGTTTTCCTGAGCCCATATAGCCTGAATTTGGGCCCACATGTCCCAAATTCTTGCCTACATTTGTTCAAGTATTCTGAAAAGTCTGCCCTTTGTTCTACGTTATTGTACTATCTTTTAATATTTGGACACACTGAGGAATTCCAAACTTATGTTGGTTAAAAATATACTCTCAGAAAACCAAAACTCTTGGTCTAATTTTAGATATGTCCAAATAAGAAGTTTCAGATATTAAAATGAATGCACTTTCTTAGCAAAAACCTCTGACTGTCTTCTCAAAAGCCAGTCACAAAGTACAACTGTGTAACTGTACTAAGACTTTGATACAAGAATATTTTTTTCCCTTTTTATTCATATTTGAAATATATGTGTGGTGATCTTGGAAATCTGAAGGTGAATTTGCCTCTGTCCCACCTAAAATCACAGGATTATTTTTTTCTCCAATGCAGTTAAGATGATACCAGCTTGATTTCCTTGAGCATTGAGATTCCCCTATAGTTACTAGTGTTAAGAGCATTTACTTTTGAATGGACATGTGATCATGCAGTGGTTAAGTAATAAGGGTCAAGCTGGTAGACTACAAAATTAGGGCATTAAGTCATAGGAATGAGGAAGCCCTATATGTTTTATAAAAGTTAACCTAACTTCACAGTCAGAGAAGTATTTTTAACCACAGATAAATTGTTCTTATTTGAACAGATATTTGAGTGTGTTTGCCATTGAAAAGCACTCTTTAGATGAAAAGAATTCCCTAAATCTAAACTGTGCCCATAAATTCAAGTTTCAGGTGATAACTTCTATGTTACACAGAAAGAGAGAGAGCACTTTTAAATGATGAGTGAAGGTGTATGCCTAACTTGCACTCTTGTACCCTATCAAGGAGCAAAGCAAATTCCAGTCATCAGAAGCAGCTTTGAATCATTTTTTAAAAATTCTGTTTCACTTTATTTTAACTTAAAGCCCAATCATCTGTAAATTTGTGTAGGACAGATGAAAGCAAAAGTGCTAGGGTTTACAGTAAGAAAGACAATCTATTTATAATGTTATATTAGGTCTAAATGAAATAAACTTGATGACAGAAATAAGTAGTTAATCTCAAAGGGGCCCAAAAGTCCAAGGTCAGATTGAACTGAAAGAACAGAGAGGGCAATCCTCATGTTTACTTTTGTTCAGACGAAATGTCTGAAGAAAAGCCTGTCACTAATATTTAAGGCCAAAATGTTCATATGAAAAAGTCTGACCTGAGACAGAAGTTCAGACCAAAAGCAATATAAAAAAAATTCAACCTGTGTTAGGAAGGAATTTCTTCCTACTGAGTGAAGCTGTAACTGAGTATTAGAATCTTCCTGAAAGGTTTTTACTAACACCAGTTTAATTTACTTGCCATGTATTTCCTACAGGTCAAGTTGCTTTAGTTTGTGTTATAATAGGAGGAATGCTAGAATTCTAGTAGCTGCTGTAACACTAGCTAGCATTCTGTAGTGTATATTACTTAAAGCTATAGGCCTCTAATTAATACAATATTTAGTTAATATACTTAAATTTCAACATTGCAAGAAACACCTTTTAAAGAGGTTGTAGAACTTGTACCTCATAGGCTGTGCTCCTTTGGATTTATTACACACATGTAGTGACTAGATCAAAATCTTACTTCCATAATCCATTCAGAAAACATTCCAAACTTAGGGCTTGGTTAAATTTTATTAGGCACTTCCATGATGCCTGAATGAATGCCTTGAAAAAACCCATGTAGATTTTTTGTAGGCTGTGTTAAACTACAGGTATAAAGCGCTCTGTTTTCATGTTGACTTTCTGTGCATTTTCCTCCTTGTGTAGTGACGATCACATTTAGCTGAGAATTGTGTGTAAGCCTTTCAGCCATAAGTTCCAATTTTTTCCCTTTCAGTTTCCTAGACAACTGTCAAAGTCTAAATATAATCCATTAATCTTGTGCTATACAAAGTTTATTCTTCTATATTTTGTATTGATTAGTTCCTGGGGCTTAGTAAGACTAGGAAAGTAAGTGTTCCAGCTGCATGGTTCTTAATGATTCAGTTAATTTTCTGAGTTTAGTTTGTTATTTCTTTCTAGGTTCATATGCAATATTTTGTGTTGTAAATGCATTTTCGTAAGTTTCCATGGAAAAATTTAGAAAAGAGTATTACTTTACAAACAGAGCTTTCAATTTTTTTAACAAAGCAAAATCGATACTGTGATGTATTTAGACATTGCTAACTGATATTCTATTATGACTTCTTTAACACCTCCACAATGCATACTGGTGTACATTCCAGTGTTTAATTTGTCAGCACACTTAAATTTTGAGTACAAAAAGGATTAGAAATTAGTTGAATCTAGAGTATGGGGAACATGCAACAGCTAATTCTGAATCTGGACAAGTAGTTTTGTGGATAATGCTGTTTCTTGTTAATCTAAAATCAGGTTAAGATTTTTATAGTCACTTAACACTTCAAATATCCCTACAGTTGCCCAAGATTTCCATTCATTGTCTGGTATTTGTCTTTAACATGAGATTTCACTTAGTTGAAGCCATCACTGGTGTATCATCCTATAATGGCCTTTATAAGAGTATCTAATTTTGAATAGCTCTATTTCTTTTCTAATTCACATTTCAGATTAAATCAACACATTTTTCCATGGGACAATGTGACAAAAATATGCAACTATCTTTTCCAGCTCATCATTACATTGAAAGGGAACTCAAGTGCATGAGGATATAGTTTGAAACTTTTTTTGAAGCAATATCATGTCTCAGAATTTGAAGTATATGTCAACCGGTCTTAAAAAAAATGCTGATGCCATATAGGCAACAGAGTTCAGGAGAGTCCCACAGGAAAGAATATATATAGTCTGTCTATCAGGAATCACCTCTGACTAGGCCTGAGATTTTACTTATGATTCAGTCTTGGAAGCTGAATCAGGATAATCTACCCCAAGTGAAATAATGATATCAACATGATATCAGCTAAAATAATTCTCTATTGTCACCTTCAGCTACAGTAAAACTGCATAATCTGGACCTGCCTATGAAAATCTCTATCTAGTCTTGGGGTGAGAACCAAAGACACTAGAGTAAAAAAAAAGTAAAACTTCTTTTAATGTATTGCAAATATCTCCATTATACAGAAAAAAAGATGCTTAAAACTATATGAGATGCGTTATCAATTGGAAATTCTGTAATGAAATTACTCTGACATGGCCTAGGCCTATTATAAATTCAGGACAAAGGGCTTACAATCCTGCCAAGATCCTTCCTTCAATTTTTGCTGTGACTGCGATTGAAACTACTATACTACGATGATGTATAGCATTAGTGGATACAAAGCTGCATCCCTTATCCATTGGAGATACAGCCAGTACAAACATATGTAGGATATAATAAATAGGGAGATGAAGACTAGGTGATAGGGTTACATGTGAAAAAAGGTTCTCTGTGACTGCGTTGTGCTCTACTTCAAAATACAGATTTATTGAAATTACCTGCACTGCTAGTGTTATTAACAATTTTCACATTAAAGATTAATTTCTCAACACACATTAAAGATAATTTCCTCAACATTTTGCAAACTGACAAATATTTTAACAACTGGGTAGAAGTTACACCCCCTGTTTTGAAAATAAATGTCATATGAATACTTAGCATTAGCAATTAGCCTTTTATTTGGAACTTATAGTATCCCTTTCACATTATTTTAAAGCCTGCAAGCAACAGCACTTACACATTTTGCTTATTTGCACTGTATCTGACCATGACATCAGATTTCAGCCACAATGCTACTTCAGAGGCAAACTCCAGATGCACCCAATAGGCAGAGGGATGGGGAAATCCCCTATGTACCTGCAGGGAAAGCTGCATTGAGTGGAAAATATGTATTGGTGGATAAGTATCATTGGTGGCAGTATGAGAGTCATGATCCCCTGAGGGTAGTACTGGAGACACAGCTTTCAGATGTCTTCAGTGGAGCCTCTACAGTAGTGACTCACCACAGTAATATGTGCTGTATCAGTCCCTTACTCAAAATGACCTGGACGTTGAAAGAATTTGCTGTTAGCAATCATCAGAATGACTTTATTTTACATTATTAAACAAACACAAGCTCTAATTGTGGTATCACTTATTGTATCTTTGCAAAAAAGTAATTCTAGATTAATAGTAACTAGTATTAGGTAAATTCTAGGTTAGTATTTTAAATATATTTTCTGTAGGAGTACTTGGAGATCATCTAGCTTTATAAATAAGAGAAGCAGTGGCCTAGTAGAAAGCGTTCACTTTCTGTTTTCCCACCTTCTGTGTTCTCTTTGACCCGATCTGTATCTACACAGGTTTTCTTTATTTTATCTACAGAGTTTCTACAGTGGCTGCTCATTCTTACTACATTTGGAGAAAAGTATTATTAAGGGTTGCTTTGGCAGGAGCAGAGACCTAAAAGGGAGGGATGTCTTCTTTTTCTTTTCTTCTCTAGGGATAAAAACAAAATAACAACAACGTAAAAAATTACAAAAAGAGCCAGAAATATATCTTGTTCAAATGAGAATAAATGTCTGAAAGACATCTCATCTCAATCTCAATGGCTGAAGACTAAATTTTGCAAGCTGTAAGTAGAATATTTAAATTTGATGAACTAGATACTCAGATTATTAAAGCTTTAAAGACTGAGGAAGCCATAGCCAACCTTTGGTAAGCTCTTGTAATGATGCAATCTTTAAATTGAAGAACCTGGAGAAGAAATTATCTTTTTCTGTTATTATATTGCTTGAGATGGAAGAAAAAATTTGTCTCACAAAGAAAAACACTTATATCAACATTCTCTAAGACAAATAACATGCAGAAGTATCTATATTTTCATGCAAATATAGACTGAATTAACTTCTATTCCTGGTTAAAGACAGTAAATCCAGTGGGGAGTAATGATACACTATACAGTCCCTGAAGTGACAGATAACACTCCTGTTAGCCTGGGCACGGTTACCCTGTGTCTACTAAAGACTGCACTAGTCATGCAGTAATCTCAACAAGAGTCATTCTTCCCCTTTAGTTAAAGCATGCAGGTAAAATAATAAATGGAATTTTTTAAACTCATATCACCTAAAGGATAATCTTAAACCTACTTCTGGTCTGTATTAGGTAATGTGGACTAAACCATGTTCCATCCTACTTTTCCTACATCATAGGTTGGAAAAATGTGTCTATGTGAATATGCACTTATCTTTGTCTACCGCAATTAATTTTGAGAAGCTTTGGACACAGGAAAGAAGAATGAAAGAGTCTTGAAGAAAATTCAGTCTTGAAGAAGCTTCAGGTCCCAAGGAGAAAGTTTTCTTACCAATTCAATTTTCTCTAGAAATGCAGCCTTTTTGTTTTTATGATAGCAAAAGATCCAGTGGCTAAATTCTGAGATTTGACATTTCTTAGAAAAATAAAGGTAAGACCATCTTTTCTTCTCAGCCAGAAATAATGTTTCACTTCATAAGATGGCCATTTGATATAGTGCTATATATCTTCACTAAAATATCAGTGGAAAATGAAACTAACATCTTTAATGAGGTCTAGCTGTAGAAATTTTTGTTGCATGTATTGTAGCTATTTTCCATTAGAATGTAAGGATCTTTAACACTGGAAGGTATTTGCAAAATACTAATTAAGTACTGTGTTCCAGCTAGGTTGATGGGCTAAGAAAGAGACCCTTTCTCTTCTTCTTAAATTACATACGGTTTCATTTGGCTTTCTTCAGGTTTCTCCAATACGTCAAGTATTCACACTTGATGTCTTTGCACACCTTCTCAGAGGCAACTTACAGTGTTAAAGAAAATAAAAGGCAGGCCTGCATTTAAAGAATTCCTAGAGGTTTTGGTCAATTTTTACAAATAAACAGATAAAACTATTTATTTTGGGGGTTCTACAACTTGCAGGTACATATCTGAGCAATCCATGTTTGTTTCTTTACACAACCTATCTATTTTTGATTACTCCAGTTTACTAGGTACAGCATACGTTAACCTTGTTGTAAGAATCATAAGCCACTATTTCCACTCCTAGGTAGGAGGAGAGAAGAAACAGGAACAAATTAATTCAAAAGCAAATGTTGCAGTGAGGTAGAGAGGGAAGAAGAGATGAGTGTGGAATGGCAGTGGGCACAAACAGGCAAATAAGCTGGGGGAAAGACTATCCATAGCAACATCTTGGTGAGAGAAAGCAGTGTCCAAAGATAGCCCAAGAAGCAGCTTCTGGATCTTTTAGATAGGTCTGAGATTGCTTTCCAGTCTCTAATCTAAGGTGTTTTGGGTGTTTACCCATCTGCCTAGTCTTTCACCAGTCAGATTGAACCTCATGCATTATATTCTGCCCAGATTTCCAAACTCTTACAGTACTTTCTTTTGTTGAGGTTGGGGTTCTTAAGATTTAGTTAATGTGCTTTCACACCTTATTGCAAGTCATTACTGAGGACATTAAATAAGATTTCATGTAACATACCTGAAGCACCACGTTAGTATTAATTTATTAGTATTTCCTGTATTTACTGTTCTTTGGTCAAATTTCAGCCAATGTGAACTACCAATTCATATTCAGCCACTTACCACTACCCCATTCTAAATCTTTTTAAAGTAAAGTTTTATTAAGGAAGTATTATTTCTGTTACATACCCTTATTAGTTGATTCTGTATTCTCATAACAAATAAGTATTTTTGTCTTCTGTGATTTATTAATTTTATTAATAAATGCCTGGTGGTGAGTTCATTATTTTTATTTTGAATAGTTATGTAACACTAATGTCTACTGGCTACTGAGGCTGACTGTACAAATCCAGACAAAAATTATAGTCATTGCTACAGATAAATTATAGTCTAAGGAAAATGACACAATAGATGAATGATAAATGTTGGAAGGAATGGAAAAGAGGAAAACAAATCCTCCATATTAGTCAGTTAGGACCTGTAAACACAAATTATCATAGTTTAAATTAGTAGATTACAGTTTAAAGAAGAGGCAGGTTCTGAGCAGGTGCTAAATGCTGGAGGTTGTTTTTAGCTTTGAGGAAGTAACTCCTTTCCTTGAAAATACCTACTTTTGTGGAACCAACATTCATGGATTCCTTGGCTTAGGACCCATGGATAGGGGGTTTTTTTTATCTTTATATATCTCAATTAACTCAGCATTACATTGCATTTACCACTTTGAATTACAGCAATGACATTTTGGGGCCCTTTTTTTCTTTTTGGAGTTCTGTTTCTTACACAAATATTTTTAAAGCAGTAAAAAGTAGTGTAAAGATGCCAGGAAAAACAAAGTAAATGTCAGTTATGAAAGATAATAATCTATAACTGTAAAAAAATACTTCAAAGCATTTCAGCAGATAAGAGGATAGTTTTTTTCTTTGTGAAATCAGCCTCTGTGCACAAATGCCATGAGAAATTTCAATAAAAATGTTTCATTTTAGATTGTCTTCACAACAAACTCGTATTTATCCATCCTTTTATTTTTAGGATAAATTGAATGCAGAATTACCCAATTTGGAATTTGTTCAGAGCATAGTAATTTAAACATAATTTATTTTCACTTCCAGAAAATTAATACCTGAATTTTGCAAAACAACTTCCTAAATACCAAGAGAAGGAGTTAAGATAACTCATTTCTTTAGACTCTTCCTGCATACACTCCCTCTGTACTCCTTTCCTCCTCAGGACAGTGGTAGTTTGAGTTGGGGTAATTTTCTGACAATATCAGCACAAAACAGCTACACTTTTTACTTCTAAAGCTGCAGAAAATAATCTCTAGCTGATGCAGAATTGGTGCCACTAGCCCTGTTGTTTCTGTCTCTCCTACCATTGGGGCCCCACCTTTTTGATTTGGACAAATATCTTTACTGGCCTAAAGTGAGACAGCTAGTCCTATTAACACTAGTGATTTAGAGCAGAGTTTTTAATCCAGATTTTAGCATCTGAGAGGCTATTCCTGTGCTTAGCACAGAGGAAGATATTATTCCCAAATTACAGCCTCTCAAATAAAAGATTACCATAAGAAAATTATGATATTTGGTCAATTTACAGATTCCATTTGCTAGCCTCGTGCTTATTCCAACACGAATCAAATACATGTTTGTGTGCCAGTGTTTCAGTTTTAATGGAACAAAAATCTCAGTAGTCAGCTTTTTAAGGTTTTGGCAGGAAAATAATTCTGATGCCAGTGTTGTAAAAACAAAAAAACAGCCCATAAGAAACACTGCAAGGTTTGTTATTTCTCCACCTTGAAAATTTTGAAGGGTATATGTGGATTGTTTCATGCAGATTGCAAATAACCTGTTAGATAACTTGATGATTTTAATAAACAACCATAGTATCCACCTGGTTCTTACACTGATACTTTCACTTTTACCTTTTGCCTGATCTAAGATATCATAAAAATAGATACTTCAGGCCACTTCTTCTGGCTTTTTCAGAGACACACAAAAATAAATTTGACATCATTAGCACTTCCTGAGTCATCTTCTGTGAAAATGATGAGAAGATAATTACATTAAAAAATATAGCAAGTTACCCATAGACATAATATAATTAACTGAAATATGCATAAAATTAAGAACATATGGATAGTGTTTATTGTTCAGTCTTATTATTTAAAGGAAGGGACTGAAGGAAAACTGGATAAGAATTTATGGAATGCAATGCTCAAATACAACTAAATGGATTTATTTAGCAAAAGCATTTCTATAATAAATTGGAGCTTATTTTTTCTAATGAAATTTATTGAATTGTAGATGAATATACATATGGTATCTAGGTCCAAATTGTATTTCAAATACTTGAAATTCTTTTTTGCTGAGCAGTATCAGGTACTGAGGGGCCTGGACCACTCATAGCTTACATGTATTTTTGAGACTATTCCTTTAAAGATAGTTTTTAATGAAAGCTATTCTGAAATAATTAGGTAGACAGAATTCTTTGTCTGAATTCTGCCCACTATCATTCATGTCCTGTGAGTTTAGTCACAGGATAACAACCAATTTTAAAACCAGTGAAGGAAGAAGGGCGAAGCTATCACTAAAAACCAAGTGTTTCATAGTTCAAGGGTTGCTAAGAACTTGTTCAGGCCTCAGTGCAGGGAACAGAATTACTTTTGTTTCATTGTTCTATTAAACTACCGCACGTATAGCAACAGTAATCAAACACATATTTGTGTGTTGTTCTATTAAGCTCTGTAATCTGAATGAAAACACTTGGGGTATATTTAGTATAGGAAAAAGCTTCTTGTGTAATAGCAGCAGCCAGGAAAGATATAACTGCACTAGACATTAGTGGAGGCAGGACTCAAGTGATGTTTCCAACTTGTCAAGAAAACTTTTTTAAAGCATGTTTTATGACTGTCTGAGAAATACAGTGAAACCCCAAGTCTGCTAATATTACTTTTCCCAGAAATTCATTGGCCCCTTTGTGGACTTCTAGCAATAGAAATACATGTATTTCTAGTGAGGACAATGTATTTTGTTACAGCCTTCATAACTGTAAGTGTTAATGGATGAAAAGCAGCCTAACCAAATGCACTGAACTATAAAGAGAAGATGGACCCACTGATGACTCTAGGACGGTGCACTTTTTAAGCCTAGTTTCATAGAAAAGGCACCTAGGTCAACAGCTTGAATCACAGACCTGTAAAATATGTAATAATGGAATCAATTACTCAGAAAGACCGAAGGGAAACCTCAAACGTCTTCTTAGTTTATTAATCCTGGATGGGCAAAAGCAATCATCAAAGGAGTGTGGACTGTATCCAGAGAATGTGTGTGCTTTTAATTCTCAAATAAAGGACAACTTTGAGTTTAGGATCCTTATAATTGGGAGTTACATTAATAAAAAACAAGTATCAGCAAAGGCTTCCATCTTGTACAAACTAAAAATTAGTAGCAGAAGTTTCAGTATAGCAACGTGTGATAAGGTTGCCTGCTGGAGACTCTAGCTGGCTTAACAATTTACTTTTCAATTTATACTGCATCAGTAACTCCAGCCCCTCCAGGATCTCTGTGATTCTACACATCACGTTAATTCATGGTTCTCCAGGCTCTTCCTTGAGAAAAGCTTTCTCCATGTCTACATTACAGTATATTTTATTTATGAATTTATGGTCAGGTACCTCAGTTCTGGTCTTGTGTTACTTTTAGATGCTTGGTGCTATAATCTACCAACTAAATTATTTCAGTGATCTCAGTGCATATCATACACATTGATGCTGTGCTGTGAACCCACTCCAGAGATAAAGACTTGAGGTGGCACAGGAGCGGGTTTACCCACCATGTCATTGGATTGGTAATTCAGATTTAGGAATACACAGTCTCATTTCTTTCCTCCAGTTTTCTATTGTAGATTCTTCAAGCGCTTTCTAACATCCCCCTCTACGTTTGTACAGGATTTGATTTTTTGGGGGTCATTTGAAAAGGAATCCATTATTTTATAAGATCATTATTGTGGCACTTTGTGTGTGTGTGTGTGTGAGATTTCTACAAACTACTCCAGACAAGCAAGAAGCTTTAGGAAAAAGGCTATTGAATTAATGCAGATGAATACAATATTGTGTCTCAAATCTAGACATGGCAACTCCAGAATACAGGTGTTGCACATTCACGAGGTAAAGTAGGGAAGGCTACATGACTTCATGTACAGAAAAAACAATTAGAACTCATTTCAGGCACTGAAACTCACTCTTAAAAATCGTTTTTCATAATTAAAATTATTACTACACTATGCCACAAACTTTTGCAAAGTAGACATCAAATAAGGCTGTAATTTCTTACTTGGTGGCACTGCTCCTTAACCAGATCTGCCTGCCTTCTGCCATTCCCTCCCTCCAGCCATTCAAACCTCTCCACTGTGCTGTACCGTGCACTAGTTTAAGCAACTGGTCCTGCTGCAGAAGGACTTGGAAGAAAGAAAAGAACATTACTTTCAGCCGATGCACTGCAGGGCTTCATAAAGAGATGTTTTGTACAGGGGAGAGTTTGTTGCAGAGAGCGGGAAAAAGCAGCAGGGACTACTACATCAGCCAGCACGGGCACCAAAGACATTCATAGGAAACCAGAGTCTTAAATGTCAAACCAGTTTTAGTCTGAAATGATATTATGACACTTGCCTTGCAAAAAATGAGAAGCAGCATTCTTTTCCCACATGGTCTTGCTTGTACATCCTGTTTCCTTTTACTTAAAAGGCTTGTGGTTTTGATTCACAGCTCACAGACAGTCAATAAATGCAATCTAACCCTCTTTGGTATCTAACATTAACCTTCAGCACAGTAAACTGTCAGTAAGAAAGAATTATGCTTGTTCCTCCCATAACTGAGTTGCTGTCACTTAAACAGCATTAATCGTACAAAAACTTCTTTTTCATTTAAGGAAAGTATTTGCTTTTATAAACTAGGATTACTGATACTTGAAAAAATACAGGAAGATAAAATGTATTAACTAGTAAAATATAGGTGTACAATTTTCAAGATTACCTCATAGAATATGCATTTATACTTGCTCTTAAAAAAAAATATACTGTTAAAACACTTGTATCAGTATTTTGCTCTAACTGGGAGAGTTTAAGGACATAGGCAAAGCAGTGCTTGAGGGCAGAAGTAGTGTCTTTTTCTAGACCAGCAGGAAAAAGCTGAAAAATAATTTATAAAACATCTAAAGAAATTCTGAGCAGTTGCTTTTAACTTCTATTCAGCTTTGAAATATGCTGCTCTATTTCAGGCCTGGAAAGTGTTTCTGAGCAAATATTGGAGTTTTTTTCTGTTGGTACAATTTAGTTTTTCTAAATTGTCTAATTTTCTTTTATAGGTTATTCTTATGCAAGAGGCTAAAAGTAATTAAATTTGCAGGATGAAAACATGGCACAGGCACTGCTGGTACCACCAGGACCTGAAAGCTTCCGCTATTTTACTAGAGATTCTCTCGCAGCTATTGAAAAGCGTTCTGCAGAAGAAAAAGCTAAAAAGCCCAAGCAAGAACATACAGATGATGATGATGAAAATGGTCCCAAACCAAACAGTGACTTGGAGGCAGGAAAGACACTGCCATTTATTTATGGTGACATACCTCCAGGAATGGTATCTGAACCTTTAGAAGACCTGGACCCATATTATATCAATAAAAAAGTGAGTGAATAATGTTTTGCGCAAAGTAGAATATAATTTTCTACATTAGAAAAATTTAATCACAAAATATGATGGTTAGAGCCATCAAGGCACTAAATATACAGAAACATCCTTTCATCTAACAGAACTGATTTATGCTCTTCTATATTATGAACCCTTCAACTTCCGTTTATTTACTTGTTATTTACCTCAGTGTAGGAATATATAGCTTCCTTGAGCCTGCCTGAATTTGAGAACACAACTGAATTTTCCTGATTTCAATGTAGCAGTAAGACTGGATATGACAAACGAGGTGTTCCAAGCATGATTTTGCAGTGGAGATGGTTGTACATAATCCGTTAGCATCCATCCAAGTTAGTGAAATAAAGGACTGTAACCATATTCTTTGCTTCTGTTATAGCTATATAACATATGTAAGCATATATATAGAGATGTATCTATAAAATATATGTATATTGTAGCATATAGAGGCTCTGTGTAAATCTTGGGTCGTATAAAACTACCACAATGAAAACTGAGGTGCTTGGGATTGCTATGATAGTTCTCTGCTGCACAGCTGTCAATTAGAAGTCTGTGGCAGACACCACAGAAAAGCTAAGTTTTGAGGAAGGAATTGAAAAAAGACAGTTTTGTTGTTCTGAAGACTAATTGAGAGTTTTCATGCAGAAAGAGCAGAGCGAAGAGTTACATGTTGTAAGAGAAAAGTAATGTGCCCGAGTTCATGTGCAAAGCTATAACACAACTGGACCATTAATAGCATAGTTGTGCTCCATGAAGAATTTAAATTCCTAAAATAGGTGTACTTCCCCTTCTGATTTGCACAGTCATACTAAGTCCTCATTTTCACATGATCCGCAAGCCAGGGACTTGGAGATAGAAAGGCTAGTTCAAACAGATCCATTCAAGTAAAAAGTTTGCCCCTTGACCTTTTTAAAAGTCAGGATCTGTAATAGAGTATATGGGTTTTGGTCTCGCAGCAATGATACATACAATCTGGAAACAGACTACCATTATGTGATTTAAGAGAAAGACAAGGAACAAACAAGTATATCTCTGTAGCTGGGATTAGTTGTAGACTGTGTTAAATTCCTCCAGGATCTGAAATAGTCCAGCCTGGGAATAGTTAAAAATACCTTATGTCCTGCACAGATTAAGGTACAGCTGACACTAAGAGCAAGTTCTCCTCTGTACTCTCTGCTTATTTCTGCAAGCTCCTTTAGCAGCATCAAGATGTTCTCCCAGTTCCTCATAGATCTGCAAAGTGTTGTGGTTAAGGAGAGTGAAGGAAGATGAAGCTGTGGATAATAACCATAAATTCAAAAATGCAGAAGGTGTTTTATAGACAAGTGCTTGGGATTATCTTTCCTCATCTCTCTGAAACAGAGAAGGGAATGGACACAGTTGCTCTGATGATGGCTTGAGGCATTCCCGGCTGCCATCCAGATAAGAAACTTGATGTTGAGCAACTATAAAAAATGAAGGCATAAAGTATTTTAAAGTGTAACAAAAGTTATTTTGTTTGTTAGGAAAAAATCATGGCAATTGTGCTTTCAATTTTGTGGCTAAATTTGTGGTTGCATTTTGTTCGCATAACTGTTTTAAAAATTATGGCTTCAGTAAGAGGAATGGAAAATAAAGCAGAATCTATATGTAATTGCATAACCTAACAGTTGCCAAAGTTAAATAAACAGTGCTGTATGTAATACAAATATTAACATTATTAAGGAAATTTAAAGAAATGAAAGGTCAGAGAGGGGGTGTTGCCAAGGGTTATTTTCATTTATATGGTTTTGGTTATATCAACAGTTCTAAGCAGACTCTTACAATATAATCATGCACACTAAGCCATTTTCTTGACTAGCTGCAAAACAATTCAGGAATACAGGTGCATAAATAAGTTCAGGACTACAGTTTTCGAAACAAGTATTCTACAAATGAAGTATCAGAAGGCCTGAGAAGTACTGAAGTATACTTTCTAACCTCCAATGATCAGAAAAAGTAGTCAGATTTTTTGGAACAAAAGTGTGAAAACTCAGGCTACTGATGGACTTGTTAGTCTATGAGAGTAATGAATAAACTGCAGAATCTTTTGTCACAGATGAATCTGTATTTATGTTACGTACCAGCCTAATGTGCTCAACAGAAAACAAATGGACATCTTAAATGATGAACTAGAATTAGTTATCCCTCCTCCAGTTTATAGCAGAAACTATTCTTAACAATCAACTTGTCAATGCAGAGAAAATCATATGTGAACTGGAGTCTGTCTTCAGGCTCTGCTGCAGCAGTGACCTTGGGACAGGTAACATCTTTCTACCATTTCTAGCTCAGTGAAGGACTGTACGGCAGAGAGGAAGGCCAATGAGTGTGAGTCCGTTCTCTGTCATCCTCAATGTTACACTTGATGTTATTCTGTGAACAGGCACCGTCAACACTCCCTATACCTGTCTTCCTTCCCACTGTAGAGAGGTTTGCTTTCTCTCCCAGAGACGGCAGACCAGACAGGCAGTAAAGGCCACAAAGAGGGCAGCATTTTTCTGATCACAGCCAAGTTTTTACAGAGAATGGAAATCAACATGGAAAACAGTGATACTATATAGCTCTGCTCTGCTCTGTAACAAAGACTCTTTTATGGTAACACAAAGCAGAGCCATTACCATCGACAAAGAGCAAAAGGAATGAAGAATAGTCATGTCCTGAAGCAATTTCAAACAGTACCAAAGATGCAAGTAAACTTCACACACAAATACACTTGGAGTAAAAATGAAAACACTTAGGCGATGACCGCCAACAGGAACAGAATGATAGTGAACATGAACCATAGGTTTATCAGGTCAAATTTTAAAAGATAATAACTGCCTAAATTCAGTGCTCACATATAGGGAAAATAAGAGCATATTGTTAAAAATGCAAACAGCATTTTTTTGAAGAAAAGATTTGTTGTTATAGGATGGCAAATTCTCGTGTACGTTTTTCTCAGACTGCTCAGAATTATGTCAGCTGGCAATTTGTTCATCCCTTTTATTTTTTCACAGATACATTTTTAGAAGATACATGTAATTTGTATTGGTAGTATTTAGAAATCTAAAATGAAACAAAGTTATTTTAAAATGATGGTTTAGTTTTTTAATTTTTTTAAATTTTAAAATTGTTTAGTGACAGGCGTTTGTCCTTGTCACAATATATATGTGTATATAAATCTGTCAAGTATTTGTTCCAAATACAAACTGGTGTTTAGAATTGCCCTTTTGCTGTTTGGTTTTTTTAGTGTTTGCTCACAAGGTAGAATGTATTTGATTAATTTGAAATTCTGACTTTAATCAAAGTCTTCGTTAAAAATAAATTTGAAAATATTTTAGTGATGAAATGCTGCATTTTGCTATTATTGATAAACTGACATCAGTGCTGATAAATCCCACCAATTTTAATAATATCAGAATTCAGTCCACATGCTGGAAAATTTAGCAAATTGGAGAATTGGCTGTGAAAGGCTTAATCCACTGTATTCATAGAAATCAGTTATTTTCCTACCACAGGTAGACAGTAGAATGGAACTTGAACCTCCCAGGCAGAGAATGGAATCTTTTAGAAGGAGGTAAAAACATTTATGTAGTCAACACTGTATTTTAATTTTGTATTTCTTTTTTGCAGACTTTCATAGTATTGAATAAGGGAAAGGCAATTTTCCGATTCAGTGCCACATCTGCCTTGTATATTTTAACTCCTTTCAATCCCGTCAGAAAAATTGCTATCAAGATTTTGGTGCATTCATATCCTTTTTTCTTCATGTTGATTTAAGGGTTGCCATTTAAAACTATTTAATTACTGAAATAATACTTTTCATATGGATATACAAATTATGTCCATATGGGTGTACTATGCTAACTAAACATATGCTGATCACACTTAAAAAGCAGCAATATCACATGTGAATTGCAGTATGATCTTCATTCCTACCAAGAGAATTCTCTACTGAACGACCTAAAGCTGTCAGAATTTACATACCAGGCTTTATATACAAAAGGAGACCTGATCCCATACTAAGCCCTCCAGCTAAGGCCAAATTAGTAACAAACCATTGCACTTGAACATATCTAAGGTCACACTTTTACCAAGACCAGTAGTACTGTTCTTGAACTAGACTCACTTAGCAAGGACAAAAGAGCATGAGTGAAGAGCTGCTTTTTCAGGCATACTTTTTCAGCATTGTGTTTTCAGCATTGAGGTAGGTGTCCTATAAAAGATCCAGGTCAGAATAAAGGAGAATATTTTCAAATATATTTCAATCATGTCCAAAGAACAACTTGGGTGTAAACAACCAACTGCTGCCTAAAGATCTTTTAGAATGATCCCCCTGGCTTCAATCAGTAATTACGTTTGGGTACTAATTTCATATTTTTTCAGACTTAAGGATGTGTTTATGTTTCATTTAAATCCTAAACCTGCCATAATTACAAAATGCATTGTTTTACAGTAAGTGCACCATAACATGCCAGATGGCATACCATGTAAAATAAAATTATATGCAAAGCTTTATTTTCAGATTTTATTTAGAAAGTCACATTATCTGTACATATTTTTATACACTTAATATTTTTAATTATTTTGGTGTTATAAAACTGTCATGGTTTTTTGAGTTACATCCCTTGACTATAATCTACATTATTCAGCATGCTTATCATGTGCACTATTTTGACCAACTGTGTATTTATGACCATGAGTAACCCTCCAGACTGGACAAAGAATGTAGAGTAAGTTAAACATTCTTACTTCATTTTTACTACTTTGTTTTCGTGTGGCTCCAAACAAGAAGCATTTTTTGAAAGTTGCATGTCAGAATGGGCTTTTCCAGAGTCATGAAGAATCAGATTTTATGAGATTATCAATATATTTCTGGTTTTCTCCTGAATTTCTGGTTTTCTCCTGAATAATTTAAATGGTTTAATGCCTTGTACTTTGAAAGTATGTCTGAGAAATATCTGAACGTCTACTGTGAAGTACAAACACGAGCTCTTGTCCTTGGGTGCTCTGAGCTGTAAATTGGAAAAGGAGCTCCAGAACTTAAAATGTGCATGTAAAATTGTTGCGTGTCATTGGTGAGGCCAGCCATACACTGCTTGAGTATCCATGATCTTAGCACAGTGGGACATTCATCGTGGTTCACTGATGTGAATTCACAAGTGCCAGCTACAGCAAGCACACACAACACCCAAACCACAATAAGCTCAAACAACTGAGGAAAGGGCCTTACCTATGAAGGAGTAACAAAGAACTCACAGAAGTAAGGAAATGACAAAGCATCTCTGTTCCTCTTTCTTGTTCATGGTTAAACAGGCATGTTTGTTCTCTAACAAAATACAGATACACATTTTCCTTTGAAATATTATGTTGTTCTTTGAAATAATACTACTCATGATAAACCTAGTTCTAACCACTTGTGGTTTCTTTCATTCCCTCTCATTCTCCAATAGCCATTATTGATTTCTATTTATTTATTTCACTGCATTAAGGAATCTTATGCTGAATGATGTATTTAGAAACTGCACTAGTATTCAACCATTCCCAGTGTGCTCAACAGTGTCTACAGCTTGTAACGGTTGCTGAGAGTCTGAAAGGAGAGCAGTAGGGTCTGTAGGTAGATTTCCTTTATTCTAGAGGTCCACACAGACCCACGCAGGTCTCACGAAGTCCCAGCATTACACCGGTTATAACTGACTATTCTATGTTTTTAAATGAATGGTTGTTCCCACACCAGGTAAATTGGTAATCATGCTCCACATCCTCAAGAATAACAATCTGGGCATGTTTTCTTATGTTTAATGATTATTTATGAAATAAACCTGTATTATAGGCATGAGTATAGTTATTATCCAGAACTGATTTTCACAAAACTCTCTGAATTTGACATAAAAAAAAATTCTTCATATTTTTGTAACACTTAGACATCTACCTGATTTGTGAATGAAAGCAAAGAGGCAGCCCTGTGAGTGCCAGAGAATGTACATATAAATATCGAAGTCTGAAATGCATCTATAAGTAGTAGAGTCTGAAATTATTTGCAAGCACAAAAACTGAGATTAAATCAACCTTTTAGAAAATAAATAATATATATGTGTCAAGTTCAAATTTAATCTATTGAACAACAATTACATTCTTAATTGTTTGGAGAAAGTTAAGTTATTGATTTTCTCCTTTCACTTCTAAATACTTTTTCTTTTCTTTTTTTGTAAGTCACCTTTGATAAAGAATGGCATTGTCTATAAGCATAAGTATGCAAAAATCCATTATTCCTCCTTTGATGCTTTTCAGGTACACCTTCACTGGAATTTATACCTTTGAATCACTTATCAAAATTCTTGCAAGGGGCTTTTGCTTAGAAGGCTTTACTTTTCTGCGAGACCCATGGAACTGGCTTGACTTCAGTGTCATTTTAATGGCGTAAGTGGTTCAAGAACTTTTTAAGCTTTTAGGGCATGAAATTAGTGGAAAATATTATTATAATAAATATATTGATTTAAAAGTATTCAATTTCTGCAACCTGTGAAACTTAGACACCATATCACACATTTTAGTACTCTTAAATCAAAGTAAAATACGGCAGGAGCCAGCACAGACTGTCAGCTGCTAGTGTAATTATGGCTGAGGGACACTAATTTCATGTCCTACATTTTTCTGCTCACCAGAAAGGAAGCCATCCCTTTGACTTCATGTCACTGTCCTATTATAAGCTAATTAGTTTAATTAGCTGTTCAAATACAAATCAGTGAGTTTCACTTCAATGAAATTTAAGCAAAATTTATGAAAACAAATAATTATAAAAGCGAGGTGTTCTGAAGACACAGGTAAATTTTGAAATATGATTGCTACTATTGCCACAGAGGTTTTGAAGACCCACATAATTAGTATAAGATCTGCCTCAATTCTGAATAACTGTGATTTAATTCTACAGGTATGTAACAGAATTTGTAAACCTAGGCAATGTTTCAGCTCTTCGAACTTTCAGAGTATTGAGAGCTTTGAAAACTATTTCTGTAATCCCAGGTAAGAAGTAACTGTGTAAGGTGTTAGGCCCCTCGTAACTCCAATTGTTATTTGTGTGCTGTCATTGTGTTTGTGTGTGAACTCCCCTATTACAGATATGTGACAGAGTTTGTGGACCTGGGCAATGTCTCAGCGTTGAGAACATTCAGAGTTCTCCGAGCTTTGAAAACAATATCAGTCATTCCAGGTGAGAGCGAGGTTAAACACCGAGGCTGACTTTTGTTCCATTGAAGTCGAATTCACTTCTTTTGAGCATAAGTCTTGCTGTTTGCTGCTCATGTTGCCAGGGGAAAAAAAAAAAAAAAAGGCATGGATCATAAGCCTGGATTATGATTCTTTGCTTCTTCAGCATTAGCTTCTTTTATTTTGCAAAATCAGCCTTTGAGTTTAACAGATTCTTGCATGAAACAAAATATGAGGCCTATGGGTTATTTTGCTTTGTTTTTCTGCATTTTATTATGACAAATTGTCTCTTTTACATTAAAAAAGCTTTAGCGCTATGGCTTTCTTGATTTTGAATTTTTTCCTTTGTTTTACCACTTAAAATTGTCAGTCTTAAAGTCAACCAAGTAACAACAAAAAAGCTACCAAAAAGGAGATAAATATTGCACAGGAAAATTTATCAAACACAAATTATTTTTTTTTCCTCAAAATTACTTGCAATTCTATCTCATACTATCTTCATACTGTTATGAAGTCATATTTAATATTAATTTTTTTCCTCAAAATTACTTGCCATTCTATCTTCATACTATTGTGAAGTCATATTTAATATGAACTGGAAACTGAATTATTGGCAGAATATTAAATGCTGGGAAAAATTAAGAAATAAAATCAAATCTATAACAGGAAAGCATGATTGATAAAATTTCCTGCTTGAGAATAACATTATATATTCAGTTTATTGGAATATATGTACATTGCATATTCATGAAAAAGAATCTTTTTCTTTCATTCATCTTCACAAGCTCTGATGCTGCTCATGAAACTTTACTTTTTGAGAAATAAAAAATAATTTCTTTTAAGCATCTGCATGACATCTTAATTATATGGGAAGGGCAAAGATACTCTTTGATAAATCTATGGATATTTTCTCTTTGCAGGCCTAAAGACTATTGTAGGAGCCCTAATTCAGTCTGTGAAGAAGCTCTCGGACGTAATGATCCTGACTGTGTTTTGTCTGAGTGTATTTGCACTAATAGGGCTGCAGCTGTTCATGGGCAACTTGAGGAATAAATGCCTGCAGTGGCCTCCAGACAATTCTACTTTTGAAACAAGTGTTATTTCCTACTTCAATAGCACAATGGATGAAAATGGTACATTTGTTAATATGACAGTGAGCACATTTAACTGGAAGGATTACATTGAGGATGAAAGTAAGAATGACTGATACAATTATTTTTAATATATTTGTGGCTATAGTATGTAACTATTTGTGATCAAGCAAAGAATATTGAACAGTTTATATTTCTGCCTTATGTAGAACTGCTTACAGTCACTGTCTGGCAGAGATCAAATACATACAATGAACAAGTACAATAACCAGAAGGGTTCCTAAACAAACTACAGATCAGCAGCTAGCCACTTTGATTTTATTACAATTTATTTTTATTTTACTTCGCAGTACTTTCAGGTTCATTTTATTTACTCACATATATTTATAATGCTTTCTACACAGCTCATTTTTACATTTTGGAAGGACAAAGAGATGCTCTACTTTGTGGTAATAGCTCTGATGCAGGGTAAGACCCTTTCAAAAATCCTCTCTTATGTTCTGTAGAAAAGCAGTAACATGAAACCTATCTGTAGCAGTTGCAACTCCGTATTTTGCAGTTACAGAACTTGTAGAGTTTTGTGGCTAAACAATGGTTTCTTACTTAAGTAAAATATTTTAGTCTTTGGCTAAACAAAATACTCCTTAACAGCCTTTCTTCCTGCTTGAGTTGAAAATGGTGTTGGTGTTCATGATAAAATCTGAACTCTTATAGAGTCTATTTTGGAGATGTATTGATTGAAGAAAACAAGATGAAAGCAAAGATTAGAACTGAGAAAGAGAGTACGTAAAATATTAAGAAAGCACAGTAGTGACTTCATAGTTCAAGACAGAATCCTTTTTTTCAAGCCTAACTCTTTTTCAATACTGGCAAATTCTGCCATACACATGTGCCCATTTATGAGCCTAGAATTGTTAGTTGAACTCCAATACCTAACTGGCAACAGTGAAGAAACGTAAAAAAAATATCTCAGCATTATGTGGGAGATCCATAACAGTACAACTGGATTTAGCTAATAATATTGTTTAATCTGTCTGTAACTTTAACAACATTTTAGCAATTATTTCTGCCAGGAAATTATTAATTTTTAATAAAGATTCTATTTGCAAAATGTGACTGAAGAGAATTTAAATATTTAGGTCATTTCAACCAGTGAACGGATGGAAAAGGTATCTTTCATTTACTCTCCTTTTAGTTCATTTCTTAGGACTTTTTTTTCTGAATGAATTTAATTGTAATTCATGGATTTCCTGTGGAAAAATAATCCATATTGTTCCAAAAGATAATAAATATGTTCTAGAAGGAAATAAAAGTTATGACTAAGAACCTCCTGTTTGGTTTTCACACAGGCAGTGTCCAGAGGGATATATATGTGTGAAAGCTGGTAGAAACCCCAACTATGGTTACACAAGTTTTGACACCTTCAGCTGGGCTTTCTTGTCACTATTTCGGCTAATGACTCAGGACTTCTGGGAAAACCTGTATCAGCTGGTAAGAAGTTTTTGTGATATAAAAAGTAAACTGTAGGCAACATACAAAATTACATAAATAGGCTTATTTGTACATAAGCTGAAACCATAATGCTGTTGCAGTAACAAAGATAAGTGGTGGAATAATATATAGATATGCTTTCTACTCCCTAGACACTACGTGCTGCTGGGAAGACATACATGATATTTTTTGTTCTGGTGATTTTTCTGGGCTCTTTCTATCTGATCAACTTGATCCTGGCTGTGGTCGCCATGGCCTACGAAGAACAGAATCAAGCAACCATGGAAGAAGCAGAGCAGAAAGAGGCAGAATTTCAACAGATGCTGGAACAACTGAAGAAGCAACAAGAAGAAGCTCAGGTAATGATGGAAATTGTACTTTCTGAACAGCTTATTCTTGAGGCAAGGGTAATAATTTTTATGAATTAGAACATGTATAAATCGTGCAATGACTTACACAAAGAAAAAAGTCTTGTTTACCACACAAGTTATAAAAGTGGAAATAGCCAATGAAAATTAGGAACTAACCAAATAGCAAAAAAGCAAGCTAATGGTACAGAAAAGAATGCTACTAAGTTCATCAAAAGACTGTAAAAGTAAAATATTTGTGATAAGAGTGTCCTAGAAACCTGACTTTAAGTCGTCATAATTCATGATGCTTTTACGTTACAGATCGTATGAACAGCATGAAAAAAGTCCAGTTACTTCTGGTTTACAGTCTGAGTGAGAATTTCCAGGCTTGCTGTACTTAATAGTTCTTCCCCAAAATTCAGAAAATAGAGAGAAGGATTGTAATCAGTGTTCTTTTAGGTTTCTATCCAGCAAGGTATTTAAGCATATTTAAGCACACTGAAGTAAATCAGAAGTTTATATACCCTTAGAACATACTAGCAATATTTATAACAAAGGTATTACTTCAGAATTCTTTTAATGTAATCTTTGTTTTCTTTGAAAAGAGAAGAAAATTATTTAAAGTTTTATGAGAAAAAGAAATTTTAATAAATACTTTTGTGTGAGGTTTTCTTATCTGAAAGTAAAATACATGCAGGAATTCAGCTCCGTGAGTCAGATGTCTGTCTAATTTCTGGACTGATTTTCTATTGCTTTTCATCTGGCATATAGTAATTTTCAACATGACAATGTTTATAAAATGCTGGAAAATTAGAATCTTCTAGGAAACTATAGTGTTTGTAGTATTTTACAGCTACTTTCACTAAGTTAGAATGATTCTATAAAGTGCTAATAGAAAGTGAAATTCCCCATATTTTCTTGAAAAGAAAGCTTTATGCATGACCGGTGAAATATAATCAACATATCTCTGCTTTATTCATTAAACCTTAGCACTTCCAAATCACTAAAGAAAAAGCAGAATTCCGCAAAATGCAAATTAAAAAAGTTAAATATCGGCAAAGAGCACCTGTTTTTAAAAAATCTGATATTTTCATCCACTAAATCATATTATATCAAAAGATATCAGGAGACTCATCTAGATGTTTGTGTGTTTGAGAGTCGAGACAGAGATCAAGCTGATCCAGAATTAGGAAGAAGAATAGAACCATATGAAACAGAGACTACAAGGAAGGTTGGATAAAGGCCCTGGAAAGTCGTTATGTATTTAAATAAATGACCACTCAATTCATTATACGAAAAGCAGTATTACAGTCAAGATCCCTTTTTTACGTGAAAATATTAGCAGAAAGTATGCATTACAAGGTGGATCACTGAGCTGCTGAATTGGTTGCTGAGACAGAAATGAGTGGGGGACCCATCTCTTCACTCTCTTGACACTGAATCTATTCATCCACAAACCTAAGTCATCACAGCGGTCTTTGGATTGCTCCACTTGTTTGACCTTTGGTGTTAGTGTTACGGAGTAGATAGGTGATGACTCAGCATCTGCTGTCTTTGTTTCTGTTAGAGCATTTGAAGGACGATATTCTGAAACCTGTATGACAAAATTTTGAGTATCACTTTTTTAATTGATAAACACTTCAGAATCCTTTTAATATTCCATTTAGCAGAAAAAGTCTGTATCAAGTCAACTTGTATAGCATGGGTAGTATATTGTGGTGCAGAAAGCCATTAATTCATACTATGAGCTTTCAAAATACCTTTCCTGCTGTAGAGAGATATCTCATAATTCCTGAAATACTTGTAATTGAATATAATATGTTTTGCTGGATAATTACTAGTCATCTTTGTTATATAACTGTAGTCTCTTGCCACTTATCACACCACCCTTTTTTTTAAGCCCACAGCAGCCTATCATCTTCCAAAACTTATTTTCCACTGCAGAATTTCATAGCAATCTCCCAGACAGTTCTTTCTAGGAAGAGTACTGGACACACTCTCAATTATTCCTTTATTTGATGACTAAATGAACCAGTTTTCCTAATGAACCAAATCAGGTAGGCTGACCACTGGAGTTGAAGATACTGGTCGCAAGTTTTGGGAAGGCTCTTTGCTCCAGTAAGTCATCTCATCCCTTTCCATCAGAGAAGAAACCTAAACTTTTTCTTCTCTCTGGCTGCAGCAGCAACAGGCAATAAATGTACCTTTGTGTAGCTATAACAAAGACCTAGAGTGCTGTTACAGTGGGAAATGTGGGAGGGGAAACATGAAGAGGGAGGTAGGGCTTGAGGACATCTCTAGAAGGTATGCCTGTTGCCAGTGAAAGTAGAAGGAAAGAGAGAGGAGTGTCCTTGCTGTGAAGACAGTGAGGAAAGGCTGGATTCAACTACTTGCAGGCTGCTAGTTGGATTATGATACATTAACTCACATTGTGGATGTTAGGGATGAGTTTTCTCTGTAAGGACTCAGAAGGGATCAACTGAATTAGAGCATGATGTGGGGCTTTTTTCGAGAGAAAATGGGGAAGGAGGTCTGAAAGACATGAAAAAGCACCATGCTTATACTTTTCTGACGACCTTAATTTTAGACCAGTGTCTTGTGCAGCAAGTCTTTAAGGAATAGTGATGCTGTCATTCTGCTGAAGTTGACGCTTCAAGTAGCTCATGCTACTAAACAATGAGGAGCTATACAACTCTGTAGTTTATCTTCAGTTCAATTTGTTTGTGTATATTTGCATACTCAAGGATGTACAACCAGCAGTATTACCACAATGATAACAAAAACAGTTGATAAAAGGCTAGAAAATTGTTCCATTTTGGCCTACTAAAAATACCTTGCTTTGTAACCTGACAGGCAACAGCAGCAGTAGCAGCAGCATCAGTTGCATCAAGAGATTTCAGTGGTGTAGGGGGATTAGGAGAACTCTTGGAAAGTTCTTCAGAAGCATCAAAGTTGAGCTCAAAGAGTGCTAAAGAAAGAAGAAACAGAAGGAAGAAAAGAAAACAGAAAGAAATGTCTGAAACAGAGGACAAAGGAGATATCGATAAGTTCCCCAAGTCCGAGTCAGAAGACAGTATAAGAAGGAAAAGTTTCCGCTTCTCGACAGAAGGAAGTCAACTGACATATGAAAAAAGGTTCACATCTCCTCACCAGGTACAGTGCTCTTTTTTATTAAATCATGTACATCTACTCTAATTCGGTTTTGACTGACATTACAGCAGCTTTACATATTGGAAGTTATGTAAAAGGTGAGTGAAGGAAAAAAAACAGTGGTAGTACCATTAACAGTGTTACAGTTTGATATGGTTTGATCCATTCTATTAACAAAGGGATAAAAAGAACATACCAAGGATAATTGTAAACTTAATTAAAACATTTCTGAAAATGTATTTCTGGTAGATTGGAGAAAGCATCAAAGACTCCTTGATTAGTACTCATATATTTGCATTAATCAACCACAGGTTCTCTGTTCTGCATCCATTTCAAAACTATACAAATATGTGAGGTTTTTTAGCAGACCACATCATCAAAATACCCTGCATAGGAAATTCCACACTACCACTAGTTTCTATTATTTTCCTTAATTAGCTTCTTTAAATAGTAGATAATGAGAAAAGTAGCTCTAGTGCTCCACAATAAAGACAAACTCTATAGGGGTCGCTTGGGCTTACATTTATAAGAATTTAGTCATACTGTTCTTTTTCATTAGAAATTCATTATACAAGATGGAGAATCATTGCAATCATAGAAAAAAATAGTTTAGGAAGGACCTCTGGAAAACATTTAGTCCAAACTTCAAAGCTCTACTCCCTTAAGGATCTCCTCCATCACTTAAGGATACCTTTGCTTATTTCAAGTCTACACACAGTTATGGTATTTGTAGAAAAATCACTCAAAACACATCCTTTCAAAATGATCATGTCTGGTCTCAGCCAACAGATGACATTTACCTACCAATACTACCCATGTTTAACTACCAATGCTTATCCTATTTAATGTTCGTATCAAGTGTGTTAGTTTACAGGCTCATATGGGATTCAGTGGCAGAAATAGTTCACACTGAAATACATGCACTGAGGTGAGAAAAGCTTAATTTGCGACAAAGCCTCAGTAACTAGTCAAGTATAAGGGATGATGCCTGGTCTGAAAAAGATACATTTGCATTTCTAAGGAAGTGAAGTAATGTTTATTATAATTAAGAAGAATGACCAAGTTGTTCTCTGGATAAGAAATAAATAAAATCTAAGAAAAACAAATTATTAAATCTATCTCATCTCTGAGTAATATTGTAAAAGTGTATTTCTAATCTAATAAAATGTACTATTAGTTTTAGGCCAGAGCTGCTCCAAAAAAATCTTTCATTAATTGGACTGGGCTTTGAGTCAGGCTGATACAAAGGAGCTGCAGCCAAAGATCTCATCTTAGACTCCCCAGCCCTGCCTCACTTAGATATGTATACAAGTGTCCGTACCTCATAGATGAGGATGGTGAGTGACTTGACCATGCTAAAAAAGAGTCACTGCCAAAGTCTGAGCAGAAAGGAATTTCTGACTGCTAGTCCTGTGCTTTAGCTACTTGATAATAGGCCTCTCCATTGTCTAGTGTAAATTCCCTGATGCTCTTTCATTTAATTCTGGTGAAGTGACTGATTAAGGAATCTATTATGTTTATATTAAATACATTTTTTAGTGCACAGAAAAAATACTTGATACAGAACTATACATATATACAGAATATATATATACTAAGAGGGGGGAGAATCTAAGACAAAGAGATTCCATAGATAATAAACTTTCTGTAGCTTTATTAACATACAGTAAAACATTATTGCATGTATTTGTTCATACTCTGAAACTCTCAGAAAGCTTTCATCCTGTCAATTGTCATGAAGAACTGTGAAACTTCCACAGAAACTTAAGCAGCTTAGGAAAACAAGGCATGTCAAATGACTTTTGGTAACATTAAAATTAAATGCAAAATGTTGCAGAATAAATAATTAAAATTCATTAAAATCAAGTGAAAACAAATATTCTCTATGTCTTAGATTTGAAAGAAAAGAAGGGAATGGTGCAATAAACAGGAAACAGCTTGTCTTGAGACATCATGAATTACACAGCAGGAAGGAAATAAGTGACCATCTGAGATAATTTTTTTTTAAATTAATTTAAAATTTTAAAATACAAAGACACTTGTATCAAGCAAACAATCTAATTGAGGATAATTTATTAATTAAAGACTGCCTTGGTAATTGTTTTTGCAGTTGTTAAAAATGCTTTGGGGCAAATGTTGCCTGCATATAACTGAAACAAAACTGACCTGCCACAAGAGTGGGAGGATTATGGGCAGTAGAACTGGTAAAGGAAAAGCGGATTTGTCTTGTCAGCCATGCAGTTAGCTCCCTGGTGAAACAGGGTGGCAGAGCATGAAACAACGCGGTAATGGGGAGATAATATGCCCAGTCAGCCCCCTGTAGAGGTTTTGTCCTTTGACACAATATTCCATGTGCAAATGAATGATGCAGCCTGCAAGAAAAGCCAAGCTTTCCTTTCAGACCTTACTTTCCAGGAGCATGTAGACACATATATTTCTGCCTCTACATGTGTTAGAATTGCAGCCATTTTGGCTTATCTCTTTTGTCTCAATCCAGCAGGGACTTGCAGAGCAGGCTTTACTCCCCCCAGGTCCCTGAGGGGCCTGATCCATTTAGCTGTGCTCAGAGCATGATAACACATATTGGAAAGATTGGACTACAAAAAAACCCATAGCAGCCATGGAAACATTCTCTAAAAAACCAAGGGTAGCAGTGGTAGTCAGACCAAACCTAGTGAGTGCATGATTTTTTGAAGGACTGTAGGTTGGCCAAATACATTTACAAAGAAATTTACAAAGGGTGCAGTAATTAGCTTACCACTTTGTCAGAATTCAGTGTCATGCTCCTTAGCAGCTAGAGCTTTTTTTTAGACAAAATTATCTTTCAGCATAAGCAAAACAGCACTTTTTCTCCAGCCAAGTTTACATAAATGGGTTAGCAAAACCATTTGGCTGATATTCTTCAAGTAACTCAGCCTGAGGCTGACAGCCAGCATAGAAAATTTCAGCCCAAATTATTAAAATTTGGTATAGCTGTAAGAGCAGAAAAAATACATCTCATAATGATAAACACCTGCCAGCCTTTATAACAGGCAGTACTACCAGTTAGCACACACATTATGTGTGTGCATGTATAAATCTGAGTATGCACATACAGAGATACATATGGATTGATATATGTATATATTCAGTGTTTGGTTTTCACAGTATTAATATAGGCTTATATAATCATAGTGCAGTTTTCACTTTCACTTTAATTATCCTGGGATAAAAACCACTGCTATTACATATGAGCACTTTCCACCTGCAAAACTAGTGAAAAATTGAGAATCATCTCAAACCAGGTTTTTGACGTGCCAAGACACGAAGATTTGTACAAATGCAGAACTGAAGAAAGCTTAATACAAGGTTTCTTTTTTCCACAATTAGTACTCATTTTATTTATTCATGAATGCTGTTAATAAAATATGTAGCAAGGGAGAAGAACATTCCATTAACTAGCTTCTACTGTAATTAAAAGATGAATTACCAACAACCACTGATTTATTTTTCTCATTTGTAAGAGGATATCTTTAGGTAACTGTGTCCCTGGTGAACGCTTGCTTTGAGCTGCCTGATGGCCAAGTTGTATCTTCTGGTAGGTGTGCAGCATGATATAGCCCCCTGAGTGTTATGCCCAAGAGTGCTACTAGTCATGTTCACACTGTACCTCCAGAGCTTCCCCAGGCTCTTGCCTCTGTCTTCTAGTTTTAGAGTATTGCGTATGTTATTCTCACACTATTGAGCCTATTGTGAAGAGGGCAGACAAGGTCTTTACATCAACTTAGACTGAATTTAATACCAAACTTAAAACCACTTCTGCCTCTAACAAATAGAATAGAAAGCAATGATCAATGAGCATTATCAGTTGTTATCTCTATGAATCCAGGGGATGAAGAAGGGAAGAAAAGTAAAAGATTTTTAGCTCTGTCCTCTAATAGATGGAGGAATAAAAGAAAAATACATGCAAAACCTTGATAGTGATGTTGAGAACTGTCTCCAGCAGAGTCATGGGTCCATACCAATTCAACATGCCTTCTTTGTTCAAAACTCTCCAACCTTACTTATGTCTTCTGCACAACTTTTCCTCAGTCCTGCTACATTACCTTAAAAAGATTTGTTCCCCTCTACTTCAGGTCCCCTAATGAGCACGTTCCCCTAATGGACACACTGATACTATTGAAGAAAAAAGTGACTATCCTTCCTCCAGCACTGTAACTATTCTTTGAAAAGCCAAGAACTTAGAACTTCAGTTCTAATGCTGTTTTGTTTTGGTTTGGTTTACATCTTTTACAGTCTTTGCTAAGCATTCGTGGTTCCCTGTTCTCACCAAGGCGCAACAGCAAAACAAGCATTTTCAGTTTTAGAGGTCGTGCAAAGGATATAGGATCTGAAAATGACTTTGCTGATGATGAGCACAGCACTCTTGAAGACAATGAGAGCAGAAGAGATTCTCTTTTTGTTCCAAATCGACACGGAGAACGGCGCAACAGTAATATTAGTCAGGCAAGTGTGTCATCTAGAATGGTACCAGCCCTTCCAGTAAATGGGAAGATGCACAGCACTGTGGATTGCAATGGAGTAGTTTCCTTGGTTGGAGGACCTTCAACTCTAACTTCACCTACTGGTCAACTTATACCAGAGGTAATTATAACTAAACCAGTAATTATTACAATTTGGTTCAGGCACAGAATTTTTTCTCACTGCTCACCTCTGCATGCCTTATCATTTCTTAGAGCTATGAGAAATAACTTGCAATAGTTTCTAAGTAACAGAACATAAGTGGAAAAAAGTCCTCAACATCCTATATCTGAGCCTCAGTAAAGTATTATATTCTCCTTGCCTTCAGCAAGAGATCTGCACATAGAAAGAAAAAAACATAAATAGAATTTGACAATTTGTGTATAGTTTCACCTCATCAGCAAAGGTAGATATTTGATACATAACTAAGGATATAACTTGGAAATATGTATAGTTAAACACCTGCGAAATTAGGCAGAATGCAGTTACTACTCCCGTGATATTGATAGAAATACCCTTTACTGAATTTATCTTGAAGAAATTTTTCTCATAACTTTAATGAGAAAAATACATACAATTCCTATGTACATTTGCAATTACATTACATTTCAGTCTCAGTTTCAGACTTCTGTAAGCTATGACATTCTTTCAAACTTTCAAAAAAGCAAGCTTTTTCATACATAGTACTGTCATATGGATTCAGTATAGTATTTTGGCAGCTATAATAGCACTGTATTTAACCTGAAAAATATTTTCATTATAAATAAGTACTGAGATTTTATTACTACTATTACACATTTCTTTTTATTTTTGTTTCTCTCCTATCTTCATATAGACCTTCATACCAGAAATTCAATCAGATTACCTCAGAGGTTATGTGTATATAGTTCTATTTCAGAAACACATTCACTTGAAAAAACATTTAGCCATTTAACTCAAGAATCTTCTCTAAAGAGAGAATACTAGTGAATGTTCGAAAATGGTTTTTCGTCTTCACACTAAGATAACCTTGAAACCCCTTATGAGTTCTGCAGGATTTTTTATTGTTTTCTGCATAGGGACAGAATAATCAGAACAAGAGTGAGTGGTTTCCATGAATCACAGAATCAGTGGTAGAGCAGGAACCAAGATTTAGGAACTTTTTAATAGAACTCCTGTGTTTAGATCCCTAGGCCACACTCCAGAAGAAAAGAAAAGCAACTGTAAGGCCACTTACATGCTACAGAGTAATGACACATTAGGCAGATTTAAATCAGAGCTGGGTATTATTGCTTTGAAAAGAAAATTAGAAGCCATACAAAACAGAGAGGACTTGCATATTCATTGCAAGAATATATCACAAATTCTGTGTGAGCATTGTGGTGGGTGAGAATTAGGTAGAAGAAATAATAAATAAGATGTGATTTTTTTTCTCATATAAAATTTTCCAACTACACTAATCAGGTTAGGAATGCAGTAGATAGTATTAGAGAGATAATTAATTCCTAGAATTATACTCATGTTTCTGTATCAAAATTACTTTCTTAGATAATAATTCACTTCTTTCTGTACTCACACTTTAATTATTTAACATGACTAGCTACTGGAAATTAAAGTGACAGGTTTCAACTTTGATAATTTTTTCTTGAAAGAATAAAAATAATCTCTAGCAAAAAGATACCTAGCAAAAATTTTGTTCACTCAATCATTTAAGTGAGAACCCCCTTTGGCCCCACATTGCCTTGGTATTGTGTCCTCCAGTTGATTATTTGTAGCACTGTACAAAATTCCCACTGAGTTCCTCAATAAAGAAGAAAGAAATTCCTACAGGAACAGAAACCTTCAGTGTGTAAGAACAGTCTAGTATGCTGCACAAAGATGATTTTGATTATCTCTACAATATTTATACAGTAAATATTGCTAATTGGCTGTTGAAAAGGATGGTTTAATTCCTCAGTATTTCATTTACAGGGCACCACTACAGAAACAGAAATAAGAAAAAGAAGATTGAGTTCTTATCAAATTTCCATGGAAATGCTGGAAGATTCTGCTGCAAGACAAAGAGCAATGAGTATAGCCAGCATACTTACAAATACAATGGAAGGTATTTGATGCATTTTATCTGACAGGCAGTTCAGTAAATTTCTGCTAACTACATGCACAGAGCAATTATTTACATAATTTCCTTTGTAAAAGTAAAACTGGACATGTGAAATCTCTGAATATCAGATACAAAAGACTTTTGAGCATTTCTATTATCATTTACACTTTCTAAATGCTTAGTAATTAATTTTTCTGACACCTTCCAAAATATTACTCTACTGAGTGGACTAATAGAGACAAAATAATCATAGCTAGGGGATTGCCAGAGCACCAAACAGACAACACAGGGATTTTCTTCCTATAAGACATCAACTGGGAAAATTAACTAAGATGCACAGGAATTTCTAAGATAAAGGCAGTGATGTGCTAGAGCAGTCATTTCCCTTAGGCTTAAAATCCAAGGATAGACAATAGGAAATTGTAATGAAAAAGATAGTTTTAAAGAAAACAACCAACTGTAATCAACCCACACCATACTGCATTTCTTAAACTTTCTTAGTTAAGTATATCAGAGATAAAAAACTATTATATTTACTATATGAAAAAGCATACATTGCTGGAATTGGTTTGTTTATTTAATGGAAACTGAGTACACTCACACTTCACACATTTGTCATTAAAATATTTTTATAAGCTTAAAGGATCTATCTACTAGATACTGGCATGGTGTGACAGCTGTTATAGTCAGACAAACCCTGCAGATGTCCTACAATACATATTCTAAAAGGACAAGAAGTTACCAAGAAAATTTACAGTGTTTTAAAGAGTATTTTAAGTCAGAATTGAAATATACTTTTTAAAGTGAGTTCTGAAGCCCTTTGCTCTCAGATAAACAAATAGATCCCAAAGTAATTGTAGTCAGAAAAAAATAAGAGTTATATCACCTATTTTCTTCTAAAAGTATTCACAAACCATTCTCACAAACGTGTCTTTCTGAGTATATCCTCCTACTTTAGTGCAAGCATGAACTGTTGGTACCTCTTGATTCTTGGTCTGCAATTCTTAGTTCTCCTTCCAGGTAGAGAGGATATCTCCTTAGAGGGTGCTGCTCTTCCTCCAGCTGAATAGTTTGTCCTTCCATTCTTCTGGCCAGAAAAAACATGTCCATGTAAACCATATTGTCTTGATAGTCACCTCCTGCCCATCTCTGGTTTCCATTATTTCAGAAGTTGCTAAGTGCAAGCAATGGAGTCTTCTGTGCCAACTCAGCATCCAGTGTGAGTGGCCACTTTTGTTCAAGGCCAGCCCCATCCTACTTCTCAGCATTCTGAGTTACATGTTCAGAAATTTGATTATTCCACCCAATCCATATATTCCTCCAGAAGCACTGTCTTTGTTATGGTTTATAAAGATTATAGAAGACTTTTGCTACTTACGATACCCTTTTCTGCCTGGAAGCTACAATCTGATGTAATGGGAGAGCTTGTTAGTATCAACGAATTTGAGAGCTGTGGCAACTGACCTTTTAAATTCCCATAATCTCACCCATATATGACAATATTAGAGGCAAAAATCAATCCACTGGTCCTCAAAGTGTAGAGTTTAGCACAAAATCCTTATCAGCAAATACTGTAAAACAGCATGTTTGCTATTTTAGCAAAATCACTGTAAGTGTCATGATGATGGAGATCTCCCTGTGCTTTAAGGGATGTCTGAAAACTGGCAAATTTCAGTTTTGGGTTGATGCCACTATGAGGAAATTTTATCAAAACTGTTGTGGAAATTTCTTACGTATTTTGTAGTGTAAGTATTTCCCACTTAAGCAAATATCAATCTTCCTTCTGGGCTTTCCTCAAACATCCCATCAGATTAGACATACATCCTTGCTATTATTAACTCAGTAGAAGTTACTATTCTTCTGTAACTTTGACAATATTGACAGTGAAATGAAAGAAAAATGGTTTGTAAAGATTCTAATTGAGAGCAGAGTTATTCTGTTAACACTAATGTTGTTGTTCTGTTTCTCAATTGATAGACACTGCAATTGTACGAGACATTTTCAAACGAAGTCAAATGATAATTTTTAAAATAAGAAAACTGGCATTCTGTATATTAAAAATTCAAATAAGCAATGATAGGTATGCACACCGAGTCATTTATCTGTTATGATATTGTAGTGGTTCAGTGCAGTAGCACTTCTAGTAGCTCAAATCAAAATATGTCTTGTTACACAATTAACACAAAAATTTTGTATTTTATGAAGCTTATACAAATTACATACATCAGCTCACTGACGATGGAGTTATGTTAACTTTTAATATCCAAAATTAAGACATGTGCTATAGCAAGTGTCATGGTTTAACCCTAGCTGGCAACTAAGCACCACACAGCTGCTCGCTCACTCCCCCCTGGTGGGATGGGGGACAGAATCAGAAAAGTAAAAAGTGAGAAAACTTGTGGGTTGAGAAAAAGACAGTTTAATAAGTAAAGCAAAAGCCATGCACGCAAGCAAAGCAAAACAAGGAATTAATTCACTACTTCCCATTGGCAGGCAGGTGTTCAGCCATCTCCAGGAAAGCATGCGTAACGGTTACTTGGTAAGACAAACACCATCACTCCAAACGTCTCCCCTTTCCTTCTTCCCCCTAGTTTATATGCTGAGCATGACGTCATATGGTATGGAATATCCCTTTGGTCAGTTGGGGTCAGCTGTCCCGGCTGTGTCCCCTCCCAACTTCTTGGGCACCCCCAGCCTACTTGCTGGTGGGGTGGGGTGAGAAGCAGAAAAGGCCCTGACTCTGTGTAAGCACTGCTCAGCAGTAACTAAACCATCCCTGTGTTATCAACACTGTTTTCAGCACAAATCCAAAACATAGCCCCATACTAGCTACTAGGAAGAAAATTACCTCTGTCCCAGCCAAAACCAGCACAGCAAGTCAACTAACCTAAACTAAATGTCTAGACTCTCCCTACTGCCATGGGAAAGACACAAACACATTTTTCTCTTTAGACAGATGTCTGAGATGATTCACTCTTTAGAGCTACCCTCACTGTCCACTGGTTGTAGAGGAGCTTAAATAAATTAGATGCTTAACTTTAAGACCTAAACATAGGTGAGGGAAATCCCATGTTAGTGCGAGCTGTTTATTTTAATGATTTAATCTTTTTACATACTTTAAACAAGAACTTCCAGAGGATATAATTGGAATATTCATTATTTGTTAATTTTTTTCTATTTTTTTTCAGAGCTTGAAGAATCCAGACAGAAATGCCCACCATGCTGGTACAGATTTGCAAATACTTTCTTGATCTGGGATTGCTGGAGTCCATGGTTAAAAGTAAAACACGTCGTCAATTTAGTTGTGATGGATCCATTTGTTGATCTTGCTATAACTATTTGCATTGTTTTAAACACCTTGTTTATGGCCATGGAACATTACCCAATGACAGAACAGTTTAGCAGTGTCCTTTCTGTGGGGAACCTGGTAAGTGGTTTGTCATGCACTACTTGGTATAAAAATACCCTTTTCTAAAAGAAGAAACGCATAAATGCATTGCATTGGTTTTATATTTATTACAGGTTGGGTTTTATAATCAGTTTAGAAACTGTATATATGATTTTCATAGATAAAGTGTTTTTTGCTGGAGCCTTTAACTTTCATGAATCTGTTTTGTAACTACTATAATGAAATAACTGAATATGTGTGGAAGTGCAGTCTTCACTGGATTGTCAGATTTCTTGAGGTCTACTTTGGGTTTTTTCTTTAAAATGTCAAGGTAGGTTATCTAATTTTTACCACGGTACTGATATTTCATCACAGAAAATATTTTTTTTTTGTAAGAAATTGATGGGATATTCAGATGTCAGAATTTCTCTTTGAATTTTTTTCAGTTACACTACATTGAAAGTGCATTTCCCAGAAAGGCATATTTCTTGTTAGCAATAAGTCCTCGACACTTTAGGTAACTAAAAAATAGTTAATAAACTAGAAGATTATTATTTATTCTCTTAACAAAAAGCACCTTGTATCTGTAAGTTTGTTAGTGATGCCTTTCCCGATTTTAACCTGATCCAGAGATTTAGGGTTACATGTAATTCCTTTTCTGAGCAGATACCTAAATGTGGCATAACACTTAAATGTTCTTGTCTGTTTCTCTCCATTTGCTTCTAATGCTCAGGAAGCAGAGGACTGAACCTTGCAAGTGTTTGTCTCAGAAGAAGATTCATACATTTTTAATTTTTTGCCAGCTCACATAACTACCAATAGTTTGCACAGGAGAGGTCTGGATTGACTCACACAGCATGCAGTTCTGAAAATCAACATCAACCAAGTCTTATGAACTAATCACTCAAAAAGATTAATTTTGAAAAGTCTGCTAATATTTAAAAGAAGCAGTAATAGATTTTTCAGTCAGAGTATGTTTTAAAGTCTAAACATTTTCCTTATACGTACTGCTAATCCTTCTATGACTTTTTTAAAAAATAGAACTACTATTGAACTTACTACCTACGTGTTCTTGTGTGCATTACAGTTTCCTTTCTGCTGGACAATGGTCTAACTGCTGGCATATTCTTATATTCATCACAGATTACAGAATATTGTATTTTAAAATGTTGGTCTGTCATATTTTTATAATTATTTCTTTCCAACTATTTATACTTACAAGGTCTTCTGCCTTTTCCCATCTCATATTTTTATTTTTTTTACTCTAAGCTAGCAACAGTCATATTTTTTACTACCTTTTGAACAATCCAGTATCCTTAATTAGGACTATATATATATATATGCAGTGAATACTATTCCTGCTGGTTTCAATTAAAATCTCTGTTCCATTAAACTTGCTGTAGGAAGACTGAGAACAAGCTGGGTAAATAACTATCACGAGGCAATGGCAGAGTACATTGGTGTACTTTAGTAGACTTTTGGATCATCTAGGATATCCTTTGAGTGTTGTGCAGAATACTCACACGTTTTTAGTCGTTTTGCATTATGCTCCAAACTTCTTATGCTGCACAAACCACTGATCACTACTTACTGCAAGAAAGTGTTGGATTAAATTCTGGACTTTAAAATGCTAAGGAGTGTTGATAATTTTACGTTTGGCACTTCCAGATATTTCAAAGAACATTATCACCATGAAGTTCTTTTTCCCAAAAGGAAATAGCTATCACACAGCATAGTAGCTGTGCGTGAAACCTCTATAGCCTTACAAAAAGCCCAGTGCAAGAAACTCCAACCTCCCCTGTCTATTCCACACATACTCTTCAACTCTGACCTAAAAGACAAACTTTGGAGACTCTGTCCTTAGAGAGTCTAATCTTAGAGAGTTTCTTCTAACACTTCTGCTTAGACTGTGAGCAAGGAAGAAAATTGCTGCCAAGTCTTCTTTTGCTTTCCTGGGACTATCCTCTAGAAACATGACTGAAAACACTAGATCATATCACATCATCTGCTGGATGGATAGTCCAGCACATATCAGCCAAATATAAACCAGAGCTAAGCTGCTAACTGGTGAATAGCTTTTCACAGGTTTATCAGTCCTCTGCCCTCCTGTATGTGTCCTGATTTAGTAATTTGTTTTTAATTATCAGTTTGCAGTGTTTAGAAATACTTAGATGTCAACTGGAGATAGCAGTCAGCTGTTTTTTATAGTAACAAGTACAAGTAACAGGTATAAGAACTCAAGCTGGGTTACTCAGGTATATATATTTCTCATAACAACTCAACTAATTAATTACATTCTATTTTAGGTATTCACTGGGATATTCACAGCAGAAATGGTACTAAAGATAATTGCCATGGACCCTTATTATTATTTCCAAGAAGGCTGGAATATTTTTGATGGTATTATTGTTAGCCTTAGTTTAATGGAGCTTGGTCTTGCAAATGTTGAAGGATTATCTGTTCTTCGATCATTCAGACTGGTAAATACCCTGATAATTAAATATTTGCATGGAATTGTCTCACTCAAAACAAGATGTGCTGATGTCTGTAATAATTACCAGTATTGTAAAGATATATTATATACTTAAATGGCTCACACTATTTTTCATATATGCCTAATTTACAAGCCATAGTTGGTAAGTACAAGTTTAAGGTGTTTGTCAATTGATACCGTTTGATATCTTTTGGTATCAGATTATGCTATTGATATCCTATCCTACTGATATATTTTGCCAGCATAAGACTAACTGCTACCTTTTGAGAATTTTGTAAATTTTCATTATACTGATTTCATTAAGATTCATCAAAGCTGAGTATCTGTGAAAACATACATATTGCCACCAGCGTAAAGAATCGTAACATTTTTAGTCTTTATATTGTGAACATTACTTTGTGTTACTCATAAAGCCCCTAAGTAGATCCTCTCATCACATTTATTTTAATGGGCACCAAGAATAAACATTTAGTAAATCCATTACATATAACAAAGAGTCATAACAATCTGACTTTAGGATAACACTTAAATTGAAATATTATTGACCTTCTGCTAGAAATGTCTTTTTTATAGCAATTAGTATTGTATGCCAACTAATTTACAGGTATGTTTACTGGAGGCAGAAGATTAATGATTTAAAAGTCTGAATTACTAATACTTACCACATTACTTGAAAACCTAGGTTATTTCCTAATATAGAGAGCAGGAATTAGTGACTTAATTTATTAGCACCAATTGCAATGGTACCCAACTTCACATACCATAGTTTGGTTACTGTTCATTATTTTTAAGTTAGTGTTTAGGATTTGAATGGATATCACACTATCAGCATCGAATTGTTGCTTCAAAAATTGTCCTCTAACTAAGCCTGGAAAACCTAATGTGGTGCTGAGGAAAATGTGGAATCAGGCCAGCAAAGAGGGTGTAGTGAAGGTGATAAAAAGAGTCCAAACTTCTAAAATGTCTTTAAGAATTGTCCAGAAATCATCTGTAAGTGGATATTTAAAAACATTAAAATCAAATGTGGTACAAACACATATTATGGTGTTTTTTTTTTCTTTCTATGTGCATCACTAAGATGAAATCCTGAACACTGCAGTTTAGGCAAATACTCCATGCTCCCTGCTTTCCATTAAAACAATAATATGTTCCTACTGAAGAACAAATTAATCTACAGAAACTGATATGCTCTGCTAAACTAGCTTCTATTTCATAACTATCACTAATGATTCCTTTGCGTTTTTGTTTTTCAGCTTCGAGTTTTTAAGTTAGCAAAATCTTGGCCAACTCTAAATATGCTGATTAAGATTATTGGCAACTCAGTGGGGGCTTTGGGTAATCTGACCCTGGTGCTGGCCATCATTGTGTTCATTTTTGCTGTGGTTGGGATGCAGCTGTTTGGGAAAAGCTACAAGGAATGTGTCTGCAAGATCTCCAGTGACTGTGTGCTTCCACGCTGGCACATGCATGACTTTTTCCACTCTTTCTTGATTGTATTTCGAGTACTGTGTGGAGAATGGATAGAAACGATGTGGGACTGCATGGAGGTTGCAGGCCAAACCATGTGCCTTATTGTTTTCATGCTGGTCATGGTGATTGGAAACCTAGTGGTATGTGATGAACATTTTTGAACATTAACTCTGATGCAAAATGTACATAACTTACAGCTATGCAATAAGAATGTTTGTCATACTCCTGTTTAGAATTAAAAAATAAATCTGAATGTGCTAGATTTTGGGTAAAAACATATGAAGATTACCTCTCCCCCTTTTCACTCATTTCCATACACTGAATTACACTTACTATGGGTCCAGGAATTTAGGAATACACCAAAATGTCAAATCATTGGGAGTGCTGCAGCTAATTTAGAGGTGCTGTTTAAATCCAAATGTCTTCCTAACTGTTCTTGAAATAATAAAGCTTATGCTGCACCAGCTCCTGGGCAGCTGCTTCTATGGAGAAAAAAAATCTAATGGACTTTCTTACACCCATTACAGCTAATTGAATCATTAATACTTCTGACTTAATAAAAACAAAGTATAATGTAGCTGTTCTTATATAGAATATCTTGAATTTAAGTACTGAACTTTTTGGTCTGTTTAGGTGTATAAACCAAAAATTAAATACAGAGTGATTGGACATCCATCCTAAAAATGTGTTTGAAAGCTTCTAACTCAAAATTATAGAAGAAATCTTTATAAAAAAATTTTAAGTCAAACTGTCAAGTTAAAATGCTGAAGGTTCAATTGATAAATATTGAATTGGTGAGAACTTAGAAATCAGAATTATAATTGGAAAGCACCATTTATACTTTTACTTTAAGTTTCTCTTACTATTAAAATTTGCAGTTCATTCTGATATGCCTAAAACTGTATTTCATTACCTGTAAAAATTCTCTTCCTTTAGTGACATATTTTAACATGATTTAAATTTTTATAAAATAGAATTCAAAATATTCATATCCTGGTCATTTATATGACCTTGCAATCTTGACATTATATCAGCAGAAGTGTGCAGAGCCCAAGAAAGTTATTTATGATCAGTAACCTGCTCTACTATTTTTTTAGCATTAGCTTCAGCATAAAAATACTGTTTCAGATTCATATTGCCTTCTTTCTTCCAAGTGTCTTTTTACCTTCACGGCTCTTTTCTGGAATTGTGAAAGTCTGCAGAATTAAATTTCATAGAGTACAAATGAGAGACCTAACACATTTAACAATGGGGAAGTTTATTTAGGTCATTTTGCCATATCATGACAACTTTTGATGCCTGGTGGTATATCAGACTGAAAGTATGAAATGATTAATTGCTTATAAGCTTTAGTGAAATAGCTGCAGTTTATAGGAGATTATGTTAAAACAAGAGTAATGATGTTTGAATTCTGAGGCAATAAACCACAGTTCTCAGGCAATACTGGTGTTACGTTTGTTACCTGCTGATTAAAGAAATCCATTCTATTTTTAAATTCCTATAAAATTTTCATTTTTTGCCACATGAAAAAGGAAAAAAATCCAGTTACAAATAATATAGTATTATTATAAATAATAGAGATTAAAGTGTAAAATTCATTTTAAAATATTCCCTTTATCCTTTTATGACAAGCTTTATAGAATTTAAGAGACAAGCCCAGAATTAACAGAAAATCAGTCTCATGGTATAATCCTACAAATAATAGTTAGAAAGTATAAGTAGGTTATTATAGCATTAACTGACATAAGTTTCTAAAATATCTGTGTCATAGAAACCCATTAATTTTATGAATCATGTTTATTTAATTCTACTTAAATTCCAAGTGATTTTAATAGTTTTAGACAGAAGCCTTTCAAACCTCTGATGAATGTGTATAGCTAGAATTTTTGAAACTTTTTTTTATTTTAGAGTCTAAGCAACCATGCTGCTTTAAACAAAGATCAAAAGTTTAAAATATTTAGGTATTAGCTTATCTTTTTTTATCTTCTGGGTGAATACTGATCAAAACAAGTAAGGAGATCTTTTGTAATTTAAGGTGCTATATGGTTGTCTAAAATTAGTGAATGTTATTTTTCAAAACAATGTGTGCTATTTGACAGTATCCTGTAAAAATACCCACTTCTTACATGTATGTATTTACTATACAGCTGTATTCTCTCCTCTTTTAGGTATTGAACCTATTTCTGGCCTTGCTACTGAGCTCATTTAGTTCAGACAACCTTGCTGCTACTGATGATGATAATGAAATGAACAATCTCCAGATTGCTGTGGCAAGGATTCAGAAGGGAATAGATTATGTTAAAAAAAAGATACAGGAGTTCATCCAAAAAGCTTTCGTTAGAAAGCAGAAAGCTTTAGAGGAAATCAAAGCACTTGAAGAGCTAAACAACAAGAAAGACAGCTGCATTTCCAATCATACTGCTGTTGAAATAAGCAAAGATCTGAATTATCTTAAAGACGGGAATGGGACCACCAGCGGTGTAGGCACAGGCAGCAGTGTGGAAAAATATGTAATTGATGAAAACGATTACATGTCATTCATAAACAACCCAGGCCTCACTGTGACAGTGCCAATTGCAGTTGGAGAATCAGATTTTGAAAATTTAAATACAGAAGAATTCAGCAGCGAATCTGATATGGAAGAAAGCAAACAGGTAGGATTTTCTGTATCTTAACAATTAAATTGTAGTCATGCATTTACATATTTCTTAATTACATATTTAGAATTTTTTAAAAACTGTCTTATCCCATGTAAATATATTTCATATTTTATTATTTTATGTAATTATAATTCAAGAAAAAAATTACCCTATGTGATGTTATACTAGGAGGTCCTTAGAGTTTACATTGTTAATACTCTGTTTATTAGCATTTGGAAGATGTATCATTTTAAATATGATTATTTCTTTCGCAATTTTATGAGGTTTTAGGACTAGCACAAATTTCATAAAGCATTCTTTCTGTAGTACCTATAATGCAATCAGGATTTATGGATTAAGGGTATTGTAGAAGGCTAAGGAACAATCAAGAGTATACAGCTTTGCATACCCAATCAAATATAAGTGGAGAAAAAATATTTTTTTCTTTATTTAGGGTAGTTCTAAAAATGAACCCTGAGACATCATAAATCAGTGATGTATTCTGGATTATCTAAAAATTTTTGTGAGTAATATCCATACAGATTTTGGGTTCGGAGACTATGGCTGGCTGAACTGAAGTAGTCCAGACACCAATCAATGTCGTGGTGAAGCAGTATCTCAAGTTATCCTGGAGAGCAGAATAATCTTGTAATATAGAAGCATGTGGAAACAGTTTACTTGAAAGCCTTATCCTGTTGTTATTGTGCAAAGAGACAGAAGTTGGTCTAAAAACCAGAAGTCATGTGCCTCAAAATATAAGTGGCTCAAATACCAGAAGTGATTATGAACAGGTGATAATGGTATGCAAGGAAAATGGTGTATGTTGGAGTAATGATAAATGACAAGCTAATAAATGCATTAGCAGAATATAATTATATTCAATGCCATTAGAAATGTAGGAACTGCGAGTTTTAAGGGATCAGGCATCATGGATGTATATGTTTTCAACTAGATTAGAAGCTATGATGTTGGGTGATAACTCATTAATACAAAAGGGTTTGTTTAAATAAAGCAAGCTCTTCTTCAAGGAAGCCCTGCATTCATGACTGTATCATAGCTGTATAGCTGCCATATTTGCGAATAATGCTGTATTCCTCAGCAATACCAAACTATACCACATAACATTAATGGATAGCCATGAACCAGTTAATCATAGCATGTTCTTTCTGCTAAAGAACACAAAGGAACATAAAGAGTGTCTGTTTATTTGCAACTGCAAAGAAGGTTACTCTGCATAACGATTGTAAGATTAAGAGCAAGTTATCATCTGACTGAGTTGCTCAGTTATGAGACAAACATTTTCAATGCAGACGTATAAGACAGCATAGCAGTAGTGCTTATTCACGACAATTTAAGAATATAAGAGATACAGGAAGTGTAAAGTAATATAATTTATGAGGTTGACTAGCATCAAAAAAAAAGCTTTCAGAGTGACTCTGGGTCAGAGAGTTAAGTATTTTTCACATAAGCTGATCTACTAAAAGTTAACTGTTTTTTCTGATGAACCTTTAGCAAAGTCTTCTACGTATTTTAATATATTCTGATGTTCTTTAAAATGCCATTTCACTATACATTTTCTGCTTTCCTTGTGGTTAGTTTTGACAAATACAGTGATGAGTGCCTTCCTAGTGACTCCATCTTATGAAATGACATGCCTAAAAGTTTCCTGAATACATTACTTTTAAATAAGTTTGTAACACACATTAGGAAGTTGGGAGGCTTATAAGCTGTGCAGATGCTAAATGTGTGGTTACAAGACATGTTAGCCTCAGCCTCAGAGCTGGCTTGGGAAGTTCCCATCCACACCTGGCCCCTGATCCCCTGGCAGTCTTTACCACTTTCTCTGCTACAGTGCTTGTGGGTCTGTACTATAAGGCATGTCACTGGAGTGATGCAAGTTAAATAACATCATCCCATAGGTATTATTTGTTTATTTCTTCTTTAAGATAGATTGAATCGTTCAGTTTACGGTGTACTGCCATATATTCTATCAGAACAGCTGAGGACAAAACCAAATGCAATGCAAAAACAGAAACTCCTCTGCTTTCCAAGTGACTATACGATGTATGTACACCCCAAGAAAATGGAGTAAAAGCCTTTGTTGTGCTGAGAAGTTCTGAATTATACCAATTCCAAGGTGACTTTCACAAGTCAATTGCTCTGTTCATTCCCATCTTTGCTTGGTTCATCATGCTTTTTTCTTCTAAGGTCATCCTGAAGTTTCAGGACCGCAATAAATCAAAAGGGATTTTGCCTTTTTTTATGGACTTTAGATATATTCATATGTCTTCAGGAAGAGAAACCAAATCCCAAAGTCTGTATAAGCAATTTGAATGGGAAAATTTCAGGTGACTGTGGGAAATCCGCCAGTAAATGATATATGTTGTTTATATTGAGAACTTGTGGAGAAATTATCAATGGGGATAGGATAAGTTTAGGACTTCTGCGGAGCCTTAAGATTTCCATAGAATGTAATAATCACTGCCATAGCGAATCTGGAGCAATAGTGCTTCCCTTAAGTTCTGCTCACACACAACTGTTTAGCATTTAACTGTTTGACATATATTGGTACAGTGCAAGTGTGCATATTGTGAACGGTATCTAATAAGACAGGAATTTCTTACCAGTGCCCCGAAAATTGTGAATTCTATATTAATTGCAATTGCTGTTCTGGATTCCTTATTCCATTCCTTCTGGGTGATTTTTTTGGGAAAGGATAAAGTGCTTTTTTTATTGTATGTATAAAAATCGACCTGCTTTGGTAATACATGAACAGATGTTCTGACGTGTGACAGGAATTTGTGAAGATTCCCAATCTTCTCTACCAAGTCAATAGTACTGTTGAATCTTTTGCTGCCTTCTGATTGTCTTTTGAGAAAGATAAAGAGTATATTGGCGCAGTGTTTAAGTTACCTCTCTAGAACATTACACCATCATTTGCTTTATTTTGCCTCTCAAGGGATACCACTGAGACAACATTCCTGCTAGGAGAAGGCCTGGTCTGCAAAAGGAGGGGTAAGAGATGGGGCAGAACTTTCCCTGCCTTAACTGTGGCAGTACTTAGCACTTGAAATACCCTTAGGAGGTATCCCCTTTTATAACTTTAATTTATTTAACAACAGAGCTGTGGGAAGCTAGATCTGCACAGGAACTGTAAAAGGAACCATTTTTTTCTGGTGTCTTGCTGACTGTCACTGATGTTAAGAGCAGAAGGACTATTTAAAGTCTGTCAGCAATAACAGGTCATGCTAGAAATGGGGCTGTGTGCCCCTGAGGTATATGACAAAAGCAGGTAATTACTATAGAAACTGTATCTCCGTGTGAGTGAGGAACAAATTGTAATTTTTCCTATTTTTACTACCAGATATATATGGTACAAAATAGCTCTAGCCACCACCTCCTTCTTTTGGAAGGCTGGTTCCTTTTATTTTTTTTCCCTTTCACAAAAACACTTTCTAATTAATTTGCTAGTTAATAACTTCCCAAATCTGCCAGAATCTATTCTGGAACCTGGTTGCATGTTCCAGACCTAAGCAAGATCTTCCTAATACACATCACTAGAAATTTGGGGGTGTCTCCGTTTGGATGAAACAGAACAAAACCATTTATTAGATTTAAAAGTTACCCACTGCTTTAGAGTAATAGTTGGCTGAAAGTACCTGAAAGAAGCAAACATTTCATTGATACTTTGAAGAAGGTTTTTTTTAATATCTACTATCAGAAAATAGAGGTGCAATACCCAATGACATAACCATCAGAAATAACAGATCTCTGCTCTGATAATAAGATACTTGAGATAATTGACTTTGAAGATAATAAGAAAATTAGAAGTAACGAAAGGGGATAATTTGGTGGTTTTTAAAGTTAGCATTGTGGACGCTGTTTCTATTACAAAATATGCCTGCTAATCAGTGAAATGAATGGGCTATGTTAATCTTACTAAACATAAGACTCCTAACTATTATGTTTCTGTACCACTTAACAACTGTTCGTTATATCTGAATCACAACTTTATGAATAAAGTTTTGGATTTCAACATTGAAAAGTAATTTAAAAGGTATCCATCAGTTATGTAAAGCTTATTTCCCAACTAAAGAAATACATATACCTACAGGCCCCTATCATTCAGAATCCCCAAAGCCTTTCTATCTACACTATATGTACAGTAAGTACAAATTCAGATTGGATAAGTAAGGCTGCTTAATTAACTTCTGAAATCACAATAGATGGTTTTAATAACATTCAAAATATCCTTCATCATCTAATCCACTGAATTTTCAAAACGAGGAATAAGTTCAGTTTTCTGATTGGATTCACTAGTGCCTTTGTGACTAGGTGAAGTAAAAAGACAGGAACACAGTTCTTGCATTCCTAAAAGTTAAGCATTGCCATTGGGCTTCAATAAATTTCTTAGCCAAAACATACCCAGTAATGATTTGATCAATTTGTTGGATGATTTTTATCACATTTCTTTTAAAATATCTAACAATCTAAATTCCCCTTTTCTAAAACTGACCAAATCTGGGATGGTATCCTCAAGAGTCACAGATTCTTTAAGTTATGGATTAGCTGTGGGTAACTAATGAATGAAACCATATGTCTGGATACACTGATGGACCACTGTCCGGACACTGATCCAGTCCTCTTTTTAAACAATAAGAGAGCGATTATAGAGTCAGGAGTATATAGCATACTAGATCTGAACTAGAAACTTATACAATATGATACCAATATGATACTTCATCCCATTTAATTTGAACAGAAATTAAGGAGGTTTATTTTCATTGAGATCTATAAGTTCTACCACCATTATTAGAGGATGAAGGAGGAATGGGAAGACATAAATCTTCAAAGTATTTTTCTTACTGTATGTTGCTTTTTTGCAAATAAAAGAGATAATCACACAGTCAATTAAATGAAGACTAGAACATTAAACCACAAAAACCCTTAAAATTTTCATTAATATGTATTAAGCACTATATAAATACTGGAAGACTTTCCAAATCTGCTAACCATGTCTTTATTAATTTAACTAATTCTATTTTTATTTATGAATCACGATTTTAGAGTGCAGATTATTAGGTCTAGCTGCTGCATTTCTTATTTCTTTAAAACAAACTAACAAGTTCTGTAGAAAAGTTTGTTGAACATTTCAGGTGGTATGTATTTCCCTTTTTGCCAACTGATCATAAAATATTTAATAATTATGTTTTAATTGTGTTAAAGCCGTGTTTGAACTAGAGATTCCAAAAAGAGGAAAACTAGAGATCCTGTGTCTTGAACTTCACTACCTACCATTCTTACTTCTCACAGGGGTAAAACCAAGCTGGAGCAATCAAGAATGCAGCTCTGGTGCTTTTTAACCAGGTAGAGCAACGTGTCACCATTTTCACACAGGTTACCTAAGCAAGTTATACATATATATGTATATATATATATAATCACTTTTTAATGGATTTTGACTGGCCTGCATGCTATTCAGCTATGTACCTTCCCTATCCATTGCAAGACAGTAGAAACATGCACAACTGCTCTCTGCTGAGTCATGAGACTCACATCACAGCATGGTCAGGTGGGATTGGCAACTCCGACATACATTTTTTAACTCTGCTCATGATTTTTCTGGATATTTTAGTACAGTCTTTAGCAATAACTGCATGCTCTACAGGTTTTGAAGTATGGATCATAAAAGTACCGGAATGTTATGCGTTAAAGAGGCCAAAGAAAAAGGGAGCATGCATAGTTTTTAAAAAATAAAAACAACCCTTTTTGATTCAGCCCTTATAAATGTAAATCTTATCTTTAATGAAATGTGTTAAGTGATCTATGTAATGAATACTGCCACAACTTCAGCTCCTTAATGAATATCATTTAAACTATTGCAGTAGCTACTTGCATAAAAATTACAGTTATACTTTTAAATCTACAATGCACTGTAATGCAAATCTTCAAGATGTTACATTCTGTATTCATTTGGGCTGTGCATATCTTGAGTTTTATAAACTGTAAGCAGAGCAAATAGTTTCATAATTGCTAGAATTATACTTAGCAAATAACCACCCTTTAAAAACTCTCAAAGCAAAGCATTTTATAAATACTCTTTTCTTAAAATTTAAATTCCTTCATAAATAGTGGTATTTTGGAATGTGTACCATGATAGCAGTCTGTGACTGAGTTGGGGGACTTTACTTGGTGTAAATTAGAAAGACTATGGAGTAGTCAGCATAATTTGTATAAAATTCCATGTATATTTACCCTAGGTTTTTTTTCATTATAGGCAAGTGTAATCTCCATTGATGCATAATTGGCAGAGTCTTAAGGAATAGGGACAGCAAATATTGCACAGGAGCCAAAGTTACATGAAACTAAGGATGTCAAATTATCCTAGTAAAATTAGGTGTCAACATTTTGTTGGGATTGAGATTTCAGTCCTATAGCAGGATTCAAAGCTGTTTCCTTCAAGCGGGGTCTCACTGGCTTCAGAAGGATAACCAAATGGTTTGTTTTGTACCATTCACTACAGTGTAGTATGATCTACCTATATTACATCATAGCATAAATTGTCCAGAGATGCCAAAAGAAACTCATATTGGTGTGTATTCTGAAAATTCTCAGATTTTACTGATTAGATTTTAAACCAAGATATGCTTCAAACATCAAATAAAACTCTAAGGAAAGAGATTTTTAAAGTGGTTTTCTTAATATTATATAAAAGTCAAATACATAAGATCTGAGATTTAAAGTCAGTTTAGAATCACTTTGGAATCATTGATCCCCATTATTTTATATTTTGTCAGTCAATTACAGTGCAGCTTTCAAGATTCAAAGGATGAAACTTCATGGCTGAATTACTAAAGGCAATTTGTAATGGCTGAATCCCTTTCTTTTATTGTCACTTGAATCATGAAGCCGTTTGTAAAGCTTAAAATTTTAGTAGCCTGCTCTTGCTCTTATTGAAATCTAGAATAAAATCAAATGAGAGCAAGACTGGGTCTTAAGTGAATGCATTTTCTTGTAAATGGGCACATTAACATGCTGTTCGTCAAAGCTTGTTTTAATGATCTAAGCTGTTGAAAAGAGATGCACTGCTCTGAAAGGACAGTATGGAGGCTGATTATACACATATTAAACAAGTATTTGGGTTGGCGATGAAGCATTTTTTTAATGTTATATCCTATACAATAATATTTATAATACTATTTTCAGAAAAATGTAATCCCATTGAGGTAGTCTGATTTTTTATTTTATTTTTGTGTGCGATTTCCACAGTATTGCTCAGGCTTCTGCTCTAGTCAAGCATGTTGTTTTGCTGATTCAGGCCTTGAGAATGCTGCATCATAAGCAATTGCTTTCAAATGTATCCTTGTAAAGGAAAATGTGATATCACTGAAGATGCAAATAAGTATTTACAGGGCATGGAGTGTTCTAGAGGCTGATAATCACATTTATGAGGTGAAAAGAAGATTGTGTTAATCCATCATGTATCTTGAATTTCCTATTAGTTTTATCAGTTTTATTGCTAGAAAAAAAAGACCATTAAAGTCACCTTATTTAAAATGCAATGGTTCTTTCCTAATTTAGGGCCTTGAAGCAAAGAAGAGGCGTTTTATTAACTTAATGAGGTTTTTTTATAATGCAATTGTTTGAGATTATTTGAAAAATAAAGAAGAGAATGTTTTATGTGCAAAATAATGAAGAGAATTTTAGTAGGTTTTGTTTGTACTGATTATAAATTGCACTTCTGTCACTCGGTTTTTAGCAACTACGATGAGAGTTTACATGGGAAGATGCAGTTAAAAAATTGACTGCCTTTTAATTGTCACTCATATAGATTAATAAATGACTCTTACTATGAACCTTTATCTTGCTACTATTAAGTCAGTAATTGATTTAATGATGATGGATCAGGCCATGAATTAGTTTTAATTTTCCTAACTTGAATGTGACAGATTATTATTTTCACAATATTTTGGGTTTATTTAATGATGAAACTGCCTATAATTTCAGTGACAGGTTTCAGACGTCTTATTTCTTTGCATTACAAAGATATATAATGAGAGAGTTATTTCAGAAATCTTACTTCCTTTTTAAAAGAGAGCTTTATGCGTGCATAATAAGGTGGTGTGCTAATAATGCTTAATATAGTTTACAGTTTGGCCTGTAAATGTAATACAGAAAGCAAAGTTTAAAATATTCTCACTATATGAGGTACACAATATTTTATTTCAGATTTACTGATCTACATGACCAGTAATAAAATGATTCCATTTAGAGGCAATATGGCTGTAACTATTTTACATATATAAATTTTGGAAATCATAGAGGAAGTGCAGTATGAAAAAGGAAACATGATATTTTAAAATGTTTACTAAGCAAAAATTAACCATTGGAAACATCCAAATCTCAATGTATTTATCCAAATCTTTTCACATTTGTGAGCGTGATTTTCTATGTATGACAGATCATGATATTTAAATAGGGAAAGAATGGTTTTCAAACTCATACCTGTGTGCTTGTCAGAAATCTTTTCTATTATGCAACAAATGGTTTATTTTTGGTGACAATGCAGTAACAGCCATGCAACCTGAGGTCTGAGTGACCCTATATTGACTACATTTGCACGTGTTTGTGAAGGGCAGCTTCTTGAAACTTAACCCTGAAACTAGCCATCACCCAACATGGTTTTTTTTTAAACTTCATTCATCTCATGTAAGAGTTGAATATGAGGAAATAATTGATTACCAAATTTTATAAATATATATGTGCCATTTACTTCATTTCTGGCAGAAAAAAGCCCTTAGCTCCCAATGCATTTTCCTGAAGGGACTGGGTTTTGACTGAAGAGTTTTAATTTGCAGCAGTGTCTCTGAAGAAGAGTGTACACGGAAGTGTCTCTTTAAAAAGATATTGGTTATTATTTGTTGCAAAATCGTTCAAATAATCTGAACAGTCTTTTTTTATATTCTAAAAATGTCTCTATCTTGAAAACTAAATGTGAAAAGTAATTGGTATTAAACATTCTCTCAAAAATTTTGTATAGAAAGGTCTTTCATATAGGTCAAAGGGCATGACCAGATCTGCTTAGTCAAAACCACAAATCTAGTCTGTGAGCAAATGCCCTTTTGTTACATCAGTGCCTGTACAATTTAAAGTATTCAAGTTAGAGGTGCATTCCTGATCCCCCTCGAAATTCCAGTCTTTTCCTGCTACATGGTATAAACCAGAAGTATTTCACTGTGATGTTTTTCTTAATGTTGCATTCTGATTACAAGTCTTATTTCACAGTAAGAGACAATGTAATTTGGATGAAAGCAATTAAAGACAGTATTGACAACAGAAAACAAGTACAAACTCTATGTCCAATTATTGCATTAGTTGTGTGCATCTTTAGCAGGTTTTTCCTTTGAAAATATGCTTTCTTAAAAGGACAAAATTATGGGCAGTCTTGCATGACTGATAAACAGCTTGACCTGATCCAAATTTCAATGTACTTGGTAAAAAGTTACTTAATTTCAGTTGCTTTATATCACTTTCCAGTTCTTGCAGTTTTCAGATCTAGAAGTGTTTTTACCATAGTAAGGACTATAGTATTTTACGGTACACAAATGTAGTAGAATGATAGAAAAATTCAGGATGGAAAGGACCTCAGGAGGTCTCTCAAGATGCACAGGGGACTGGAATGCAAAGAAGATATTTTGGATCTGGTAATTTGTGCTTTCTGCAAAAATTAAATTGTGCAGAAATTTGCCATTAAATACCATTACATTTACAACTTTTTAATCCAGATTTGGTGTATGTTTGTGAAAACACCATCTGTAGTGGACATGAAGATATATGTGGAGCTTTCTGTTAGTTCGTTTCGCTGGGAAAACTAAGACACATTTTCAGTGTAATCCAGTATAGTAAAGAAAATGAAGTAACTCGAGAGTGAGGTACATGCAAAGCTCTCCAGTTTTATTCTACTACTGAGAATACTTCAGAAGTCTTATATGTGGATCAGGTTAGTAGCCAAATTATATTAAATTGTTCCCTATGAGAAGATAAACTGGAAAACAGAACTATAAAATGTACATGTCATTACTATGTTTTTACTTGTGGTGATGCATATTTATCAGCATAAATTTAGCGTTCTTCAAAAGTCAGAGACTGGCATGTTTTGATTCAGTATCATTTTTTACAAACTACGTATCTAATGAGAAAAAATTGTTCTGTGGAACTTTACTTGCAGAAACTAAATGCATCCAGTTCATCAGAAGGCAGCACAGTTGATATTGCTCCTCCTGGAGAGGGCGAGCAAGCAGAAATTGAAAGTGAAGAAGCTCTTGAACCAGAAGCCTGTTTTACAGAAGGTTGGAGAATAAGTGTTGACTTAAGAGATGTATTCATAAAATAGCATTATTACTAGGCATATTTAAGTTCCTGAGACTTTAAAATCTGGTGGACCTTCATGACCTCAACAATCTAAAGAAAATGCTCTTAGACTAGAATGCTGGAAATCAGATGCCAAAACACGGTTACCCTAGGCTTTTAGTAACTTTATCCACCTGGCCACTGCATACATCTTGTAACTAAGAAACTTCATTAACTTTTCTGTTCTTAAAATGCTTTTCAGTTATTTGAAAGGGCCCTTGAAATTTGGAACAAATTAATTTTTGTGAGACTCCATCAACAAATGGAACAATTACACGCCAACAGTCAAAAATATCAACTTTTTTTTGATTGAGCTTACTCATAGTTATGTCTATTATTGCCTGGTTTCTCTCCAAATTACTTATCTAAATTCAGATATTCAGCATCCTATAAAAGAGGATTCCAGTCTTTAATTTAAAAAATTATTATAAAATTTGTTAACGCTTCTAACAATGCTGATACCACAGTAAATATTGACTTTGAAATCATTTGCTTTTGGATCCTAATATCTTTTAATCTAATGCAGGTTGTGTGCAGAAATTTCCATGTTGTCAAGTAAGTATAGAGGATGGCAAAGGAAAAATTTGGTGGAATCTTAGAAAAACCTGCTACAGCATAGTTGAGCACAACTGGTTTGAGACTTTCATTGTCTTCATGATTCTCCTCAGCAGTGGAGCACTAGTAAGTAGAAAAAAATTGCAGATGCTGAAATATTTAGTTATGTCCTTAGAAGCAACAGCAAAATTCAAATTTGCTTCAGAAAGACCTGTTTTGCTTGGAGCTATATAAAACTACCTGCATTCCATCATTTCAGGATGGAATGAAACTTGGCCCAAATTTGAAAAAGTTTGTTAAATTTCACATGCACTTTTTTAGCGATACTTTTGGTTTAGCACTGTAAATCTGGCGCAATTTTATTTCAGCCAGCATAGCTACTCAAGATTTAAATTGTCTGCCAATTTTCAGCATGTTTGTCAAGAGATTTGAGCACAAAGGACCATTGTTAACCATGAATATATAGCTAAATGTATGGTTTTAAGTCCTTAATTCCTTTTAGGCTCAGCCACTTCCTGGATTCTGCTTATGAAAGGCCATACAAAACATGGAATAATTACTTCGTTCTGTTCCTTTTTTGGATGCAGGAGATAGGGAAGAGTGTGACAGCAAATAAAACCTAACAACACTTTCCAAAAAGATTACATTACCCACCTTCCCAGCTTCATTCAAGTTGAACATTTGCTACAGTGTCAATGTGCATAGTGTACATTCTAGCAAATACATTTCTCTTTAATTTGATTTTTAGACATAAGTTTGATTGATGAAGCATAGAAATGTAATCTCCCTAACTGCTTTCTAGAACGGAATATACATACCTGGAACAGATCTTTTATAAGATCCATGCTTTGAGTTTATGTCTTCATTCGTTAGGAAAATAGGATATATATATTCAACCCCAGACAGGGCAGAATATATAAAGTTGCTCCAATTTGTAGTATGGTTAAAGATGGGAAATATGTAAAATAAGAGGATGCAGAAGAACAAGGGGAAAGATTAGCTCTGACCTACTTGTTTTTTATTATTTATTGCTTATTTTTATCATGTATATTCTGTGAAACATTAGTAATACCTGAATATTTTTTTTTCATAGGCTTTTGAAGATATATATATTGAACAGCGCAAAACTATCAAGACCATGCTGGAATATGCTGACAAAGTTTTTACATATATTTTCATTTTGGAAATGCTTTTAAAATGGGTAGCATATGGTTTTCAAATATATTTTACTAATGCCTGGTGTTGGCTGGACTTCTTGATTGTTGATGTAAGTACATAGTCTTTAATATTGTAAAATTCCCTATAGTAAAGTCCATTATGTTGTAAAACTCATTAATACTAAGTAATCTTCTTATAAACATGCAAAAATAATTCACATAGTTATACTGCAGTAGTTATAGTCTGCAGTGATCTGGAAGTGTTATTTAAAGTATATTTATATGCCAGAAGGAAAAGGATGGCTGGCCATCAGTTTGGTCATTCTTCATGGTTAATAATTTTGTTGCCAGGATGTATCAAACTTGAGATTTTATGAGGAAAAAAAAATCCAATTTTGAAACATGCTATTTTTAACGGACTCATGCCACTTTTAATGCATCATACTACCTTATTCCTTAGCAAATAATACACTACACCGTGCAAGTTTCTTCTACAAACATTGCAGCTTTGCCCGTGAAACAATACATTTGGTCTAGATTTCATCTGAGTTCTCAGAACTTTGTCCCTCAAAACTATCCTGTTATCATTTTTAGTAAAACAGAAAGACAGTGGCTATTTGATCTAAAAATTATTTAATTAGTTTTAATGGGCTTACAATCTGCAATAGTTAAATCAGCTATGACTTGTCAGGGTTTATGATAGAAGAGAATACAAGGTTTCTTGGCTGCCTTTCCAGCTGTGATATACTTCTGTTCAAAGGCCTCACTTATGTTGTCAGAAGGCATCAAAGCTGGTTTTACTCCCAGAGTATTTTGGTCTCTTGCCTTCACACATTCTCTGACCCAGTTCATTGGCTATACATGTCCTCAGTGTGGAACTGAGAGATGGCATCTCAGGGCAAATTGCTACCCAAGCTACCATATTTCTTGAGAAGTTTGCATAAATCCTGGTCCCATAAATGCTTATTCCTTATGAATATACAATAGAAATGTATTGGATTTGTGACTCCAAGAGGGGAAAAAAAACTAGCTAGATTGGCCTAGCTAGATTGACTCAAAATGGAAGACCTTCTCTTTTTTTTAACCTGGCCAAGTTAGTTTTGTTATACTGTTAATCTCTAGCTCTGTCCTGAAAATCAACACTAGAATGGAGCTATGTGAATGGTTTTCTTAAGAGAATGTTAATGCAGAAGACAGATGCTCCCTTCCAGGTTTATATTAAGAATGGATTTTCTTTTAGATAAACTACAACTCATGTTTTAATTATTCTTTTTGTAACATAACCTAAACAGATTATTCTAAGCCATACTCCATGGCTTATTTCTTAATAATAGTTTAGCCTCAGAGATGCTGTTATCTGAGCAGGCTCTCAGAATTGTAAGAACATCATCATAAATAAAGCAGCTTATTTTGCCAAATTTTTACCCATAATTTTTAATTTTATAAACAAAAGCACAACTAAGTGAGATTGGAACCTTCTACTTTTGAAGAATTATATTCTATGTTCCAGAAAGTGGTAAAAAATGTCTTGCTTTACCTAAGGCTAATTCAGCAATTCCTTTAGCACCACCAGGCAGCACTTGAAAGAAATATATGAAATTATCTTCCTATAGAAAATCAGAGAATCTACACTGCTTTAACAGGCACTTTAAACAGGTGTGATTCAGTGGCATTCTCCCAGTGAGAACACCACTGAGCTCTTCTTCATTAGATGTGACTAAAGTTAACCAAATTGTTTAATTCCGTCCAGTAAAATTATTCAACAGTAAACACTGGTAGTCCCTTAGGGCTTTTACCTTTAATATCTTACATACCTGAGTCTCTCACTGAGAAATAGCCATAGTTGCTCTCAGTGATTGTGACCAAATTAGATTTTAATAATTACACAAAGAAATGGCAATTTTCAGCTCTGTCAGTTTACAGCCATGACAGATGACTCTTGCTACATCTGGCTACCTCAGTTTAAGACCTTACCATGCCATCTCTCCGCCCCACTCTTCTGCTGGATGCAACAATATCTGTAGCAAGGAGCAGATATTTGAGTGGACTGCCTTATCTACTCAAAATCACAATCTGGTAAATTAGGTCAAACACATTTATCAGTGGTTTAAGCTAAGAGACTGAATTTTGGATGCAGGCAGCCGAAAAGCAGGGACATATTAACTTTTTTTTGGGGAGACTAATTCTGGCAGAAGTATCAAATAAAGGCTTGAGAGTAATATCTTAACCCAGATGCTATAGAGCATGTCATCCTGTACCTTGGTTTTTGCTCTTAACCCTTTTTCCAGAAGCCATCTGTCCTGAGTTTATTATGTATGGGGTTTGATGTACAGCTGTAACGATTCTAAGTTCTCTTTGCCACATACAACACTAGGAAATAGGACATCAGGGAAGGAGATAGGGAATCTGGGAGCACCCAATGAGTTTGTCAGTTATTAAATTTGTTTGTATAGTTTTCTGCTATGATAGGTAATCTTAGATAATCTTAAGTGGATACTGGTTTATGCTGTATATTTTTAAACTTTATAAGGTAGTCCTATAATTTGGTATAGATACTTTATTTCTAAATTATTGTGTTAATAACTTGTACTTGAATGAAATGGAAATATGTAACATTTAAAACAAATCATGCATTTGCCAAATATTGTGGGGCAGTAATGAATCTGTAAGCTGAACGAAATCTTTGACTTGCCTGAAATTGCTCATGCCTGATACACAACCCTCTAGTTTTAGGAGATGAATGTAAAAATTCTTTCCACCATTTTGAGTTCATTTTTGTTTCTTAAAATTACTGCATCTGCATGCATTCCTGTCTCAAAAGAAAGAATTATATCTATTTATCAGTAGACAGAGACATTTATTTTCTCACCTGCTAGCAACAAAACAGGTGCAACAGATGACAGAAGACCAAGTTAAGAAGACAGAAAACCAGAACAGTACAGAATAGCTGTCTATACTTATGCTGTATATACAATAGAATTAATATCATAGAATTCCAAGCAAATCTTTGCCTGTCATTTGAACTGTCCTTCAGAGGAAAATGTGTTGTTTACAACAGATGCAGTATTTCTCTGTGAAACAACTTCAGGTTTATGATGTAAGAGCATTAGCACCATGGTAAGAAAGCTGCAAATAGATTGAAATGGAAAGCACAAACTAGGCTGGAGAATGACTTATGATCAGAACCTAAAAACTGCCAATATTCACAGTGCCACTGAAGTTACAGGAGCTACAGCTATGTAACTAGCTTGTATGGAGTCTTGTTTGCGAAAGATAGATAAGGCACAGTGCTAGTTTGGGGAGAAAAGTATAAAATGAAGGAGCCATTAATGTGAGTTCAATTTTAAAAGAGATGTCTTGCTCTCTCAGTGAGAGACATTTTTTTTTAGTATATATTTCATACTTTATTTTTAATCTGTAAATTGTGCTGTCTTTACACTAAAGTTTACTGTCATGTCTAGGTATCTTGTTGATGTGAGTGAATCAATTAATATTCTATTAAAAATACAGACAATTCCATGCCTTGTTATCTCTGTAATATATTGAGTGGCTAAGGATAAAAAAACCCCTCTTTCACTGTAGAATCACAGGACAAATAAATTGTATTAATAACAATAATTAACATAATGGCAGAAACAATAATGTTGTCTCTTGTAAGTGAACAGGCTTCAGTTACAGATGACAGAAAATCAATAAGATTTTCTTCTTAATATGCTTATAAATCACAGCAAGTTCCTGTACAAAATTATCCATTACAGCAATAAAATAAGCCTTTCCTTTGAAAAAAGTATTGCATCCTGACATGTAATCCGGTTGAAAGGTTCAGTGATATGAATTCACTAAAATACTATTTTCTGTTAGATTAATTTACATAGCATCATAGTAATGAATAATTGATTTCTATCTGCTCTCAGATTGTCCTTTTGAGACGTGATGTTGTAACTCCTGTGTTTGTGATTTATCTAATTGTTCCTTATGGATACAAGTAACATAGGAAACCACCTTTTCATATAATGGGCAAAATCTTACCACTATTACCAGTGAATGCCTATTTCTGTACAGCTAATTATTTGAAGAACTCTCTACACTGAGGTACAGAAATGAACATTTGAGGGATTTTTTTCAAGAACTGAAATACGCCTATGTTCATTTATGTGTCTTCTATGCTTTTGGTGGTAGAACTGAATAATATACGAGTAAGGTATGATATTTCCCCACTACTGTCTCCAAAACTGCTCAAAGTAAGTAAATTAAATTCTTTTCACGTTACCATGGTTTAAAACTCAGTTCCATTTGAGAAGTTAATTAATTGCTCCTTCCTGAAGTGGATTGGCTTATAATAAAATCCTGGTAATGTGAATCAGGAGCTCACTACTGTTGTAGATAATAAAGCACTTACTGTTATAATGCTAGCATCTGTTAATATCTATCCCATAATATTTTCCTGTACTTAGAAGAAAAAAAAATTACTGAGAGAGTTGTCAGGCAAGTAACAAAGTACCACCTCTGTCAATATATATTTTATGGATACCCTGCCTATTGCTGCTATAAACTGAGTGTTTGACTTAGAAGTAATATTTATAACAAAAGCTAATTAAGCACGACATTATTTAGCATATTATTAGTGATTATAGATATTAATAATATTGTAAGTAGTTAATAAACTATCCTAATGTATTCAGAATTTTAAATTGCTTGGAAGGTTGAACCTTAATGAAGTTACTGAAAGTATTGCTATTTTTGTCTTTAAATATTTCTGAAAATTTTATCCTTCACCAACAGTGTGCTTCCATCTGACTGTTAAACCCTATCCAGCTATAATAGACATTTAATAGCATATATTCCTTTTTCAAACATCCCTTCATATGACCTCTTGCCTTTCCAGCAAGTATGATAATTGCGGGATCAGGCCTTCAATGACACTATAAGCAAGAATGGTGTTCTTCCATTTGTCACTGTTGATCTTTCTGTTGATTGAATCTGTACTCTTTTTAAATAAAGGCTGTAGAACAATTTTTATAATAATATTTTTTCTGTCTTTTTATAGGTCTCATTGGTTAGTTTGATAGCCAATGCTTTGGGCTATTCCGAACTTGGTGCCATTAAATCGCTTCGGACATTAAGAGCTTTAAGACCTTTAAGAGCCTTGTCACGATTTGAAGGAATGAGGGTGAGATAAAATGAATGAGTCTGAATGAATGTATGCATACAAAAATTAATGTAGAAGTGTGACACTCATCCTTCTGCAAAGAACTCCAGAATGGGAACGCATGCAAAAATGTGGGGAAAAAAGGCCTTCCAACATGTCCTTATACGCAAGTCGTGTACAGCTTACATTTGGAGATTAGACATTGAGGTCATTAAATTTTCTGCTCACTGCTGCATAGTTGTGTTATTCCAGGCCCTTGACTGTTAAAATTTCCATTTATTTGTGGACCTATATAGAAAAGTAAAAGGACATCAGAAATTTTAGAACAGAGGGTTGGGGGTTTTTTCTCCAGTTTAGCTGGGAACTTTATTTTATAAATTTCTGTAGCTAACTTTTATTCTCTGTTAGTTTGTCAGTGGTTCAGGATGGAACAGGATTAGCCAGAAAACAAACCAAAACAAAATAAAAAAACAGGTGAAGAAGCTGACAACAGTGACACACCACAAACTAAAGCCTCCCTGTGGCTCCCTGTCTACCAGCCTGGGGAAAAAAATCCCACAATAAATGCTGTAGTATTAGGGAAAAGTTGTCTGAACAGATACCTTAAGTAAGGATGGGGTTGGAAGTACAGAAGGGGAGAGATGGGAAATAATTTTCTCAGCTAGTGTCCTTTACTTCCTGTGAATGCATCTGCTGCCATCTTACCTCTCCTCCTACACAGCTAAATCCTTTCTGTTGAGGAAATTATTATTTTCATATTCTGCCAATCTGACAAAAAAGAACCCCAAACACCCCAACTATTACAAGCTGTCTGCTGAAAACACAGACTATGCTATTTCCTTGAAAAACTGATAAATAAAAAATTAACAATGTAATGTTATTGAGAAATCTTTTAATCTTTCACCTCAAAATACCCAGATGCTGCAATACATGTTTATAATTTGGTCATAGGTCTTAAGTTTCCAAACAAATAGTGTGGTTCCTGTCTGGGTTGAGGCTGCTGATATTCTAGAGGCGGCCACACTAGCCAGTGTAGGGGAGTGTGTCCTGTGGCACATTGTCATCAACACTATGTTTTACATGATTTACATTGCAAACATGTAAGTCCCTATCTAATAAATGGGCAAAACCTCTATTGATCTTAGACTACTTTCAGTCAAATTAGTGAACTGAAAAATACTACTATTTTCAAAACCGTACACAAAAAAACTACTGCAGTCCCTACTGATTTTGTAGTAAATTGTTTGAATATCTGCAGCTTTCTTTTAGTTCAATCACAACAAGTAAGTAAAAGAAATTTTTTCTTAAGGAATTTATTCTGATCCTTTACTGCCACTTGCCTATATAGAATAGTTCATTTGTATTAAATGCAGCCAATTGAAAAAAAAACCCTAACAGATAAGTGTAAGAGCAACTGTAGTGAGCCAGGCAATTTAAATACTTACAGCAGATGCTGTTAATGAAAACTAAATAAGATATACTTAATTATGTTACGTTGTATATAGATGTAAAATACACTGGTGCCGATATATAGATAAAGATTCTGAGAATAAAATTATTAGTATTAATAGTTTTACATGCAAACATTTTTATTCAGTCTTCCACATCATCATTCTTTGATCGTTTTCTGGTTTATTTTCTATTTATAGATTTTGATTTGTATTGTTGGAATTTAACATTTATTTCTCTCTTTTTCTCTAGAGCACACAAATTCTAAGAATCCATCTTGCTACTAACAGGTTTTCTTTTGCTTTTGGAGTTTTTTTCAGTCTTTCGCATTGTCTTGGTTTCCATATAATTTTATTTCTTGCTTTTTTGAATCTCAGTGTTTTTATTGAACCTTAAATAATGTTTCCCCCTTAAATTTTTAATATAATATTTTAACTGTCCATTCCATACTAATACTGTTTTAACATTTTTAAAGTATTTTTATTTTTCTATTCATAAACTAAGTGTCTCTTTTGTCTAATTTGTACACTAGGTCGTTGTAAATGCCCTTGTAGGAGCAATTCCATCTATCATGAATGTATTGCTGGTTTGTCTTATATTCTGGCTCATCTTCAGCATCATGGGAGTAAATCTGTTTGCTGGCAAATTCTATCACTGTGTCAACACCACAACTGGTGAGATGTTTGATGTCAGTGATGTCAACAATTATACTCAGTGTGAGGAACTCATACAAAACAATCAAAGTGCCCGATGGAAAAATGTGAAAGTAAACTTTGATAATGTAGGAGCTGGATATCTTGCTCTGCTTCAAGTAGTAAGTAAATTTATACATTTTCTTTTTGCTCTTTTTAAAGAAGTCTAGGAAAAATGGGCAAGTTAAGACTGTTAAGTAGTGGAATAATTTCTTCACAGCAATGATGTACAGCTTAGACAACTCTATTGCATTGTTACCTGTAATTTTTGTATTAATGATAGCAGAATAAGTTTCCATTCCAAAGCTAAGGAATACAGTCTCATCAGGATGATAATAATATGAAAATAGTAAGTGAAAAAGGTACAAGAATCTTTTTAGTGGTGCACAATATAAACTTCAGGAATGCATTTCATGAGTCTTGCCATGGTGGACAAGGCTCAGAGGTCCCTCTAATTATTAAAGAGATCTCTCCTCTCCTTTGTAAGCTCAGTTATCTTGTAAGACAGGAGGGCAGACAGCAGCTTAAAAGAGGGCAGACATCCTAACTGACTGTCTGTCTGAAGTGAGCAACTATCGCCAATGCTTTCCACATAATCTGTTCCTAAGTATCATTACACATCCACAGCAACATCTTTCACAGTCAAAATTCATTAACGTAGGCACTTTTGGCACTGTGAAATAATTTTTCTTTTGTCAACAGTCTGGCCAAGGTAGAGTGGATTTTTCTTTACGTCTATACTCATTTAAGGAACCAGTTTTTTAAGTTAGAAGGTAAAAATAATAAAAGTATTTCAACCTGGTGTCTCCAGTGCAGATATTTGTTTAATAAGAGCTTGATTTTCCAGACATGGAAGTGGGTTTAGGGAAAGGAATCATAAATAGCGCAAGATCTGAGACTGGGGCACCCAATGTTTCATGCAGCATGGGGCCAATCCTTTATTATCATAATACTTCTGTAAGAAGTCTGAAATCCTCTGAGAGAAGTAGGAGCTGCTGATGGGAAGAATATGGATAGTTACTGACAGACAGATCCTAATTGAGTATTAGTTCTGATTAGTCATATAACAGTTTCTCTTGATGTTTGCAGATAAACAGCACTTGCTACTAAAATAAATATATTCCATTAAGAAGTACATGAAACTACAAAGACATTAAACTGTGGGTAAAATAGGAAAATGTAAAATACTTTTATCACAAAAAAATACTCATGATTTATAACTATTATATTCCATTAATGCTTGTTAAAGAGTCATTATAATATACTAAATAAATATTATGTTACTTACAGTATTATACTTGTGAAGTAATAGATGTTATTGTATTGCATGACGTATTAATTCTATTAATCACTGCTACTTTTACAAAGTCTGTAAATTGCATTTCCCCTTCAAGTCCTTTTCCTATGCACTGTGATACAGAAATATCTTTGTTCTAGGTACTGAGCATACCTTTTATTTATGCCAAAGGAATAAAGACCTTAGCTCTTTACAGGCTCCTTGGCTTTGAATGGAGCTCTGATAGCTGATATCTGACCCAAAACACAAGCAAGAAAGCAAACAATTATGCTTAGATGATTGAGCTCTGTAGAATCACTTGTCTATAACCTGACATACAGCTTCATCGTATGAAAAGATGTCAGAAATGTCATGGGATTGTTACTGTTCTGGTATCACCAAGTTATCTAAGAAAGATATGCTTGTCCCTTCTACCCTGGAGCAGGTCAGTATCCCTAGCTGACCTTGATTCCCAAATTAACTACCTGGCTTAAAATGTTTTGCCTCTAAAGGCAATGTGACTCTCATGTGCTGAGTAGTAGTACTGAATGATGATTCTAATTCTCTGACTTCACATCTTATTGCTATCCTTGAACTAGAGATTAAAGTGAACCATCTTATTAATTATATTTGCCTTTAAAGATGTATAAGGAAAACTTCTAGTCTCTTGAAGCTGTGTATGAATGTCATCCATGTTACCCATCCAGACAGTGTTGGTCTTTAATTACTATATCACTACTGTGGACCTTTTGTTCTTCTTCTCTTCATTTCTTTTTGTTCTGATTTTTGATTATTTTCCTTTTCAAATATTCCCTTCTGCCCTTTACTTTTCCTGCAGAGATTAAAGGATCCTTGAGTATGTATCATGTCACCTCTTCAGCTGATTGTCTACATTAACATTCTGCCTCCACTCTTCTGTATTTATTGCTTTTATCAAACTCTGCTCCTCTTCTAATGGTGCTATGCAAAGTGCAACAAATCGCTGCCAGTTGTCAGCTGAGCCAGAAAGAGCTATGAAGCCTGGCTCCAAGCATAGCTTCTTAGTAAATTTGTATTGCACTGCAAGATTCAAGAGGATATGAACACTCCCGGAGTGCAAGTTTTCTGCCGTGAAAACTCAAACAGCTGTACCAAAGCACCAGAGCTCACTTCTGGCAAGCACAGATGCAAATACACTCCTTGGGATGGTTCCTCTCCTGAATCTCCTCAGGCGAGATGGACTTTACTTGTTCATTTCACAGGCTTTTTAGCTCTTTTTTTTTCTTTATTGTGAATAAGCTTGGAAAATATGACGAATGAGCAGGCACTCACACCTTCAATTAGCATGTCACACCAACCCTTTGGTGTTCCTCAGAAAGCTGACATTCCATGTCCATGAAAATCACCTCCTTAGAGCAATGATGGCAGACATTTTTTACTCATTTTATTCTGCCTAAACAAAGTCTCTGTAGGAACTCAGCCCGAAGTTTTGTAAAACTTAATCACAGCTCTTTCACGGTTCAATTCTTGGTTTTCTGTAAATCTTATCCCCCAAGCACCAATGTATATTTTGTTTATGAACAGAGTCTATTCCTTTTAGTTATGCGGGATTAAAACATTTCTAAAAATACCATGGCAGCAAAAACATTCGTATGTATGTTGGTATCTGTCCATAAATTTTATTGCTGACTCCATCAATTCATGCTGTAAACTTGATAAAATGGCTGTCACCATGAGAGATTCTAGTAGATTCTACCTGAGTATCACCAGCATTAATGTCTATCTGAGTCTACCATTCTTCACCTGCAAAGTAAGCATCTGCAGCTCCAAACACACTGTGCCCTTGCTGAGACCTTCAGAGCCTGATTTTTCATATTTTTGGAATGCCTAAAAAATAATTTCTCAAAAAAACTAGTATTACTATGAAAAATATTTTATTATGCCTGTGTTATTAAACGTGGTTTATAAATTTATATATTATTTTATTAAAAGTTAAGGTTCAAAAGCTGTGACCTAGTTATTTTCCACATTATGAATTTTTATAGGGAAGATAAACAACTCTTTTATTTCTAGGCTACTTTCAAAGGATGGATGGATATTATGTATGCTGCCGTTGATTCACGAGATGTAAGTGTAAGACTTTCAAAGATCATCCGTTAGTTATATTCTGATATACTTACAGAGTATAGAATTTAAACAGCTACACATATAATAACATTAAGAATTATAATCAGCACCAATACATATTTTTTCCAGATATATTTAGTCTAGAAAGGAACTTTTATGTAACTTCATGAACCTTAGAATTTGTAGTGGAAAGAATTAATCCCACTTCCTTCTGTTTAGACAAATAAGTTAACTGGATTTTTTTTTGGAAAAGCTAATGTTAATGAAAAAAAAAAGGATATTTTTTAACCACTTCCTTTGGTAATCATGATTATGAATTAATTTAAGATTATATAATGTAATTATTACATATTGAATATATCATTCTTTTTTATAATTTGTAACTGTGCATTTCATTGTTTCTTTAGGTTGAGCACTTATGTTATCTAGCTATTTAAGTGCAATTAGATTTTGAGGTTGAAGGTCATCTGTTTTCTAGGGATTAGAATTTTATATTGGCTACAAAACTAAAACTATGTTTACCTTGTACAAAAAATTGCAACACAGATGCCTGAACTAGTTCTTGTACAACTTAGGTTATAGTGACTCTGTCATCAGACAGTGTTATTTGTCTCCCAGAGTAATATATCCTGTTTCATTAACTTAAGCATTTCTACATTTTAGCACATTGTGCAGTAGAGGTGCAGGCGTTGAGATGTGGAATCCGGAAGAATTGCGACAATAAGAAAATCCTCCTTAGAAATTTGCCTCAATTTAATGGATTTCACAAAACATATACTCACTAGAAATTTATTGAAAGCATCTGTTCTTAGCTGGATGTAAGAACACTCAAGTAAAAACCAAAGAGTTCCAGGGAGATTTAGGCGATAGTAAAATTGATTGATTCTGTTGCATGAAAATATACTGAACACAATATAAAATATTTAGATTTGTGCTGTTAAAATTTTAAGTACTAATGACTGCTTTCAGTCCCACATTGCATCTTCCTCCTATATGAGGAACTTTGTGTATATGTACACACATAAACATATCTGTGTGCACATTTACTTTAAAAGTCCATATGAGTAATCATTCTGCCAACTTCCAGTTCTCCAAATATTGATTGGAATGGACATGTTGGGTCTTTTTAATAACTGAGTGCAGTTTATAGCTTTTCTAGCTGAGATAGCATATACCTATTCATAAATTATATACATTGTTTTTTACATCTAATATTCTCATGTATAATAAAATTTTAAATATTTTGTAGGTAGAAGATCAACCTAAGTATGAGGACAACTTGTATATGTATCTTTATTTTGTCATCTTTATCATATTTGGATCATTCTTTACCTTGAACCTTTTCATTGGTGTCATTATAGACAACTTCAACCAACAAAAAAAGAAGATAAGTATTTAAAATGTTTCCATAGTGCTATAATTATTAGCTGTAATGAATTAATAACTTATTTATGTAAAGCTAATAAAAATTAAGTTATTTCAAGTCCTTGAACAAAAATTTCTCTTTTTTTAACATAATCTCTGTTAAATCTGTGGATGTGATATGACCTTTGCATTTCAGCATTTTGACAAGTGAAGAGGAACAAATCATGAGTCGGTTCATAATAATTTGCAAATAGTGTAAGAGCTAAAATGAAGACACAAAAAGGGAATGTGCATTATTCTTTTGATTAGATGTAATATTATCTGCCATGGAAGAGTTTCTTTTTTAATTAACTTTAAAGAATTAAGATAAATTAATTTTAATTAATCTTATAAACTGTTGACACTTAATGGAGATAATATATGGCGCTGTGTTCATACAGTAGATAATAGTTCTGCAAACTGATTAAACAGTGGGTTAAGAGTAAGTCCAACAGACCTCACACAAATAGGCTTAAAGATACAAGTAAAAATATGTATAAAAGAGCTCTATTTTTCTAACGCTTCTGTGAGAAATGAGATTAACTGCTTAGACACAAATACAATCTATAATTTATTAGTAATAATAAAGAAAAGGTATAAAAAGAAGGATTTTTTTTCTGTATACATTTGACACACAAGTATGTTTAAAATAATTATGTTGATAATGCATATAGTTTTATTTAAAATAACTTTAAAAATACAAATAATCACATGCAAAATATTTTGAAGCCTCACGATTCTTAGCCTTCAACTGCCAAAAAGAACTAGAACCTCAGGATCATCTAAATCTAAATATTTGTATGCTGTGAAAAAGCAGTTTCATATGATTTGGTTTTATCTGATCATCAAATATAAAGCAGCAGTACCAAAGAGAATCTATGGTAAAAGTCAATTGTGAACTATAGAAATGTTTCCTTGTGAAAATATTCTTTAGCTTTTTAAAAGAGCTATAAACACATCTGGGGCTACTTCCTCAGTTTCTATCAATTATGCCATGCTTTGGGCTTCGATATCCTGTTTAGCAGACAGTGACTTTGAAATTGTGTTTCCATCTGACTTAGCTCAGACTCATCAATAAGCACAATTTACTTTATACTGAAATTCATTCAGTCATTTGCACATCTGACTGGCAGCATTTGCATCTGCAAACAAAGGCTAATTTGAGTTAGTCAAGGTTCCAGTGGTGTTTTAATTAATAATTTGCTATGGCATGATTTGGATTACTTTTCTTAAGTTTATGTCAAAGGTGATTTTTTTTCTGTCATTAAAACCCTCAGATTAGACCCAAATACTCTGCCCTGACACAACTTGTCCCTCAAAGTTACCCCACTTTTAGACCAGGCTAGCTGTAATCCTAAAAGTCTATCTAGAATTTAGGACATGTAAGGCACCAGTCAAGCTCCTATGCACTGAACATATCCTAATCCATCAGAATATTAAGAACCATTTTCACCATATCAGCAAAAGTGAGCATGAAGACACTGGAAAAACTTAACCGTCAGCCTGACAAGGCACCAGTAAGGGGTTTTTTTGTGTGTTAGGAATGCATATGAGCATCCACACTATAAATACCTGAAAAAACCACTTTTGTTATATAAATCACATATAAATGTAATATTATATTACAGAGAGACATACTGTAGTTGTGTTGTATGTGTGGACATGATAGTAAATAGTTTTGGTATTATTTCTTTACTTTGGAGGTCAGGATATATTTATGACGGAAGAACAGAAGAAATATTACAATGCAATGAAAAAACTGGGATCCAAAAAGCCACAGAAACCTATACCGAGGCCAGTGGTAAGAGTGATTGGATTTTAATATCCCTAATATTAAATACTTATTTCGGAATAAAATTTTCACCAACAAGAGAAAGTTACATGTTTGGAAAGAAAATATTTTTTCCATTTACTTTCTTGTAAAGGTAGAATTTGTCCCCCTTTTTAAATTCATCAGACTAGATCATTCACGTTTCATTTAAAAACATACACTCTGAAGTATGAACTGTAGGATTGAATAAGGTTAATGTGATAAATTTCATAATTCCCTGCCTAAGTCCTAGAAAAGTACAGTTGATTGGATCATTTATTGGTTCGTGTTACCCACGGATAAACTTCATTTTCTGTTTTTTCTCCTCCCAGAGAATTCGTAGGAAATGGGGATGCACTGGCCCTTGCTGCTGAAGACAGAAGGGGGCAGTGGTCACCTAATGTGAAAGAGAAAGACAGAAGCAGATAATCTTACAGAATAAAGAATGGCCTAGGGACTAAAGCATAAACTAGGATAAATTTGTCTCTAAGATAAGAAACGACTCTGTTATTTACTGAACTCCTACATTGTTTGGAAAAAATAAAATACTTCTTGCAACTTATGCACTGAGTGGTTAAAAATAGTCTTTTTAAGGAGCGACATATGGCATTTAGCTAAGTACTAAAGGAAACTAGTATATTGCAGTCATGGTGTGTTTGAGATGTACAACTTCAGCAGCCACAACAATCTCACCAAGCACAATTAGTTTAAGGAAGAGAGAGACATCTCTGGGGGTTAGTATTCTAAAACCAGCTAAAAATAAAGATAAGAACATTAGTTTCTATTTGTTTGGTACTCTTGCTGGTTATCAAGTTATACCACCTTTTTTATACCAATAATATAAATTGTCAATGTTATTACTATTATTATTGCATTGTTGCCCTTCCCATCTCTTCAGCCAACAGTGGTACAATTCTTGATCTGCTCTAACAGGATGAGACACAAACCAGCATGGGTTTGGTATATGTTAGCAGAAGTATTATGAGTGTTGCTCTAAACTCCGAAATCTTGTAGGGACTTGCTTTCCCATTTGGCATTTGTAAAGGCAAATATTTTCAGAGTATAAACTGTATTCCATCTTTGTTTTTGCAGAACAAATTCCAAGGCATGGTCTTTGATTTTGTAACCAAACAAGTATTTGACATCAGCATCATGATACTCATCTGCCTTAACATGGTCACAATGATGGTAGAAACAGATGACCAGAGTAAAGAAATGGAAACAATTTTATCCCGGATTAACCTTGTGTTCATTATCCTTTTCACTGGAGAATGTGTCCTGAAATTGATTTCACTTCGCCATTACTACTTCACTATAGGCTGGAATATTTTTGATTTTGTGGTTGTGATTCTCTCCATAGTAGGTAAGAGCAGTTCCCTTTCAAGAAAGAACTAGTGGAAGTAAAAGGGAACATTTGTTTCAAGAATGTTATGATACTGAATATGAAATTTTCTGTTTCCTATATGACTTACATGTTGATTCAGAACTTCATACTTTATAGCATACAATATATGAAACATTGCATATAAGATTTTTACTCTCCCATTAGATTTACTGTCATCTTCCACATCAAAAGATATAAAAGAACTATTTGGCACATTAGATTAACATGTACAAAATATAAAAAGGAATGTTTAGTGGTATATGCAAGCTAACCACAAATTTGCTTTCAGTACTAAAACTGATAAGTATGTGAAGGGGGTGAGATTTTTAATTGTTTTTGTTAACTAAGGTCTTGGTGAATATTTAGATTTCGGTCAACTTAAAAGCTAATGACCCTCCAAGGTGCAAATTAGTTGTGTGACAAAACTTAAGTCTTAAAGAGTGATACAGTGTAGATCCTCAGGTTAAAAAAATCATTAATTTGCAGAAATTAAGCCAATATAGTCCTTCATAAAAGACAGTGGTAATAGGCTTAGCTTCAAGAACTAATTACATCTAAGACAGAAACTTCTCTTTCCAGGCTGCTTTAGGAATAACTGAAAGCTTAGACAGATACTAGCTACCTTGCCACAAGCAGTCTTCTTTCTTTTACTTATTTCCCTTCTCCTAGATAGCATTTCAACATAAGAAAGGTGCTTTCACCTTAACAACAACTTCCCATAAAATGTAGTAACTCGTATGATGTTTTGTTATAACATAGACTTCCTATACGGATTGTTTTGGAGAGAGCAATAAATAAATCTTTCTATAGGTAATGAATGAATAAATGTAAATTATATTTTAAATAGTCACTTTTTTTCTAGGTATGTTCTTAGCTGAGATGATTGAATACCGTAACTTGATTACATGGCATTTTAATACTACTATAAATATGATCCTTCTTCAGATTAACTGAGATTATTTTTGTTACAGTTAAATAGAAAGCTATTCTTCTGGTCTCAGCATTTGCTAGTCTACATACACTAGTTACCAGTTTGTTCTAAAAAAGATTGATGTTGTATATTTGTGTATATGTTTGCATACATAGTCATACAATTAATACTTAGAGCATTGACACAGTTTTTCATTATCCTGCAAATTCAGAATTTCTGTTGGGATTTATGGGTTTCCAAAGCATAGCAAAATGTAAAGGTTTTGTAAAAAAAACAGAATGGCTAATTTTTAAAATCTGTTCAAATATCTTCTTCTTCTTAAAGTTCTACAATGTTTGTAGGATAAATCTTTAGCAGTGGTTTTTAAATGTAATAATATTCTTTACTAATTTAACTTGTGTTTCAACAGGTATGTTCTTAGCTGAGATGATTGAGAAATACTTTGTGTCCCCGACACTATTCAGAGTCATCCGACTTGCCAGAATCGGTCGAATCCTGCGTCTCATTAAAGGCGCTAAGGGAATCCGCACTCTGCTTTTTGCTTTGATGATGTCTCTTCCTGCTTTGTTCAACATTGGTCTGCTGCTGTTCCTGGTCATGTTTATCTATGCGATATTTGGCATGTCCAACTTTGCCTATGTTAAGCGGGAAGTTGGGATTGATGACATGTTCAACTTTGAAACATTTGGCAACAGCATGATCTGCCTATTTCAAATTACCACATCTGCTGGCTGGGATGGCTTGCTAGCCCCAATTCTTAACAGTGGGGAGCCAGACTGTGACCCCCATAAAGATCATCCGGGGAGCTCTGTGAAAGGCGACTGCGGCAACCCTTCCGTTGGGATTTTCTTCTTTGTCAGCTACATTATCATATCATTTCTGGTAGTGGTGAACATGTACATTGCTGTGATTTTGGAGAACTTCAGCGTTGCTACTGAAGAAAGCGCTGAACCCTTGAGTGAGGACGATTTTGAGATGTTCTATGAAGTTTGGGAGAAGTTTGATCCCGATGCAACACAATTCATAGAATACAGTAAACTATCAGATTTTGCAGCTTCGTTAGATCCTCCTCTTCTTATAGCAAAACCAAACAAAGTCCAGCTTATTGCAATGGATCTGCCCATGGTAAGCGGCGACAGAATTCACTGCCTTGACATTTTGTTTGCTTTCACAAAGCGTGTTTTGGGGGAAAGTGGGGAGATGGACGCCCTCAGAATACAGATGGAAGATCGGTTTATGGCAGCTAATCCTTCTAAAGTCTCCTATGAACCAATTACAACCACATTAAAACGGAAACAGGAGGAAGTATCTGCTGTCATTATTCAGCGTGCTTACAGGCATTACCTTTTAAGGCAAAAAGTTAAAAAGGTGTCTAGTATATACAACAGAAATAAAAACAAAGGAGATGGACCAGTTATAAAAGAGATAATTATTGATAAACTAAATGGGAACTCCACTCCAGAAAAAACAGATGAGAGTTCCTCCACAACTTCCCCACCTTCTTATGACAGCGTAACAAAGCCAGACAAAGAAAAATATGAAAAAGATAAAGCAGAAAAGAATTACAAAGGTAAAGATGTCAGGGGAAATAAAAAATAAAGATCTAAGAATTCTGCTTGTGGGACAACTTGTTTACAGTCTTTCAGAATGAAGCATCAACTGGACTCCTGCAGGAGGTTTATGCCAAACTGACAGTTTTTACACATATATATATGTGTGTGTGTGTGCGCGCGCGCGTGTGTGTGTATATATACATTATATATATACTTAAGGTCAGTGCCTATAACAAAACAGTGAACTTTCATCATCAAACTGTGACTCTGTGAATCAGGGTAACAAACTTGACAAGAAGTTACTGTTTTCACTACAGCTGACACTGCGAAGAATGAGGGAAAAAGTGGCTCCACAGAGAACACGGAGCATGAAATGAGTGCAAAGCGACACTTTTTTGTGTTTCACATACTGCAAAACACTTAGAACAGTAATTCTCTTCACTGTTTGTAATGCAACTGCTACATTTGTCATATTTTTACAAAATCAGTATTAGTTTATTTATCTTTTTTTTAATTCACAAGTTGTTTACTATTACACGTGACTATTTTTGTAACAGGTTTTATGTTGGGGAAAGAGGTATGAGGACCAGGTGTTCTACTCTCAGATTCTCTATAATGTACAGATAGAAGTGATTTGCATAGGCATGCTGCACTTGTCAATCATGCATAAATAAAAATATGACATTGCACAAAGCTAAAGATTTTAAGAACTTCCATGTTTCAGGGTTGCTCTTAAATTTGAGGTGTTCTAACTACTTGTCTGGCTGCATCCAGATTATGTGCATCCAGATTAATGTGCCTGGAAAGTGTCCTCTGATTTACAAGAATCTGCAATGACTTATTTTTATGTAAATCATTAAGCATGATCAAGTTCACAATATTCACAGCTTAAAAAATATTGTGTGGTTTCTGCACTGGAAAAATAGCTTCACCAAAATATACTTGAGAGTTCTTTTGTTTTGGTTTTTTTTAAACAGCTCAACATTTTTCATAGATTGTTCTTTAGTTACTCTCTTCTCTCATTACGGCCAACATCCAGTGAATCAATAAAATACCCTTTTCCATGTAAATATTAATGGCATACTATCATGCATATTTGAGCATAGAATTAAACGGCTTTGCCACATGGAATTGCATCAGATATGTACCACAGTATGGATAATTTGCAAGAGCTCAACAGGAGATGTTGTATTCTCTGTCATTATAGTTTGGAGAGCATCACTGATGCATGTCAATGCTTTTGCTGCTGTATCTTGCTCCTTCCACTGTCCACAGTCTCCACTCTAGGAAGCCATGTGTCAGTGGTGAAGTGAATCAAATTGTCCAACCAGACCTCATTCTTTTAAATCATTAAGCAATAGTTTGCAGCTATTTATGAGCTTCTTCAGTTCTGCATTTTAAATTTGCAGTGGCTACTATATGGTGTAGAATCAGACTGTACAGGCCGTATTGCAAACTGTTTAACCTGTTGGAAATGTGGTTAGCATATAAATAATGTAAAGAAATATCATCTGGCAACAGTTTTGTATATAAGAAAAGTGTTTTCAAGTTTAGATCACTGTTTCTTATATTTCTTTCCTCATTCACTTGGCTTACTTTCTAACCACAGTAATTTCAAACTGGCATCATCACACTAAGAGGAAAAAAGTGAGTATTTGTAGACTATCTTGTTTTAATATTATATTTGCATATATTTCAATGTGAAGTAAATTGTGTAAATCTGGAACCCAGCTTGTTTCAAAATAGTTATATCTGGTAACAGGACATAGCAAGGAAAGTATTAGGGGAATGTGCGAATTTCTAGCGCTGTTTGCATCAGAAGTTCCAAGATAGTCTCATTGTTCATGAAATCCTTGCTATCTTGCAATGTCTGTTTACATAGCCTATTCTTATTCTTTTTGAATCACACTGCACTAGACTTGTACAAATAGGATCCACAATATTTCCCAAGAACAAAATGGCACATTTGTATAATTAAGGACATCAAGACATTTTGTGTTTCATACACAAGCTAACATTACATGTAGAATCTTTTTTTTCAAATGCTTTTGACTTGTAATGTGTTGGTGAAATGCATGCAGGAAATTGTTATTATCATAAAAAATGTAAACAATATTACAAACGAGCCAAAAAAATAAAGATTTCATTTTTTATTGTATTTATTTTTCTTTGTCTCTGTCCTGTTGGTTAAAGCAAGATAAAAACTGGCTTTGGTATAAATAAAGAATGCTTTCTTTACCACTAGAGCTAAATACCTTATTCTTCACATTTTAACTTTTTTATGTAAAACAATTTTTTAAAAAATCTGAGAACTTTGACGACACCCCATTGATTTCTGTTTCTTTGTCACCAGCATACTGTCTGGGGATAATACAAGACACCTACAAATTCTGCCCCAACAGCCTTTCTGTCAACCCTCAAGAGCCCTTCCAAACCATAAAAGCACTGCTCAGCATCTAAGGTATTGTTTTAGTTTGCCACATTGCTGCTAGCAAAGCTGCCCACACTTCCTGAGTCTTAAATATGCAAACAAGCTCTCCAACAAAGTTCCTCTGTTTGGTCCTGTATAGCATTCAGCCAAAGGGTTCATCGCAAACAGATAGAAGTTAATTGTACAGTGATTCTTTTTATTCCAGTAATTCTCAAAAGTAATAAATACCACTTCACTTGATCTCACAAGAAAGGGACCGCACTGAAACTCAGCTGTGTTGTGTTCCTAGTCATAATATCCAGATGTTACACAGTAGTTTTTGACTTATAATGGATGACTTCATGCTGTTCAAGGGCAGAAAGATATAGTATGTTGAAACACAATATTATCTTACTGAATTTAAAATATTATATTTCAAAATTAGCATTAAGTGAAATATTCCTGGAGTTTGCTTACTGGCATGTTTTCAGTGTTTTCTTCATCTGTGGATATTATGCCATATTAGCCATATTTTGGCCAAATATTAAATTGCTTGGATAGTCATGAAATAACTGATGGAATATTTCAACATTAGAGATCTATTAAGATCTCTAATATGATGAGCATCAGCAATCTCTGCAGCAGAGTCTCTGAGCTGGTATACCATGCAATAGGGAAGTAACATTTGCTTACAGGAATGGCTTTACCTACATCAGAAAAAATGCCTTACCAAGAACACACAGAATTGTCTAGCCTGCTCATACCATTAGTTCCTGGAGCTGGTCCCTGGCCCTCTTAGAACAGCTCAAGACATGGCCTTCCACAGTTGCCTGCGCATCCTTACAAGTACCTGGTCTCCAGGCCCAAATTAGAGAATCCTCTAACAATGTTGTGTTAATGTCAATATGTAAATCCTTGAAGTCAAAGTTATGTACATTATTTATTCCACCACTCCTCTGACTACCTTATCTAACCTCATAAATTATTCAATTTACTTCCTGAGACTTTTAGAGCTCTTCTGCTTCTTTGGTCCCTGACTTCACATCTAACAATTGCATTTTACTCATACCTATTCATATTACCCATTCAAAACAGCACCTAAAATGTGCTGAACCTCTGCTCTGTGAACACATTGGCAAGTGTTCTGATGAGGAATGACAGTTCATCATTCATTTTCACGAAAACCTGGAGTCTCTTACGGTACTCTGTAAAAGTAAGATTACTGTACCCAGCTTCATTACCAAGCACTGTATGTGGGAAAATATTGACAATGCTTTCAGCCTGGACCAGCAGGAATGGCTGAGGGTCTTGGTTTAACCTGGACTGGAAATAGGCTCACTGCTTTGAGGGCACGTATGTCCTCCTAATTACCCTTTGCTGCTTCTGTGAACTTCCTCTTCCCTTCTACCTATTCCTTTTTCCACAGAAATCAATCGAATTTATATAATTTAAATCTCATGTTACACACTCCTATGCTTCCAGAGCATTTGAATAGAAATGCCACTTGAAAGAGCGAGTGATGGTTACCCCAGTCAAGTATGGTTTTATATTCCTACCACATTGTGCTTATAGTCCCTCTCCACAGTTTTCAATCAGTAAAGGAGGATCCCTTATGGGCTACTAAAATCCTCATTGTATGACTATACTGATCCATGTCCATGAACAGGTGAATTTTCAACATGTCCAACCACAGACAAAATGACTTCCACTATGTATTAAATCTCTTGTCTGTCACGTATTGCCAAAATGAGAGTATTAGTAATGCTGACAGTAGAGCTAGGTCACTCTCATAGTATAAGTTCATTACTTGTTGCTTTTATTTAATGAGTTTTTAAATTAAAAAATTTCCACATGGATGCCCAGAAAGGAGTATATTCCTGTTCAGTACACTGCAAATTAATTCATAGGGCAGCACAGCTTAATGCTGTTCCCAAGCAAGTGTTCCCAGAAGTCCTAGTGCCTCACATGAGCTAATGCAGCAGTATTAGCATCTGCACAGTCATAAAAGAGTAATGAACTTGCAGAATTAACTGAAGCTAAGTCAGCACTGAAGTAATATTAACAAAGGAGTAAAGCTCAGTGTGTGATGGCAAAAAAACCCCCCATTTCCTCCAAGAAGGAGCAAACTGGCCACAGTAACGATAAGCGGGACTGCCGTTATGGCAAGTTAGGATCCGCAGTAGTCAAATGTATTTTCTGTGAAAGTCATTAATCTGTTAAAGGAAATTGTGAGTACTCAGCATTTCTTAGTCCATTATGAATTGTATACTGTACTTATTTGGAAAAAAGTCAATAATTTAGAAGGTAAGATTATGATGGGAATTAATAAAATCAAGAAAGCCCTCACTCAGAGGGTTCATCTCCAGTATATGACTTACATGTAACATGATTATTATTGCTACATAAATTGATACAATAGTGTGAGTATTTTTACACTGAAGAGCTTAACTCTCTTGAAGTGCCATTTGTTGTGATTGTCATGTTTATCTCTTTAGTTCTTCATTTACATAGATAAATTTGAAAAACCATAAAGAAATCTGAGCAGGAAAAAAGAACACTGAACTAACAAAAAACCCTTATACTTAAAATAAGTTTTCATTATTTTCTATTTCTTGTCTGTTTGAAGAATATTTGGTTATCCAGACAAAGATGAGACTCAGAAAAAAGAAATAAAACCATGTGACTGAGGCTGAAAACCACAGAAATAATTCATTATAAATAGACAAAGCAAATAGTAACCACAGTTCATTAGTCATGTGTTCAAATTACTGAGGTAGTTACAATGGATGTTTTCTAAAAGATCATGATTAGTTCATGTACAATTTAATAACAAGACAGGATGAGGTAAAGGGGGATGGTGGAGTGCTGTGATCTGTTTCCACTGAACGCCACAGAGCAGGGATGTGCTTTGCCTTTGTGATGCAACGCATAGTCTCCACCACTTTACAAATTAAATACTTCAACCTCATAGAAGAAAACATGCTGCAACATGAACCTCAGCTAAGCTAAGAAAATAAATTGTACTGCAGTAGCCTAAGTAAACTGAAGCCTATTACCATCTCCCAGGAGAGAAGACAAATCACATGCATCTCTGCAGCAAGTGCTATGTTTGATGCATATAAGAAAAGACATATCATGAACAATTTATAGCAGTAAAGCAGGCATCCGTTCCCAAGCATTCTACACTTCAAATACATTTCCTGTATAATAAAAGCCATTTAATGTTTTTTCTCATAACCTACATTGAGGGGCAAGGGGAAAAATGGTATCAGCCCTAAACAATTCTTCATTCTTACAGGAAATACATGTAAAAAATACAAAAAGTATTTACCAGACCTTACATGGCATTCCTGGTTTTTTTATAAAACTGTAAGTGTCTTATGAGAATTTCAGTATCAGAGGGTTATTTAGTCTTTATTCTAAAACCCTTATAGTGTGTACATGGATCACAAACACTCTGCCCCACCAGTCGCTTAATGTAGAAATGTTGGGTTTGATTTTGGAAGGCATAGCCCCAGGTATGTGCTCACAGCAAAGTACAAGTGAAGTACAGCCTTAATGAGTGAAATCGGCCATCCTAAATCAAAGTGGGTCATGCCATTTTTTCCCTCAGTCTAATGCAGTGATATCTAATCCAGCAAACCAAAAGAAGCATTTAACAACGTGCCATATAACAGCAGCTGTATTCAAAGATAACTTGCACAGGTTTTTTAATTATGTCATACAAACACTGTAACTGGTTGTGTTATGAGTTTCTTTCCCAGGGAACTGGAACTGATTGACCGAGTTCAACAGCCACGAAAGTTTACACTTCTTCACGTTTTTTCTCTTGTAGCTATTACATGGGGGATGACAGTGATGGGTCTAATTTTACGTCTTTGCAGGAAGCTCAGTTCTGCTGTACACTTCAGAGATCCCAGCTCTGATCTAAGGAAGAAAATTGATTGACCCAGAAAAAATAGCAGCTTTTTGTCTCTGCTGAATACCAAAGGCCTTATCCTACCTCTTCATGCAAATAAGCAGAGAAAGATCTGAGAAGCATGTGAAAGTATGCAATGGGAAAGCTGTATAAATTCTCTCTCTCAGCTAAGAAACATTAAATGAAATACATAAACACAAAAAGATTAACTGGCATAGTCAGACCCTAACATGTGGGACACATATCATAGGTATCATTTATTCTTTGGGTGGGATTTTGCTACTGCAACTCTAGGCACCAAGGAACAGTACATTCTTTTCAAACTCTGAAAGTGACAAGGGACAGAACTGGCAGAGCATATGCTACTTCCATGAATGTGTGCTTTGTAGAAAGGATGTTACTAACATCTCCCATCTGCACCAAGCACATCCTTAATTCATGTGTTGCAGAGTTTGTGCAGAAATGAGGACAAGCAATGATTTTTATTTTACTGTTACCTTCTTTTCACAATGCAGCATTTTAACACAGAGTCTATATTTTTAAATGCTTAATTTGCATGTGTATTTTCAATTATATGTTTTAAACATAAAAACCTGTAACTGCTCCGTTTAGCACACTTTTTTTTTTTCTTTTCTTCCAAAGAATGAGAACAAATTATCTGGTTCATCCAAGTTGTGCAACAGGAAATGTGGAAAGGCAGCAGTGGTATTTGAATTACTTGCATCCTCTGCCCATGGCCTCTGGGTTTCTGATACACAGCAGAAAAATTTCAAGAGTTCCAAATGGGGACAGGAAGCAACATCCCACTTGCTGGCCATATAGATGGAAATATATACTGAGTGCAAAGAGCCTTAAGGGGTACTTGGCCTCCAGTGGGCAGCCCTATAGGGGAATTCTCAGTTCCCAGACCCAGCATGATTATAGCCTTTTTGCATACCGTGATCTGAGTTCATCAGAACTCTGATGTTGACAACTTGTATGTCTTCATGATTGACATGCAAGAACAAGTCCTAAAACTTAGCAGATAACTAAAATTCAAAGACCCCATTGTTTTATTAGTCTCAGAATACTTGCCCAGAACAAGTGATGTTTTTTAGCTAGGTGATTTATGCTATTTACTTGTCAATGGAGCAGGCAAGGCAATTTGATGGCTGGGCTAGTAAATTTTCAAAGTGATTTTGCAAGCCTGTATTTCTTGTTCTAACTATTCTACTTCTATTTTACAGATTGTATGTATATACAAGAATGCTCCTTGTACTTCAGATTAAAATATGTAACTGACAATTTTGGAAGACAATGCAGTTTACTAGCATGGCTGCTCCCAATTCATCATTCTGCAGAATTTGTCTGGCTGAAGCTAGAGATTGTAAATATTTTACAGTAAAATGATATTTCTGTATTTTCTAGGTCACTGCTTCTTTCTGTTCCCAAATCATTAGGAGCAAACATCAGACTGAAGGAACTGCTGCATCTGAAGATGGAGTACAAAGGAAACCAATCTTTCTCCGCAGCTCACCACTGCTCCCGCATTCCTCCACAGCACTGAAAACATACAGAGAGTGTCTTTCCTTGGGACACTGAGATCCAGGTGGTAACTCTCATTCACTCACCACAGGGACTTACACACTTCAAGGAAGTACTAGCTGGAGTCTTTTCTTCCATTTAGCCAATTCTCTATAATCAATTCCCCATTAAAAAGGCAGGGTTTCTTCCCATCTTTACTCTCCTCATGTACTATACTCTTCTTTCTGTCAGCCCACATTAAATTTGAATCAGGGAGACCTTCCTGTTGTCTGTGTACAGGATACCTGGCTGAACTTCAGACTGAAAATTCCAACACTGAATAATATTAGTAATATCACAGATTATAAACTCTTCCACAACTCATCTTCACCAGGTATTACATGTAGACATACGGAGTGATAGCTGGATAGTCCTTAAAGTAAAATTTCAGTCACGTAAACAACAAAAAAATCCCTTCTGAACCACAAGGCCAGCTTTCATTTAGCTTGTTCTGTCCCTTCAAGTCTGACAGTCCTTTACCATTTTTCAGTTTATGTTATTTAACTCTCTTACATCCCTCTCAAGTTCCTCTCTCCTTACTCAGACACATTACTTCCTCCAGTAGCAGAGACATTTACCTGTGCTGCTACAAAGGAGGAATGGAATTGAAACAAGTATTCTACAGCAACGCCAACTCCAGCTGCGGTCTTGGCAGATCTCAGAATTTTAAACAAGGCGGTGCCAGGTCAGGCCACAGGAAAGCATGTAGAGGGAAAATACTGGCAATTCACTAGGTGACACTTTTTGAGCCACTCAAATCCAAAGACAAAGATGATGCAATCCCATTTTTCAGCTATGACATCAACAAAGTCAAACCACATTTCATTACTCCAATGCTATTAGATCTCTTTCACAAGCAAAAGCTGGTGGTCTGTGTCTGCTAGGCACAGTCCAGCTTCTTAATTTTACTTACCTAAATTGCTGGGACATACTGAAGGAAGACAGAGCTGAAGGACTTTTTCCATTTACTCTCATTAACATTTCCCACCATGGCATGTCTACTTTCTGTCACTAGATGTGGTCACAGCCACAGAGCCCTCCCTTCCCATTCAGACCAATGCCGTAAGCCATTGCCACATTAACCTGCTTTCACCACAGCACAGGTATACCTTTCCTTCTGAAGTGCCTAACTCTGGGAAAAGCTATGGTCAACACAATGCAAAAACTCAGGCAGTCTGACTGTAATCATCCTTTTGCCTTCCTAATCCATGTAAAGACTTTAAACGGTAATTGGGAGCAGCCCCTGTCCCACTGTCTGCAGTGATGTATTCTTTCCAAGTCCTGCATTTCAGGGAGCACATCACATGCGACAGGGTAGACATATAATCAAGTCCAACCCGTAAAAAGAACCCACAGCTAGGAGTATAACTTGATGCCCTTCCCCCCATTCAGGAATTACTATCATCTTACAGGAGCCCTCCCTAAGGGCTGTATGTAGTCATGGTGACAGGACACCACCACCTGTCTGCCCCTGCAAAGGAGGCGGATGAGCCAGAATACAAAGCTTTGTTTTGCTGATGCTGAATGCTTACAGCACATTTCCAAATAACCTGATCCCAAAGGAAACCAAAGAAAATGAAAACAGTTTCCAAAATATAAAATCTGAAGAAAATTCCAGATTTATTAATAAAGGGTTATGAAAATGAATCAATAAAACAAACAGTGGTTTGAAAATTTACATGAATTGACATATTTCACATTCTTCAAAATGCAATTTTGAGCATAAAATCATAAAAGGGATGCTTTATGTCCAAAAGTCTAAAATGCAGGCATTTTATAATGGGCTGCGATTGTTACTACACATTGCTTTTTTTCTAGGGGAAATGCACACAGATTATTATGTATTGTTTGCCTGCAGTTAACAGTGTCCAACTTGCAGCATTTTGCCAGTTTATGAGACTCTAAATATCAGCTGACCAAAAATCACAGAGAAACTGGCTAAACTACTATCATGGTACCAGTCAGTGAAGGGAAGAAGTAAACAGTATAAATAATGAAATAAGCAGGCGAAATGCATCCTGGCACAGACAGGAGACAGCCTAAACAGAACAAGAGCAGAGGAACTCCTCCTTCTTATCACATATATCTAGTCTATCCCTCAGGTTATGCATACATCGATGGAATTAGGCAGCACCTCACACCTCTCAGATGTGGGTGCATGTCCCTACCTTAGCTTGACCTTACACTGGGCAAGACACAGCGAGTACCTCCTTTCTCTTCTCTTCCCAGCACGCTGGGTTTCCCCAGGAAAGAAATGCAGGCTGGTAGGGATTATCAGTGTTCAACATGTTCCCTGAAATGGGTGACTGGAGGGCAAGGACTAAAAGGCAAGCTGCAGAATTCTCCGTCTTATGGTTTAGATTTACCATCAGAGACCATAAATAGATTTTTCAGAAGTTGCGCTGCTGAATTGGGATGGACTTCTATTTCCCTAAATGGGCAGGAGGTACTGGAAACCTAGAGCTCCTATGGATCCATTCACATGCCCTGGCTTTCCCAATACTGCGGATGACTTCTTTCAGCGTGGAAGACTGTGAAAGATCATAGAATCATTTAGGTTGGAAAAGACCTTTCAGATCATCAAGTCCAACCGTTAACCTAACACTGATAAGTCCACTACTAAACCATGTCCCTAAGCACCTCATCCACACCTCTCTTAAATACTTTCAGGGACAGTGACTCAACCACTTCCCTGGGCAGCCTGTTCCAATGTGTGACAACCCTTTCAGTGAAGAAATTTTTCATAATATCCAATCCAAACCTCCCTTGGTGCAACTTGAGGTCATTTCCTCTGGCCCTATCACTTGTCACTTGGGAGAAGAGGCCAACACCCACCTCGCTACAACCCCCTTTCAGGTAGTTGTAGAGAGCCATAAAGTCTCCCCTCAGCCTCCTCTTTTCCAGGCTAAACAACCCCATCTCTCTCAACCGCTCCTCATAAGACTTGTGCTCCAGACCCTTCACCAGCTTCATTGATCTTTGGACATGCGCCAGCATCTCAATGTTTTTCTTGTAGTGAGAGGCCCAAAACTGACCGCAGTATTTGAGGCGCAGCCTCACCAGCGACGAGTACAGAGGGACAATCGCTTCCCTAGTCCTGCTGGCCACACTATTTCTGATACAGGCCAGGACACTGTTGGCCTTCTTGGCCACCTGGGCACACTGCTGGCTCATCTTCAGCCGGCTGTCGACCAACACCCCCAGGTCCTTTTCCACCAGGCAGCTTTCCAGCCACTCTTCCCCAAGCCTGTAGCGTTGCATGGGGTTGCTGTGACCCAAGCGCAGGATCCGGCACTTGGCCTTGTTAAAACTCATACAATTGGCCTCAGCCCATCGATCCAGCCTGTCCAGATCCCTCTGCAGAGCCTTCCTACCCTCAAGCAGATCAACACACCTGCCCAACTTGGTGTCGTCTACAAACTTACTGAGGGTGCATTCGATCCCCTCATCCAGATCATTGATAAAGATATTAAACAGAACTGGCCCCAATACTGAGCCCTGGGGAACACCACTTGTGACCGGTCACCAACTGGTTTTAACCCCATTCACCACAACTCTTTGGGCCCAGCCGTCCAGCCATTTTTTTACCCAGCGAAGCATACACCCATCCAGGCCACGAGCAGCCAGTTTCTCCAGAGGAATGCTGTGGGAAACACGTCAAAGGCTTTAGTAAAGTCTAGGTAGACAACATCCACAGGCTCTCCCTCATCCACTAAGCGGGTCACCTTGTCATAGAAGGAGATCAGGTTAGGTGTTCTTCCATCCTTTACTACACCATTTTTAAACAGTAAACATTTTATCTTTCAAATGATTAGCAGAGAAGACAGAGTTTTGATGAAGTTAGGAAGAATGAAAAGAATGGTTCAGTGCTCTCAGGTATGTTATTGGTTCAATTTTGACTAATCCTTACCACCGCACAAAGGAGAGGTGCTTATGCATTCTGCCTACAGTCACTCTCTTTCCAACATATACCCATTTAACAGGCAGGCAGAAGCTTTCCGGCATCAATAAAACATTAAGGCTTCATGTCTAAGAACAAAATTCAGCAAATGTTGAACATCACATAGGCTAAAGTTAATCTGCCATCTTGTGGGTATATATCACAATACACTGTTTTTTAATATCTACTATACAATTTATTACAGACAAATTAGTATCTTGTATTTGTACATCAACTGCCTAAGAGTAGACAGTAAAAGATTTCTGAATAAAAAATAGGAGATACAAATACAATCTACCATCTGGTAGGTAAGACATACACGAGTATTGTACGTCCTAAAGAAGTAACCACAGAGCAATATTGCCCAAGATATAGTAGTAATTCTAGTTAGGCAGACACTCTAGGCTAGACTCTTGGTCACTCTGAAAGATTAACAATATAGTTATAAACAATGATTTAACAACAACATAAATTAGTGTAATTCAAAAAAAGAAAAAAACGAGTCAGACTCTTTCTTCCAAAGACAGGAAGAAAGATCAGTCAAGGAAACTTGTCATCTCTTCAATGTGAAATGGAACCAAAACCTAACAGTGAATTTTATCTAGCTGTACAACAAGACTCGGGTTTTATTTTTGGCTAATAAACTTACCTATTAATAAATTAAATCCACATGGAACTACTACTGCAACTACTGTTACACTTTCATACGTAACAATTTCGTCACTGCTTTGGCTGCCAGTTAAATTGGATGCGGCATAGAGCAAGCATCAATGCAAAGGTAAAGTCCAAATGGCATCCACAACAGTATAAACATCAAAAGGGTTTGCCCATATATATAACTGTCAGCAAATTATGACCATCAAAGAAAAAAAATGAATTCTCAAATGTGTTTAAATACTGCTGTAAAATGCAAACAGCCCTTCTTTCCTTCCTGTGTAGAATATTGTTACATTACTACAAAACAATGTCATGAAATTGGTGACTAATTTCAACAGTGTCATGAAATCTTGGTCCCTGGCAGGAACTCCCAAACTGCTATCGCACTTCACGTGCTTTATTATTTGTTTTCATTCTAATGAAAAATCTCTCTCGAGTCATGACTTGTGGAAACTCTTTATAAAATTAACAGTAAAACATTGATTCTACTTTATATACAGATAATTTATTTCAATATAATCCTTCATTAAGACACTTTTCCTCATCTCTGATCATAATGACTATTTGCAAAGCTATGTCTTCTGTGGTGCTTTCCTAGGACTATTTCTAATAGATAGGAGTAATGCTCTAGTATGGAGATGTCACGTGTCTAATACATTTCACTTTTTGGACAATTAGAAGTCAAAACTATGGTTACGTCTTAGCAAAAAGTAGTTAGGCTGCTTTAATAAAAACAATGAAATGAACTCAAAGTATGGGCAAATAGCGTTTTAAACCATCATTGTTGGAGCCAGGATGTGTGTCACTTGTATAAGTATTGTGGAAGAGATTCACCTTTTTCTTAAGCAGGATTGAGGAATTACCTTCATTCTTGGGTTAGAAACCTGGAATCTTTATGGGCTAGCTAAAGCAAAATAACCAGCTTCACTCAAGAAAGTGAGAAAAAGGCTGAAGAAACAGCAATAGAAATTATGGCTTGATAGTGTATTACGTCCCTCCAAACAAAAAAATGCTATTCAAAAAAGGAAAAAAAAAAAAAAGAAAAAAAATTGTAATGAACATTTGAAATGTATTTTCAGACTGAGAAAAAAAGTCTACAGAGCTTTTCGCTGTTTACCCAGACAAAGATAACAATCCTAGCAGTAGATAGACAAGAACACATTGCAGATATGCTGCTGGTTTTGAGTCCTTGAATGAATCCGGCTGGGTATAAAAACTGCCACAGGGAAAACAAGGTCAGCAGAAGACCTCTATTGGGTCAGCTCTCACCTCCAGTGTAGCTGATTTGGAGGAGGGGGTGGGATAGGCCAATATAATATTATGCTGGATTTAATGATGACGTTAAATATTTTCATGGCAGACTAGCTTGGTAGCCTGTCTTACCCACGCAAAAAATTATTATACCCATCAGGCCAAAGACGACAATGTCTTTTTCCACTTTTAAAAAGAAAGTACTGTAAGAGATATACAAATTCAGATAAGACACAGATACAGCAAAAAATGTATAATTCTGTAGTTTATTTGTACAATCCACCTGGATTGTTTCCTGCTACACTTTATGAGTGTTGTGTCAGTTGCATCATGGAGCATTGTTTAATTTCAGTTAAATTTCATCAGAAATGGAAGTCTGCCACAAAACTAAGACATGGATTTTGAGCTACTAATCTTTCAGGGGAATTATTGCCAAGACTTTGTTTCAGTTCACTTTAAAATTAAAACCAAATTCTAGGTATGGGATGTGATTTTGAATTCTTACCATATCTCTGTACCAGTCATGGCATCCTACACTGATTTTGGTGTGATATCTAAACATAAATATATTCTAAAAATGTTTCACAAAATGACACTGAATAGCAAATGAAATTAATTTCTTCAGTTATCTATAACTTTGTCTTTCCTTATTATGGACATGTATTACACACACATTCACAAAATGCAGTTCAGAAAATTTCATATTCATATTCAGCAGTGTTACACAGACAAAGGTGACAACAAGGTCTTATTTACAGGTACTAGAGATTATATGGATATCTTCCCATAGTCAAAACAGACATTAAATCTGAATCTGTAACCTGAGTGTAGGGATTCTGTTCTCCTTGCCACCTACATGTGAGCATGCCTCATGGCTACCCATCAGAGGGCATAACGATGTTTCTACACTGTTTAGGACAAGTCAGATCACACCTGTCAAGAGTGACTCATCTAGATAAGGCAACAGGTTTGTCAAGAGATAGTTGCCACGGCAAGCAGGTAGTGAGTTCAGTTTTGTATGAATCAAAAGAAGAGAAATAACCTCCAAAATAGCTAGGCACTATCTTCAATACACTATGTGGTTTTTTTCTTCTGCAAATACTATTGAGCTAGTGCTATACAAATCATGGAGTCATACGGTATACCTCATAGATGCATTTTGATCAAAAGATACTGCAGTTTCAGTAAGTTCTAATACTGATGAGCTACAAAAATACCAGAACCTTCTCCCAAACACTTTTCTTAAATATTGTAGACATATACTAGAGACAATGTACTTGACAATATCTGGCACACAGAATTGGCAAACTATTTAGAAAAAAATAATTCTTTTTTTTTTAAAAAAAGGAGAAAAGGCATAAAACTGATGCCGAAAAAAATTTGAAACAAAATCAGCCATGAACAAGCAAGTATAACAACACTAATAAAATCTGAACAGCAGTATCAAAACAGAACAGCGTAAATGACTTTTCTAATTTAATGCCATTTACAACACATCATGAATATCGGAGAAAATGAATAAATAATACCACTACAGCTGGAAAGGAAAAACCAAGATGGTTCATGCAGTTAGCTAGTTTTAGCCCAAAACCCAGATACCCTGCAAATAGAATCAGCAGTAAGAATTACAGTACAAAGTGTAATACACTGTCATTAACTATTAACTACTTTGATTTCAAAGGACTTCAGGGGGTCTGTGTGTGATACACATACTCAAGATACATAGTCTCTAAAGCAAGTCAACTGTATTATAAGAGGACAAATGCCATCAAGAATATTTCTGCCAGAACAGCAAAAAACAAAGAAACAAACAAAAAAGCCCAGCCTATTCAAGTCTTATATTTTATTTGCAAAAAATTAACACACAATATATGAAAAGATGTTTCAGATCAACTTGAACAACTCCAAACCTCCCCTGAAGAAAATGTCTTTAAAATTGCACTAAAATAGTATTGTTGCTTCAGTGCTTCTCAGGTATATTTACTCAGATTTCAAATCAAGTAAACTTAAGTAAATCATTCGCTAAGTTGTGTTGTTCTGTTTGTTTCCCTTCCCTTCCAAATTCAAATTCCAGAAACAGAATTTGAAGGTCAAGCTGTTATTTCTGGCTTCTCTACTGACTCTGATTGAAACATGTTCTTGTCCCACAGGCTATAATTTACCTATCACTCTCCCCAAGTAAATGATCACCTTGGCACCTCTCTTCCCTGCTTATGTCATCCCTCCCTGCTTTACTCCATAGGAACCAGCTATCTCCTTTCTCATATAATCTGAGACCAATTATTCTCAATGGTATTTAATTTTGAATTTTATTGTTTGTATTTCAGATCCAAAAAAGGGGCTTCTGTGACCAAATGCCACTTTGCCAACTGTACTAATTGTACCAAGAAAAGATATCACCTGTACCTACAATTCCAATCTAGCATCTTGTAGGAAAGACATACACAGTCAGTATTATCAACAACTTCTGTGTAGTTGTTTTAGTAATTTAGAATAGGACAATGAGATGAAGAGATTATTGCCCCACTTTAGACATCCTATCCAATTACTTTATGGCATTTGTACAGACTGCATTGCATAGTTACTCAAGTGATGCAACTGAGATTTGTGCATAAATGAATAAAAGATATCACAGGTTAAAACTTTGATAAAATGCTAGCAAGGGTTAAATTCTGTTTTAATCCTTGGACAGCTGAACACATGGCTGCTATTGAGTGTGCTCTTTGCCTCAAGCCTTAAGCTTTTCTTTGTAATATGTCTTGATCTTTAAAGGAGTGATGAATAAAATAACTAGGAAATGTTATTTCTTCCCTCATGGTGAAGTGGGGGAAAGAAGGGAGAGTAAGATTCAGTATGCACAGCAGACTATGTAGTGAAGTCAAAGAACCCAGTGTACAAAGAAAAGTGAAAGCAGTGGCATCAAAAATGCTAATTATTTACTTACTACAGTATTACTCACATTGAAACATTGAACATTTCAGATGATAACAGGACTTTTTTCTGTTTTTAGTTATTTAGTTTTAAAGGAGCTAGCCATTTGCCATAAAGAAAAGGTTTTGTTAAAAACCCAGTCATCCAGTGAAAACCAAAACACTATCAACCTAGTCTAGTCATTTTTGCAAATTTAATCTTAAATAATAAAATAAATGTTCCAAGTGAAGCAATGTTCTAAATAACAAAGCCAACTTCTTTCATTTCTGTTCTATCACCCCACTGAGTTTAAAGTGCTAATGTTTTGAGTAAACCCCACACGCTATCAGAAAGTGAAGGAATCACTAAATAAATCACAAATTGTACAAGATCATCTATTTACATATATTCATGTGTTTCTAAAATAGAAGCAAATGGGAAGTTAGCAGGCAGAACTGGAGGAGGCAGGGAAACAGAAAGAGATAATAAGCCTTTCCTGTGGACAATACACTCAACCTACCAAGCACTGCAGTAAAATTCTAGCATATCTATTCCTATACTATTTCTGAGTAATAAACCGGTGACAAATGCAAAAGAAAGGTATGTCACAGAGACAAATGCTCAGTCTCTTAGGTTGGCATTAATACGGATTTTAGCATGAGCACTCCACTCATTTACAGAGTTTGAGATAAATAGTATGGAAAACTTAAGACAAATAAAACATGAGCAATTTTCTCTCATCCAGTTCCCATGAAGCTTTGCATTTTTGTTCTGAACAAGACTGGAAAATAGCAGGGGTAAATGAAGCACTATTCTTGTGCTATTTACCAAGCTGACATAAAAAGCACTGAAATCTGATAAAATTTTCTTAATATCTTTCTTATTACTGCCATAAAGAGGCAAGAGATTCAGAAAATGAAAAAAAACCTGAATTGCAAGCAGGTCTTCATTAGGAAACCAGGTTGCATTTTAACTCCCTAGAATTAATTCACTGATGATACTGGCTGTGAACAGGCAGCATAGATAGGGGGGAGCAAAATTTTCAAAAAATCTCACCATGCCTTTTGAGTGTTTACCCTAGTTTATCACATGTGATCCTGAAATTTTTTACTTTCTCTCAACACATGAGACAGCTCCAATCTAAAAAACAGTACCGGCTAAGTATAAACTTCTGCCATGACACTAAACATAATTTTCATGTTTAGTCTCCATATAACCAGTTGTGATGTCAACACTTTACCACTTACCCTCATACTTCTGACTAATGGTTAAATAATATGGTTTTGCAGCGAAGACAAGAACTACTAGCCTGTTTATCTTCGCTTTAGCAAACTGAATGGCTTACTGGAGATATGGTATGACAAACATGAGGTGAAGGAAGGAAACAGCTTTATGTCACCACATTTCAGATTAATCTCATGGTTAAAAAGATGGTATGATTATGTAATCAGACACAATCCTGTTCTCTTCATGGTGACCCATCCTGTGAAAAGTTACCCTACAAAGGAGACCAAATTATGGAAAGCACTGGATCAATCCTGGTTAAATCCCAGTCTTATTTGGACTGCATGGGTTACATTTTCAGTGAAGAATCTCCTTAAAAATTACTTATCCAGAGTCTGATAGTTAAAGTAAACCAAAGTAAGTAAAAAATACAATTATAATAGGTGAATAACTAGTAAAAAATAATGGGTAGTTCATGGCAGGATGCAATAAGGATACTCTAACATTCTTGTTGACTTGCCTATTCCTAGGCAAACCCTTCTAATTTGTTTTTAAAGACTATCACATTGCAGTACAGCAAGCAGAGTTTGTGCATAAACAAGATGACCTAGTTTTCAACATCTGCAAGTCTTAGCTTGAAGCTTGTTTGTTACTTGAAAAGGCAATTAAAATTTAAACAAGTGTGAAAGAACAAACTCTTTTTTCACAGAAATTCAAGGAAAATAACAGTTATGCATTAACTAATACTCAATACGAAGTCACATCAGAATTCAAGATAACAGAGGATAATTAACAGTCATATTCTCTGAGAATAAAACAAATCACAGACAGATACCAAAATGTATGCAGAAATATACAAGAACAGTAGAGGTAAACATTTTGGGAGGCTTGGGTGGGTAATTCCTTTCAAATCATAAACCATGTAAAGGAAGTGTAATTCCACAGAACATTCTTCAAGTAAGAAATAAGCTCTGAGCTGATGAACAAAATGACCTGTATACTTTTGTATGGAATTCATTAAAAATCCAGGCACTCAACTTGCAACAGAGAAACACTTCATGTGAAAGGTGACTTTTAAACATCAATAAGTATTTACATAGGCAAACTTATTCCTGTTTTCTTATATTCATAATTTTTTTCATTGCATTTGCACCTGTTATTATTTAACTACGCATTTCAGGATGGATTTACTGTTATTTATTGAACGTGTTATTTATTACAAGCTGAAAAGTGATACACAAACCAAAACAATTTCTGTTCCAAAGAACTTGTAAACCAGGCAAACACATGGAAACAGGAAAATCTGTCAAAGGACCAAGGGACATTACAGCATCCATTTTTCACAGAAGCTAAAGAACCCAAGTAATTTATACCTCTCAGTGACCTGAAAAATGTTCTGGAAGACACAGGTACCAGAACTTATTGTATGTTATACTAACAAACTATTCTGAGTAAATTCAGCTCCATCCCTGTCACTGCTCCAAAGGATGGCTTTTTGGTTAAAGCACTGTGCTGGTTTTGGCTGGGATAGAGTTAATTTTCTTCATAGTAGCTAGTATGGGGCTATGTTTTGGATTTGTGCTGAAAACAGTGTTGATAACAGAGGGATGTTTTAGTTACTGTTGAGCAGTGCTTACACAGAGTCAAGGCCTTTTCTGTTTCTCACACCACCCCAGCAAGTAGGCTGGGGGTGCCCAAGAAGTTGGGAGGGGACACAGCTGGGACAGCTGACCCCAACTGACCAAAGGGATATTCCATACCATATGACGTCATGCTCAGCATATAAACTAGGGGAAAAGCTGGCTGGGAGACCGCTGCTTGGGCTGGGCATCAGTCGGAGGGTGGTGAGCAATTGTTTTCATTTGCATCACTTGCCTTTATTGTTTGTTGTTGTTGTTCTGGTTGTTATTGTTATTTTCATTACAATTTTTGTTATTATTATAATTATTATTATTATTTTATTTCATTTCATTTATTAAACTGTTCTTTTCTCAACCCACGAGTTTTCTCACTTTTACTTTTCCGGTTCTCTCCTCTATCCCACTGGGGCAGGGGGGGAGTGAGCAAGTGGCTGTGTGGTGCTTAGTTGCCAGCTGGGCTTAAACCATGACAAGCCCAAACGCTGAAGTCAAAAGGACTGTATTCTGTTACCAGCTCTTCTGCAGAACTTCACACTTTTGGCCAAGACTGGTACATATTTTCTTTACTTCATTCTGCAGTAAGAGTGCAAATGTCACCACTTACAAAAATGCACTGTAACATCCACATAAAGAAGTGTTTTAGACTTTTCCCATAAAACTACTTTATGTAAGGCATACAAACTATTTTGATGACAAAATCTGGCATCCTAAAGACATGCGCATGATACTATGAATGCTTAAAACTTCTGCTTCCATAGACTATGGCATTCATAAAAGAAATAACTGATAAATTAAAGATGAAGGATGAGAAATAGACTGGTCACAGGAAATTAAATCTCCTCTAAAATAAAGTATATGTTGCCATTCTTTGCGAACTTACATTTAAAAGCTCAAAGATTATTCAATATACAAATAAATTATCTGACTATATAAATATCTGATCTCAGGTGCATTAAAAGAACATATAAGAATAGAGGCTGGGGTTGCCACTAGTGCGGAAATGTCAGTAATAGTATTTCATCACTGTACATTTATGTACTTTCTGATCATTTTATTTCTCTTGAATTCACTCTTCAAATTGCCCTGATTACTTTATTTTTAATTACAACCTTCTTTGACCTTTTTCTCTTACTAATATAAAGTATTCTCAAAGGCTGGAAGAGTAAATGTACATATACGCTAATTACTTTGACACTGATCCTGGGTAAAATCACAGAATGGAAGGTAAAGACTGCAATCATTTTAGAATGAGAGATGCTAGAATAACTGATGAGCATCAGAACAGCTTTAGGAGAACTAAGTCTTGCCAAACACCACTTTTTTCTGAATACAGGTTTATTTGATCAAAGTAACTGTGTTGACTTCAAATGCCTTGCAGAGAAGCCTTTTAATAGGCTTATATGACATTCTCAGACAAAAAAAAAAAACACATTACTATAAAAAAAAAAATCTGTATAGGGTCTGAAATCGATTATATCTACATAAATCACAGGTATCCAAAGGTAAATGTAAGTGAGATGCTACTAATACAAGGGAGCATTCCCATTCAGATCCTATGTGGCTGGTTTTGGCCAACAGTAACATAGGCATCTTTATCATAGACTGGAACATGGTCTTGCATCACATTCTGGCATAGTTACTTGAGAAGAAAAGAAAAAAAGTTGACAAACTGAAAGTTATCAGAAAAAAAAAAAGAGCCAAGGAACAATTTTAGATCTTAAATAATGAAGAGTGAAAACTGTACTTCACGTACTAATTACTTTATCAAACTGAATACTGAAGCAATGGGATCATCATCTCCATATTCTTACATGCAAAAGAGATGCCTTTTACATTTTTAAGACGTGAAGTGTTATAATACAGTTTGCATACTATTCTCTTCAATATCACAATCTAGCAATAGATGTAAAGCCTAATATAGAATCTAGAAATTCTTGTAGAATACTTGCATACAAAAAGTTTGAGCTACAGCTCTATAAAATCTCCTCTTTGCTTTAAGTATGATATATATATAACATCTTTTAATCTCATGAGGAGGAGTTATTAGAATTATTACTAGAATGCTAGATAAAATACTAGAATCAAAAACCCTTCAAGGAACAGGAACTAACAAGAATTAGAAGTTTAAAAAAAGATTAATACAAACTTACCCTCAGATTCACTGTATTATCACCACCTGAAACTACACACATTGGAATTCAAATTGCCCAATTCCAATATCCTTTTCACCATTAGTACAGCTTTGTATCTTAAAAGATATTTCTTTAAATCACATACATCTTGTTATTGAAGAATTCTGCCTTAATGTGACTTATGTTTGGATTTCTTCTTTCTACTGTTCCCTCATTCTCTTATGTAATTCATTTATTACAGTACCATCTGAGAAAATATTACAGGTTAGCATCCTGGAACCTATTAGCCAGCAGACTGTTTCCCTTCGAGGACAGCACCTCTGGGCAGATGGTCTGGCAAGCCAGTTTGCTCCATCCTGATTCTCCCCAGACAGGGAGACAAGTGATTCATCCCTCCTGGCAAATAAGCTGCTGACATTTCCATCTCTGTTTACTGGGTTAGCTGACAGATTGTTGACATGATCCTTTTATTTTCTCCCTATTCTCCTTACATTAGAGCTGGGTACTTTAGCAGGTGAACACTCACTTTCTGCTACAGTCTGGAGACACCGCATGGAGTTAACTTTACTACTAGTTTCATTTTCAGAGTATAGAAGTTAAGCACGTGTATTAAAAATCTACACTGCAAAACTCAGTTTGACAAAAAATTAGAAGGTCCTGAGAAAAAAGGCATCACAAGTCACATGATACATATTAATTTCACATACAGATGCTATTTATCAAGGAAAGCCAAAGATTTTGTAAAGATTTCTTAAGGTATTGAAAAAAACACTTATGAGGAGGTGAACATATCTTGCTCCATAAAAAAAAATTAAATCAGACCTCTTTTTGAACTTCAGTGACAAGCAGTTAAATTCTATAACCTAAAGAATTTTAAACTCAGAATTTCCAAAAGGAAATGCACCTTTTTAAAGAAAACAACTGACTTAAGTAACTTCAGGATTGCAAGAGTCAGATCCAAAAGTTCTATCTAGCTATAAAAAAGGATATGTTATAAATGTTTCTGATGCTTGGCAGCTGCATAAATTTTAAGCAAGTTAATCTTGAGCTTGCTCAACTGTACAACACATGAAAAAAACTTACTTTTATGTAGCATTACACAAATAAATCTTCCTAGGAATGGAACCTTACAAGTCCTACACGATATGCAGAGAAGGAGGACAGGCTTAGATACAGGGTTAGCAGGATAAAAATAGACCACTAGTATTCTACGAAGCGGGGAAAGCAATCACTAACCACTCTAAGACATGGACCCATAAACTTCTGATGCCACTAGACTACATTATGTGGCACACAAAAACATGGAAAGCCATTTGTTTAGTCGCTGTTTACTAAAACTCACTAAACTGTGATTGTGTTTTAATATTCAAGAAAAAACCCTAAGTTTTGCATCATGATTGTATTATTTCTAAATTATCAGGACACGTCATAAAGGTAAAAGCTGATAGGATATTTAGCTCTGAATTGTCCCTTCTTTGCCCTCAACCACCACCAGCTATACTTTTATCTTTGAGCTCTGTCCACTGCTTTTTTGCTGTTGCTTCTCTCAGAAACAGCTTGCACTTTTTTTTAATGTTGATGTGATGTGCTTCTTTAAAAATGTCAAGCTGGAAAATTTACATGTAGAAATAAACATTAAGTACCTCTAAGGCTTAATAACTATTTGGTCACATTCCCCAGCTTCCAGGGTGCTTACTACTATAACATTTTTGCTGAATAATTTCAAAGTACATCGGAACTGATTCTAATACCCATATTTTAGATTTGACTAGTACCTGTAATGAACCTGATAAAGAAGAAAAATACCCGAAGAAGCAGAAACAAAATATTCTTTCTCTGGAGTCCAAATATCCAGTATTTTTTTTTTAGCATATAAATAAGAAATTAGACTATACAAATAATTCTTTATGGTATCAACATTGATCAAACGTATCTTGTGCCTTTAAACGATACTTTAAACAGACTTTTTTTTTCCTAATTCAAGAACCTGAAGTTGCAATAGAAACAATTCAAATATCACCCATTTCAAATACCCTTCTCCTATCATTATTAACAATTTAAATAACCTACTAGCTTGTGAAATTTCTAAGAGACAAGAAAAAAATTTCTTCAGATAATCATAACAGAGAATGGAAATAATTCTTATCAGCATGTTTTCAGTGATAATAAGAGTGATGCTGAAAATTTGCCTCTCTTTCACCCAGTGTCCTGGACAATAAGGTAGAAATCACTAAATAGATAGGGAACATTTAAAAGGGAAAGTGATTAAGCATTTCTTTTCAAAGTCTGTAGGACAGTAATTATTCAAAACAGGAAGGATGCCTCAGATTTATAAACATAGAAATCAGTGTTAGCCAAAGCACACTGGTAAAGGGATTAAAAAATGACAACAAAACCGACTGCACAATATATATAACACCAGCATCAGAGCTGTAAAACATTTGATATATATTTATTTTTAATGATTTATAGAACAGTTCTGAAAAGGTATCAACTAAACAAACAGATGGAGGATATAGCTAAAAATTACCTATGGCTCCCAAAAGAGAGAAGTCTTGAAAGGAAGACTCATTTGTCTGTCCAGGGCTTTTGGTCTTATCATTTATTGATTTTCATTCAGCTTAAGAGAGTATTTTTTGTAAGTTTCCCTTGAAAACCACTTTAGATACACACATGATGCAACATGTTTGGCAAGGTATGTCCTTGAGTCGCACTGATATATCTGAACCTGAGTTGAGTTAGATGCAGACTGTTGTAAATATGGTGGAAAAAATCTACAAAAAGACTAAAGTTTTGCAAGATCTGAGTAAAAGTCCCTAACTAAGTGAGCTGTAATCATATCATAAGCTTATTAGAAGTATATTCTCCTTTGCTACCAGGAAGGAGCTGGAATAAATAATATTCTCTCCTGAAATGGAGAACTACAAAGAAAATTTGAAGGATTTCTCCCTCTAATCATCCATGGTTTAGCACTACAGGGAAAATATGTGAGGAATCTGACTGACTTGCTATTATAGAATACCTTAATATTATGAAAAAAAATTCTGAATCAACAAGACTTTAAAAAGCTATGTTTCTTACTATTATTGCATCTCTGAATTATAAAGACAAAAACGAAGTTAATTAAGCTGTGAAGAAAGTTTTCATAGTTCCTCCCAATATTCCTAAATCACACAGGAGAAAAAAAAATCCCTTATTTTCCAGTTAGGTTAAATTACTTCATTGGAAGATGAGGAAAAAAAAGTTAAAATCAATACACAACTCAAAATCTATGTTGATACTCTGTGGCCTTAAAAAAATTTGAATTTAGTTAGTACGGAAGTTCTACAGAGATTTCAAATCTAATTATCTTCTCCCCGACTTCAACACAAACAATGCACTTTCTGTAACATATAATGTCTATATTATCATCAAATATAACTTTACAGTACTTCTGATATTTATAAAATCTTTATGTTATTTGGCCACTGTTTAAGATGCATTTTCAGAATTTTGTGGGCATAAATTTGAGTGCTTTTAAAAAATATTTAAATTTTAGTTTGCTGTGGGGACATCTGCAAAAATAAAATTTTCTGATACATTCTTATTCTGAATTTTTATGTTCATGATTTTGTGAATCAAAAAATGCTACTTCTCTTTAAGGAACAGATAACCCTTTTGGGAGTGTCAGCAAATTTAGTAATTTATAGCAAGAAAACATTTAGTTAAATTACTGAATTAAACAATAACCTATCATCTGAAATGTTTTCATATGACATCATCTACAAAATAATTGAACTAACAAGGAAAGAAATTAATATAATTAAATGTTGAAAAGTCCTTACAATTTGTATTGTCCTGGTATGCCTTTAACTTTCTAGTTAGTTATTCTAGTGCATCAAATAGAACAAAGCTATACTGACACCAGTGTTTCATCCTTGTTATATCTAAATTCTGTCTCCTGAAAGAAGGATGCTTACCCACAGTAAATAGGTTCACAAGATCTATTCACTCAATGTATTTAAATGAACTCAATATTAAAAAGGAGAACAGTTTCTTCATGAAATTTTCTGACTGCTTATATACTTGACCTCCTCCAGGGTAAGTGCCTTTTCCCTCTGTTTTATTTGCATGAATATACAGCCAACCTTTTTAAGATTTTACATACATATCAGTACCCACAGGAAACATGTTCTGTCTGCTGACTTACTGAAAGGGCAGCTAGGCCTTTTTTACAGTGAAAAACAAATCAATGCTGAAAACAATGTATTGTTTTTTTTCAAAGAATAAATCATCATGAACAAAAAGCACCATTTTGCATACAGATTTGTCTGACAAGGATAGTTAAAAAACCAAAGCATTCTGCAGCATTCTAATACAAGACAAAAATCACTGCCTAAATTTTAACATATTCCAGGAATTCATAGAATTCCAATGTGCCCAATTCCTCCTCTCCAAGCTAACATTCCCTTTTTTCTGTTTCTTAGACCTGAACAAGTGCTGCTTGCACACAGTTTAAAAAGTCTCTGTAAAAAAAGAAGTTATTAGTGATAGCCTCTGAAAATAAACCAGAATTAACTTACTCTGCTGAAGCACATCATGAGCTGCATCACTTCTACATATCCTTAAACTCCTCCTTCTCAGTATATTTGTTCCTTGTTGGTTTTAATGGGAGAAGGTGGTGAATGGCACTCAGCACTGGACCAGCCAGAACTTCACTATTCATGACATAGCAGCTAATGGGACAGTAGAAAAGAGTTAGTTTGAATAATTTAATTAGGAAAAAAAAAAAAAGGGGGGGGGGGGAGACAAAATTATCTTGCAAAACAGAAGCAATATTTGATTCCCACCAACTTCTAGGTTTGAATTCCACCTATTTGTGAACACAGACTACTGCTGGTGAAACTGAAAGATTCATTCACTACACATTTCAGAATTAACTGTACAGAAATGGAACACAACTATTGAAGGGTAAACTAGATGAGTGAAATCTTAGGAAGATTACAGAACAGTTTAAAGATTTGAATCTTGTTAAACTCCGTATAGATCAAAATTATGAACATGAATTTATTGCTCAGCAGTCCAATAAGCTTCTAGTTTCTGAAAATCTTGCTAATCACTGCTGGCAAATTTAGAAACTAGAATCAACAAGAATGTTGATCCCAGTAGACTAAAGACCTGGCTACACCAATACATGCAGGGAATTTGATACACATATGACCTTCTGTATGTATGCAGAGGTGGACATTCCATTGCACTATAAATTATTGTTTTCAGATGCTTGCATAAACTAAGTTGATTTCTTAGTTTTTACAGCGTATCATGGTTTTTACTTAAAAACTTCTCCAGCTCCTTCCCTGTTGTGTCCTCCTTGTCCCCCCCAAATATTAATCTCCCATATTTCACCTCTTTTTTTGACAGAAAAGCAAGAAGAATTTTCCTGATTCAAAATGCCTTTCAGCTTATCTTAAGAAGAGAGACTTTAAAACACAAAACTGAATTTAGCAGAAACCGAACATCCTTTTATATTTTATAAAATGGAGACCTGCAAGTAAATTCAATTTGTGGTCAAAAGAGACACAATGTTTCCTTCAAATGCATGGTAGGATAGCTCAAAATGTCTGTAAAATGTGCTCAGTGATGCAAATACTTAAAACATTATCTACCGCCAGTAGCTGCACCACCGGCAGTAGATTACAAGTGCAGAAAATTTCTATCTACTATAGCAGAAAACTGACACTTTATACATGCTTAAAACTAGGCAGAAAAGCCTAGCAAACAGAGTAAAAGCATTTTTAAGAAATATAATGGTAAAAAACAGGTTTTAGATAAAAATTTTCATACACTATAAAAACTTTCTCACTGAGTTGGTGCCGATGAATAAAAACATTAAACAAAATTATGTTTACTATAGGTATTTACCTATCTCTGTAAGAATGGGCCTTTAAAACCTGAAAAAGAGACAATCTGAGATCTATAGGCTTGAAAGCAAGGGGACTGTGGAGAAGAGTCTAGCTCCCTCTTCCTCATTTTCTCCCAACAGGTACTTATACACATAACAAGATCCCCACTGAGCCTTCTCTTCTCCAGACTGAAAGTCCCAGTTCTCTCAGCCTCTCTTCATATGACATGCTCCAACCCCTTGATGAACTTTGTGGTGCTTCTATGGACTCACTCCAGGAAGTCCACATATTTCTCATACTGGAGAGCCCAGAAGTGGATATGGTACTCCAGATATGACATCACCAATGCTGAATACAGAGGAAAAGGATCATCTGCCTCAACCAGCTGGCAGTGCTCTTCCTAATGCAGCCCAGGATGCTGTTGGCTTTCTTTGCTGTGAGGGCGTTTTGCTGGCTTTTGTTCAACTTATTGTCCACCAGGACCCCAAAATCCCACTCTGCAGAGCTGCTTTCCATCCCCTTGGCCCCCAGCATGCACTGGCAGGACTTGGAACCGCCCTTGGTTGAACAGCATGAGATTCCTCTCTGCCCAGTTCACCAGCCTGTCCAGGTTCATCTGAATGGCTGCACAACCATTTGGTGTATAGTATTGTGTAGTAACTCCTCACCATTTCTGTATTGTCTGCAAATTTGCTGAGGATGCACTCTGACCCATCACCAGATTATTAACAAAGAGGTTGAACAGTACTGGCCCCAGTATCAATCCCTGGGGTACACACCAATTAGTGACTTGCCTCCAACTGAACTTTGTGCTCTAACATTATTCTTCAGCAATTAACATAAGAACTTTGGTTTGTTTGCTTCAAATCCATTATTTATATTTTTTCTTGGTTCAACAAATTCCATAAATATTAATACACATGCTATCAATTAATTAACTTGTGAGTACAATTTTTCTCTTTGACCATTTGCAGCCAAAAGAACTTTCTGCAGCAAAATGGAGATGAAATCTGAGTACTACAAAGCCTAAGAGCACATGGTTTTAAAATAGAGACTATCTAAAGCCAGGTTTAAGTCACTGTGACCTCAATCGGTGGCACTAATTTCTAAAGATGTTTTTATACTGTGTTATCTTTGTACTATTAAAAATACTATGCATATTTTATCACTATTTCCATTTTGACAGAACTAGGTCTCCATAGATGTGTACAGATCTGGAAGCAGAGTAAAAGTGTTTGAAAACAAACATCTCAAATGCTGGGCAGCATATAAAAGCTAAAACATTATAATTGTTTTTACCATTATTGGCCTTATATTATATAAGGAGGTTACGCTGGATTTTCTTTTTGATATTAGTATCACAACAGGAAGCCAAATTTGTAAGACCCTTTTCTTCTGAAAGCAAAGCTGCTGTTAAATTCTGTTATGAACCACTTTTTTTCCCTTAGAACTGCTAGTAAAGCATATGGGGAACATGCTTGAATTCTGACTCTATAAATTATAGGGCCCTTGCAATGAGACTGAAGAGTCTTACTATTCATAATCTCACATTTTAGTTCATTTAGTTCCTGCACAGTCACTGATGTATTTTTTAAGACCATTATCCAGAGGAATACTTGAAGTCATTGATATCACATCTCTGGTATCAGGAATTTCTGCAGGTAAGTTCAGGTGCTCCAACACCATCAAAGTCTACATCACTAGAGTTTTAACTCCATCAAGTGCCCTTTAGACCAAATAGATCTAAAAGTAAGCTCAATTAAAAAAAAATGACAAAACACCAGCAGTCACTGGACCTTCAGGTTGGGGATGTGAGGGAGAAATTAAGTAACAAGCTAAAAAATATCCTTATAAAAAAATATATTTTTTTTAATCCTCCATGCCTTAAGTGCTGTCAGGCAGCTCAGGAAGGACGAAACTCAGAAACTGGATTACGCTAGGTCAGCTCCTACAATACTAAGCAGAGTTCTGCTATCAAGGATGTACTACTCAAAAGGTCCTTCATCTAGCTCAAGGCATAGAGAATTTAATTTAGTTGACTCCAATGTATGCAATCAGCAGGGTAAAAGTAGTGTGTGAGCTATACTTCTGGAGCCAAGGTTGCCCAATAACTAGATTCATATTGTATAAATTGATTCCTTGCTATTTATAGATGTTAAGTGATGTGATCAATACTGTAGCATGCATTTTGCACATGTATCTAGCTGGGTGTTATTCTCTGCCCACTCAAAGTATTTATATCCATGTATGTACTAGATGGGTTGCAGTACTTCATTAAATGACTTAACACCTTAAAATGCTGTACATGCAAAAGCTGATGTTATTTTAAAGGAAATTAAATTCTCAGAAATGGCTATTCAAAACAAAGCCCACAAGAAAGTGTTTTTAAAATGTATGATGTTAGATATTTGCTTTGTAGATTATGTTCACCTTCAGTAAAACAAATATTCACTTACATTATTAAACATCAATTAAAAATTATAATGCAGTGGAATGTATTAAAACACCCAGATAGCTGCAAAATGTCTGTGGAAATTGTGACTGAAATATCTTACAATTTGAGAAGAAAAAACGAATTAAGTAACTTATGTTTTAAAAATTGTATACAAATACACAAAATACAAATTTGAGACAGATTAAAAAATAACACTGAAAAGAACATTGGTCATGTATAATACCTACTGAGATAGTTTTAAGTCTGTTTCTCTTTATTTGTAACGAAACTGTTGAAGCTCTTGCACCTAAAATTAGACTTCTTGTTTGAATCAAATCAAACCAGTTGTTTGAATTCTTGGCTGCGATGTCCTTTCAGCCTGCCCCTACACTGCACTCTTGTGAGCTAGTGTGGTAATGCAATAGCCCAACATGACTTGTTTCAATAGTGTGCGGTTTCTTCAATACAGAGATGCACAATGGGAAAGGAGTGACATAGCAGTTGCATGCATGGGAGAGAACTCCTTGGCCTTAATTTACGGCTGCTGGAGGATTCAGCAAGAAAAAATGATTTAACACACCTGCAAGCGTTCTTTTCTGAACTGGCACTGTAGATCAGGACTACTAAATATTTATTTTGCAAATAAAACTGACAGAAGAGAAAGCAGTTGGACAAGCTTTTAATATCATATTATGGTTCAATAATAATTATTCATAGAATAATCATGAAAAAAAGTATTTTCATTTTAAGTGGAAATAATCTGCTGTAACACATTATGCAATTCCATCTCTTGGCTGTAACACGAATCGAGTTATTCAACTTTTTCATTGCAACGTGTGTTTCTTGGCTTTAAGCAGATCTATGCTTATCCTGCCTATAATGACTGTGACCACATTAGTGCACTTCTGAACCAAATCTGGTGGACTGTACCAATAACCTGCTGGCCATTACCTGGATCATGCAGACATTTCCAATGTTATAATCAGTTGTGCTTATGTTTTTAAGGTAGCACCAGTAATCTTAAAATAATCTTTGAAAGCATTTAAATAATATGATATCTCTACCACTATGCCAGGAAATCAACATTTGGGAAGCCTGGGTAAGGCCATTCAGCTAGTTTTCAGTTATACAAAGTACATGCTTATTTGCATATGTGATGTTAGTAAAAACAAGTAGTGAGGAAAAGAGGAAAGGAATTGATGGAGGGTCATCTTAAACAGCTAGAACTACAATAGCAGTGATCCATAACCATATCTAACAGTGGAAACTCGAGCTGCAGTCCTTTCTGCAATGTCACTAATGGTTGCTGTGGAAATAACAATGTCATTAATCCAAAATTGAAAGCAGGGAGCATCTGGAGACTCAAAGCCCAGCCTGCAGCATCTCTAGTGTTAAGTTTCTACTGTTAAAATTTATTCACAGGATTGTATTTCTCACCCATAAATCATATTCTCTCAATCCTCTTTTCTGCCTCCCACCCAGCTGCACCTCCACCCACCCTACTTCAAGGCTATACTGTTTGTGCAAGGTAATGTTCATCGCTGCATATAGTAAAATGATTCTACCTTCTGTTACCCAACAGTGCTTCTTTTTCACTCCATATCATTAATAGTTAGTCATAGAGCTATTATTCATTCTCTGAACTCCTAAAATGAGATGTCACTGATAGATTTATATCCTTAGCAACTGCACATAATATGGAGAACTGTATTGTGCTAAGCTGTATCATCACATGTTCCCATTTCTGCTTGCAAATAGACTTTTGTTGTTGAAGAATGTGTGTCAACAACAGGCTTCAACAAGATCTTTCATACCACTTAATATTAAAAACATGTCTTTACCTCCCCAGCAATGTCACTAGTTTGAGTTACTGCAGTCTTTCAGCCCAAAAGTAGATCTCTCTCTGCCAGCTAGTACTAAGCTAGGTACCTATTAAGCCTTGGTTCTAGTATAAAAGCATACATATGCATATATATCTCTGGTTTTGTCTTAAATAATACTGCCTCTTTTTATGTAAAAGTATGGCAGATATGTTAAATTGCCTAAAATATTTAATCACATCACAGTGAAAATTATTCCTGTAAACACAAATGCTGCTTTTTATTTTAAATCTTCATATTTACCATATTTTACTCAAATTATTCACTATATTTTACTCAGTTTTACTCCACATGCACAGTAGGGAGTGCCCCAAATAGAAGAGGTAAGACTGTGAAATTCTTTATAGAAAATGAAATTGTTTCAATGGTCACAATTAAATTTTATATTTACTAGGAAAAAAGTGCAAGATATACAAGAACTTTAAAAAGTAGTGCACCTAACTTTAAATACATGCTTGCATTAGCATACTTCCGTATAATAGAGAAAGGGGTGTTGGAAGACTACCTTTGTTATACGAAGCATGAACTGGATTCAGTGAAGTCAGCTGTTCGTTCAACATAGACCCAGCCTGAACAGACCCTCTATCATCTATAATTTATCCCTTTCCTAAAAGAGTAACAATGTTCAGAAATGAGGAAAGTCATAAGGTCAGAGAATACTACAGCAGCAGGAATAAATACTTAGAAGCTGACATCTCTGTAAGTAAATTCTCCTTTCAATAAGGAAAATACATCTACTGTTCAAATCCCACGTCTTGTTTCTGGATGTTTTTTGGCCAATATTAGCAGCGGACTTCTTCCAATTCTACATTCCTTTTAGACTGACCCTGCTTTAAAGCACTACAAGGAAGCCAAAAAACCCAAACTTAATACAACTAATATCTCAGTACACAAGGGGAACTTTTGTTCATGCAGTACTATAGCAACATCTTGTTCCACACACAGACCTAGCAGGTATGACCTGCTTCCCTTTTTCATATATACAACCACGTTAAAAAAAACCCAAAAACAAAACAAAACAAAAAACCACACCTTTAAAAATCATTTATGCGGTTATTCATTACAAAATACTACCATTTTGCTCCATTTGCCCCTCTTTTTGTTATTCTTTGCCAGAACCTCACTTTCCTAAACCCTTCCAAGAGACATTCAGACCTACTGCATCTTACAGCCACAAATACTTTACCCCCAAACCAGACAGAAAGAATGATTTGAATTTTGAATAAGAGAGGTGAGAACTACAAGGACCACTGTTATTCCCTCAAGTTCCAAAGACAGCCAGAAAAGTCCATTACCCATTTTCTCCAAGGATATTATCAAGTCAGACAGCACAAGGAGGTTTTTTGTAGGTCTTGAGAAGGAAGGCAGAAATGGGGGAGCAGGTAAGGCAGTGTTTCTTGAGAAGCAGAGGGTAAAGTCAGGCTTCTGAAGGGATAGCAATAATAGCAATATGGGACTAAAATGTGTGGGAAAGTACTTAACACTTAAACCAGAGTGTGTCTGTATGTACTTTTTTTTTTAAAAACAAAAAAGATTAAATGACAGCGGGGACAAATTAAATAAATACAACTATCATTATTACATGCCACCCCTACCTCTATCAAAGAGATGTTCTCAGGTAAATTATGCACCTTCTATGCCAAGCTCTTCAAAAAGCTGCCTCTTCAATAATTGCCTAGAGAAAGTATGTTTTTGGCCTTGAGAGGGAGACAGTATTTTGCAACACCTTCAGCTGAATTTGTCTGTTGAACATAGATATATGTATATATTTCATGCATATATTCACACAGTTGCACACACACAGTTAGCAACTTTTCCTTTTCTTCCCTCCATTGAAACTGCTACTTTGAGTGTTAAAAAAGTCTCTCTTGTCAGTTATCTGTACTGAAAATAGAAAAAGATTGTTTTTATTAGCAAATACATTATTGTTATAATTGTATGCAGTTATCCATTCCTTTAGTTAGCTGTTATTGCCAATGGAGATGATTCTTAGTCTTTCCCCAGTGACGTTGTATTTGTCACTATTCTGGGCATTAATCCAAGTCCAAAGATAGGAATGAAAATTATAGGCTCTTCCTACATAGCTTTCCTTTTTAGCAACTTCATGCAGGCTCCATATTAACAACTTCTAACTTCTCTCAGATTTCTTCATACATAAGTCACTCTCCAAATGGATCAAAAGTGAAATAAATTCAGCTCTCTGCTATAAAGGAATTTATTCTTTAACTTCTTACTAAAAATACACTTCTTTTTTTCAAATTCAAATAATAATATTTTTTGTGGTTGTTTTCTTGTAACATTTTCTATAGTATCTATCGCATTAATATCTGAGGAAAAATATTAATCGGATTTTCTTCACAATAGTTCTGTAAAATGGAAAATACCATCATCCTCATTTTAGCAATAGGGAACTCATGCACAGAGAAAGTGCACTGCATGTTCAACATCATAAGAGAAGATTATGCTGAAAACAGGAATACCTTTCTGAAAATACAATCATCTTCTTCATTCCTAATTCTTTCAGTGTTTTGGAAAATATTGCTATATAGTCTTACAGCTGTTCCATGATGCTTAATAAATGGAATGCTGAATGCAACTTTTTGATTTGATCTTATTCATCATGCTACCTTAATGGGTAGGAGCCCCAGTCATGGGTCAGGATTCATTCTGCCAAATGTTAACAAACTAATGAGTTGGAAATGCTAAAAACACTAAGTATTAACTAGCAACAACAAAAAAAAGATAACCAAATTTAATTCACTCATAGTCTGAATTAATTGACAGCAAGTCTATTTTGAAGCAGGAGACAGAACTAAGGTGTCACTGATACCACCTGTCATTTATGCTTTGACACAGAAGAGATATTTGTAAGGGAGATCCAGATCTTACTGTTAATGGAAAATCTCTGTATTCGATTATATGGAGTCCCTACATAGCAGTAGGGGTATATTTGACTAAACATTGCTCTCCATGTGTTAACCAAATCCCTTGGATCATACTGAGTAGATATTTTAAAAGAGATTTACTATTTCACTGAACTTTAAATGGACATACTGGCAACACATTGGAAATCTGCTAGTTGGTTTTTTTTCTTTCCTCTTGAGACCCTTCCTCTTTCTTCACTTCCCTTTATTTATAATAACGAAAAAATAAGGAAACATATTTGCATGTAGCTCTTCAACCTCACTCTAAAATAAAATCAAGAACTGTTGCCACAAACTTCTTGGCTGCCTTTCACAATGAAATGTATTCATTTAGGGTTAAAATGAGCAATCAGATATGATTACAAATTGAATGGTGATTGGGAAGCCCTTAATCACCTAAGATAAAACCTTACGAGTGGCAAGTCAGAAAATACTTCTGAAAGAAAAATCTGAGAGGCTACAAACACAACCAAAAGAGAAATGTAGCATTTGTCATTAGCAAAACAGCATTTGACAAGCCCAGTTGCCTCCTACTGATTTTTGTCCTACCATTTTAAAAACATCACTTCCCACGGTCCATTTCTAGTTTCTCCCTCTTTCCTCCTTCCCCTTGTGGCAAAACAAAAACTACCTGTTCTTCTACTCCTTCTCAAAACACATCAGTCTTCCACTTACTAAACCCCTCCCAACCTGCATTACTGTAGAACCTACTACAGGACTTTACACATACAAACAATTCTGTCAGATATACAACAAAAACACACAAGAAGCAAAACAAAATGATCCATTACATCCTACAGGTGTATGTAATTGTTAGCTCTTATGCTATATTCATACAATAACATCGAGCATTTAGGAGTTACACCATTGACTTCACTTTGTCCAAGTTTTCATCATTAATATTACATCCATAAAACAGAATTTAAAATAACAAACAAGCAAAAGCTTATGTGAAGTTCACAGTTTCCAAAAGCATAGCAAAAATGTTCAGTCACTTGGTACATCATATATAAACTATAATCTGATTATTGCCTGTAACATTTTACACTGTAAACATCTTAAATACTTACGTAGCTTGATTCAAACACCAACTTTCTTCATCGGATTTGCAACATCTTATCTCCTCACCCTCTGCATAGAAACAAAGAGAAACATGAATTTGAAAATTATCAAGATTCATAAATGGACAAACAGTTGTAAGGGATGCCAACTTACTAAGATTGTTATGAACAAGCCAACAAAAGACAGAAGGAGTTTCACTAATCTCTGACACAATTATCACTTACTGTACTTAATTTTTGTCACGTTTTTATAATATGACACTCTCTTTTGAGAAAAAGAATTGGAACAGCACCGCTTGATTTTATTTTCCATCCCTGACAAATCTTTTTGAGCATGTCAAAATGCCCACAATGGATTCTGAATTCAGGCACTGTTTTCACCATTTGTTTTCAATTGTCGTTGTGTTTGTAGAAAACTTTTCCACTAGGGCCTGTATAAGCAGTAACTGAGGTGAGAACCCTGACACCGATTTCAGTCCTTACCAGATACCACCTACATTAAGGTACACATGTCGATAGCCTATAGGGGTTCGTTAGCGCGTCGCAGTACACAACTAAAAGAAGTCAAACATTGCCCCCTAGTGCCTGCAGGACAAAGCACATCGTTTACGAACAATTTTAACTTTGTATTTTAACAATACCGAGTCTTTCAATGGGAATTTGCAGCTGAAGCAGGGAGGATTGAGCTAATGCATAATTCCAAGGCCCAACAAAAAGCTGTGCTCCTTAACCCTTGCTGGGTGAGTTCACCACAATACAGCTCAGAAATTACCTGTATGAGTATATACCTGAGTAAGAACCACTCAGTTCTGCAAACAGGAATTAGAAACACTAGCAAAGAACTTCAGGAAAGAATTAATCTTGTGTATTAGGGATACAAGGGATATGCATATCAAAATATGAGGGAAAAGGGCCTTTTTATACTCAGAGTATATTGTGTTCTTAACTAGAAGAAAAATACTTAGTAAATTGACCTTAGTTTTCCAAACGAGCCCATAGCTTATCATATTAAAGGCAACATTTTTTAAGCTTCTACAAGTATACATTCAGTTCACCACCCACCTCAGAAATCACAGAAGAGATATTCCCTAAAAAGCAAGAGAATCATGCCATTGATTAGTATTTGTCTGAAGACATTCAAGGATTAAAGCACAGAAAAGCAAGGCCAAAACAGCAAGCGCTAGGAAGAAATTAATACAGTAACACTACTTTTAATCCTTTGAAACCAGAAGCACATAAGTAGAAATCAAAGCAACTTGGTTTATTTCTGTATAGGATCTGGTAAGGCACTGGAGAAACACTGTAGTAAAAGCTCTAGGACTGCACATGGCTTCACGTCTTCAGTGAATCACGAACATCCAGCAGAATACCAGCACTTGCAGTATCACTAGCTGTTGCTACAGTTCAGAAAAAGAACTGAAGCAAATAAGCTAACCAACTGGTAACCACAATGCCATTACACTCAGCATAAATCAAAACTATGCATGTAGCAAAGAAATTCAGCACACTTCACAAAAACACCCTTTATACATAAATATATATGTCAGCCAAACATGTCTCTGTGCCCTTAACCTTTTACTTTCTGAACACTGAATGCCTTTGGGCTGGCTGCTGGCTAGCATGTTATCAGTCACTTGCACCTTACTCTCTTGCCTCCAGGTCTCCTACTTGTCTTTATTATGTCTGTATTCTTTCATCTAAAATAATTCTATAGTACTATTTTTTTATGTCTATAATCCAGTAGTCAGAAAAGAAACTTCAATAAAAAGCCTGAAGATCCCACAGTTCAACTCCTCATGACAACACCCATTTATCTGATATTGCATATTCAGTAAGCAACCTATAATATACACTGTACATTATAATTCCTTTGAGCATTATCAGGACAGCAATCTCACCATCTAGGAAAAAAATAATTCTGACATTAAGGGCTTACGGTAACATAAACATGTATGAAGAAGAACAGAGACTGTTATAAAATAGAACTGTAAGATCCAGAATAAGAGGAAAAAGTAGATACTAAAAGCCAAAGCCTCTAATTGCATAAGCAGGATGAGCCAGCCTACTTAACACAAGGCTGTAGCCAAATACCATTGTCTCCATTTAGTCAACACTGAAGGGGCACAGAGTGACATAACTGAGTAAGCTGGTTTTATTATGGTGACAGCTTCAGGCAGCAACCTAAATCGGTTCTTATATGTCTTCATGAATTAAAATTGCTTTAATATTTTTTCCTGACAACTAGTCAACTTTCCGCACCAGCTACGAGCATAAAAATTTATCTGCTGAATATGAGGCATATTGAGATAATTTGTTTATACTTTTTTGGTAAACATGGCTGAAAACACTGAAAAAAATCTTACCTTGGCTTTTGAGAGACCAAAACCATTGCAGAAGAAACTGTAAAAATCTTCTCAAGAACATTCCTTTTCTACAAACCTGGCTGTTTGTGGAAAACAATGCCTGTTACCATTTACTTCCAGCTCCAGATAAACCCGATAATTTTGGCATGAAATAGCAAAGTAAAATGGGAGGAAAAAATTCTAAACTGACTGACACTTTACCTCACCAGTTTGTCTTTTCAGAATGTAACTCTTCAATCCCAACACTCTTCCAAATGGTTCCCAACTTCATTCCAACTTATCAAATCCTCAAGGATACAGACAGACCCCATTTCTCTCTTATGCCTTACTCACTGCTACCCAACCATGCAGTTTGTTCTTCTACATTCCTGGCACCAGGCTCAGTGAAAGCTGCCACACTTGCTCTGGGGGATAGAAGGGGAGGGGAAGATTTTTTTCCTACTTTCTCTTTCCCCAGATATTTTCTGCATGCCTGTAAGCAAAACGTGACAGGTTTTAGGCATTTGTTGAAAAGTTCTCTTTGTGAAAATTTCACAATTGAGTCACAGTTCAAAGTACCCTTTTTTAGGGTGGGTTTTTTCCCCCAATTTCAGATTTTATATTAAGTTCTGTATTAGAACTGTAGAAATTTCAAACTTTCCTATAATCTAACAGCCCTAGTAAAAAACGTTTGCAAACTTTGTACTGTTAAATCACTGCTCTGAATGCCCTCCTTCCTATGTTCAGGATCATAGTCTAGGGGTATGGAAAACAAGTTTCTTGTAGACCAGGCAATATCTTTAATCTTTCTCAAAATTTACAGATATCTGTGTACCCAACACTCAGATGGAGAGGCAATTAGTCAGGTGCAACGATCCCTGAGAAAGATTTACACCTACATTAATAACATAATTTTGATAACCATACTATATTGTGTCTTTATGTAGGCAACAAGTTTGAGACACATGGCATAACAAGTCACCACTATTGTTATGATTTGTAAGAAAGTCAGATCTATTCAGACTGAGGATGAAAGATTTTTTTCATGTGGCAAAGGGCCACACTTGGCCTGCTTTCTCCTACCCTTTCAAATCTGGTCAGGCAGCACAAAAGGAGATATCCAGACCTGCTACAGCAATACTTCAAGCAAATCCCAATTCTTAAAACTTCTCCTCACTCAAATTCTAACTCATAGTCAGGTAAACAATCAAGCAGACACAACTGCCTTCTGTTTTCAGCTTTGCTTTTTTCCCCAGTGTAGGTGGTCCAGCAGGTAAAAGTGTGATACTAACTTCAATCCTAAACACTTAGCTAAGTACAAGCACAGCCAGCTGCACTCACATGCTTTTCACTTAGAGTCATCTGAATATGAAGCAACCATTTATTCTCTTATTTATTTTCTCAATTATCGTAAATAATCGACAGTAGAGCTACTGGGAATCGAAAGCACGCAAAAGGGGAAAAAAGTCCAAGTTCCAAGAAGGGTGAATGAAACATTTAAGTAAGCAGATAACTAGTTCTTTCTGAGCTCATACAGTTTAGCTGTAAAGTTGTAGGGTGTAACACAGCAAGGCAGTTCCCAAGTCACAGCTTAGTACAGCTCTCTCACACCAGCATGCCTGCCCTCTGGGCTTCACTGGGGCTATTTTGAACCAGAAGAATTTTGGTTTTGATTTTCCCAGCTACAGAACCCATGAGTTAATGAGTTGGAGACAAATTATGAGTTTACATTTCAAACTTGCCATAAGAAAAATTCACTGAATCACAGAATCATTAAGGTTGGAAAAGACCTGTAAGATCATCAAGTCCAACCATCAACCCAACACCACCATGCCTGCTAAACCATGTCCTGCAGTTGCACATCAACACATCCCTTGAACACCTCCAGTGATGGTGATTCCACCACCTCTCTGGGCAGCCTGTTCCAGTGCTTCACCACTCTCTCAGTAAAGACGTTTTTCCTAATACACAGCCTAAACCGCCCCTGGTGCAACTCGAGGCCATTTCCTTTTGTCCTGTCGCTAGTCACCTGGGAGAAGAGACCAACACCCACCTCTCTGCAACCCCCTTTCAGGTAATTCATATGCAAAGCTTCAAATTCTCTTATTTAGCTGGGTTTGTGTGATTTAAATTGAATAAATAGTATATTTGTCACAACCAACTAGTAAGACAGATCCAGTTTGAGATTTTTTTTTCCCTCCAGATGCTTCTTTTGACTGCAACTGTGCAGGACTTGTTACACACTAAGCAGAAAATTTTCATTATCACGAAAGACTGAAGACCCAGGATCCACAATGAGAACCATCAGCAACAGGTTACCAACACTGCCTACGCAACAGTTATCACCTATATGTTTAAAGACTGTACGTTTCTCCAAAACTGATTATGGTAGCTAGAACTCATAGGAGAGGAAAACCTGTAATGGTAACTTCCAGCTCAATTGTTTAGCATTTGTCCACTAACTTCACAAAGACTGCAGGCCAGGTTAGAAGTCTTAGAGTGTAAACAAACATTTTCCTCAGATCATAATTCTTAAAAGTAGTTTCTCTAATGCTCTATATACTCCTCATGGAGACCAGGTGCTTGGTATTTATTAAGCTTGTCAACTAAGCAGACTGCTTACAGCTGTAATATTAGGAGGTTGCATCCCCCTGTAGTCCTGACCATCCTTGCAGGTATGGCTGATTAAGCTGGGCAGTTTTCATTCCATCTTGCTCAGACACATCACAAAGGCTCATTTCTCAGCGAAATCTTTTTTAAAAGTGGTCCATAATCACTCTTACCAGCAGACTATTAGGTATCTTACAGATAAATTACTTTACTGTTGAAAACAGGAGTTCTTTTTTAATATGTTTGCTTCATGGACAAAGACACTATTAAAAAGTAAAAGGTTACTGACCTTTTCAGGAAGGATTAACAAGTCTGACATTAAAGTATCATGCGATTATAACAATTATACCCTACAAAAAATGCTCTTTTTTTTGTTTGTTTGTTTTATTCATTTGTTTATAGAAAGAGATAAAAGGAAATGAAATCTCTCTTATGTTTGTCAATTCGCATCACATGGCTTTTCTTTTTCTAGGCCTGCTTTGAGTCTAATCTTTCTTACGTCTTGGATCTCATATGTTTTCAGATGATCTAGACCACATCCTTGGAGTATACAAAGAGCTAATAGTATTGAGTTTTCTCTGGGTTTTTTTAATGCCTTGTTTGCTTTAGTGTATCTAGTGTTTGTGAAAGATGACAGTGTTTTTATTGGCATTTAGAAATTTAGTTCTCAAGCAGTAACACTAGCAAAGCAAAAGCTGTAACAGTGCAGGCTTTTCCACAAAGCTTTGCCAACACAGCTCAGTGCCATCTCATCCTATTATTTATTATAGTTTCTACTACCTTGCCCAGTGGAGATGTCAAGCATACTGGTAGATAGTTTCCTGGATAATTCCAGGAGTCCTTTTAGGCAGTCATATTTCTGTAAGTCACCATTTTCCAATACCACTTAGTACCACTGATACTAAGCAAAAAATTAGCATTCCCCTTTCCCCAGCTACAAATTTATTTAGGATTCCAAGACGAATACATCTGATCATCCCAAATGATTATTGCTTATCTTTTCCGTTCACTCTATTGATAATTGAGTTTAAGGTATATTCTGTGTCTGGTTCTCCATATATGGGAAGAGGTCTGCTGTGGAATTCTTCCCAAGATACTCTCCAGTGAACAAAAAAACCTCCTTACTTTCTCTGTTCTGGTTTTATCATTATTGTTCTTCCCACCCAGCCTTGATTCTCTGTGGATCTTCAGGATTCTCTTGCAGGATTTCTACTCATGAATACTAAAGTTACTAATATCAACTCCTTTTTGCTGGTTGTTGCTCTAACTCATTTTAGCCTGCCTTAATGTGTTTCCATATTTCACGAAGATTTATGATCTTTTCTGTTTCCTTTTTTGGACACAACTTCCTTTGTGTCCTTCTTTTTGGAAGATAACTTCTTTTTTTTGTAATTGCCCCACCCCTGTGGTTTACGTGTGTTGGCATCCTTCAGAGCTTGGCCCTCCACCACAACCACAGGAGTAAACAATTGTACAAACTATCCTGCAGCAAACTGCCAAAGAACATAATGCAAACACTGGATTATGGACTTTCAGTGCACCCTGTAATTTTATTCACAATGTACCACTAGTCTCATTGCTAAGATTAAAACCAGTATTAAGCTTTCATACAATAACCACATCCCAAAGCACAGCAAGGAACACAGAGCAATCCAAGTGATGGAAGACTACTCTCATAGTACAGGAAAAAAAGCCTTTACACAATCTTTTGGGAAGTGCCAATTCCTTTCCTAATTCACTCCTAATACACTGAATTAAAGCTCTTAAGTTTACAAACATTGCTCAGAATTGTGCCAGTATGACTGATACAAGTAAAATTCTAGGACTCTTAAACGTTCAGGCACCGGCCCCATCACATATTAAGAGCTGCATAGTGGGAGCTTGACGTAATTTGTGTCAAATAAACACCTGAAGAATGTGTCTGATTAATAACAAGGACATACAGGAGAATGAGGTAACAAATACACACTCCAAACTGGAATTAAAACAAAATCGTAGAACTCAGAGGGACTATTGTAGAGCATGCGGGTGTTAGATAAAAAGGCTTTGTGAGGAAGTTGCTACAGTACTTAAACATAGAAAGTCTGGTATAATACTGTCATGAAAAGCTACTATACACTTTATTACACTCTGCTTTAAAACAGCTTAATTCCCGTTTTTTACACAGAATTCTTTGTACAGTCCAATAAAAAAAAAAATAATGTTGCCACTAAATCACAGGAACTTTCTTTTCACCTTAGGTCTCTGAAATTTTCTCTGCTGAGTCATGTCATCTGGCTGGCCACACAAGAATACATGTCAGCTTGTAGCTTGTCATGGAGTTGATTACAGATTTTTTTTGAAGGAGCTGAGGCTAATGTGCTTAAGCTATTGAGCAAAAATGTCATATATGCTCTTTATGTGCACTTTGTTCTCCATATTAAATCATATGCATCATAGATCTTTAAGGACAAAATTACTGATGCATGGCATATGCACTCCTTTAACCACTGCAGTGTACCCTAGCAAAGTATTATCAAATGTAAGAATTCTTAAGACTATAGAAAGGAAATGAGCGTGCTCTATTTTCTTCTGCTATTTAGTTGTCATCTCTCAGTGTTTTTTTCCCATAATGATCTAATCTTGTTGAAAATTTTGGGTCCACATTCTGTTGATGGGGCCCTCCAGTAACTGGAGTAAGTTCCCAAAGTTATTTGACTCTTGTAGACCCTAAATTTTACCTCCAGTAATACTTCAAAAAAATAATGACTCTCTCCAATTTTTTACATATTTTTAAGATGTGCATTTCTTTGTGTGGCTTGTTCTATGTTTTCAAAGCGTGTTTCTGCTGGAGACTGCCTGGTCTCAGCTCAAGATAATTGAGGTATCTACAGACTCCAAACTCGCAGCACTGTAATTTTGCAATTTTTAATTAGCTTGGCCTCTTCTTGTACTGTCACTGTAACCCCAGTATGTTCTTTATCAGACTTATTCCCGTTTTGCTGACTTAGCACTCCCTACAGTAGCTTGCCCTCCCTGAGGAGAAAAAACGCTGACTGCAGTAGCGAGGCCTCGTAAATGACATCGATACTGAAAAGCAACAATAAGCAACTGTGACACTGGAGCGGGTTTTTGCCACACACCCTGCAGAGAAAGTTCTCCTCCTGCATTCAGGATAAACAAGTATTTTGTAAATTCGGGGGTCTCATAAATACACGCCAGAAGTGCTTACTTTGTGGAAAGTTTCAAATAGAAGGCCGGCCGGAGGCGGGGCCGCCGCCCCCCTCACGCCCCGAGGCAGCGCCCGCCCGCGCGAGCAAGGCCCGGGCACTCCTCCCAGCACCTGACCCCGATTCAGCAGGTCTCTGTGCAGACACGGTGCCAGGCAGGGCGCGGGCCAGGCAGGCTCGTAAGCTCACGCCTTTCCAAAACCCGCGGAGCTGCCGCGGGACCCTTTCGAGCCCGCCTGAGAGGAAGCCGCGCTGCTGCCCGCCTGCCACCGCTCCCCGCCCCGCCCGGGAGGGGCAGCAGTGCCTGCCCGCCCGCCGCGCCTCTCTGCTGCCTCCCCTGCCTCTCCCGGAGCCCACAGGGCTGAGGCAGCCCGCAGCAGCTCAGCGGCGCTGTGAGGGGAGCGCCGCGCCTGCCCCGCGGCAGCCGGCTATGGAGCGCGGCGCGCCCGAGCCACTGCCGGCCGCTGCTCACCAGGTACCGGGGCTGAGATCAGCGGCGGCAGGGATGGGTGAGGTGGGACCCTCTCCGCGGCTCAGCGAGCCCGCCGGCATTCACCTGACTCCTCTTTACTTTCCTTGGCCCGTCATGGCGGGACGTTGAGAGAGGATGGGGGGTGTGAGCGTTTGAGGGGCGCTGCGGCCGGTTTTGGCGGGCTTCATAGCGACTAGCTGGGTGAAGCGTCCCGGGCGGGTCGGCGCTTCAGCCCGGCTCCCCGGCTGTGCTGACAGCAGCTACGGCCTTTTCCATCTCTGTTCAATTTCCCCCTAATTCGGGTGAGGAAGAAAGACTCATAGGTACCACGCAGGGCAAAAAATGCAACCTGAGGAGCTCCCCGGCTGTGCTGACAGCAACTACGGCTTTTTCCACCTCTGTTCAATTTCCCCCTAATTCGGGTGAGGGAGAAAGACTCATAGGTACCATGCAGGGAAGAAAATGCAACCTGAGGGGCTTTATTCTTGTGAGGTAGGGGAACTCTGGCGGCACTGCACAGCTAAAATTCAGTCCCGCTTGAGGACCAGAACTTGAGTGCCCTACCTCCTGGTGGGCCCACCGCTGTCAATACGACAGTGGGTGGCCCTGGCTGTCTCGTGGCCTGCAGCGGGTCCCTAGGAGAGGACACTACGAGAGGCAAACACATCCCATTCACCTTTTCTGCAGCCTTCCATGTTACATAGCTCGCTAGCATGCCTCCGAACAGGCATTCTCTCCCGTCTGTAGTCCAAGGGCACGTTCAAGAGCGCTAGTCTTCACACAGGAGCCATTTCACCCGTGTCACAATTTCTGTTGCCCTTTCTTGTCCTTTTTGCCCAATTCAAATGTGTGTCTTTCAAGTGAGGAAGGGACCAGGGTTCATGACAAGATTCTGAGCTGTACGATGCACATTGTGTTCATTTTCTTGTAACAACTGAAAAGAGGGAACTGGACTGTTGTAGTTCAGTGCAAATTCACATGTACTGTGCTGTAAGTAGCAGAGAGCATTAAAAATTCAGGAGAGGATGACAGTGATGCTTCTGCTGCTCAAATCAGTGGTGAAATAAAATGTAGCACCTGTAAGTCTAGATGAGAAACAGCTAAGGGAGAACGTTACCTATAAAAATGCACGTGATATGGAGAAGGTGTACTGAACAATGGTTGGTTGGTCTGTGATGATACAAAAATTTTTGAGACACCAAGTGGAAATATTTAATGGTAGATTCAGAACAAAGAAGAGTACCTGTCTCTTCATATGATGTATAATTAAGATGTGGCATTCATTGCCACATGACATTGCAGGTGCTGAAAGATATACATGGCCTCAAAAAAGGGCGAATTCAAGGAGCAATCCATTAAGGGATGTGATGCTCCAAGAACATATCTGCTTCGGGAAGTCGGGGCTATGCAAACTGATGAAAGCTGGGAAAGGAAAGTTATTTGCTATTTTTGCTATTTTTCATGTTCTTATTCTCTTCCCTAAGCACATTCCATGGCCACTCTCAGAAATGGGGTACCAGGTTATACTGGCCTTTGATCTGAGCCAGTATTACTCTTCTTATGTTAGTACTGCTTAAGGATTAAGGGTTCCACTCAAATATGTAGCCCTCCTTGAGGCACTCTTACACTTGTCAGCTTATACCACTATTTATAAATGACTTAGATTTATCTAAGATTATTAATAATTTAATTTTTTTCCAGAAGTATTAGTGACAAGCATCTGCTATCAGTACTATCTGCTGTATATGTTAAATAAGCTCCTGCATCCATGAAATAATGGGTTTATTTTCATTTTAAGTACACAATGTTTTGCTTTTGTAGCACACAGGCAGGCCTTTTCTTCATTAAATGCATGTTCCTCTTTTGAATTACATGACTTCATTTAAAATACTGGCCTTCTAATGAATGATTCTAAAATGTTCTCAAACAGCAGAGTGGTGAGCTGAGGAGAGGATCACTGCATGCTTATGAGGAAATGCTTTTTGAAGATAAGAACTTCAATTTTTGAAGCTACTGCCTACAAATTCTGCTTTGAACTTCGGTTTGTACCAGACCTTCCCACAGAAACTGTCTGGGACTGGCCAATTTTATAGTGTTGTTAACTGTTCGTAATGAACTAAACCATTGGATGACACAGAAATATTTAAAATGCTGGATAAAACCTTGAATTAGAACATCTTCAGATGTTGGCATACTTTACCAGAAACTCTCGAGATTTATTTCAATCCCCTGATTCAGGAGCATATTTTTACTGACCAGTTGTAGTAGCCAAAATATTTTCAAAAATACTTGATTCACATTTCTGCCTTTGGAACATGACTAAAAAGCTCTTTGTTTAACAGCCTACCTCTGACTTTATATACATTTCTGTCCTTCCACTTTTGGTTTTTTTTTTTCAGAGAAGAATTAATTACAGAAGATTATGGGTCAGACTTATACAGGAATTAGATGCCTAAAACCCCTTTGATTTCTCACTGAAAAAAATGGGATTTAGTTATCAAAATACCTCTACAAATCTGAGTCTATGACAGGTTTTTTTGGCCTTGAATAGACTATGTGTAAAATCCTTGTTCTCGCCTATTTTTCTCCTGTATAATTTTATCGTCTTCCTGAAATAGGTAGAAACAAATGACCAAACAGCCCTTGTTAGTAAGCCCAGGAATAAAGGAGGAAACAGTGATCTCGCATCAGCTGGATTTAACATTATCAACTCTATCATAGGATCAGGCATTATAGGTAAGTACACTTTTCTTCACTAACCTGTGTTCTGCATTGTTTATACATGCATGACTACCCAATTTGGAGAATAACACTGTCATCTTACTTGCTGCTGCTGTTCCTAAAGATTTTCTTCTCTATTTTTATTTGCTTACTATGCATAAATGCAGAGGTGTCAGCTGAGATCACGTCTCTCAGTGATAAATATCCTACAGCCTTTTTGCAATAATGATCAGAGAGAACCAGTTGGGCAGGTGCTGATGGAACTTCACACCTAGGCAACACTTTGTCCACTAAAAATGATCTTTCTGAGGTTATTAAGCATGCTGGTCCAATTTGAGAGATTGATAGCATTTTTTTAAATCTGAATTTTTCTTTATTTTGCTTGTCACAAATAAGTAGTTGGAAAGGTTCTTCTATAATCTCTCCTTTGCTTATTTACAGGATTGCCATATTCAATGAAGGAAGCTGGTTTTCCACTAGGAGTACTGCTTTTATTTGGGGTTGCCTATATCACAGGTACTCTAAAAGCAGTTTCTGTTGTAAAGTGAAAATTAGTCTTGCAATGTTTAGCTGGTCTTGAGCTTAATGAAACCTTAAACAAGTATATCTATGACAATAAAAATGACAAATTTTTTCCTTAGCTCACTAATCCCTTGAGCAGATTAGTAAAAGTAGAGAATTATACTGTACAACATATAAAGCTGCTTTTTGTGTGCATTTTATTTTCTTAAAGCCTAGTTTCTTACACTAGGTCAAGTTGACATTTGGAAGAATAGTTCTTATTTGTGCCTCATAATCACCTGTTTTAGTCCACTTTTTTTACCCTAATTAAGAGACTGATCCTTGAGTGGGTTGTATATCACTTTTTTAAATATACCACAGAATGAAAAACTTTGGTTGTACTATGATTTTGAATATTTTGTTTAATTATCATTCATCAAAAAAATAATGGGTTTACCTTCAAAAGTTTTGAAAGTTTTGGACAAGTTTTGAAATCACATGGTAAATAAACTTGAACATAAGTAAATACATTGGCATCAAAAGGAGAATTTTTGTAAAGACTCTGTGGATTCAAGTCTTGACAAACCAAGTCAACATGAGCGGCACAAATTTTGTTACCTGTATGCTGAGCAGCAGTTGATGCTTTTCATTGCTTAAAATACCTTTTTTTTTATTGCTTAAAATATCTTTTAAGGGTCTGCATAAATAATTGAGGTTTGACTGGAGAGCAATATAACATAACGAACATGTGCCTTATGAATGGAAAATATTCTCTATGGCTGATGGCCAAATACATTAATGAAATCATATCATAAACATAGCTGAGAAATTTCAGTTACTTTTTTGTAGGAAATCTGATTTGTCCTTTGCATTTCTAAGTATTTAAAGACTTTATAGCCACATTAAAGACTTTATATTCACAGAACCTGTGAATTAAACTCACCATTTTATTATGTTAAAGATATGGCTCAATATATCTTGCACAAGAAAATTATAACTATGTTTACAACTTGTTGACTTGTAGCGTTTAACGTCCAGGCTAAGTATGTAACATTAGCATTTATTTTCCATAATTTTTAATGAATAATTGGTGAATAGCTGTTATTTAGCAATTCTCACTGTATTTCATTTTGGGGGATGTTTTTGAATTATACTGGTTGTAGTCCTAGATTGACAGCCAAATACAATTTTAGGTCATTTAATGATAAATCTTTTTCAAGTTTTGTGGGTCTAAGATCCCTTGCTACAAAGACTTAGTATTTCTTGTACAAGATTAGCTCAGTATGCAACATAATTAATACTGAACACTTTTTGGTATCTCTGCTTTTGTCTGCTCCCAATTATAGCGTAAGTCAGTATATATTGTGTAAGAATTGCATAAGATCATGGGAATCTCTGGATTGGCTTTCACACTAACAAACGGTAGAAATCTCCTTTGTAAAGACTGTGAAAATTTCATCATTTTAGTCATTCCCAGAAGATAATAAAACACTGATACAGTTCGCAGAAAGGAACTGTTCCTATCTCAGCGTAGATTACAACCTAAGTGAAAGCCAGATGACGGATAGATGTGATCTAGCTACTATTTGTCAAGACATCTGCACTAAGGTAATACATTCTGTGCTGTAACTAATCTGGACTGGAAAATCCCATGGTGCTCAAATTAACATTAAAGATTAGCTTGACATAACAGCAATATTTCAAACGGTTCTTCATTAAAAAGTTGAGGTTCAATCTGGGAGTAATTCCACCTGTAACATCAGCTCTGCCTCAAGGCACATTGCTTCATGGTTTTCCAGATAAATCACTTCATGTGTGTTTTATTTTAAAAGTATCCAATAAAAATGTTTATAATATTTTTATTGTAAACAATGGAGAAGACACAAAATACTATGCGGCTTTATCTTTCACAAACTTAGATAAATAGCTGAGTAAAGTGATTGAGAGTTCTAGCACCATGATACAGGCAGTCCTCTCATTTTACCCCCTTTCAGGATATAATCAAATGCTCGATCCATTCAGGAGCCCTCTGCATTAATAATTGAATTTTCCTTTTTTTTGGTGCCTGTGACAGGTCTTGTTCCCTTTGACCATGCTGAAAACCAATGAAAATTAGTCTGTTTCTGCTGTCCCTAATTGGGAAAGCTAGAATTTCTTTCCAATATGAGCCTATAACTCCTGGTTTTGGTGGACTGAGATCCTTCGTGAGATTTTTCATCCCTGCTCTTCCCAGTGCCACTGTTTTCCTTTTTACAGACTTTTTTTTTAAGGAGTGAAAAAGATGAGCAGTAACCAACCACAAGTTGGTTCATACTGTCTTTAACAGTAATTTTATATTTTAACAGATTATTCCATTATATTACTGATCAAAGGAGGAAACCTCTGCAGTACCAACACCTATCAAGAGCTGGTCAGAAAAACATATGGTCTTGTAGGTTATCTAGTTCTTTCAACTCTTCAATTTTTATATCCATTTATTGGTAAGATCACATAAAAAATAAATGTTTAAGTTTTATAAATAACAAGCTTTTTCACATTATCTCATTCTTTCACTGGTTAAATATTAAGAACTCTGTAAAGAATATACTTATTTATATATACATATGTATGTTTACATATATACATATGCCTCTTTCCTATTAAAAAAAAAAATTAATATTACTTTGTGTGTTCTGAAGAATGACTGAGGAAGAATTCAATGCATTGGAGGACCAGAACAATAGAAATTAACTGAAATGTAATAGCAGAGAAATTCATGATCACGCACTTAAAAATTAATAACAAAAGTAGCTATGAGAAATAGCAAAGAAAAGATTCTGTTCTAGAATGAGTAACAGAGCACAGATTTTTCAAGAAGAAATAGTAAAAGAACAAACGGATATAATCTGGGCAGGAATTAAATAGACTGGAATTTTAAAATAAAGTAATATTCTGAATCTGTCCCCTACAGTAGTAATATAATTAAATCGAATCTTAAATAAGTTTGGTATTTTTACACATGGGGCTGCAAGAGGCGGTGACTTGAGATACCAAGAGTCTGGATTCGGTGACCACAGAGTCCCAGATCAAAATTCCTGCTTTGGGAATAATCAGTCTGAATTTATTACAGGTAGCTGAGATTTTTAAGACAGTCAAGTTACTGTTACTGCAGGCAAAAATTTTATACATGTTGACTTAAAAAAGAGTATAATAACTATTTCATAAAGAATATGGAAAAGAATTGTAAAGATTTCAGTCCCAGTGGAACTAGTTATGCATATATATGTGCTTGGATTTATTTCTATAAGTAGTGTTAATGACTTACAATTTCGCAACAGTGAATATTTATGCATTAGTTAAGGTCAATACCTATATGTATGCTGTCTGAATGGTGAAGACCACATGAGTATATAAATATGTTTTGTGTGTATGTATACACACACATGCACACATATACACACTTCCAGTGTAGCATAAGATAAGAATGAAATATGAATGCTAAGGCCACAGTTCTTGTTAATGAGAGGAAGGAATGGAAGTCCATATCTGATATCTTCATCTATTTTCTCCTCCTTTCTTCTGGTTTAAAGATCTTGCTAACTTTTTACATGAGCTAGGAAGTCCTGTGCATTTGATTGCAGGACTGATTATTAGACTAACACAGGAACTTTACGAAATAGAAACAAGAATTTGAAAATAAACTGACAAAGAATTGCTGTTAGAAACAAACAACTTTAAAAAGCCTTTTTTTCCTCTTCTGAAGTAAGTTGATATGGCAAGTCAGCACAACAGCCTTGCTTATCAGACTGGATTCTTGCTTAGGTTGTACCTGTTTAAAAAAAGAATAAATTATAAAGGGGCGCTTTAAAGAATTTTTTTAAATTTTGTTTTATACCTGAAACTTAGAAGTTGTTGGTGCTAACCAGAATTCATACAAAAGGGATAGTGCAATATAATCCTGAAGTCTACAAAATATGTATATTAAACATTTGTCAAATATTTCATATTTGACTTGTACTAACAAAAAATATTATTTTCTTTAAGCTATGATCAGTTACAACATAATAACAGGAGACACTTTAACTAAAGTTTTTCAGAGAATTCCTGGAGGTAAGATGCATTTAAAAAATTCAGAACGGGGAAAATGTATTGGATAGGAATATAGCAGAAGTATTAGGGATTAGCATCCTGTGTCAGTCTGAAGTCCTACCTGTTACTTTGCTTCTAAATTACTCTTAAATATAGTTCAAATTAAGAATTTCTGTATGCATATTTGTATGAGTGGTTTTTTGTGGTTTGTTTTTTTTTTAATAAGTCTTTCTCAAATGAAAACTATGAATCCTAGTCCTTGGTTGTCATTGGAGTCATTGTCAATGAAGAGACCACATGCTTCAATGAAATACTAAGCAAATAGGAGGAATCTTCCACAGTGGTATATTTACCTGGTCATCGTATTCTGTAATCTTTTTTAGATAATTCCTATAATAATCATTTGAATACTGAAACTGCACTTTATCTAGTGAAAAATTCAGGATGACTTGCAAATAATATAATGGATTTAATGCTTACTTAAGTGTATCTGTAATAGTTGGTCATGAACTGCATATGTAACTTTCCGTTCTCTTAAATATTCACTGTAAAACCAGATGTGGCATTTTGAGCTTTCTGACTCATGCAATTATTAACCTTCCTGTGCTGTAAGTTTTCACAGCAGAATCAGTGGAGCAATTTGTGTGCATGTTTGCCATCTACTTTAGCACAAAGCCAGCTAAGTTAAAACATTCTTCACTGGCAAATTAAACTAAAAAGAACATGTCTGCAATGAAGTGGAAATTAGTATTTGTATGAACTGTTTGATTTCTACAGGAGGACTATAATTTTCAGCAGGTGAAGCCTGCAAGGTGTGGATGCAGTTTTAACTGTCACACTCTTGTTCTGTGAATACCTGATCAGACTTATAGTGACAGTGAATATCTAATAATTGATATACAATATGACTTTTGTAATAGGAGGAATCCCCAGTATGGCACATCGTTTCACCTAGCTGGTAGAATGCCTGCCTGGAAAGAGGTGGGAAAGCATTATAATCTCCCAAAGAATAGGGGGAACTGAACACAGACTTTCCATGTCAATTGCCAGTCACTTTCCAGCCATAATTATTCAGCAAGCTTTCATTCAAGCCCATAATTCATGGTAGCCTGACTGAAATTGAGATATGTTTCATTTTAAGTTGTCATTGGCTTGAAAAAAACACCAGTTGTACAAATAAATCCCACTGAATATCCAGGGAATATTAGAACATTATTGTTGCTTTCACATGATAATCTGTATTTTGCAAGTGGAAGCCAGCTGACAGCAAGAAAGGAGGTGCTCAAAAGAAACCTCAAAATTAACTTATTTTAGGATCATCCTTTAAGAATTTCCTTATCTTCAACAGCACAGTAATTGATGGCAACAGGCAGTGTGAAAAAATCTTGAAAAGTAAATGGCAGAAAGAAGTAGTAGAATGTTTTACTTGCAGTCTGCCAGCATTGGCCTAGGCATGATGGAAGAAATTAATACTAATCTATAAATGCCAGACTTCCAAAGTTTGTTATAATATATCCCATATGTTATGCATTTGGTTTGAATTGGCAGAATTTTTGTGATTATGCACATGCTGTGTATGGCTTCCTCAAGGTTAGTTAATGCATAATCTTTATTTCAGTGTTACTTAGTTTGAATAAAGGGGATAAAAGCCTGGTGAATATCAGAGTTTGTTATTGATAGCCTTTCAAATGTAACTGATCTGTTCCTCATGTCAGTCTGTCAGAGGAATAAATTATTTTCTTTTTTGCTTTAGTTGGACCAGATAACGTGCTTACTGACCGTCACTTCATAATTCTTATTACCACCATCATCTTTACCTTGCCTATATCTTTATATCGAGACATAGCAAAACTGGGAAAGGTAAATCATAGTAGCAGTTGATTTTGGTTTACTTTTCTGTATGCCATTAGAAAATAAGTGCCAGTCATAACTTAATGTATTTGAACTCAACTACATCTGGCTAGAGCATGCTAAATATTTTAGAAGTTCAGACGGTCTTCTGTCCCAAGAAATATTGGAAAACTTGGAATAGTTTAAGCAAAACTTTGGTCTCCATATGAATCACTGGAATTTTTCCATCTACTGCTAGTAGAACTCAAATCTTGTAAAGCACTGGGTGATATAGGCCTGATCTTGAAATGCTGAGGACCGTTGATTAGAAATGTTTAAATGGGTATATCACTTAAAATTAGAAAAATAGTTGCAATTGGCTAGTTACTCAAAAAGAATAACAAATTAAAAGATGATGCTCTAGGACAAGCTTTCTAATTATAAATATTTGACATGTGATATTTAGAACTTTACTTGGTTGCTAATTACTCTTTTAAAAAGTACATTATGGTGCTAAGAGGACAATCTTTCAGCAGCTTAGTGACTGAATTAATGTTTTTACCTTTACAGGTATCTCTTGTTTCTCTGATTTTAACCATTGTCATCCTGATTATTGTGATGGTGAGAACAGTAACATTCAGTCCACAAGTGTGAGTATTCTTTACACTTGCCACAAAGTGAATTATTGATCATATGTAATCTGTTATTTCACTGTTATATATATCTGCATCGTTTTGGAACATGGCTGTTTTGGGAGAGACAGATAATTGAAAAAAATAAATCTGTATTAACAGTAATACGAAATGAACTGCTAAAACATACTTTATCCTCTTTTTTTTTTCCTCTGTTGCACATAAGCAAATTCAGAAAAAGTCTCAGAAAACCTACAGATTAATTGGAAATTGCGGGTGATAGTATTAATAGCAGGTGGCTTCTGAGTGGCCATGTGAGGTTGTCTGTCATTTGAGAAATCTTTAATTTTGTCCATTATTGTCAGGTGGCCTATATTTACAATCTTAAAATAGATAGTATCTTAGAAATATTTCTTTTTCTGTTAATATAATGATTTCATAATAAAAATTGAATTCAAATAATGAAAAGAAAAAAGAAAACACAATAATAAAAACTATCCTGTCATTTGAGAAAACAGCAATAAAAGCATGAAAAACTGTTTTCCAGCACTCATACTCTGAAAGTTGTATTTAACATTGGACATTGGGGCATTCTAGACAGTTTAGTATACATGAATATGTATTGTGGCAATATTTTTAGAATTATATTGCAAGAAAGTGTTATGAATCTGTTATCTTTCCTTTATGGCCTAGAAGGTCTGCCTTTTTCCTTATCCTTTAAATGTGAAGATATATTAATAAAGACAACAAACTCTGTTTCTGAATGTGCTGTTTTATTTATTGGAATAGTTTTAGATAGTATTTCTAATGTTTCTGTAAGAAGTGGATTCTTCCACCATGATTGTTTCAGCAGTGTTACGCATAATTGTTCATTTGTCTTACTACTGTGATACGTGGGTTAATTGCAGGGCATTCATGTTTAATGCTAGGAAGATGCCTAGAATAACAGTTGTACCAGATGGTGTTGTCTATCATCCATAAAATGCTGCACTCAGAACAGTGTGGGACCTCCCCCCCCCCCCAGTCTTTCTGAAGCAACATGTTTTTCATACTGTGTGTTAAAGGGGTATTTGGAAGGGTAATCTCAAAATCCCCTGTCAAAAAAGCAAGAAGCGATATATAATGGTTACTGATGACCTTGTTACTATGGCAACATTTCTTCTCAACAGTTGTGATGCAGTGAAAATTATGGAATGCATGGCTTTATTTTTTCTTACAATAAGTAATGTTGGGTTTTGAGTGATTCTTGAAGTTTTACTTTTTAATTCATTAGAGACTTCCATTTTTGCCTTTACACTTCTTGTTTTCAAAAATGCATCTGGCCAGTTGATAAACTATTAATCAGAATTTTTTGCCTCACGAACATTCTACCAATGTCTATTTTTACTATTTGTATTTTTCAGTTAGAAATAGACATATACTTTAGTTATTAAAACCCTCTCCTAATATTTTGTTAATGGTATAATGGTATGCCATCTCTTTTTTTTGCAATGAGAATAAAAAACACTAATATATTTTCATATGGGTCCCACCATAGTATTATAAGAAGTGAAACAAGTAAATAACACATTTACTGTGGATCCTTATTAAAATAAAATAGGAGTTGAAGTTTTCAAAGAGATTTTAAAAAATCACGATTATGAAATGCTGTCCTCATGTATGTCATATAGGAAAAGAATTTGTACAATCCTAGATAAAGGCTTGATGGGGCTAAGAGAGAATATTTAATCCCTACCATTGTTACATGGCAGAACTTGTCACTGATGACAGGTGATTGTCTAGTTTGTTCTTGGCAATTCCATGATTTCCCATTCCAGTTCTTAACTAGCCTTTTCTTATGAATTCTTCCTAAATGTGTATCGTATATCTCTTTTACTGCATTTCATGTTGATTGGTTCTTGGCCTAACCACAGTGGATATGGACAGCAAACTGTTCATTCTTTTTCAATGCTTAAAAAACACCTGTAAAGAGCTGTAACTTGTCCCCCTTTGGTGATCTTTTCTATAAACTAAACAAACACAGTTCCTTTAATGTTTCTCTTCTTGTCATTTCCTGTGCTACTGATCATTCTCAATGGCTGCCTTCAGTTCTCTGTAAATGAAAGTGATATTGTGGTGCCCCAACTGCCTGTGGTATTCCCATTGAGGAGCAGAGAAGAAAGACTGAAGAAGAAGAAGACTTACCTACAAAGTGTCTTGAGGTCCCTTTCAACTGTATCTTCTGGGGATTGCCATGCTCCTCTTTATGTAACCTAGTTTGATGTTTGCCTCTTTGGAAAATAGCATGACATTGTGGACATGCTTGGAGTTTGCAGTCTAACAGAAGCACCAAGCCCTTCTCTGCAGAACTGTGAGCTGGTGATTTTTCCTTTCTTTTACTCTGTTCTCATGAAGTTTGGGGTTTTTCTGATTGTTCCCCCCACCCTCTTCTCGTGAAGCCTTTTTTCCCCCTGCATAACTGTAGAATTTGTCATTACAGAATTGAATACTGCTTTATCAGATGATTTCTCCATTTATCAACATATTAATGATTCTTCTTTTTTCACCCTATTCTCTAGCATGCTTGTGTTAACTGCGCATTTCATGCTTTCTGTTAAGGATGCTTCTTACTTTTTGTTCCATTATTCAAGTTACTGTTGTATGCATTCAAAAGTGCTGGACTTAGGTCAGGTTCCACTGGAATCCTGTTTGGATATCTTCCCACTTCGATAATTACTCTCTGAGTAGTAATCAGTTCTCACTTACCTTTAGATTTTTCAAAGTGAAGATTGCTTCCCTCTGAGAGGTACAAGAAGATTATCTGGGGATGATAAAACTGTCTTTTTGCTTAAATGCAATCCATGTTCTAGTTGAAAATTATATCTATTATTTGGACAAAAGGGAATATTATCTTTCCTAGAAACTTTCTGCAATGTGTGAGACCATCAGTGAAACGACGTTATTACTGTTTTTAATGATTTGCTGTACTTGAAACTGTAGGCTGAAAAACAGCACTTGTAAGTCTTTGGAGTGTTGCATTTTTATTTTATTTTTTTTAGTTGCTTTGGGAGTAGAGTGGGTTGTTCAGGGACGTTATAGGAATGTTATTTTCTTGTTAGTTCTCAGGAAAAAAAAAGTATTTATGATGAGGGATTATTTAGTTTAATTTATTTCCTTTTATGACAAATATGAAACTGAGGTACTTTTTTTCAGTTTGGTTTTTCATTAATATCATCCATATGATTATTGTTGCCTGAAGCACATAATGAACCTGTGGATAAAATCCAGTGTCCTGGACCTAGAGTTTACTCTCAGTAGTTTAAGATGTTGGATAAAAATACATTTTGATGATCTGTTCTTTACTTTATTTCCACCTGCTTATAGCTGGGTATTTTTCTACTGTGATCAAAAACAAAAGGTTAGAATTATCTCAAACTGTAAATGTGCTGTATGTTAATGCTGCATAAAATAACTTCATGCTTCAAAGCTGAAACTAACGTTCATTGCTGTAAAAAGAAATATTTTATGTAGCTTATAAAGATGGATCATTTTAATGTGGTGTTCTTTTGGAAAGAATGTCATGATGTCAGTGTCTGCATAATACATAAATCCCTAGGAAAAATTTCAAGAGCATCTGCTACACATAAATAGGATGTGAGAATTACTCAACTGGCAGCTGATCACAGGGATGAAACACCAAGTGTTCAGGAAAATAACTTGAAAGTAGAAAGCTGAATCTTTCCTTCATATAAATAATACAATAGTAAGCAAAAATAAACTTTAATGTGTGATAAAATTAAAAAAATAAAACTAAGCTACTGTATATTTACAGAACTGCTAAGTAGTTCATTAAGGAAGATAGAGGAGTTAAAGCAGCTGTAACTAAGTGGGACTGACATATACCTTTGCCTCGTCTGTGTTCTTTAACAATGAAGATTACTTTGATTAATATAAAATTCAAGGAAGATGTGAGCATTACTAGTTTTCTTTCCATTATATTGATTGAAGTTATATTCACCATCTATAAACTTTTTCAGATTCTTTAAATTTCTAAAGTTTAAAAAAAAAAAACTAAAAAGGTATTTTACCTTAGAATAGAATTGAATTGAAATTTTACAATTAATTTCCTAAATGTCTAAATCATTGAAATAAACCTGAATTAATCTGCCATGTGTTCCTGAATTATTTTGATAACTGCCAGTTTGCACCTAGACTTGGCAGTTTGTCATGTATCTTCAATCCGAAACAATGGAAATATTTTGCTCATTCCAACATGTAGCTCCCCTGTCAAACATATGATTTTGCTTCCTCTCTGGAAGTTAACTTTGTTTTCAGTCAGTATTTCATACCTGCAAGCTGGGTTGAGATCAGGGATGTATGTTACTCTTGTCCTACTTAAAGATATTTTGCTTCTGATGCACTCTGTTGCTGTATTATATTTGGCAGCATTTCTACATAAATGACAGAAAACATTTTTGCATAGCATGGATCTTAAGATGGAGAATATTATACAGAAAATGTTTTACAAGAAATAGAAGTTATGCGGTTTTAGACTGCCAAACAAATTTGCCCAACTCTTGCTCATGATCTGGATGTGAAGTGCCTTTTACCCCATTAGGAGGTCTTAACCTTTGCCTGGTTCATTTGTTCTTTTCATTTTCCCCTGTTCTTATGTAGATAGACACAAATATTTTCAAAACCTTTTTAAACTCACTAGCATGTTTATTATGCTATACTGTCCCTTAAGTATACTGAAGACTGAGTAGAGTTTTATTTTCTTAACATCTAGGCTTTCATTGCTAGGTTTCACTACCTTGCTATGGGCAGTTCTTGTTAGTCTGTCTTGCTGTTATCTTTCTTTCAGCTGAGACTTTCTCCTGTCTGGCATCTCTCTTGGAACGTCTTTTCGTTCGATCTTTTATTATTTTTGTTCTAAGAATCGCAGTTATATTACATCTCAGCTTTTACTTTGTGTTACAACTTCTACTATATATGATAGCCAGTACAGCTCTCAACAAATGCATTTAGTTTCACAGATGTATTTCTTCTGTTAACTTTCATTGTGTTTCATCTGACTACTTCTCCTTCTCCAGCATGAAAAAAACTTTGTGTTCATGCAGGCATAGCCTGTGTTTTTATACACTGAGTGAGGAGCAGTAAGCTATCTGTTTTTGTCATTCATGGATATTCGCAGCTACTGCTATTCTTGTATGAGCAGCAGTTAAAATCTTCCGCTAACAATTCCTAACAAGAATGTAGGTCAAACTGGTCAGAACCAAGGTCCTTCTCAAAAAAAAAAAAAACCCAAAAAAACCCAAAACCCATCTTGAACAGTAGCAGCAGGATTGAAAAAGCAGAACAGGTACAGTGTTAGCTGGGATTCTTGTCATAAACTCTTTCAGCCTATGTATGCATCTGCCTACACAGACGCACGTATTTATATGAATATATGTATGTTTACCTTGACACTTGATATTTCCATTAGGTGCCCTTTGTCTTGTGAGTCATTTTAAGTGATTATTCACTGTATGGCTCTTCTGTAAATAACAGCTACTGTTTCCTGACACAATTTTCTTTTCCAGTCTGAAGTCTTATTTTATATAGACACTTTCATGCCACCTGCACCCTCTTCCAGGATTTTTGCATAAGTCTGTATGTCCTGCAGACTGGACTTGGGGGTGATCTGTTGTTGATATGGTCAGAACTCTAGAGCTATTGACTCTTAGTTCTAAACGTTCAGAAATGAAATTTCTTACTGGGTTGCTTTCACTTCTTAGTTTACATATCACATCTGTGTGACACCCCTCTATTCCCAAGGTATGAAAATGTTTTTCAAAACACATGCAGCAGTATATGACTTACTGTAAGAAAAAGTCATATACTGTTGCATATGTCATATGTACCAATGTGCATTGTATGACATTGCAATCTGCTGGTAGTGTTCAAATCATGGATCTGAAATTCTTCCTGCATTCCACAAGTAGAATGGAAGGAATTTATCTTCTTATGCTGCTAAATAAGCAGGATTTTGTTATTTTGGATTTTTTTTCCCCCAAATAATACTCCTAATCTGATTTGTCATTCATCCATAAAGCAAAGCTATATTTTGGTCTGTTGCATATTGTTAGTGCATAAGCTAACACTATGCAGCGGGAAGACTAGCTCCTGTGTTGCTTTTTTCTTTAATTGATTATTTGGCCACTTTATTCAAACTGTTTCAACTGAAATTCACATGCTTTCTACATTCCATTTTTTTAATCCCTATTTGTAGGAGCTTATAATACAGCTGTACTGTTGCACAGGATGTAGCATTTTCACAGAAATTAGATGTGTTTCAGACAAAAGCATTCTTTATTTCTGTGCATTTAAAAATATTTTGGTTTATAGGGTATTAGATAATCTAAGTGTTAATTTATTAATAGAAAAGAGGGTAAGGAGACATTCACAAATTCTGTTGTCAAAGGATAATATAAACCAAATTTTCATTCTGTGTGTTTGATATCAAAGCTAACCTCTAGTGGTTACATAATGGAACAGTTGTAATGTTAGCTTTCTAATTTCTATTTTTATTTTGGAATATTATTGATTTTTCTTTCCAATCAGATATTAATGTTTTCCTGAAAAATAATACATTCAAAATTATTAATATGAATTGTCCACAAACATCTCTAGAAATTTGATATCAGTGGCATGAAGTTAAGGGAAGCTACTCTATAAGGAACTACAGCAGCTCTAGCAGGTCGGAACTCCTATTTCACAAGACAAATGCCAGATATCTCTATTTCATCCACAGTATTTGTTACATCTACATGCTGAGTCTGAGAATATTTTAGGAGGGCCATATTCAGCTGCTTAAGACTAGAAGCAGTATGTTACAGTAGTCAAGAAAATATGCTGCATCTAAGGACAAAAAACTGAACTTGATTTTGATGCTCAGGTTCTGTTCACTTCAAAGTTAAGCTTGGCAACCACAGCTTAAGAGCTGAAAAGGTTCTCTAAGTCTGAACTGAATGTGCATTAGATGCTGTAAATATGTTTTTTTAATATAGAAAAGGAAGGACTGACTATTTGAGCTCTCAAGAAATAGTAAGATACGAGTTCTAAAAGGGGAAACAGCAACATCTTTTTTGTCTTTTTTTTCTTTTTAGGGGGTGGGAGTGGAGTTTAAACATTTGAAAGCAATGAAGCCTAGCACAGCATATGCCACTATGGCTGTCAAAACTAGCTAGTTGTCACCAGATAGAGGGAGAGACAAAGCTGCCATTGTTACCTTCATAGAGCTGGTGTGAGTGCCATACTGCTTTCTAGGGCAGTAGGAAAATAGCAGCTAAGGCCTCAGGTGGCAGCAGTTTTTTCTCTAAATAAAAACAGAGCAATCAAAGTTAGCAGCAGCCAACTTTTTAAGGGCAAGCTTCTTTATACTGTTCCTTTGTCTGTGCTTTAATACTACAACTATAATGTTCAACTGGCTTGTGAATGTCATTTGATATTTTTAGCAAATTGTAGTTCTGGAAAAGGATGTTTCATGTCCTTCTCCTTTCCTTCATTTTGGCTCTTTATTCAGAGAGGAAGTTCATGTATCAAATGGATTTTCATAAAGCTTGCTGATCGTTTTCTGTGGTGCTCCTCTAAGAATTACAATTACCACAAGTCCAAAATTGTGGGCATATCTTAGAGGAGCAGATGTGGGGGATATTACATTATTGCCTGATTATAAAAATCTCCATATACTCTCTTACACTTTGTTTTATCACTCCTTTGGGAACTAGCAGAATCCCTTTACTATGAGGAACAGCTGGAACAGGTGTAAAGAAAGGCAAACTGCCTCACTTGATGTGTAGCCTAGGAATAAAGTATCTCTAGAATGCATGTATTACATGTGCAAATTCAAAGGAAGAAATTGCCTCTAAATAGTCAGAAGAGATTTTGGGTTGAGATAACCTTAGTCAGAATCAGTAACAGCTTTTACTTTCCCTATTGCTGTTTCTTGGTATATGATGACTTGAAGAGTTTATTTACAAGACTGGTCACTGAAACAGGCTGACATTTTTGGCTGTAAAAAAAAAAATGGTTACAGAAATACTTTAGTCAAAACAAGGGAGGTGAGAATGGTATCTCCCTAGTTTCAACTTACTGTTGATGAACACTGTGGTCTACCTCAGAGAGTTCTGGAGGTCTGACTAGCAGTTCTGTATTACAGCAGAGTATTTTATATTACTTTTAATAACTGATAGGTGAAAAGAGGATAATCTAGTAAAACAAATATCTGTTTTAGACCTAAATCAGAAAATGCATGGATATTTGCAAAATCAAATGCAGTACAAGCCGTTGGGGTGATGTCATTTGGTAAGTAATTTTTTTTTGTATTTTCAATATTCAGATCAACTGTAATAAATTAATTTATTTAATATTTTGGACCTAGAAATTGCATATTTTTAATTGTATTTTTTTATATTCATATTAAACTGGTTTAGAAAAAAATGAAGTTGACTTTGAGTCATCCATAGGTGAATTTGGTTGTTACAGTTTAAGACATTATCCCCATCCATTGCCCACCTGGCCGTAGAGGCTATTGCCACTGTAGCAGAGACAGTGGTATGGCATGTGAATCCAGCTCAGTTGTCCAGGTCATCTTAAAACACTTGCACTGATAGGGTTAGTCTAATTGATAAACTGAGGAAGCTGTGATCATTCTGCATTCTCTTGGATAACCTCTAACAGAAAAATTTTAGACTGCAGCGTATACGTTTGCAGAGAGTGCCTGTTGCTTCCCATTTCTCACAATGAACGATTCAGGTGAGTCTCAACTTGTCTCTGTTATCCTCATTCTAAAATCTCTTTCTGCCTGGAGGATCTGGTATATTACTTCTTGTTTACACTGTGATAATCTGAGGCCTCCCAAATGCTTGCTGCAGCCTAAAATGGATGTCATAGGAAGTCTGAAGGTAGCAAATGGCTCTGCAGATTTAAAAAAAAAAAATCTCAAAACTGCTATTGGGTTCTTAAGCAAAAGAAGAGCAGGAAGAGGAAATAGAGGTGGAATGGAGGTGGGGAGGGTGGGAAATGGTGTGGCATTTCAGGGTAATGTAATCAGAATCATCTCAGGATGAATATAAACCTTCATCAAATCAAATAAGTAAGTAAAAGTTCAAGCCATTTATCTTTGCCACTTGTTGCAGGATTAATGTTTGTATTTAATAATGAATAGATTCAAACTGTGCTGTGTCTCCTACCTTGGAATATATACTCCGTAAATTTATTTTATATGCATATATGCATGAATTCATACATTTGCTTCAACTGTTATGTGTGTTTCAGCATTCATCTGCAACCATAACAGCTTTTTAATATATGGGTCTCTGGAAGAACCCACATTAAAGAAGTGGTCTCGAGTCACACATGTTTCTGTCTCACTCGCTGTTGTTATCAGTGTAGTGTTTGCTGCATGTGGATATATGACTTTTACAGGATACACAGAAGGTAAACTACTCGATGCCTCAATTTTGGTGCTTGCTGTAATCCTTACATTTCCGCCTTTGTGTCTAACTTTTGCTGTTAATATCTTCATTATTATAAAAATGCCAAAATCATACTATGTTTGGACAGAAATAGTTAGGACATTCCTTGTAGTTACCCAACAACCAAAACAGGATACAAAGATATCAGCTACATGCTAACAGGTGTCAGATTCCCAAGGATAAGCCTCACTGGTGAAAGTTCCCTTTGAATACTTCCATAATCAAAATACTTCTGAATTCTAAACATCTATAATTTAGCCACATGGTCCATTAGCAGAGAGCAGTAAGAACAAAAATTGCCTTGATTTTCCTACAGGGTGCTTGGCATATATTTCTGTACGTTCTCCTGTACCTTTTCCTGTCTGTGCATCGCAGCTCTGACTTAGAAATCTATTTCCTATCTTTACAACAGCTGTTCTGCTGTAACTAATCCTACTGTCACCTCTGTGTGTATATGAATATACATATATGTATAAATACATATAATCAATGCTACATCATACTATTTAACATCATTTTGTTGAAGTGGAAAAGGCGCTTTCAGAAGAGCAAGCCATAAATTTGAGTGCATTAGCTTCTTCAGGAAAAATACTCATTTCATAAGCAAGCAGCAGATTTTCTGTTATTTAATAGTGCTGTTCCAAATCGTAGGAGAAGGCTTCCAAGCTTTTGCCTTTCCTGATGAGCAGCAGCATGTAGTTGAGAAGAGAACTGTAAGATGAGGTTTACTGGTTGATCTGTCCTCCCTTTTTCCTGCCCCCAGTGCTGTTTATGTGGAATAACTTACTGTGCTAGATGCAACTGTAGCTAGACTAAGTGCAAACTGGCTGAGGTACAGAAAGCTCTGACTGCAGCTATCCCTCAGCATACGACTCTACTGAAGCAGGTTCCATCTTACCTTCTGTCTCCCCTGTTGAATACTTTTGGCTGTTTTGTCTAAAGTACACCTCATTGCTTCTTCAGTGCCATTGTGATCCTAAAAGTAGTAAATCATATGACAGTAGAGTAATTGGGTAACAAGACTTGGTAGATCATCTGATCACTGTCTTGCAGTGTCTCTTGTGCCTCAGAAACCATTATTACAGATTCTTTTCGGTAAATACTAAGCAAGATGATGATTTGAATTCTCTAGCAATGCTTTTGCTGTTAGATGTAAGAAGATTCACTAGGTAATAATCTATATGTTTATAATGGGCTTTCAGGATCAGAATATTTGAAATTCTTCACTACAGCTTACCAGCTATGAGTAGATACTATCAGGGAAATGCAGTTCTCCAGAGGTAACTCCCTGGTCTTCCTTGTGTAATTGTTGTTGTTCTAGGAATTACATTTTTAAAGGAAATGTATCTTTTATATACAAGCTTTCTTTTTGAATCTGTCATATATTTATTTAAACAAACACCAGCATCTCGTACAAAATCTGTGCTAAGGTGAAGATAACAGATGACAAACTCTAATGCGTATATGTTAAAAGATGTTTGAAAGTTAAATGCTACTTGAAATAAAAACACTGCTACTAGCAGGATAAGGTGAAAGTTCCTCCTGGATGTAATTTGTGACTGCAACTACAGTTTCTTGGTATGTGTCAGGAGAGGGGATCAGAACGTCTCAATTACTCCAGTAACTCCAGTAACTTACACTTCAGTTTGCAAATAGGCAAATGACATGAAGTTCAAACTAATTGATGTTTTGCTATGCCTCAGGAGATATATTTGAAAACTACTGTAGAGATGACAACCTTGCTACATTTGGAAGGTTTTGTTATGGAGTTACTGTAATTCTGACCTTCCCCCTTGAATGTTTTGTGACCAGAGAGGTAAGAATTTATTGCATTCTCCCTTTAACAATGTCGATATACATTAATAATATTCTCACATTATTAATACGTATTGTAGATGAAGTCAATGGTTGATCTGTAATAAATATTAGCATATCCTATCCTGCTGCATGCAATGAGTATGCGGTACTAGTTGTACTGTTTAGATTCTGGTAATATAATGTTGCATTACATTTATTATAGTATTATCCAACATCATACTAATAATTACTTAATAATATCAGGGCTGCTTAAAATTCCAAGTTTGGCATAAATGTCACTGTTGTTATGTTGACAATAGCTGAAAATAGCATATTTATCATGCTTACTAGTTTTGCTTTGTGGAAGTGTCTCCATCTAGGAAATCCATCTGTTCAATAAATAATTGCAAGTGGTTTTTGTTCTGTAGTGGCCAAATGAGAAGAAAGTAAATATACCCTAAATCCTGCAGATGTAACTAAGTCAGTCTTGCAAGTGTTCTGCAATTTTAGTAATGCTTGTTATGAGTTATTTCTGCAAGCGGATGAAGATGTTTTCTTGAAGCAAGATAGGTAAAGTTCAGTCAGTGTATTCTCACCCATTCTTTCAGTTTCCTAAGGGTAGAAGATTTGGAATAAACTGTTTGTTAACATAAAGAACAAAAACAAGGTTTAAAACTGTGGTTCTGTTTCAGGTGATTGCCAATGTGTTTTTCCATGGGAACCTCTCAACAGTTTTCCATATTATTGTGACAGTAGCTATCATTGCTGTGGCGACTGGTGTATCATTAGTGTATGATTGCCTTGGAATAGTTTTAGAGCTAAATGTAAGTGAACCTATATACTCTTTTATTTAATAAATCACTTTTTTATAAAACAGAACTCTGAAAAATCCATAGCTCTACTGAAAATCTTATGTAATTCAACATAGTAGTCAGTAGAAATGTTAGTAGGAAAAAAGGGAATTATTCAACTGGATAATTAAAGGAGGAAGGAAGTTCAAGAAGTAAAGTTCATATGGGTGGGGAAGGCTTTTAGAACAGTTCTGGAGATATGGCAAGTGGCTGTGACTTACCAAATGTATTTAAACTGCAGTGGAAATCACTAAAATACTCATCCTAACTGTATTGCAGGACTGAATCTAGCATTTCTTTCTCTAATCCCTGCTTCTGATGAAGTTGGCAAATTACTAAACTCTGGGGCAGATCCTAACGACTGCCTTGTGCCAAAGGGGCAAAAAGCAAAGTGGCGGGGGTGGGGTGGGGGTAAGAAAGAAAGAACTAGTAGTAGTGAGACCGCAGAGATAGTGACGGGAATTTTTCCCTGCTTTGGGCTTAACAGGGAGCAAAACTGAGTAATTTCGTAACCTGAGTGTACAGTTTTTAGGAGGAAACTGCTTTGTTTGCCAGTAAACATTCCTGTGTCTGATACACCTCGTAGAAGAGATGAGGCTTGCCAGGCAGGCCACACAAGGCACTTACTGACTTGAACCAGTTTTAACACGTTTATGTAACCTTTTTGGTTGGCTGGAACTGCCATGTAGTCTACTGGAGTCCTAGACTTACTAGTTAGCATAGTAGACTTACCAGATTAAATCAGTCTGTTTTGGCACAGAATGTACATTTAATCAAAGGAAATCTTAAAAAAATAAAAAATAAAAAAATTCCAATCTACATTTATGGTAAACATTGTTTGTCCTAACAGTTTACCTTCAGTTTCAGGTCAGCTACTTTTAATAAATCAAATGTGGAAATATGCTTCAGGATATAAAAGTTAGAAGGTAGAGAAAACATTTTAAAGGCAGCCTTTGCTTCTATAAAGAAGTATTTTAGAATTGCCTCCTTATGTCCCTGTCCATGCATTCATTGACAATTTCAAGCCATATATTGCATGCTTATCTAAAACCGATGGAACAAAATGGAGGGAGTTGTTCTTTATGCTACGTGATACATGTACTTATACATACGTTATAATACATGTGCACTGTTCTGATCCACAGTGTAGTTTATCTGCTAACCGAGCAGTAATGAGTGATTTTGTAGCAGTGGTTTAGCAGGTCATGCTTGCACTAATTATATAACAGGTCTGCATATTCAGATAAGCTATCCAATTACCCTCTGTTTAAAATAATTACCTACATAGTTTTTTCCTCAGTTAATTCTTTCCAAATTATAACTAGCTCAAAATAAACAATATTCCTATTGGTTTGGTCAGGATGCATGTTTGGATAAAAATTTCTCATTCATGGCATCTGGTGGTAATTTCTTTTCCATCTTTTTTCACCTCTATTTTTACATTACAAGTGCAGAAAATTCACCTCTGTGTGTGTGTATATACACACCAATAAAAGTATTTAAATGTGTGCGTGCATACACACATGCCTATTCTGGCCAAATACCCGAATACTGCTACAATGAACCTAATTAACTATGTGTGCCCATATATGTCTATATATGTAAATGTGTTCTACATTTATTATATGCTATAATATGTTAAGAATACATTTACACCAGAGAACTGCCAGTGAGTCTTTCTAGCATGAGTAAATATGTGTGATTCCTATTTGGAATTGTTTTAAAATAATCACTCAAAAGCAAACATTCCATCAATGCAATATCTTTACCTAGAGAGGCCTAAGCAATTACTCAATAGTCAGGCTGATAGCTTGGTTCAGTTACAAACAGAAGTTGAGAACCAGGCATTTGAGTGGGTAGCTCATCGCTTGTGGGGTTTGTTTTCCTTTTTAAGAGAGAATTTGACAATACCACTGTACGTATTTATTGGATGTAATTGTTGTGCTTAGAAAGATTGTTCAGTCTTGATTTCCACCGGTAGATAAAAATGAATAGGCAGAGTCTCTACATCTGAAAGAAAGATGATCAATCTTCTCAGCAGGCTTTCTGTCCGGCAGAAGACCTGTCATTTGGCTCTTCACCTCAGATGGCATTTGCTACTGTTTCTCTGACTCTGCTTACTTTTTCCCTGCTTTCTGGTTTTAAAACAAAACACAAGCCATGGTGTTTGCCCTGTGGTAATTCCCCAGGGAAACCATTCAGTCATATGGAAGTCAAGAGTCGTGGGATTCTGCTGTGCTATTCTTTTACTGGGATGCTGATTTGTGTTGCTTCACATACTTAAGAGTCTCTGTTTTTATGAAGAAGATACTTTGTGTGTGTACCTATTTTTGATGTCTGTACTGATCATTGTTAACAGGTTCTACCATAAAAACATACATAAGTTTAAACAAACAATGATGCAAAGATACTCAGTAGGCTGTATTACTACCTCACCATAATTAAGTTGAAACACAGTGTTTATTAAGTATGTGACTAAATGTTCAAAACTTCTGCATAAAAATGCTCTCTTTTGGCATGTAACTCATATGTTAATCTGCAGTGGCTTTCCTATAAAAAGCATTTAAGCAGGCGTTTTTTATCTGTCCCTATCTAAGAGAGTATTTGAAGAGGAGCTGAATTTTTAATAATGGGGGGGGAGGTTCTACTCTCTGCTTTCATCGGGAAGTCAACCTAAATCAGGTCATAAATGATGTAGAATTTGATCAGAATTCTTTAAACTGCTACATGATGTTTGCACTTGTTTTTTCTTTAAGGCAGTATTATATCTAGACTCCTACATGGAATGATCTTAAATATTTTCAGTCAGTTACAGTATTGCAGAACTATTATGTTTGGACTTTCACTGTACTTCTGAAGCTGAGAAACTTCTGCTAATCAGATTTAATAGTACTTGCAACATAAAATATTACTCTGTATCGGCAAAGCAAAAGCATTTAAATAAATCTGAATTATTTCAAGTAGTTCTACAGAAATTTTTGCAAGTAATTTGTGATTTTGAAAAGAAATTTTTCCATATAGCAACACTGGAAAAGGCCTCTATTCTCTGGCTTTACTGTTGCATCAATCTAATCACAACCATTTAAAAATTTAGGTTTTTGTTCTTCACATCTAAATATATGTGCTTATGAGGGTTTTTTCTATTGTTGTTTCCCACACACAGGGAGTTCTGAGTGCTACCCCACTTGTTTTTATCATCCCAACAGCGTGTTATCTAAGGCTGTCCAAAGAGCGATGGAACCATTCAGATAACCTCATATCCTGCCTGATTCTTGCTGTCGGTGTGCTAGTGATGACAGTTGGGTTTGTTTTGACTATCTTGCATCCCCAGGAATGCAGCCATGGAAAAGAAATGTTCTACTGCTTCCCTAGTAATGTTTCTTTTCACAACAGTACACTTCCACCATAGGTAGCACGCCAGTCTCCAGACTAGATCAGGTACATCTTGCAGCAAGCCATACGTGCCAGTTTAAAGGATAGTGGAACAAAGAGCTTTTGTGTTTTAATATGCACTAAGAATTTTAAACTGTGTAACTGTATTTACGTACTTGGTTTTATGCTGCCATCTTTTTCCAGATAAGACTTAAGTTTTAGCTGTTGAAACAAATTCTCAGAGGTGCCTTTCAGTAGGCATTGCTTGAATAACTTGCAAACCTATCAAAAAAGGCTGCATTTTTTTAACTTAGTCTTCAATGCTGTTTAAAAGCTATAAATGAAATGTTTAGGAATGTAAACATCTCCTGTGTTTCATTGCTGTCATTCAGTTTTTATTTATTTTATAATCTTTTAACGTATATTTATTAGCACACTATAGTATCGGGATTTGTTCGAAGTCCTGGGAAAAAAGTATGTCTGGGTTTCTCTCTGTGTATTAAACTTCTGATGTTAAATTGAAAGACCCCTATTAATTCTGTCTTTGATTTTGCAATAACTGTCCTTTAGTGCTGAAAGCATCCCTTGTACTGGCTGTTGAGTCAAGGGCAATTTTGTATTCTGACTGAACTGTAACTGATACAATTCAACTGTAACTGTTACAATTTATGGTCTGCTAATTAAAAGACTTTGCATGAATAAATCCACATAGGGGAATTTAAAAAGATTCAAGCAGACAGTCTTCGTAAAAAAATTTCAGGATTGACAGAGAAGAAAATGACACGCACAACAAACACATCTTACACTTATAAACCTATTTATTATTTCTGAAACTGGATTGAAACATCGCTATATGCCAGGCATGTACAGCTTGAGCAAGTTCTGTAAGAAAACATTCTAAACTTGGTTATCATTCTAGTCCTCTGATTCTTTTCAATATATGGCTATTGATTTTGTCATGGTTAGTTAAATTTTGGTGATTTGTTATGTTCTCTAAAATTCATCTAACATTAAGATTCATATATACATCTATGTATATATATGTACATATATGCATATATAAAAATACATACACACACATATGCCTGTAGAGTATGAGTAATTTGAAGTTGAGAATGAGCAATATGAGTATCCTCTGTATCAGTGCTGGGATTTTCAAAATGTTTTGTTATCAAATTAAACTGTGTACTTCGAGTTAGTTTTTGCATTATTGTAATCATTGTAGTTCCTTTTGCAAACAATTTCTTGACAACTAGATGTATAATGCTACTCTATTTTTATGCTGCTAAATGAGGTGTTGATGGTTTTTGTCTTCAGTTCATCCTGCATGAGAAAGCGATTTCATTCAAGACTTCTAGTTAAATAGATCTTCAAAAAAGGGTCACTTGATGATGATAATACTCATAACACACTTAAAAGCAGTACTTTCATAATAAATGTTTTAAGTATTGTTGGGGTTTTGCGGGTGGTGGTGGGTTTTTATTTGTTTCTTTTTAAGTTGTAAAGCTATTGGAGAGAACTGGGAGTGTTATTCTGCTTCAATTTCCCTACACAGTGTCAACTTCGCGCGTGATAGTTTATCTGCTGTCCAGGTACCTGGAGAATAATTTTTAACCAGTTTAGATCCAGCAATAGCTGATTTCGTCTTAGCTGTGACACTGGATGTATTCCCTTTCTTCTATGCCAAATGGAGTTAAATAATATTTCCTCGTGACAGCTGATGAGATCTTTCTGATGAATCAGAAATCTCTCATGAGCTTTTCGGTTCTTTTTTTTCTGATTTTTTTTTAATGTCTTTTGTTGAAGTATGTTACCCTGTTTCAAGTATTAATTATAAGCTACCCTTGCTTTAGAGGATCAATGGAATGGTTTATAGGATGTATTGTAGTATTGCCTGTTCAACTTGAAGATTCTACTGAGGCTATGTCAATATTAAATCATGTTTATGTGTCCTTTATGAAGGACATGTCTTTCTGTGCCTTTCTACTTTATAAATGCAGATTTAAAGAAAATTTGTTTCTTGATGCTTTGTGATTTGAAAAGTGTAAAATCTGAGGTAGTAAAGGTTAGTTAAATGTTTTCATTGCTGATAAAGCTTCTTTTGCTCTTAAAAGTTTCTTTTGCTAAAACTAATTGCATTCATGTAATCATATGCTCAGTGGTTCTCATTCATGGATTTGCCAGGTGGCGATGGGGCCATAAGTATACTGAAAAAGGAAAGTCAGACATCATGGATGCCAGAATTTAAAGTTAACTGCTATTTGGCTAATGGCTCTATACAAGCTATGTTTCCTTCCTTTCCAGTATTACATAGTGTAACTTACTTTCATTGAAATGGAAAATAATAATAACCTGCTATATGCTTTCTTAAGACCTAGGAGGTCTGAATACAGAAAGAAGCACCTTTTCATTTCATAATAAAAATTGTGATAGTCAGTGTTTTTTGGAAACAGTTAAAATAGAGTTGTAGCTATCATGAGAAGCGATACAGAAAGGATTTAAGCATATAAAACTAAGACTGTTATAAATATGACAGTAGGTAAGTCTTGATGCAATAGAAAAGAAAGATACGTAAACTTAAAAGGAAACATTACCATAAAGAACGTAGAGCCACACTAAAGTATTATGAGCAAATATACTTAATTTAAGCTTCAGACAGAGGTGTCTTTCTGTGACTAAAAAAATAAGGCAAAAGCAGCAATTTATAATCTGGTAGTTTTAACAGAGCTCACTGAGAATGAATGAAAACTAGTGACTACCTGTGTTACAGAATCACAGAATGGCCCAGATGGAGAACTGTTGTGTGCTCATGAGAGAGCAAATGCTTTCAAAGGCATCACTATTGGACAACTTTTGCACTGAAGAGTATACTTCAGATTTGTAGTTATAAAGCAGGTTTTGTTGGTAAGCTAGAGGTATTTAGCATTGCTTAACTACTGAACAAATCACAACCTCTGGCTCTTTATATTTCAGCATGATAAAGTTTTCTTTTTCATCTCAGTGTCTTTTCAGATTTTTAACTTGACCTGTTAACAGTGCAGACTGGGTTTTGTTCTAGCTTTGTAAAATCCATCGGGATGCTCTCATTGTCCTCAGCATGTGCAGGATCTCACCACTACCATAGTACTTCAAGCAGACGTGCACTGCGCACAGAAGTGGAAGGAATGCTGGAACTCCAAAAGTTCTGTGATAACAGGACTTCACTGAGTCCAGGCGGAGGGAGAACAGCAATGTTCCACAAGCACTTGCTGGCAGGGTTTTCACATCGAAAGCTGGTAGTGTGACTCACTATTTCTTCCAAGTTCCTCTCTTCAGCTGAGAAGGTATTTCAGGATACCAGATGTACAATCACCATTCTTACAGGAGCTAAGCAGACAATGTCTACCTTTCTAAAGCAGTGTGCTTCTTATCAATCACAGACTTCCACACATTCACAAAGTATTTTTTCTCTGAAAGCTTGTCAGATGAACAAACCCCATGTACTATGGTGGACTCCCTAGCGAATTTTCCTTCCTCCTCAAGTTTCTCTGTGGAGGGGGGGCCAGAATGGGTCAGGTTTGCTAAATGGACATAATTCTATATATTTTTCACACACAAAATTTTTATCTCTCATATCACACACATTATCTGGATCTGATACGGGAAGGATATCTATCTATTTAGTAGAGAAACTATTTAGTATTTGTGACTCAGGAGCAAACAAAACTTAAATGTAGTGTGAGGATTTATTTGGACTCCATCTGGTGTGAACACTGAATAGAAGTTAGGGAGAAAGACAAAAACGTGGCAGACTAAGCAAATGTATTGTGAGTGCAAAACATGAGATTGAACACATCCCCACAGCAGGAAGGAGGGAGAAATCAAAAAACAAACATAATGCACAGAAGGTTTATATTTTTATAGTAGTTCTGTTACATGGCGATCTAATTTTAAAAAGCAATTCTTGAGTTTCCGCCTAGAAACTGTGTTGCAGTTTTTTTTTTAGAATTGGCATAAATTTTTTTTAGAATTGGCATAAATTCTACAAAGTAAGGGATTTGAATTCAGGCCAGCGAAGGAAATAAGTAGAAGCTTTCCAGTTTCTGTCATTCAGTGGTATTGCAGAAGATAAGATTCAGGTATATACTTAGTACAAATTCAACATTTGACTCAAAACTCTTCATAGAGAGAAATTAGATTATTCCTCTTTCTGCTTATTTTTCTGTTCCCTCCTAGCTAAATGTTGATTCTAGGTGCTTCATAAGACAATACCATATGGAAAAACTATAGTTGCTGTGTAGAATTCCAAAATCACATGCAGCAGGGATTCAAGGAAAACTTCAGGAAGGTCTGAATTTTCACATGTTGTCTCCTAAAGGAGACAGTGGCCACTAAACACTGGAAATTCCCAATAAAATTCATGGACTTACTGAATTCATACAAGTACTGCAGTAATGAGCTGAAGACAAAAAGAAAGTTAGAAACTAAATGAAAATGACTGTTAGACACTCTAGGAATAAATTACAGATGTCATGCTGTAAAACCTGCGTTAGGTGGGATCATGCAAATCCGCTTTCAATGGGAAGCTTATGTCTGCCACAAAATGTACACTTGGCAGACTCAGCTGTAGCAAGTAGAAAGCTCTATACTGAAATAATTCCACACAGCCTGCTCCAGTTACCTCCTATTTTCCTTTGACTGTTCAGTGGTGTCCTTTGTCTTGATGGCAGCGGAAAAACTGAGGGTGATACTGCTGTCTTGCCAAGGTGGTATGTTGTGCGTATCTCTCACAACTTTTGTTTCTAGAGGCAGGGGCTATCTTATTTTTTTCTGTATTCATATACTGCTTAGTGCAGTGGCTTCTGATTGATGACAGGGCCTCCTGGGTGCTGTAGTAACATAAGCAGTAATTATACTTTGGCCATATTGTGCTGTTTCTCTATCAATATATTTTGTCCCTATCATGAATGAGTAACATATATATGTCAGTGGGTGACAGAGGGTCCCTTTGCTTTTATTTTTGGTTCAAATATTTTTTGGGGAAAAAAGGCTTAGAAGATGTCTCCATACTTGGTTCACTGCATTTTGTGGCTCTTCTGAAAAGGACACAGGTGTCAAATACCTTATTTATGTAGCCAAAGTGGTTAGTAGTTATTCTAGTTTTTGTAGTGCTGCATGAGAACTCTTGTGACAAAGCAGTACCCTGCCTATTATACAGAATATGTTCAAATGCAGGGCAGTCCTAGCCATCTTGGAACACTAGTTAGCTCATCGAAAGAGGCATGGCTGGGGTCATGTGATATTTGATGAATTGACAGCTTTCCAATTTTGGCCTTCTTTCATATCAACTCATTTGAAAAGATAATTTTGAGGGCAAAAGACAAGTATTTTCTACTAAAGCCAAAACTGACTGCTGGGATAAAATTTAAATGATTAAGATAGACTCTACAGGGCAAAAAAGTTACATGATTACAGGGGCTTACATTTAAAACTCCCTTATACTGAGCACTAGCTTTTTCCTTTCATCCTACCTTTGTATATCATAGAAAAGAAATGTTTCTAATGAACTTCAGCAAGTTTCAGGCTCTTTTGTATCATATTGCAAGAGATGTGTTAGCTGAGAAGAGGCAAATATATGTATCTTCCTATGCTGTTTGACTGAAGAAGTCACGTGACTAGGCACTGACCAAAAAAACCCCAAACCCACAAACGGAAAAGAGGTGATAAAACGTGACCATATTTAAACAATGTTCAGGTCACATAAATTCACTTCTGCTCATTTGCTCCTTTTCTTTCCATGTCTTCTCTGTTTTATTTTTTCACAGAAAGTATTGTCTGTCTTTTGAATCAGGACCTTTTATATCCCAGCTCAGTCCTCTGATGTGTGAAGCACAGTCTTTTCTCTTCCATCTATTTTTCTTTACATTAAAATTCTTGGCATTGGCCTACTACAGAATAATAGATGTCTTAAAATAACATGAGTTTTAACAGAAGGATTATTACCTTCCCAGGACTATGTAGCTAGCTGTCTTCTGGAGAAGAGATAAATCCCTAAAATTAAATTTTGAAGGAGGTAAGATATAAGACAATACCATAACACAGAGTTTTGCAGCATTTTAAATTAGCGGTATGCTGACACCAAACATTTGTAACAGTGCTAGTCTGTGTGCAGTATGAGACAAATGATGCTCTTAGACTCCATTCATATATTTAACAGTATATATTAAATCTGTTCCCATCCAATGACTGGGCAGTGGGATGAAAAACAAGATTGTTTCTTCTAAGACAGTAATTTTTAAACTATACAAAAAGATTATGGTATAGTCCATTTTGTGCAGAAATCTGATTATGAAAGAACAGTTTATAGCGTGCTGGTCCTTCCAGAGACTTCATAAACCATCATGAAGCCTGCTTGGAGAGGTGGGACAAGTTTGAAGTTACCCAGTTATCATAGGATAATTGACATTTTCAATCTTTCAGAAATCAGGTGTAATTTAATCATAGGATGACTGACATTTTCAGTTTTTCAGAAATTAGATGTAATTTAATCCAGGTTTTATAAAAGAAGGGTAGGCCTCAATGGTGACATGCAAATATATAATTGGTGGCATATCAAATCATTGCTGGTAGGCTCTGTTGGACTTGTCTCAGCTGTGGGAAAAGCATGTGGACGCAGCAGCCTTAACCCAGCATGTTGGAGAGAGGAAGGGGAGCTAGACTCTAGAGGTGTGAAGCACCGCCAGCTTTCTTAATTTACGTTCAGCTACAAAAGCAGTAGGAATTGTAATTCCTCCCTTTAGGCCTGTGTTTCAATTCTGTTGCATTAAGTGGTTTACGGGGCGCTGTGATAGGAAAAGACTATGAGAGTGAGTGAGCTGGGTCAGTATTCTAACTTTATAGGTAGACAAAGGAGAATGTGAGAAGCTTTGACAGAGGGAATGGTGTAGCTGTCGATCCTGTGGATGCTGCAGGTGCACTGGAGACCCATGCCATTATACTTCAAGGAGAAGTTGCTCATTGTGCGACTGGACAAGAGACCCTATTTCATTTCTTCCACATGCAAAATACAGATAGCGTGGCACAGGAAGCTTGTTACTTTAAGGACTGATACTTTTATCTGCTTTCTGGATATATCCAATCTTGTATTGCCTAAGAATACCAAGGGTAAAGATACTAACAATTCTGCTTGCTGTAAAATAAATTCTAGCTTTTGGAAGTGATTTAATCACCTCTGTCTACTCTGAAGTCCACTACAACTATTGACTAAAAAGTCAGAGAAATGCAGAAAGATGCAAGGAAACTTGAAACTAGTCTTTCACTTTGGTAGCATCTGCTGTTATTAAATGTCAGCTGAACCAGGAAATCAATACAGGCATTTAAAATGCAAGTAATCTTTAATAGATAGGAATACTGTTTCCTCTAATACACAGGTAACTCAATCTGTAACAGCGAAGAACTGTGGACTTCTTGGAGCAGAATTAGCTCTAGAAGATTCTCCAAGCTCTATTGCATGCTACTTGGTATTATTAATTGCTGGTAGTCTGTTCCCACCTTTTATTAGGATGCAGTTCTTCCTTAGATGGACATTCTATTGTAATTTTTTTTCTTGTAAGACTGTGAAACTTGTAGGGGGCTTCCAGGAGGGCTTGTATCTCGCAACTAAAGCAGGATGCAACAAGAAAAACATCCTGAAACTTTAGTAGGGCATCAAAAGAGGAGCCTCCTGGAACTGAGGAAGGAACTTTGTTGAAAATTTGCAAATACTCCCAACTGATGGTTAATGCTTCCAAAACTAGAGCCAAAAAATCCCCGACACGGTGCTTGTTGTGCTATAGTTAGATACAAGGTGGCAACTCACTCGGAACTCGTTTGTAATGTCAGTATTTTAACAATGTAAACTACATTTCATTGGAGTGTATTTTTAAATTGTTGAGATAAGAATGTTTTACAAGTAATTATTATTTATGATGAGATTTAGTAACTTGTGCAACAGCTTCTAGCCATTTCCTATAATAAGTGGGATGGTGCCAGTGTAGAATTACAAAATAACAGATCCCATGCATGTTACTAGGCGCTAGACAGAGTATCATGGGACTGGTACAAGTTTATGAATAATACCACTGTAACCCAAGAGAAAGAAGTTGTTAGTGTGAAAAGATGAAGAGAACTAGATACAACCAGGCAACTAGATAAACTATTATGTTAAAATTTTTAGTTAACTTTCCTTCTCTATAGAACAATGATAAATAGTTTGTAGTATACCTACCCCTTGTAGAAAAAAGAACAGAGCACTAGGCAAACCATTAAACTGCTGTTTTGCAAATGCAAAAATAATGTCTTAATTGGACTATTAAAGGAATTGCAGAAACATTTCTATTTGTTATACCAGGATCTTCAATTTTGGACTAACTCTACTATCAGTATTCTTGTAAGTGAAACTCTGCCCTTGGGATTCCTGCAAATTACATCTTGATCCAGACGAACAGTTGGATTTTTTTCTCCTATATGAGCTGTTCCTTCAAGTATTAAGCATATTTCAATTCTGAAAATACTCCATTCATGAACAGTAGCCTTCTGCATGCGCTTTTGCTTGGATTTAAATTTTTGTGAGCCTCCACCAGGCTCTAGAGTCTCAGTCCTGAACATATATGGTTAATTAAAAATGCAGAAGCAGTCCTATTTACTTCAACATGAAAAAGAAAAAGGGTTTAATTGTTTGTTGGAATATTGTAGGAATCAAGATTTTACTCTGACAACAGTCTAATGTGAAATATTGACCATTGCACAGAATATACCCAGATTGACTACAATATTCTGGGCAGTAGACAAAGCAATTGTGGAATATTAATAAATTAATAATGTTAGTGACTATTCAATAATTAAGTACTCAATTTAATTAAATAACTGTTCAGCATATCAATGGACCAGCATTTTATATCTAGGCCTTGAAGACTGTACCTTCAGTTTGATGCTGAAACTAATTTTTATTTAAATTAATTGATATTTTAAAAAATGCCTTAGTTCATTATATGTGTGTGTGGTATTTATATTTGACAGAAGCGTGGGAAGAAAGTGGCAAGATTCAAATGCGCTCTTCTAAACGGAACATTACATACAAGGCAATTCAAACTGGAAATAAATTTAGTATCTTTAACAGAAAGCAAGTACAGATTTCTTACGTTACAGAATATTTTGGTAAGTGCAAATTAAGCAAATACTTACTTAGTCTTCTAGGGAGAAGGAGAAAAGAATAAGACTCCAGATTTGCTGATAGTTAACCCTGTCAGAATCCAGGCTCCTAACACGGGGCCTTGTCATCTTGTCCTAGGGGAAATGTTAGGTCTTTCTCTTTCTGGAATGGAGTAAGGAGAAGACAAGAAAAGCAGATGGCACTGTATTGCTAGGAGCAAGAGGCAAGCAAAAAGTAATCATGATGATATATTTGAGGGTGAGGTTCTGTCTTTGTAGGTTTCTCTACAACTCTTCCCAGTAGTATCTGAGAAGCTGCAAAAAATAAAAGATGGCAGTGATATCTCTTCCTTCCTTGCTGACAGGAGTTGTGGTATTGGTGGCATATGGTGCATGAAGATGAAAACAGTGGCCAAGTTGCTTTCATTTTCAGTGTACTTTACAAACCTTTTCAGCTTAAAAACATCACTGTGACAGGCTTATCTCAGCCTATGTCAAGTGCAGAGCAGCTATTTTAACCTTTCCAACATGTCTCCTCTATAGCCGTCCATTATTACATGAAGTCTGTTGTTTCCTCTAGGATGATGAGAATGCATGACTCGTGGGAACTTTTAATAAATATGTAACAAAATTAGTGATAAGTCAATACAGACCTGATATGTAGCTGGATGTTACCAGCAGTTGAGAAATTTAGTTGTTGTTTTAGAAGCAGACCAGCAGATGGTGCTCAAAAGTTAATCGCAGCATAACTGAGTTGCAATGGTGCATTTTCAATTCATTTATTTTTCTTTTTTGTTCTTTATAGAATGGCTATTACACACATTTCTTAATTAAATGGAAATGTGAATAAGGATAGAAGAAAAGAATGCACAACACTTCTTGGAAATCAATCTCTGACCTTACTAGTTTTCTTCTAGCAATAATTGTTTGGTTTAATTTCATCATTATATTACTTAATTTCAGTTCAATGTTAACAGTTTCATCCTAAAACTTTAGCTTTTCTCCTAATCAGACTGAGATGGTTTGCCTTGTATTTCTAAGAATAATTATAATGATATTTGGAGGGGTGATGGAAGCTGCAGATGATAGTTATTAAATTTAAAAAAAAGGAAGTCCCTGCTTGAACTGAAGCTAAGGTGCAAAGATATACCAGTAATCTTAAGAGCCTTGGGAATTTTATACACAATATATTAACCATAAAACCTTCTGCAAATCAGAAAATTAAATGTTAATTTCATATTCACAAAGCAAGCATTAGCCTGTGTTAAAATGCAGTAAACTTAACATGCTCTGCCATCCTGTCAAGTCCCAGTCTATGTCTGTGACAACCTGTTGACACGCTATATTCTAGATGCTGCAAATGATATGCCCAGGTACTTTGAAAGCTGGCAGCTTTACAGTCCCTGCTTTCTTGGATATTTCACTTGCAGACACCTTGATAAATACCCACTGCAGTTTATTTAACAGAGTGTGAAGAGCAACCTAGCTTGGGAGCTTTGGTAAACCCCACCCAAGTTGTATAGTCTGTTTTTGATTAAATGTATTGGCAAGTTAATGAAGCTGTTTTGTTTGAATAGTAAAAGCTTAACATCGGCAGTAACTGCCTTGAGGTAGCTGTACTGAAAAGAAGAGAGAGATTTGACAAAGAATCAAAAATGGGACAAATGGTATACTGGTGGTGGCATTTTGTGAAGGAAGGATGAATTAGACTGGTCTTTGGTAGGGCAGGGATGTATACAGTGCTAGCTTGCATATCAGTGGAGACAGCTACAGAACTCACAATTAGTGTAAGAAGTATATGGCAAGTAACAAATTTTGGGTTATGTAAATTCCAGGAAAATGCAAGTAGAGTATGCACTACGGTGGAGTTTAGGAAGTAGAAATTATATGTGTGCGCGCACACACACACACAAAAACCAAAACCAAACCCACCCATACATTATTTGGAAAGGAGAAAATGCAATTTAGAAACAGGAAAAACTTGCAAAACAGATAATTTACCCAGCATGCGAATAAAACAAGGTACTGGTCTTTGTCTTTTGCTGCTAAGCTCATTGTTATAGACTTACTCTTAAACTTTCCATTAGTATTTCAACAGATGCATCAGGGGAAAAAAGTAAAGATTTATCTGCTCTCTGTTAGGTTGCACATAAAAGGAGACCCATTAATATGGGACCTTCAAAAAAACATTTTCAAATAATCAAAGCTTTTAAAGTTGCTCTGTATAATCCCCAGTGCTTGGCACTTGCAGCATCCATGAGAAGCATGTCTCTGTGTTAGGTTTTCTTCTGTAAGCTACTGAGATTGCTGCATTTCCAGCAGAAAAAAATTAAATTACTAAAATGTAAATTAGGATTCAATTTAAAACTGTGTAAGCATACATACAATGTGATTTTCAAGGACCTTAAATATGACTTAAGGTCTTTGACAGACCAAGAATGAATCAGACTACCCAGCAAGTCCAAAGCCATGTATATGGACACTGACTGACTTTCAAGTATGCTGTAGGCATGAACAGAAAAAGAAAGGTATTTTTGTAACTGCCTGTGTCACAATAATCCAGTTTGGAAGTTACATATGCTGTGACATGTCTTTGAACTCAAAGCTGATCAAACAGTTTTCTGCTCCTCAGTTCTTACTCTGATGGCAGCTTAGGCTCCTGTATGTAGAACACTTCTCTTTGCTTTCTCAAATATAGGAATGAAGTCATTTGTTCATGTTTTTAGTGAACAGACAAGTGTTGTAATGGTGTATATTGATTTTGTGGACTGTATGCATTACCTGAACTTCTATGGCAGAGTTAGGTACAAATACAAGCAAGTCATTTATCTATACAGCTAGAGTCTTTGAATGCAGCTATTACTCTGTACTGCATGTGAAGTTAGAACTGCAGCTCACGTGCAGCTTGAAATCAAGGCCATTCGTTAGAGTGAATCTACCCTGAAGCAAGATGGGGTTTTTTTGGGCGTGTTCTCATGGAAGTGGTCAGGTCCTCCTTTGGAAATAACAAGGATGATAGTGACTATTAAAATTAAGCATGGCCATAGATTTTTCTTTGTCACACTGCCATCCTTTCTTGGGTTTGATTTTTAGTACTTTTGCTTTGTTACTCTTGTTGTGTATGACATTTACAGCCCTCCACATGGTGTCTATCAGTCCTCTTATTCCAGTAAAGACTGTGTTGAAAAGCCTTGTTTCCTTCTCTGAATTCATAATAGTCTTCGAACAGTTTTATTCACATTTATCTTTGGCTAGGGGATGAGATCATTCTTCTCTTAAACTGAGTGCATATATTTATATTTTTGTTGATCTCATCCACAGTAGACTTGGCCAATCGGAAAACCAGCATGCATATGCTGAGATGGAGGTCATGGGGCTGAATGTCACAGAGTTCAGGCACACAACAGCTGCTGACTGCTGTTTTTCTGTGGAGAATAGGAGATTGCTGTGACAGAGGCTCTGAAACCTCTGGCAACATGTAGTGGACAGAGACAGCAGTAGGCTCAGAGCAGGCCTATATAAGCCTGGTTTAGTGTCTGTTTTGATCATAGCTTCAGCAGGAAGCTATTTTTACCTGATGCTTGTGGGCTACGTAACATACGGTGTCCCCCACACTAAACTTGCCCTTCAGGAAAATGCAGTATTGATTAACTCAAAACCTGGCTCTTGCAGTAGGTTACTGAGGCTTTAGAGAGAGGGGACTGGTCTCTAGATCAGAAGCCAAATGGCACAAAACTGGTTATATACAAAATACATATCAGTTGTCCCTTGATGTCCCCTGGACAAAATAGAGTACTGCTATGGCTCTAAACATAATTTGTGTGTGCATGCACGTGTGTGTGTGAGAGAGAGAGATATTTTTTTTCAGCTCAAAATGTTTAAAATTATGTGAAGGATGTGCAGCAGTTCATGGGACTGGTAAAACACTCATATTTAATGTTATACAGAGGGTATGGGAAAGAATGCTGGCTGGTACAGTCAAACCATGCCAGGAATGTTGTAATAATTAAGCAGCATTGATGAACAAGGGTGCAGGGTTCAATCTTGTTCCATGTTCCTATGTGATTTAGCAGTATAGACACAGCCTGCCTTTATGACTGGTGAAAACTCTGTGATAGATTATCAACTGTCTATCAACGATATCAGGGAGATACCACTGTACCATTTATGATTTTCAGACAATGTCAATACAGGCTAATAAGGACTAATATAGACTTGTTTATTTAGTACCTACTTAATAAATAGACAAACTGAAATCAATCCCAGAATTGTAGTGGTTTCTCGTTCTACCTGCAGAGGGCATTCATACTATTCAGTATATCATTCCAGTTGACAGTGAATCCAAGGGTTTATTTATGGTTATCTCAGTTAAGGGTGCATGAATCATGAGCTTTGTGATACTTGGTTTACCGAGCATATCTGCCTTCTGTAAAGACTCTGAGAACCTATAGCTGGGTATATATGAAACAGCTGAAAAATGTGGTTGTGAGAAGAGTTGTAAGAAACGGTCAGAAATTTTCCTAAGCAAAAATACCATTTTGGTTGCTGAACTACTTTTTTTTAGTTATAAAGTTTTTTAAATCATTGTTATTACTAATTCCTAACCCTTTGCATTTTAATAAATTTTTACACTTAGTTTGTGCACTGCGCTAAACTCTTAAAATCCTTTTCAAAAAAGCTACTCCACAGAGCCTGCAGTAGACTTGCAAAGAGCAGCAAAAGTTGCAAATATGAAAATTTTGGAAAAGACATAATGAAATCAAGAGAGTAGGAAGATGGTATTTTATTTTCTTGGAACCAAGAAGCATAAGAGGAAAAATATCATTATATCAGGGCTATTAATCAAGATATTTTTCAAAGCATTTGTTTCAGTTTTAAATTTATTATGCAAGTGATTATTGTTTTCTTGAAGAGAGAGCATGCCCCTTTGGGAGGCTCAGGAAATATCTTCATAAAGGATCTCCCCATCCTGGAAGTGGAGAGGGCAAGGAATGTAGACTAGCTGGAAGAACAAGTCTGATAAATGGCAACCCAGGCCCATTGTATCAGACAATGGCAACTGCTGAACAAACACTGGCAGGGCAGACTGGTATTAGTCTGCACAAGAAACAAGCTGAAGCACAGAACACTTGAGATCCTATTCATGAGATAGCTGTTGATCCTTAAATGCCTCTGCAAGAGAAGATGACTGTTAGAAAGTTAGCAATCTGTAACAGCTGAGAATAGAGTTTTAAGAATCAGAGAAAGAGAGGAACAAGAGGAGTTTCTGCCTCTTTTTGGGACTAGTCATTCTACTTTTGGGCATTCATTCTTGTCACAAGACATAAAAAAATATTCTGAGGAAGTCTGTATTCATTATGTCAAAGTGACTGTGAAGTATATGACTGAGAATCCAGGGCACTGAGATGAGGATAAGATGCTTGTCAGGAAGGTCATCCTTGGCAGCAGACGCACCTGTACTGCAAAACACAGTATCACTTAGAACTGCAGTTTCCTTTCATGTAATAATCCAGTGGGTATTCATGAAACTGAGTCACTGAACGCTATATTCCAAGTGCCTGACAGCTCCCCCTTTGGATGCATACATTTCTGTAGTCTCTTTATACTGTTATAAGCTGCTTGACACACAGGTTTCTCCTCTGAACTCTCATCAGCTCTCTGACAAAGCTTATTGATTATTCCTTAGTGGAACTTACATAATAAATATTTGAGTGCAATCACTGCAGATGGTGTGCTAAGACTTGCTGCTCTCAATCATATTTTTAATACAGAGGCCTTTCTGCTTATTCATACTTCCAGTAAAATAGTTTATGAGCCTTAAAAATTTGAAAAGTGACTAGGGTTATAGTGATTGCCAGATGGAAGAAATTCAGGGAAGTTTTTCTTGCTGGCTGACACAGAGATCTCTTTCTGTAGAATCACCCCATCCTTACAATGGGGTCTATAAAATTCTAGTAAATTAGGCTTATGATGCCTAGTGCATGTATCTAGGTATGGGAATACAAAAAATACTCTTAGGTCTGCCAGGTCAGATGTTGCTAAAGAGATTATATTGCAACAGTTACCTGACTTTTGTATGCCTCTGAGTAGTGAAAGGGAAGACGGGAGGAGTTGTTGCAACTTGCTCTTTGTTGTAAGGTTGGCAGGGGATTCCACCCATCTTATTATTCCTCTTTTCTGTTTCATGTACTGCAGTACATGAGTACTATTCAAGCAGGATCTGCTGGTGAAGTAGATACTGAAGCAGATATGGAGCAAGATTTCTAGCAGAAGTGGGAAAAGGCATTGCCACCCTATTCCTTTACCACCAGTTCCATGGTGGCAATCATAAAAAATTTAACAGATGAGATTATAATTCCACTATTCCAAATAGTTCCCATTTTTTGTCATGCCTACAATGTAAATTTGAGGCCTGACTTAAGAGGTCTTGAGCTGACTTTCACAAATCAGTAAAATTATTGTGGTTTTTATTGGACAACGTGAAACCGTTAACAATCTCTGGAAAGTATATTTGGTCTTGATGAGACTTCTCGCATAAAAATGATAAGCTGTATGCAAAAGCTAAAACATATACTACAATCAGGTCCTGAGGTTTTCCTGTAATTTCCAGCATGCCTTTTTTCATATCTTGCTTTTACCAGCTACTAATTTTCTCCTTCAATAAATTAAATCTTTTCTGTTAATCTGTAACTGAAGTAGACTGTTTGCAAATGAAATGCCACAGTTCTAATCAGATTGCTGTCTACTATGGCATTTTGCAATGTGTGATACTCGCTGGTATCTGGTGCAACCTGGAGAGATCTCTGGAAAGGCAGGTTTGCTGGATAACCACAAGGAGTAAGCTGCGTTGCATGGAAGGATTTAAGATATATTATTTCCCTTTCTTCTTCCCAGCATCAGGTTAAAGTTGTCACGACTTAAGCACATTAGAGATTCCTGGTGTTCTCTGTCATATGATACTGAATTTGGGTGCCTTTTCTGTGCTGTACTCTTGTTTTTTACCTGGATGATATTTGACTTGCACAGTCACCAGAGAAAGCTTCTCAATTTTAGTCTTTTCTTAAGGAACAGTATACAACTTAGATTCCTGTTTTGTAACAGTTAGCTACATGTAATTGCTACAGCTCTTAAGAGAAGCTTCTCTTCACAGTGGCTGCGATAGTGAATTCTGAACGCTGCCCTCACTATCTCCCCCATTTTCTATTTTGCTGAAGATTGCAAAGTGCTTCTTTCTTATCATAGGCCCCAGATGTCTAGGATTCTTTCACAGAAGCAACTTTCAGAATGTATCTTGTGATTTAATTTGGAGTTAAGGGAGAGACTCAGTTAAAACTAGAAAAATGGACATGTGTAAGGATAGAACTTCAATACATTACTAAATTGTTGCTCTGAAATCTGCCTCCTGGCTTTTTTTCTTCTTCAGCACTGTGGTTCAAATCTTTCTCTGAACTTAGAGAAAACTGTGGAATGTGTTAAAAAATGACATTGAAAGAGCCATCAGTTAGGGATGATCTTTTGCAATGATCAGTAATTGTCATTGGTACCCTTCCAGGCACATATATAGCACAGATGGAAATCCTGGTATAAATTCACTCAGAAGACTCGCTAGAAGTCTTCATAAAAGTATACAAGATAGTATTACGTCATGTATAAAGCAAGGTACATGTTTTCCACAATAATAAAATTTATTAGGAAAAAGAAAGAAAAAAATGGAAAAGCTTCTACATACATTTAAAATAGTTTAAGATAATTCCCCCTTCCTTATTATTCCCCATCTAAGTGATCCCTATTTAAGTCCTGTCTTTTATCCACTTTTGTGAACTAATTTAAAGAGAAATGTGGACTTAGATATCTGTGACCTTTGAAAAATTAGACTTCTTAATCTAAATGGTAGGAAGAAGGAAGACCTTGAAAACACCTATGCTTGAACCTTGAAACATCAGGTAAATTTGCACCCCTAAGAATCACAGAGATCTTGCTCTTGAAGCCAGTAGGTTGGAGTTCATCCATGGTGCCTGACTGTTCTGCATTGGTTAATCAGTAGAATAGGTTCTCTTCTTTGTACAGAGTAATTTCTGTTATGTTTTGCTGGAGAAGCAATACATATTTCTGTGACTCCTTGACTGTTAGAATACAACAGATTCACTTTTATTGTTTGCTTTGCTTTCAACAGAACATATATTTAGTCTGATTTGCAACTCACAAGCATCATATTCACTGAATAAAGACGTATTCAGGTTAACTATCAGTGGTTTAAATCTTTATGAACTGGAGTTTACTTTTTGTCAGCTACAAATTTATTCTGTAACATATAATTTTTATCATAAAAAGGATTAAAAATCTGTTATTTTATTGAAAAACATGGGCAAAAATAATTTCATTTAAAAAGGAATAGTTTATTTGCTAGAAATGATGACAAACAGTTTACAGTCTAGCCTAATAGTCACTCTGATCTAGAGAGGACAGAGTGACTTGGGGATTAACGCCTCAGTATGCAAGGTTAACCATCTGTCCAGCCCAAGAACATTATTTTTACTTGTGCCAAGAATCTGTTCCTGTACCTTCATGTTCCTTAACCATGTAGTCTTGCCTTGCTGGACATTTTTACCTCTTGGTTCTCTTCCTCTCATCTCAGTCTTCATATTTTATGCTGAAAAATGTCAGTTTCCTTTTAACGTTGATAATCACAGTCTATGTTTTAAAACAATTTCCTTCTGCCCTCATAGGAATCTATCTCCTGAGCCACCGTGCAGCTTTATCTCCCTGTACTTTTTCATTCACTTTAAATGTTTCAAAAATTTTCTGCCCTTGGGCCAAGGATTTTCTAAGATGCATCTTGAATTACTTAAAATGGGCTATGCAGCAGGGTTCTGTCTGTAAAATCAAGAGACAAGAGTTAGTTCACTTGAAAAATGGTTGTGTGACTCAACCCAAATTGATACCATGTTGACCAGAGTCTACAGCTGCTTATTTCTCAAATGCACCTTTATAAGTAGTAAAATAAAAAAGAGTACAAACCATTTAGGGTGACTATTTCCTCTTATTTTCTCCTGCTTCTGCATCTGGGCAGCTCAACACTGCTTCAATCTTTCTCTCTTTGACTGTTTGGCCTGAATAGATTCTGATGCATTTAATTAGCATATACATGTTTATCTTTATGAATCTTAGCCTGGAATGAAGCCCAAGAACTTGTACCTGACTATAATGGGCTGACTTTTAAGGTTCAACCAGATCAATAAGCATTTCATACACTGCTAGGGAGAGATAAAACATCTTGTCGCAGTGCTGTCACTTTCACACACACTGGCCTCAGAGTTGTTAGTAAGGCCATTCATCATCGCCACTTTAGGTAAAGTCAATACCCAAGCAATCCATTCAGCAGAGCTGTAATTTACCTTCTAACACCACCAAACTGCCTTTACCAGCTCTTTGAATGTCTAATGCTTGAAAGGTGTGGTGCATTAAAATGTAAAAAATAAGACTGAAGGCAAAATCTTGAAATAATAATTACAGTAGGTTCAAAGAAACCACCGACATCTATAGCACTCCTTTACCTTTATTAAAAAATGAGGCCTTTCTGTTTTAAAGTCAAACCTCCAAATATATCTAAAGAACCTCAGAACATAAGAATAGCCTCTCTATGTCAGACCGAATGTCTTATCTAGCCTGGTATCCTGTCTCAGACAATGTCCAAAAATGGATATTGAGGGAACACTATCAATGAAGGGAAAGCATATATACTTCCACAAATATTCCTATCATCAAGCAATCTGTGGTTCAGGAACTTCCTGAGCCAGAGATGGTGCTTTGTATTTAATAACTCTTGATGGATTTCTTTTCCATTAATGCGTCCAGTCTTCTCTAGGAAGAGATAGGGGAGATAAAACTGGTGCTCTTTTCATTTTCTAACCTGTATTTCTGGGAAGAACATTGGCCTTACTCCACAAAGTCAGAAATAGCTGTAGTGCTGTTGTAGCAGCTGAGTGGCCTATGGCTCCAGTATAGAATGGCAATGGCAATTTCACATCTCCTGGCATAAATGTGTGACACTGGAGCTACATATTGGTCATGGAGTGGGACTGATTGCTGCGTTCAAAATCTTTTTGCTGTATTTAGTTGGGTTTTTCTTTTCAAAGTAAAAGGTTAAAAATACCTTTAATGAGCTACTTAAAAGTTGAGTATTCAAATCTTTTAATTGTGCAATTGTGCTGCTATGCATAAAACATTGCAGAGTCTTCTAAATCTGGTCTAATGCCCAAGTCAAATTGGTTGAGCTAAGGGCATTTCTGTTTATTGGTTCCATATGGAACATTTAAAGCTCTAGCTTAGCTTGTTTATTTTTTTACTTTATTTTTCATGAAAATATCTGTACAATTTCATGCAACATTTGTCTCTGATTAGTACACAGTACTTAACTAGAGTGAATTAATAGATGTTAATGTATAGTAAAAAGCAATGTAAACTGCTGCATGTATACATAGTAATTAGCATGTGAGAATTCTATGCATCATTATATTTGTTTTTATGCCATAGTAAACAGAACAATACCAAACTAGATTGTTAAGCCTTTTTTCCCTCCTGACTATGTCAAGATATGAATGAAACTTTCCAAGCCATGCCATACTCAGTGGATAGTAAGCAGTGGATAGTAAGCAGTGACTTTAGCAAAGCAGTTTGGAGGGAAGAAAGAATGAAATAACAGCAGCTCTGATGCCAGGAAGAGTGCTTCCATGGTCTATGGACACAATCCCTCAATTAAAAACAAGGGAAGACTAGTGCTAAAAAATGCTCCATACATTTCTTAAATAAAATTAAACTTAGCTAAAACTTCACTGCTTAAATTAGAAGCATTTCAAGATGCTGAATATATACACTGTGGTTTGGTAAATCAATAGCAAATAGGTATGCGTACATGTTATGTTTTTATACAACACACACAAAGGCTAGACAGCTTTCTCAGTCCATGTTGCCATGGGCTTATTGTTATGTATGAGGCTACTTTGCTGCTTAATTACCACTTTTTGTTTACAGGGCAGATAGTGATATATATACTGGTCCATACATACCAGAGAATATACTTGTGCTACCCTTGAGCTATCCTGTCCTGTGTACTGCTGCTAAGCAGAGCCAAAGACATAAAGAATTTAAGCTTCTACATTCTCCAGGAAGTCTGGCTCTGAAAATGAGTTGTTAGTCCATGCTAAGCTTCATGCAGCTGCTAGTTTCAAACTTGTCTGCACAAGCTGTGTTGACTACACATAGATGCTCACTAAAAGAAGTAATTCTGTAAGGAGACACCAGCAAACTGCAGAAAAGAAACAGCATAAAAGCTGATCTTTGAAATGACTTAAAATTATTTGTGCAAATTCTCAAACTCAGATCAGTAATATTTTTCAGCTGAAGACCTCAAAGAATTTCTGCAACCAATGCTTCATCTCCCCCTGATGAGGCAAATACTAGCCATAAAGCCACATTCAGCTGTAATACATAGCCTTGTGCTCCTGTCCATATTCATTCTTGCTTCTTAGAATCATAGCAATAAGCGATGTACTTGGAAAATGTGTATGAAAAGGTTATGGGAATTGTCACAGTTGGCAAACTCAGCCAGGTACTCTGACTAAAATCTTTACGTAAGTATCTGTTCATAACTTTCATTCAAACATTTATTGGAAAAAAAAATTCCAGCTTTCTAAAAGCTTAGTGCACTAATAATTTCTGCATCTATGAAGCAGCATATGTGCCTACAGGGTGACTTAAATGGAACTTGGTGCAGTGTGGTATTCTCGAAACTGCAACTATTTGAGGGTGGGATAAGCCTTTTTTTTTGAAAAACAGATTTCTCCAGGTCCCTAGAATTCACTGTATGCACATGTGTGATCAGAATTATCTTGGATCTGTCTGTGCTGAACAGTTCAGTACCATCTTGTGTTTAAAATAGACAAGATAAATACTTCCCTTTGGAGCTCTGTTGGGGGGTCCATTCCAGCTTTAGGTCCCTAAAGCATACCTGAATAAGTGTGCTGCATATAGAGCAGCTTTTCTTTTGTTAGCATTCCAGAGGAGGAGCGCCTCTTCCCTCTCTCCCCCCCCCCCCCCCATTTATTCAGTTGTTTAATCAGAGCATGCGCTTCATAACATCTGAGTTAAATATCTAACTCCCTCTCCGTCCTTCAAAAGCATCTTAATGTCTGGCACTAGATTCCACCAAAATGTATATAGTGCCTCAGAGGATGTCCAGAAAGCATGAGCCCTGTAAAGTTACCCAGGCTAGTTCTGCGCGAGCCAGCTAAAGTACCAAGAGATACAAAACTGTGCAGCATTAAGCTTCTCCTGGGCTAATATGTCTTGCTTTCATGATACAGTACAACCATAGCAATACAGCTTTCAGGACCTAAGATAACTCCTCTACTGATAGCTTAGCTATTGTTACATTTTCTGTATCTCTGTTGAAGAAATTCCCAAATCCCTTTTGGATCTAAGTGTATTTTTCTAATAGAAAAAAGAGTTTATGTTTCTTGTAGTGTTATTTTATGATGCAATAAGACATAAGCTAATGCATTACTAATCACTTGAACAAATATTATGAATGTGGTTTTTTTTCCAAAGGTGTTTTTCTTCCTAAATATTTTTTAGTGTTTAGACTTTACAGACTTCAGTGTTGAGGATTTTTCCTAGTTATATATGAACATTCATAATTTGTAAATTTAGTGCATGGTAGCAATTTAGTGAACTTGTTTCTTCTAAACTCTAGGTAAGATTAAATTCGAATTCACTCTTATCTATCCTTCATTGTAACTATTGTGGTTAACATGATTTGAAAGCATTAGACAAAGCTGTTTTAAAAAATAATTAACATTGCAACAGGATACTTCAGGGCATATGTGATTCTATATCTTAAATCACTCACTACTCCACATCATCTGAAGCTTTCTAATATTACTCAAGTGCAAAGTTATTCCATATGAATACCTCACTAATTGTTATTGAATGCGTTCCCAAAAATACTGTTCAACAAGCAAAATAACTTACAAATCATGACACGCAATGTGGTAAAACATTCATCTCACCTTTATGATCCAAAGGCAAAAATAAAACGGTAGCAGAGTAAAAACATAATGGTAGCAATAGGGAATGCATCATAGTATTATGCTAATCTTAAATATGACCCAAAAGGACAATATATCTCTAAGAAAGTACATGCCTGTAATGTACACATTAGGAGCAAAATATATTTGGGACAGTATTAATGAAAGAAAAAAAAATTTTTGGATCTGACCCTGCATTTACTATTGTATGTAGTAACAACTATTGGGAAAACCCTCTATAAAAGGCAAAAATTACTTAGTCCTGTATCTGACAGTATATGGGGTACCTTTTTGTAGTCTTATTTGTAGTTCATCTATCAGACCAAAGAGTTAAACAGACAACTGCATTGCTTACAATTTTGAGTAACGTGATCCATCTTCTTCTCAGGGTGAAACCTGTCTTTGTGTAGATGGCCAGCATAGATATGACCTATGTATAGACTACTAAAATATAACATTAAACACAAAGACTAAATGGTACTATCCGTGTAATCCTGTTTAGGTTAGTGGAGTCTGTGACGCTTTACTTACTGTAATTGGACTCCATTGCAAAGCCACTGGACACCAGTACAAACTCAGCTGTAGAGTAATTTTAATATTACTTTGGGTCACATAGATAGGACAGTACTAACTTGAACTATTTTCTACTTTCTCCTTGTGTAAGAGGAGATAAATCATTCTTTTATATATTCCATTGCACTTCAACAATCATCTAGTCCAAGTGGACAGGCAGTTGGGCTAGATGATCATTGTAGGTCCCTCCCAACTGAACTAGCCTAGTCTAGTCTAGTCTATCCTCTCCTATCCTATCCTATTCTGATTAAAAAAATCAGTAGCCCTACCATAAACTTAATATAAACCCATCAACATATTGCATAGGATGTCTGTATGCTCAGATGTTTACCAAATCCATGTGTCAGTGCCCTACTTGGTAAATCTCTGATGCAAATATTGAGCCTAGCCATTTTAAAACCAGTTTTATAATTTTCCATGTACTTAAAAATATAGGACACACCCAGGCAGATGCCCTTTGTTATTGTCATCCAATTTTCTTTAAGATCATCTGCTGATGAGAGTAGAGACTACAACTAGTTGTGATACAAAGTAGTGCTATCCCAGTTGTGCTGTTAACTAGCTGTGATTTTAGCACATTGCATTATGTCCAGGCACCGAGGTTATTTAACATGAGAAATAGAAATAATAATTTTAACTTATTTATGGTGGTAATATTTTACTATTTAGAAATGCTCCCCGCGCTCCTTAGAGAAAAGATGTTAACAAAATGCTTACTATTCCTCTGTGTATTTATAAATGAGATGTGTATAGTGTTCTTCAATTAAGTGCACAGTTTACATGGGCATAAGAACCTGTCCCTGTGCCCACAGCAATACTTTCAGTGGCTACATGCATGTGTGTGCATGCTTTGCAAAACCTCACCCACATGCTGGAATGCAAACACAGAAAAGGCAACTGTTCAACAGGATGCTATGTAAGCTGATTGCCTGCTCTGTAGAAAAAAAATACATACAGATCTAGTTTTCATTTTATAAAAAGCAAAAGTCATATAATAATTCCTTGTTTTATCTTTATATGATAAGGGTAAAAACCTGATTTTTATCATGTCTGCTATACTGGCAGAATAAAACAGCTCAGCTTTCTAATATATGTTAATTACGCATCATAAAATTAATTTAACAATGAAAACACCCTTCAATTCCATATTCTATTTCACACCTACATTGCACAATATTTATTCAAAACAACTACTGCGTGATACACTATGATTTCCTATGTACAAAACTACATTAAGAGAGCATTCAAATTACATCCTTAAATCATGAAATGCCACTAAAACACTGTTATATATGAATAAATTTTAAAAGAAAGACCTTGTAAACAGACCTTTACAACAGTGAAAAACATCGTAAGACTCCAGTGGTCTGTTTAACACTTCTAATAGCTTTCACCACAGGCAATAATGGTCATACCTGTTTGAAAATCATATGGTCTATTACATTTCTACAGCATCTTTCATCCCAAAATACTTGTATTCCACATTTCTGGCACCTCCTTGAATAGAGAAGAGCAACCACCAGCACTATCCTACCATGTGGGTGGAGGCATGGAGATTTTCCCAAAGCCATCTAGGACAACTCCTGACTGTTATGAGAAATGCCATGGAATATTACTGCTTTTTCAGAACAGGCAGGACTTTGTTTTTAGTAATTTAACTTGTATGAAAACCCCATACTTGCTAAGCTGTGTGGAACTCCACGTCTCTACCGAAGATAGAGGTTCTCCTTCAAATAGCAGTTGGAATTAACAGTTCTCACTACAAGCATAACTTGAAGGTTATGCTAACAATAACAAGAACTGGGTATTAATCGGCAAACATTTATACTGAATATACAATGGCACCAAGTACATTCACTGAGTACAGTGAGTGGTGACTTGTCACACGGATTAATGCCTCCAGCTAAATGATTATTTTACCTCAAACCACAGACAAAGGATGACATTATTGCAACTGTGCAATTAATAACCTGCCACTTCGTTAACTACTACAATGATATCTTCACAGATCAGCTTGAAAAAGCTAGGCAACTTTTCTTTAAATGTTCTTTCTTTCGACTATTCAATTGGAGAGACACGAATAGTGTATTAATAGCCCATTTACTTGGTATTCCCTCTTGCAGCCTTCTGTTTATTGTATATGAGAGTTACATTTGCTTTATATGAGCAACATTTTGAGTTCAGGACAAAGTTGTGAACTTTTTAAAAATAGAAAAATGAAAAAAAGAGAGTTTGACTCTGTCAAAACCTTATGAAACTTGAACACAGAACTGATTTTCTATTGTTAATAAACAAAGTGCCACAGGAGTCTAGAATTTTAAAAAAAAAAAAAAACCTGAGATCCCTAGGACAAATGGTATCTCCAGTATCTCATAAAACCCACTATTTTATGTCTAGTCATCATACAACTGTCACTGCAGAACATGGTCTGCAGGCACTCAAGTTGAGAGCCTACAGTGTTTTTAGTGATCAGCATTTAGGATGTGTTTAGTTAACAACCAAGATTTGAATAAGAGAAGTGGTAGTGTAAGAAGATAAGCATAACCTCTCCCCTCTTAAGTGAGATTGGCATTATTCAGCTAATTGCTTTTTTAGATAATTCCCCACTCTCTATTGGAAATTGCCACCACTAACAAATTTTTTTAGGTTATTTCCCTGATGTCTCTTTTCTCCCTGGCATTGCTGAGTTTCTATTATTAGCCCATGTGTGCTATTCAATAGATTGGAATCTTCATGGCATGAGTACGTGCCAAAAGAGTTAGACTATAGCATATAATGGTTTTCAAATGAGATTTTAGAGGATGGTACAACAGTTCCTTATCTGTTGGTGGTCCAGCAAAGTTGATTAGAAGGGATGACAACATCACACCAACTTATGTAATTACTCTAATACACAATCAGCTATAATGGTCTTCAGTTCCGTTGAAACACCACTATAGTGTTGAATCATCTCACACTTTTGCAACGTGAGTTTCATTACCATTTGGAAGATACAGTCACTTAATGGTTTTGCCCAAAAAGTAGCTGGCTGGAAACGTGAAGTTCTTTTGTACTTGAACTGAGGCTACGCTCTGAATGCATGAAGTTACCCTGCCCTTACTGCAGGAACAGTCAACATACAAAGGAATTATTTGTCAACCTTCATCCTAACCTAAGAAGTGGCCAAACAATTTGAGGAGCGTGAGAAAAGAAAGTGGGCTGTCAAAAGAGAAAAAGGGTCAGAGACTTAGATAAAGTCTTCAGTGGGATTGTTCTTGAGATTCTTCTTATTGATCAATTTGTTGAACACCATCTCTTTGAAAACTGGACCATGGAAAATCCACCGACTCATCAGTGATTATTTTTTTTTGTTTAAGAAACGTACACAGATTAATGGGGCGTGCCTGGTAATGGCATGTGGTTATTCAGGGTGTGAACAACCTCTAGGGTCTGTCAAAACAGGCAGCTTCGGAGTTATTTAATCTCTACTGAAGAAGCAGAAAATAAAAGCAAAAGAAAATCTTTAGTGAAGCACAGCACAAATAAGAAGGGCATACAGGGAGAAGCAAAATGTTATTAAAGTACAATATCTGTATTATACTATATACCATGTTATACTAGACAATGTCCATATTATGAATAATATTAACACAGCATGGTCAATTATAATATTTTTTCCAGATATTTAATCTTAGAAGTAGTCAGAAAAAGGACATTTACATTAGAATGCAATGTTCTACTTTTTCCCTGTGGGGGAAAAAAATGTATAAATGCTTTGTCATTGGCTGTTTTTCAACTTCTGTTAAGCACTGGCCAAAATATTACCTGCATAAAGAGTTCTATTTCACTGTGCAATACCATCTCCTGATCACACGGCACAGCTGGAAAGGTGCTCTGTGCTGGCACGCGTAAGTAGCACGTACTGCCAGATCTGCTCACTAGATATTGCAAAGGAGCAGCTTACCACACAGAAAAGACCGAAGTGCCGTCATGCTCAAAGAGCAAACTGAAGATCTGACTGAAACCATGCTTAACACCGGTACTTAGCTACCCGTGACAGGAGTAGGTCACGCTGTGCTTCAGCCGCTGCAGCCAGCTCGGCGGCCCCAGGCACCCGCGGGGCGCGCCGCTGGCCCCCCGGGGCCTCGGCCGCCCGTTGGCGGCCAGGGATGAGGGGTGGGGGGCGAGCCGAGGGGTGCGGGGGCAACTGTAAGGAAACTTCAACGCACGCACCCGGGACAGTCCCCGGCGCGCTCGACAACCGGGACAGGGCGACCTAGCTTTGATCACTGAGCAGAACAGTTTGCCTAAGGGCGCTGGATCCCACCGCGGGGGGTGACCGCCGCCTGGCTCTCCCCACCTGGGGGGATTTCGGCCCGCGCCCTGGTGGCTGGAATGGGGAAGGGCTCAGCCCGAGGAGGGCGCCGGGACGCTTTGCTCGGGGAGAGGAAAATTCCAGCCGAGAGGAGCGGCCCTGCCCTCGCTGGCCGCTGACAGCCCGCGGCCGGGGCCGGGGCCGCGGCGGCAGCCGAGCGGAGCCGAGCCCCCGTACCGGCCGGGCGTCGGGCTGCCACTGGCGGGAGAGCCGGGTGTGTGGAGGCGGGCAGGCAGCGAGAGAGGGAGGGAGGGAGGAGCTGGGACGGGAACAGCGAGTCTCTGTTTCTCCGCGGGTGCCGGAGTGGGGAAGGTTCCGCGTTTCAAGTTTCTCGCCGCGAAGTTTTTTTTTTTCTTTTTTTTTTTTTTTGCTTTTGTTTTTTTTCCCCCTCCGCCCAAGGTGTGGTTGAGAGAGCGGCCGCCCCGACGCAGGCAGCCGGCGGAGCCGTGTGCGTGGCTGCGGCCGCCGCCCCGGGAAGGCGCCCCATGGACACGCTGTAAACAGCGGGGAATGCCTGGGCTCGAGGGCAAGGCGGTGCTGGGGGCGGCAGAGCGGGGCCGTTTTCTCCAGCCTGCCCCGAGCAGGTGAGGCGGGGAGCCGAGGCGCTGTGCGGGCGGATCCCAGCGGCTGTGCCCGCCCTGCCCCGAGAGCTGACCTGCGCTCACCCAGCCGCCGGCATGGACGGCCGGGCTCAGCAGGCGGCCGCCCCGCCGCCTTCAGGGTAAGCACAGCTCACCGCACGGGTGGGAGGCGCCGGCGTCCCCCGGCTCCGGAGTCGTATCCGGCGGGGAGCCGCGGTCATGCCGGGCCGTGTGTGGGGCCGGGGGAGGTGAGGTGCGAGGGGGCAGCTCGGAGCGGGGAGGCCGGTCCTGTGCGCGTCCGGCAGTGAAGTGCGGCGTTTGGGAGGCAACCGGGGGCGAGCGGCGGCTCCCCAGCAGCGGGGGGCGAGTGCGGGTCCCCCTTCCCCTGGCTTTGGCGGCGGAGAGAGCGAGGCGGAAGCTCCGCGCGGGACCTCAGCGCCTCGGCCGAGACGGGCCGGGAGCGGGGAGGCGGAGGCAGATGGAGCAGCGCGACCGTTTAACGGCTGCCGGCGCGGCGGGAGCGGGCGGGCAGAGCGCCGTCTCCCGCGCCCCGAGGGCATCTCCGCTGGTTCCCCTGGCTGAAAACGGACTCTCCGGCGGGACGGGGCTGCGGCACGAGTCCTTTTGGCCCTCGGGTCGCCGGCGCCCTCCTCGGCGGTGCCTGGCTGAGCAGCGGCGCGTGTGCGCGCGCTGGACCGCCAGCCCTCGCCCCTCGCGGGGGCATTTCCGTCGGGACGCGCCGCAACCTGCCCGCCGGCGTCGCCCTCCGGGTGCCTCTGCCGGGCTGCAGCGTTGCAAGAAACCGCTAGTGCCGTACCTGTCGGGGAGCGCTTCGTTATGGGGATGGGCCCCTCGGTGAAAGCTCTGAATCGCAAAACTTAGCAGCCTGACCATCTGTGCGGTGTGCGTACCTCAGCTTTCATTTCGCTGTGTAAAAGTGGTGGTAGCGGTGTGGGAGAGCTCGGCGCTTCTCAGTGCTTTGGTAACTGCCCGCACTGAAAGAGAAAGAAAAATAAACAAGCGGCATCTGTTGGGAGAAGTAAAAGGGTTTGTTTGTTTTTGAATGTTAGGCTCCTCTGATGAATTGCTCATAATCTGTCAGAAAATGTAACTTTAAAGAATGTATTTTTAAATCTAAGTAAAACTACCCCAGTTAGAGATGAGGAGGAGGAGGACTTCCCATCGAGTTAAGTAGTCAGGTATGTTTGAAGAAAATTAGTAGAAATTTGAAGAAAATTCAGCAGAAACTTGAGGGATTCAAAATACTGACAAGACTGCTGGAGTTATCTGTAAACAGAAGGGAAAAAAATACATGGTGAGTGTATTTTTTAACACCAAGACTTTCCTGAAGCTTCCAGATTATATGCAAAAATGGATTCCCCTGGTTTCTGACCAAGTGAATACAAGATAAACAGGTCCAGTTGATAGTAATTTACTGTAGTATTTGCAGTAGCAATCAGATCAGTTTGAAGTCATGGTTGTAGTGAATACAGAAGACTCATCGAGGAGGGGTATTTATTCACTTAAGGCCTTGTGGCAATTCCACATTTATGTATGGCCACTGAGAAATGAAATTTATATTGTTAATAAATGTATAATTGCTGTATAGATAATTACTGCGTTTTTAAGAATTTGGGTATGTAAGCACAGTTGAAAGGACTGAGTGTATGATTTTACTTGTGGGCAGGAACATGAAAACAAGCAAAAAGGCACAATTAAAATTTTGGTTGTTCTGAGAGCTTCTCTGGGCCTATTGCCTGCCATAAAGCTGTTGGTTATACTGAATTTTGGCTGCTGCTTGACTTCTCTGAGTCGGGAAAAGTAGTCTGTTTCCTTAATGTGACTTCAAGCATCTGTCAGCATTCACATCTCGGCTTTGAAAAACACGTAGCCAACAGCAGTGCTTATTTGCGTTAGCCCTGCAGATATGTTTTCAGGCCTTTTATCAGCTGTTCCCATATAATTTGGTGCTTAGGAAATCAATTTACCATTCCTTCCTTGTTACGAGAGTTCTTTATTGGCAGTCTTAATTATTTCCTGAAGATGGTCTCATTTGCTCATCCAAACTCTGGATTTGAGGGAAAAAATCTGGAAATACCAGCAAAAGCGGCAACTCCCAGTTTACTGAAAACAATCCACAGATATGTTTTTGAACAGTAAGCAGTACTGCGTGCGGTTCTCTCCTGAGGTGATAGGAAAAATTGTGCAATCTGGGAAGGATTTCAGTTGAAATAGCAATTTGCTTTAAATGAATTACCAAATGATATGATACTTCATTTTATCTCTTCTTAACCTGTCTAGCCAGGTGGAGAATGTTGTTAATCCACAGCTGAGAATTGTTTACCAGTAAATGTGTTCTTAAATCACTGTTTGAAGTTATGTGGTGTAATTACCGATAACTCTTCACAGCTTAGAAAGTCTATGTATGCTAACTGCCAAGAAAGCTAGGGGTGTTGAAGGTGTTTTGTGAGTTTTCAAGCATTGATGTTTATTTAGCATTGGAAATTCTATAGAATTATTTATTTAGCCTTGGAACTTTTGTTATCAGTTCTATGGGGGACAAGCTTTGGGAAAGGATCCTGTAGTTATATTCTGGAAGACGATGTTTTTGCATGCAGGATTATGCTTTCCTGTTGAAAATTTGTTCATTAAAACCAGTTGTGAATAAAAATGTTTGGTTGAATTTGGGGAAAAAATGCAGGGGTGTATGCTAGTGTTATTCTCACTGTACAATCAAAGTAATCAGTAAAGGTTTTTAAAAACAGCCTCTGCTGGATTTTTTTTTTAATATGGTGAATAGAAGGTGTGCCCAGTAACTGGCTGGAATTTTTTGGAATATGGTGAATAGGAGGTGTGCCCAGTAACTGGCTGGACATGACACATAGTTTTTTTCTGGTAGCAGAAGAAACTTGGCTGGACCTACTTTTAAGGCATTTTATAGCTCATCTATCTTGCCTTGAGTCTGAGCAGCACTCATGACAGTGTGCTCCTGCCAGGCCAGTTGACACAGTCTGCTTCTGTTCATCACAGAGCTTTATGTGTTGGCTGTGTTATGGATGATAGGAAAATGTGTGTTTTAATACTTAAAAAAAGTGGCTATGGTTGGTATCCCGCCTCTTGAACACAGTTTTCCTGCTGTTGCCGGATAGCCATCCTGTACCCTGGGGTAGATCAATTTTTACATTAGCAAGTAGATTTTACTAGTTGACATGGGTTTTTACCATGAAGAACTGTATTGTAAGTTAATATGCTGTTAAAATATTGGAGCAAATTTGAATTTCAGTAAATGGAAGATTGATTTCCTTTGAAATATTAGAATGCACATTGAGGTCCACCTTTAATTCAATTCTAATCAGTTTTTTATAATTTTACATTAATTCATTTGTTCCCTTAAATCATATTTAAAGCTATATGCTTATTTTCAAAATAACAGCTTCTGACCTGCTTTACCTAAGCAAATCCCTTTTGTTTTGTCATTTTCTTTTTGTGTGTGTAATGAAAACATGCTTAGGACATACAGCTGCTCTCCAGGGGCTGAAGATAGAGATAGTTTTATGGGGGGCGAGCAAAACTGGGCGCTGGTCAGCTTACTGCCAGAAACACTCCTCTCGTGTGTCTTCATGCTGCCATTCCCTGTTTGCTCAGCCTAGTGAATGTTTTTGAAAAGTTTAATGAGAAGAACAGGAGAGAAGTCTTTTTCACATGGTTAGGGCTGTCTGAGGAAGTGAGAGATGTTTTCAGGAAGAACAAGAAATTTAGCTTTTCTCTTGTGTGTGTAACCACTTTCATGAAATTATTTCAATCAGATTATGGATCTCTGGAGACATCAGCTGTGGCTCAGTGTTGAGAAGTGTCTGGCATCAAGCTTAGCATACTGGTTTGAACTCTCTTCCTCTCTTTCAGATTGCCAGTTGAGTCAGTTCACAATATAGCCACCGGTTTGTTCAAGTATAAATGAAAGTCCTCCCTATTGTGGAGTGTGGGACGGGACAGAAAGTGTAGCAGTAGCTTCAAACTAAGCATTCTATTGCCAAGCCAAAGCAGCAGATTGTGAGGGATGGGTGTCTAAATTTGCTGTTTGGTGAAATTTAGATCAGGGACAAAACTACATTTTTATTTTGCAATGAATTGGCTGTTGCGATTGCTCTATATGCTACGTTATTGTATACATGTATTTATGAATAGATGAATAAATGCAAGACCTTTTGTGCTTGTGATACTAAATGGTAGCACTATCTAGAATCAGAATTTAGGCTGGCATGGGTCTAACGGGTAGTCCGATCTTAGATGTGCTTTATCTCTTAGACTGAAGGCTTCAAGATAAATAGTTAGCTCATTGTTTTCTCACTCCCATGACCCTGATGAAGATCAACTAATTGAGCAATAACAAAATGGAAAGAACTTTGAGAATTTGTGACCATAGAGTTTGCTGGATGCTTGAAATGGGGAGTTAGCTACTTTGTGGGTGGATCCCCATCAGGAACCACCTGAATGCTAATCATTCCAGGGGGTAATTTGCCAACTGAGTTCTGAACATATACATAATACTTGATATCGTTACGTTGTTCTTTTTAATGTATCTGCCTTAACCAAGGCAATGTCAAATAGTTGCATGACACGGCGGTGCCATGAACTGAATGTTGTATTTGAAAGCTGGTTTGATTACTCAAACTTTGTCAAGTCTGAAGTCATAGCTGGGTGCCTATCGAGTAGTCAGTGGTAATATTCACTGTTGGAGTGTGTTGCTGTGGGAATGAGATCAAGGAAACATTAGGGGGTTGAGGAATGTGGATACTAGGGTGAAGAAATGTGTGGGAGGGTAATACACAAATAGAGAAATCAGCAGAGTTATTTCAAAGCTTTGTCCAAGTGTGATGGCATCCTGCAAAAAGGAAAAGTGAGAGAGCTAGTTGTTAGTGAGGTATCAAAAGCATGTGAGGGGAAAAAGTGCTTGAGACTGGAAGGTGGGTTTCAGTGTTATTTTAGAATAGGTTCTTTTCTTTCTATTGTTACTGGATTTTTTTTTTGTGAACTTTAAAGGAGATTACAGTGCCTATGTAAACTTGAAGATCACCGTTTATGTTGAGTAGGCGCATATGTGTTGGGTGGAAGAAGAAGAGAGCTCATTGCAGGGGACCAAAAGCTTAGATTCCAGAGGAAACTAGAGATCTGCACAGGATTCCTGTCATCTGACAGATAGATTAACTCACTAGGAATATTTCAAAGCCACAAATAAATGGTTTCTCCTGTAACCTGGCAACATCTAAATAGGTCTACCTTCATGAAGTCCATTATGGCTTCTGACTTTCTTAACTGTAGCTTGGAAGAAAGTTTCTAAGTGTGCAAGTTTTCTAGCTTGCCTGCTGTTGTTTCTAGCTGCCACTGTTGTAGTTTTATGTGTGCTGGGGAGCAGCAGATGCCAAATTATCCAGCCAGCCATGGGAGTTGTAACAATGTTAGCGCCTGCTCAACTAAATATTTTTTTTCTAGACATTAACAAGTCAATATGATGAGTTGCTCTGTTAATGGAGTGGATACAAGGAATGCCGGGTGTTCTCTTTTGTGGTTGCTTGCAAGTTAAAACAGATCTGATTGTGCTCTTTCTTTCCTTTTCTCCTGGCTCTCACCTGCTTCCCCAACAGCTGACCTGCTACTCTGACTTAAGTTCACATAGCTGCCTGCTGTTTGAGAACGAGTTGCTCTTTACTGTGAGTATTTGCTGTCACTATGTACTGCTCTAAAACTCGGAGAGTTGACGTCAGGGCATTAGAGGATGACAAGAAGCCGAGATGTTGACTCCTAGACTCCTGTAGAGTTCTGTGGCCATGCCCAGCATTAGCACAATGAAGAGGAAACTCTGACTGTGCAGCCTGCGACAATGGAGAGTTCAAGGGGGCAAACCACCCCCTGCTGTTTTAAGCTCTAACAAGCAATTAAAAACTTGAGGTTTCACCTGAATTCTCTCCTAAGGTAAGGTCCCGCAATTAAAAATGTAACTCTTTGTATGGAAGTAAACTTAAACGTTTACTAACTGGAGTCCCGGTAGATGTGTTCTGACTTAAAATCTGTATGGTGATGGACTAGTGGATAAACGTGTATTTTTTCCATAGCTTAAGAAACATTTTTTATGCATCAGAAGTGGAATACCATGGGAATCTTTACAGAATTGAGAGTTCCTAGATTTGTTGTTTATCTGCCAGGCAGTTATCCAGTTCAAAAGGAGCATGTACGTTTATGTATCTTTTGGTGGTTGTCAATGATCAAAGTGCTGGAGGTGGTTAGGGATCCATCCTTTTAATCTATTTATGAAATTTCTCCCTGGGGAGCTTGCATATATGTTGACTGTGCTGCAAGACTAGGGTTGTCAGGATTGCTCTTTTCTGTTAAAGAAAATAGAGCACACAAATATTTTTAGCTAGGCATAAGCTTTCTTCTGTGAGAAAGCATTGGTTTTGTTGGAAGCTTTAGTTCTACAGAGGTTTTCACTGAAGAAATAGCTTCCAAGCTGTACTTTCTTAGCTGTATTTTAAAAATCCTTTCTGCACATTTCTTTGAATTTTATTTCTGTTCTGGAAATATAGCTGCTTGGTTTGGAAAATACAGATCAATCTTATTTAAAAACAGACAAATAAACCAACCTCTCCTCCTTCGCAAACAATGCAAATGATTACTCTATGCTAAAAAAGAAATGTTGTGAGCTCCAATTTTTCTCAAATACCAACAATGGTACGGTTTTTGTTCTTTGCCCTATCTCTTCTACAAAGTGATACTGTTTTAATTAAAAAAACTCACACCACTCTATCTCAAAATTAGAAATGTGGGTATTTTTCTTTAAAATCAAATCCCTTTTCAATTTAATATCCCTGAATGTTGATTTATTGTTTAAAAAATCTTGTTCTTTTCATGGCCCTTAGTTTCCTGTTGGGAATTAATTTTCCCTTTTGGTATTTTACCTGGTTTTCATGTCAGATCTTCAAATGCATTTTCTTCCAAAGGTTAAGGCTTTGTACATGGGCTTTTAGCAGGTGACTTTTAAATGTTTTGCTATGGGAAAGGCATAAGCATCTTTTTCACTTGCCCCTATAATACAAACGTATTGACAAAGTTGCCTGGAGGGACTGCTTTTTCTATTCTTCTTGTAAAAATGAATTGTTTTTTTTATTATATGTTGCATCCAGTTTGATTTAGTTTGTATTTTTTTTCCCCCCAGTTTGGCATGCTGGGAGCTTTTCTGAATAAAGTGGGGTAAATAAGAATGTTCCAGGATATGGGCCCATCAGTAGGGTAGCAGTGGAAACTTTGTGTTACTGTTGTCCAGATACTTTTTATGTGTAGGTATCAGGGTAATTAGAAAGGCAATAGGGAAGAATACAGTGTGTCAAGTTTGGGTTTTGTCATTTACTATTTTACCATGTGTTTAAGTATCATTGTATTGCTCTTGACCTTTGTAAAACCTAGTGCAGTCCTTCTGTACTGTCAAACTAGACTGACAAAACAACTGGATGTAATACTGCAGGTAGAAGGTAATCTACTGAGGTATCTATTTTTTAACTTTCCTTGTTACAGCCGTGTTGAAAGCATTTTTTACTTGGGAGGAACAATGTTTTGTCTCTGGGTCTAGTAAAAAAAAATAGAGGAGCCAAAATGTCTTTTAGTAACAAAGTTGAGAAAAGAAATGTTTACAACTCATCATGCTGGGTTGTAACCCCTTCAGGCAAAAATGAAGTACATCTTTCTTCACAACTAGCTGTGGACTTAAACCTTTTGTTCTGTTCATTAAAAATGCATGTTGTGCAGAATTAAATATGAAACCACACTGGCTTTGAAAGCATAGAAACTATTTGCATGGATGGATGGGGTTTTTTTACTTCTTTAGTTTGTGAGACAAATAAGACATTAGTTAGTTGATGATGATTGTGTAGTAGGTGGAATTTCCAGAGGTGGAATCTGTGCTAATTTTCAGGAGTTTGTATAAAATCAGAAATTCAAGCCATGACAGAAATCTGGGCTTTGATAATTTTTTTCTTTTTTTTTTTTTTTTTTTAATTCAGAAACTTTAATTCCTCAAAAATCAGGTACTGCTATGTGTTGAAAGTTGTCCCTAGGTTCCCAAACTTTCATTCTTCAAGAGTTATTGCTTTCTCCATGTACTCTATGAAGTGTCCAGGCATAAGATTTTCTGTATCCTTTGCTGGTCTCTGATTCATGGTCTCTCACTTCCCTTTGCCTGCAATTTTGATCCTCTCCTTCCACCCACAGTACAAAGCAGCCTCATTAATTCCATCCTTGGCACCCTCCTTGAGCTATTTTTACCTCATTCAGTTTTTAAAGTACTCACTACTTGGAGAAAGTTCTCTTCTGCGGAATCTTAAACTTCAATGTGCTACTGCTTCTTTTCTAAAAGCCTCTCTCATAGATCATGCTTAGGAACTTCAAAGAATTGTAACAACTCCTAAGGCACCTTAATGGTGTTGTTTTTAAACATTTGGAAGCTAAAGTGGTCTTTCCCCATCTGCTTTTATTGGTGGCAGATGCTCTTGAACACGACACTTGGGTTTTGGGTGGTTTGGTGGTGTTTTTTGTATTCCTTTTGGGAGGAGGAAATTCCTTAGACTGTTTTGCAATGTATGACCCTGCCCTGTCCTTAAAGTCTTTCATAGGGTCCTTCTGCTTTTAGCTTTTTGGATTCTGTTTTTGTGCATTCTTTTAAATTTTGAGATTTTAAAGAGAATGTGGCCCTTCAGCTTGTCCTTCCATCTGTTATTTTTTTTCCTGTGTCCCATTTTTTTTCCTGTGTCCCATTCTGCCTGTATCTGATTTCTCTTCCCCTGACTTCACCCTGAAACCATAGATTCTTCTTTTTCTAAATGCGGCTTTGTGTTTAAATGTTATGTATCACATTTTACCTAGGTTAATACATCTTATTCCCTTGTACTTACATGGGCATGGAGACTATTTTCGCTACAGTGTTTAAGGGGAGAAGGGCTTCCCAGGCCCTTTCATATGGCACTTTAAAGAGGGGTCACTGGCTATTTTTGCAGTTGCTGTTCTTGTCTGCTTACTTATCTACAGTTGAGTAATGCCTTAGACATTGCCGGACCTGGCACTGAGATCTCAAGGCGCAGTGATAGCTAGAGACATGAAATAGGATTTATTTTATTATCCTTTCAACTAAGTCAGAGTTTACTTATGACTTTGTTGGGCCAGTAGCAGTAATTTTCTTAATGTATTATATGCTGTCCTTCTTCAGAATTAGATATGTTTAATTTGATGTCTGCATGACAGGTTATCAGGACTTTTGTTGTAGAAATGAACTGATGGAACTGGGTCAGATGTGTCTTCATTCCTTCAACTCCTTAATGCTTCTCTTTTTGTTGTTGGTTGGTTGGGTTTTTTGGGGGGTGGGGAGAGGGGTCTCATTTTCTTCCAAGTGGTATGTACAGGGATCAGAGGATTTTGAAATCAAGGTTATTTTTGGGTTTTGTTTTGATTGTTCTTCTGCAGTGTAGGGCACGTATCCTGCCCCCCCGGGTATTATTGAAATAGTCTCTACACACCAGGCAATGCTTGTTCACTTTTATAAAGAAGCAAGGTGAAAATCTAGAAGGTATGGAAAACCAAAGCATTTTATAAGCACTCCTTCAGAGCTGATGTCAATAGTGAGGGAGATAGGACAGAATCTGAAGCAGCTTATTTTGGAAAAGTAATAAGGATCTGACATCATTGTCTGAAGTGTTGGAATCTCTGTCTTATTTCTAAGCATCTCTCTTTGACTGTTCTCATATTTCCACTGCCCAAACATTCTTACAAACTTTCCAGTCCTCCTCCCAAAATATACTGCTGTAATGCCTCTTTATCCGTAAATCTCAAATGAATGAAGGAGAAGGAGGGAAATGCAATGAATTGTGAATGTTAAATGAAAACTTTAAAATATGCAATTATTTCTTTTAGGAAAAAAAAAAGGGGCTTGGTGCTATGATAATTTTAGAAATATTCAAACGCATCAATCAGTTCTTATTTTTTCTTTCTGATGGTGTTCTTTAAGATACTGCTTATAGGCTTCTGTCTTCTTTTTTTTTCTTTTTCTTTTTTCCCCTTCCTGCTTTTACTTACCAAAAAATTTTTCTGGATTCTGTGGCTCGAATCTGTAAAGCCTGCCAGCTAATGAGTTTACAGGATTTTTTTAAACTTTTTTTTTTTAAAGACAGCTTGCCAGCACTTAATCCAGAACAAGTTTTTGTGGTAGAATTGAGAATGTTTGGAAATAATGACACATAACATAAATGCTGAAATTTCATCCTATACAATGCCAAGCAGTGTTTTATGTGTTGACTGTAGATGGAGATTTTAAAATTACTTGGTACCCTGACTGAATGGTCTCATGGAAAGACCTATATGGTGTCAGTCAAAGCTCTGCCCCTCTGCAGAAGAGACAGATGTCCTGCATGCTGTCTCCACTAGAGAAGAATTTCTGGATTTTCCTTCACATTTGCTGAATGAAATCTGTCTATACTCTGACAAGCTGATGCTGCCTCTTCCTGTTCGTGGTGCAGAGATCTGTAGTAGGAAATTAAGTGCCCGGTGAATTGTTTATTTTGTCAACAAATGTTTGTCAGAGCCATGTGGAAGAACTTTCGCAATTTAAGATAGAAATACCCTTGCAAAATCCTACCCTGATTAATTGAGAAGTGTGCAGTTCATTTGCCAACATACTCTCAGAAGGGAAAATGTTTGAGTATGTAAAGAGGTCTTCTGTTACATGTAAACAAAAGGTCCAAGATTAGAAGTAATCATTTTAGGAGTTTTTAACTTTCATTTAAAAATAAAATTAAAAAATGAGATGGGGAAAATTTTATCTACAGTTATTGGCCTTTCCCACATCCTGTCACATCACATTTCACATCTCAGTCATACACTGAGAGCAAGTGTTTCCTTGAGTCAGTTTGTGGTATCATGTGAATAAATGCTCAACGTGGTAGAAAGATCTCCAGTCTGTTTGTAAAAGAGCATGTGATACTTTATCAAAGATAGGAAGGGTTAGCTAAACATGGCATAGCGTTTGTTGAAATTGTAAAAATTCAGTCATTAAGCTCAACCCATTAAAAAACTTCTGGCTTCTGATACTAAAATGAGATCTGTCAGAAAATGTGAATCACATCCTCAGACTGACGTAGCTGTACCAGTTTTATGTGCCATTGTGTTTATCTGTATCTTTGATTAACAAATATTTTCAGTTAAATATTTAAGTGGCAGCAAGAAAGAAGTGATTTGGTGACTCTTTATGAGAAAGACTGATTCATTCAGAGGTCTGGATATGGAGATTCACTCTCCTCCCTCCCCCCTTTGGTGGTTTTTTTTTGTTTTTTTGATAGTAGTTGAAAAATTAACAGAGGTTGCATACTTATCTCCCTCCCTTATGGACAATGTAGGTGGAAGGAAGTTTCAGTGTCATCTTCGGAACTGAGTAGGTTTGCTGCTGCTTTTGAGCTGGTGGAGTAAGTTTGTTGCAGCTTCTTTATGTCCTTCAGTTAGAACAAGTCAGTGATGAGCTCTTTGTAATCACAAAAGTCTGAGGTAATTCCTTTTTCTCTTTTTAAGGTTAGGCAAGGCTTTTGTTCTTTAGGCCCTCTTCCCTTACCTGTATTCACCTTAGGATATTCTTTTAGTTCGGGGATGTTTTTGAAGTGTCGGCTTTGAATTTCTGGATCCAAAGAGAGCCTTTCTGCTTTAAGCTAGCAGGACTATAGTAGTGACTTTATATCCATGTAATAAAAATACCAAAAATTCTGGTTGTTGTTGTTTTATGTGTGTCAGAAGAACAGCCGGATGGCCATTAGCCACAACTTGAATCTCTTCTCCAATATGAAGCCAGAGTTCTTTCTATGGATTTCTTCCTTTGGGCACCATTCAAAACCCAATCCTTACTTACTGGGAGAGAGAAAGTGTGGCACTTAGGAGAGGTCGAAGGGGTTTATGTTACTGGCACTTAGTGTTTTACTCAGTAGAGTGAGGGGGAACTTTTCAATTTCACAGAGTTTGCAGCTGAATTTTAGCGCTCTCTTGTTTGTGTCTCTTTCTGCTTCTATCATCTGTGTAGATAGCTGCCTATGAGGTTTTTTTCCAGATTGATTGACTGCTCTGTTTTTCAGTATGTTAACTTCAGTTTTATAACAACATTCTGTGAAGCACTGACCTACTACAGGTAAGTTTGGGGAAATCGGGACAAATTTTGGAGAGATTTTAGCAAATGAACTATCTGCAGCTTGTCTCTGACCTAGCTCCTACCGCTAAGCACAAGAGTAAAGCTCTGGTTTAGGTGATGTTCTGATCTACACACCTTGTCACTGAAGCTTCTATTGCTGTAGCTGCATTGGTGGTAATTTTGCCTATCCTTGCTCCTTCAACCCCACCACCCATCCCGGCCGAGCCATTTTTTTGGCCAATGTAGGCAAATCAAGGTTCTCTAGTGCTCTTGAATCAGGGTCATTAGTTTTTATTTAAGAAGTTTGCCCTATATTGGTGTTAGTAATTGCCTTTTTGCTTCCATTGACATTCTGCTGGCATGCTGCTTACCACTTGCTTGAAGATAAATTGGTAAAAAATGTGGATGTCTTGTAGATATAACTAGAAATACATTCCTCAAAAATTTTTACTGATTTAATGTATTCAACAAGCAACAATTTCTTCTAAAACTGTTTTGAACAAGTGCAGTGGTTAACAGTTAAGCTCTCTTGGTCTTTATTTCTAAAGCATGACAACATGTGAATGGCATGTTCATGAGGTACTGCATGGTTACAGAGTATGAGCATGTAAATAATTCAGAATGCTATTTGGCTGGTTACTTTCATGGGTAGGAATGTGGAAAATACCGGATTTCTGACAGGATTCTGACTGTTGTGATAACACAGGATACAGAATTGTTAAATAATTAAAAATAATCTGAGAGGTGTCTAATCAAAACTTTTTATACATATATTCTTTTAGGCATTTTACAGAGATTCTCTGTTATATTCAAGGAAAACTTCTAAATCCAGGGAGAACTTACAGAGACGGTTTCAGATCTCAGGAATTTGTGTGTGTGTTTTAAAGGCTTTATGAGATCTTACAGCTTAGATCATTTGAGCAGTATTTCTGTTTCTTCCTCTGAAAGTCATAAAGTAAGAAAATCCTTTTTCTCTGAATTTTCTTGTGTGTTTTTACATGAGTTTCTGGGTGGAAGAAGCATGTTACTTTTTTATTTAATATTTATAAAGTTAAGTCACATTGTTTCAAAGCACTTAGTATACATGTATATACTCTGTAGGTCAGGTAGGTACCATATTAGAATTTTCAGAAGGAAGAATCAGGAAGATAAAATGCTGCTGAATTGGAGGGCGCTGTTTCTCATAATGAGAAAGCACTCAGTTATAGGAACTCTGATAAATAAAGCCCATAGACAAACTGCCCAGCTGTACTTTAAGATGAAAACAGGATGTTGGTTGTATTGCTGGAGGACTACTGTATAAATCAAAGGATATGCTATTATTGCTGTGTAAGGAAGCGGTACTCCCTTAGAGTAGTTCTGTATATAAAAGAATGGTAATTACCATGCTTATCAAGGACTGGCAGTTCTCCTTTTCCAGTTGTGACCTGGTGAATCCACCTCTAGTTCATGACTTAAAACAAAACGTTGCCAGTTATTTTAATCCCCTATTCAATAGGACAAACAGAGTGTGGTTATTTTTATCTCTTTATGGTTGCTTAGATTATACAAATAGAAAACCCCTTGCCTATATTCAAGCCAAAGGTGGTTTACTGAAGGGGATGTGGATTGTTTCCCCAGTGCCTGTTAAGCCCTGCCAGTTCAAGTTGTGTCCACATACTCATGTTATCTGGAAATGGCCAGGTGGCTTTTTCCACTTGCCGATGTCTGATCTTTCCTTCTTCTAACTTTTTCTGTAAGAGTTCACTTATAGCCCTTTTAAATTTTTTAAGCTGTTTTTTGTTTATTCTCATAAGGTCTTTTAAAGCACTTCTCTGCCCCTGTTCCACTCAGCGTACTGTTCTACTGTTCCTCAATGCTGACTAGAATGGTGTTGCCTTTAATTTTGTTTTTAAAATTAATTTAATAATTTTTATGCTTCTAACCACTATATCCAAGTAAACTTTCTCTCTTTTGGAAGGAAGTATGTAAAATTATTTTTCTGCTTTTGGTTTCCACCAGTTTGTTTTTCTTTTCAGGGAAATCATAGAATCATAGTATTGTTTTGGTTGGAAGGGACCTTTGAAGTCCAACCCCCATGGTAGATCTGTAGTACACTGTAGGATAGACTAGGTTGTTATTTAAGAAATATAAGTAAGTAAGTTAGGCAGAAGTGGCTGAATCTGAGACAACAAGAATCTGGATAAAGGTTAAATTGATGTTCCTGTAATATTACGTGTGTTTTTACTGAAAATTTTTGGAGTAATTTTTCGGAAAACCAGAACTATTTTGGTAGAGTGATTTTAGCACAGCAGTTTACACTGGTTAGTAGAGTTGTCAGCCTCTTAGTATTTGTACTCAAGTGCAGAGTTAACCTCCCTGCAGTAGGATTCCTGACCGTGAATCAGGTTTGAAACCAGTTCATACTGCTGATGCCTACGCGGTAGAGGAACAAAGAGACTGATAAGAAAGTGAGAAGGAAGCAATGGTGAGTGAGTTATGCAGAACTGTAAGGGAAAGCAGATATGCTTCGCTCTTGAAAGAATCTTCTTGAAGGCTTTACAGCATAAACTTAATATTGGATTAATGTTGATTTTACTTTATACTGAATTATAAATTCATCTTTCAAATTTATAGTTTTCATGCAGTTTGATATTCAGAATTACTTTTCTGTTATTTACCATCCCTTATCTACGTTTCCCTGAAGTTCTGTGAGAGAAGAATGTTGCAGGAGCTGTTTAGGCTTATGTAACAAGTTGTTGTGATACCTGAGGAAAAATATGTCTATAATACAATGTTCCAGTCTTGTTCAGATGGTAGCACATTTGAAATAACAACTTCTTTAAAGGGCTAAATAGTGCTGTAATTTTGGAACATTACTCATTAGTCTTATACACGTTTGCAGTTGAGAGAACTGGTTGTATTAGGTCAAACAAGCTACGCTCCTGGTGTTTGTGCTGTTTTCTAAATCACCAGTTGCCACATTATTTGTGTACGCTATAAAACTATTCAGTCAAAAGTACTGGAGGTGAGATGCTTTCAGGGGATACCTATTGGAACACATTCCATTTTTGGGGTTTTTTTTAGCATAAATGCTGATAAAATAACTTTAGATTTAAAACTGGGATGTAACTGTATGCCAGTATCAATTAACGGATATATTTCTGAAAAAGTAAGGCCTCACTAATCTGCTTCTTTCTGCTTTTTCACAGGGGTGGAATAGGAGAAGGTCTCAAAATCTTGAATTTGTTTCATGTCTGTACTAAACAGTTGTAGGAATTAATCAGGAGTGAAGTCTTTTTGTTGAAACACAATGAGTTCTGTAGTAGAGATCAAGTTATATTGGATGTACTTGAGAGGATACCATATTACATGTGGGCATATGTACTTTCTATGGAGGGAGAAGCTTTTCTAGGGCCAGAAACTAATTTATTTGAAAACATATTTGTCAGTTATCAGACGTCTTAGTGTCTGTAGCAGCTGTTCATCAAATAAGGGTAATGATTTAGGGTAGACCAGTGATTTTGGAAAATGCATATAACTTTTAAGTAGTCATGCCCTATGGTCATTAAAGATAAATTTTTAAATTATGGCTGTTCATATAAACACATGGTGGTTTTTAACAGGTCAGAAGCATGGTTATCAGGAGACATGCCATGGAATTACCCTGATGTGACCTTGTAACTGGTGGATTTGAAAAGCATTAAGCGTTATTTGAACTGGTCCAGTACTCTGAAGGCCTCTTAATTATACTGCCAATATTATTTTTCTTAAAACATCTAATGAAGGAGGATGCATTCTGGAGTTCTTGTCTGAGTTACACACTCACACAGACAGTTCTCACTGTGTAGGTTGTATTGTACTTTAAAACAATTGTGATATTTTTGTTTGTTTTTGAAATTTTTGAGCAAGTATCACAACTTTTCATCCACAAAGCAAATAGTTGTTGCTTATGATTAGTAACTTAAACCTTGGCAAGTATGTAAATTCCTCAGCAGGGCACTGGTTTTGAAGAGCTGCTTATGTTCCAGTGAGAAATCTTTTGAACAGATTGTTTTAGAACATGATTTTTATTTTTTTTTATAATTTTTTTCCTGCTTCTGTACTACATTATCTGCACTGATTTACTCCTTTCCTCCAGGAAACACATTTGCATTAAAGATCCGGTCTTCTCTTTATTTAGTTCCTGCTGCTTATTGCTTCCATGGGGTCCTCTTTGACCTTACAATTAACAGAAAAATAACTGATATCCTGGGAATTAAATCAAGAAGAAATTAAGCACAAGGAGCTCATAAATTCTGATGAATTCTTCCACTAATCAAGCTTCTCTTTTGACATGCAAAGATCCTCAGTAATAAAAGTAAATAAAAAGATGAAAAAAAACCATAAGGGGAATGTTTTTTACAGCGTCTGTGGTGCTTCATGGAAGGCTTTAGACTACAACAATCAGGGATACCACTGGTTCCTGTTGTTAAATGTTGGCTTTGTCATCAGAATAAGTTTAAGTGTGTTTGCTGGAAGGTAGTGTAACCTGACCAGAGCCAATTTTTATTTATCTGATCTGTTTTGGCTAATTGCCTTTTAGGTAGAATATTTGCATTGTACCATAGCATTTCATCGTCCCAGCTGATATACCCTGACTTCTCTTTTAAATTGGTCTGCTGGTATAAGGATTCTTGTTGCAATTAGTGCAATACTGAAATAGCAGTAAGTATAAGAGATCACTCAACTTGGTTTTTAATCTTAATCACATACAGCAAATCCAGTGAAATAACAGTGATAGTTCTGAGATCTGCTTGCTTTGTTTCTTAATATTGTATTATAATAATTTTGTTGGAAATAAAGATGACTGGTGAGAGATAAAACTGGCATATCAAAGAATTGAAAGGGTTGATTGCAATGTTGTCTGCTTAATGTCACTTGAAATTTCTAGACTTGCTAATTTGGTCTGATTTGAACATAAGTGTCATGTTTGAAGGCAGAGAATGCCAAGAAAGGAAGGAGATGATTTACGTCCCTCGAGCTTCCATAAGTGGGAATTTCAGATTGGAATTTGGCTATAAAATACTCAGATTTTTCAGAAAGAGCTACATGATAAAACAGGATGGGGTACCAAGGCCTGTAACTGGATCCTTTGGCAACTAAGTTTCTATGTAACTTTTCCAAAATGTGGGAAAGGTTCTGGTCTGTCTTGGCAAAAAGCCAGCTTGTTTCAGTTTCTATTGTCTTGAGTTTTATAATGTACTTACATTTTTAAAAAAGCCAAAAAAGTCTTTGCTTTTGACAGCCACCTGGTATCCTTATTAGCCACCTTTGACCCCAGAAAGCTAATGTTACAGAATATTTTTAAAGGCTGCTGGATTGTACTTAGACTTACGGTCTAAAAAAAAAAAAGTTTCACATAATTCGCACTCTTACAGTGACAGATGTATCCCCTGTTCAACCCTGTTGTTTCACATCAGCAAATATGCAGAAAATAGAATTATGAGACTAAAAATGGTGGTGAGCTTGAGAAACCACGTGACTGCACACACAGAAATGGTGCACGGGTGCAAGGTGTTTTATGAACAACCATTGTTTAGCCATGTTAATTTTCTTTTCGGTTTAGAAAACAGATTCAGTCAGGCTGTTGGTGAGTAGTTAAGTGTGGTCTAGTAATTCATACCATGATTAGCAGTGGGATCCAGTGAGGTTGTGTAGCCAATGGCTGGTCCTTAGATATAGAAGATGGTGAAAGGTTGGTGGACCTTATGAAGAGGAGGAGGAGGGTGAAGACGTCCAGAATCACACAGTCTGTTTCCTCTGTCTTTACCTATTGTAATCCCTAATTTGGCAGGTGAATTCTAGTATCTCCTAGCAGTAAGTCACAGCTTGTTTAGTCCTCTGTACATATTTGAAGTGACAAATAAAGCCTTAGCCTATTTTTCTGATCCCTATCTGTATGTCTGAGTCAATACTAGACCAACTTTGTCTAACAAACTTAAGTTGTGGCTGTGCCAGCACTTTCAATGCAAAACCATTTATGTATTATGGTAGCTGCAGTTACATGATTACATCCGTTTTTCCATGCACATTCACTCCCCAGTTCTACTGAAATGGTTAAAGAAGTCTTCAAGTATACAGGCTACATCTTAAAACAGTAGAAATCCAGGAGTGGAAATAGCTTTTTGATCCATTAGATAATCTTGATAGCTGTTATTAATATCTCTTTTAAGTAGATGATAAAATAAATTTATTTCCCCTAGAAAAATGCAGAAAGTTAGCATAAGTTTTAGTTGTATGTCAGCAAGAGACAGAGACAAGATTGTCATAGTGTGATGGGGCTTCTGCAACATAGTTTTTGGACTCCTTCTAGGAGTGATCTGATGATCACTGTCTAAACTGTTAAGTTTTTAATGTGTCAGAACTTTTAAGATACTCTTGTACTGTTCAGTGAAGTAGGAGCTTTGCATATGTTTTTAGCTTATGCTGTCAAGCATACCATACTAGCAATACAGATATTTTTGTCTTTTCTGTATTTTTTTTTTTTATCTTGTGGTAGTTGGTTGTTCACTTAAAGGAAGACATTTGTATTCTAAAAACAAATGACACACACACACAGCTGTGTAGCCAAGTGACCCAGAGAAAATGAGTTCCCATGATCTATGTGTATGTGCAAGTGATGGGGACCAGAACTTGTTCTTTGTCCAATAGTTCAGTTGTGCATGGCCTCAAGGGAACATGTGGCCATCCATACTCCTTGTACTGTTAACTTTCCATGGGAATGTGAGAATGTGTCTCACAGTGCTGGCTAGGAATAGTGTGGGGGGGGGGTGTTTTGCTTTTTAAAATTTGTTTTTTTATATCTAAATTCCTGTGGGTTGTGCAAAAATTTGAGCTACATAACGATTGCAGTTCTAAGGAAGAGTGTAAAATTTTGTGATACTGCAGTTATTAAGAATTGGACATAATGTTTTGCATTGCAGTGACAAAAGCTATGCAGCCATTTAATTTCTGTTCCTTACATTCTTGAACAAATACTTTTGTTCTAGGACACTTGAAAAATGAAGGGAACTTCTTAATCATCTGCATCACTAAATAGATTTTAAGTTCTCAGATACCTGAGATGTGAAAACAGATTTTGTTTTGGGGTTTTTTTTGTTCTACAGTGGGTGAGACAGGACTAGGACTGGCAGAATCCTTTCTTTAGAATTTGATTTTTGTGAGTTACAATTTTAGTATTGGAATTTATTTTTTTTCTTGGGGGGCGGGGGAGGCGGGGATGTAACCTCTCATCTAGAATTGAAAAGTTTTGTAATGCCATAGCATAGACCAAGTGATGTTCAAGTTACTGATGACCAACTATGGAAGCTTAATGCATTGGCTAGTTTTGAAATTATGATTAGCAATTTGATTATTAGCAGTAAGATTAGCAAAATTAGCGGTTTAATTGCATAGTGTTTCTAGTGCCATCCTGAGGCATTATTCCAAACCTGTGCAAAATATGTACAAATTAACTATGAACGCTTCTTTGCCTTCAGTAAGGAAATTAAAATGCAGAAGAAAGCAGAACTCAAATAGAAGACATGATAGTTACTTCCTCCATATATCTCATTATAAACAGCTTTCTCAGAGGCCAGACTTTTAAGAGTATGGCCTTGATGAGCAAAGTACCTACTTCCTGAATTTGTACAGTTCTATTTAGCTTTCTATTAATAATGGTGTAGGTGGCAATAGAGGTGGACAGAAAACCTATTTGAAGCACTATTAGATTGCATCTAGTGTAACTATTTTTAGCTTAAATATTTTATTTTATTTAGAATTAATGGAGCTCACTTCCATTAGTTGCATCAGCACATGACCTTGCTGTGTTATATGTAAACAACGTTCTAGTTTATGTAATTGCTGAACTAGAAAGTTATGGCATGAAGTGTTGTAAGTATAGTTATTCAGTGTCTACAGGCAAACACTTCAGCAGAAGCCCTTGCTCTACAAACCCAAGCAGAGGAAATAATAATAGCTAAATCTTTTCAGTAATAAGTATTTTCCTTTGTATTTTGTTGTTAGTGGGATTTTTTTGGGGGTCTTAAATACTTTTCTAGTAAATATATGATTTTTAAGAAATACTGACTACAGTCACTGAGGTTTTGGTACCAAAATCAAGATGTTTTACCTGGTCACTAACTTGTTAATTTAGTATTTGTCAGGCACATGTTCTGAAACCGTTTATTAGAACATAGAGTGCTTTAGTATGAGGGTCAGCAAAATAGGCAAATAATATGATCAAATCAAATTTGCATAGCTTCGGAAATCAATACTGTTAGATAATCATCTGCCTTATCGAATGTTAAAGTCACCGCTATGTTGGCATATTTCTTTACCAATAATAATGTCATGCTATCTAACAGTAAAATAATCTCCATATGCAAACAGTTTAAGAGATACAAGGAGGAATCTTGTAGCAGAAAGAATGGTTTATAGTTACTTGACAGTTGAAACAATTACCACTCCACTCTTGAACTTCTGTCTGAGAGAATAAAACTTTTCTCTTTTTTAGAATTCTTGCCCTCTGGGGTAAGAAAAATTACAGTAAATGAATTGGTGTTCTGATTTATAATATGATGCAACTGAAGTAAAATACAACTTTTTGCTTATTTTCATTTATTACTAGAAACATTGACAAGGAAGACTGTTGCTGATCACACTTTCAAACTGAAAACTTAAAATTATGTAGGACTTCAGGTGACTAAAATGGTCGTGTATAGTCACATACTATCTGCTAGTTTAGAATCTACTGAAACATCGGGTTTATACCTTGGAGGAACCTTTTGTTTTATGAAGTGGAAAGTAACTGTTGCAATCCTGGATGACCTCCAAATCTCCTTTGAAAATCAATTTCTTCACTAAATGAACAGGAATAACTTTTCTTGCAAATGTTTTGGCTTTTAAGTCAAATGTCAGGGATTTTAAATTTGGGGGAGAAGCTGCCAACAAAGCGGATTAAATAGACTAAGTCTAGCTTTGAAATACTGCTGTGCTGTTTTCTGTTTTGGAGGAAATGGATGATTCTTTTATACATGAGAAAGAAAATGTTTTAAAAGGTTGTGATAGAGCTGAATGCAGTATTAAGACTTTTTCACAGACTTTCATTTGTTTTCTCAGAAGTTAACACTGTCCTTCCTTTCAGAGGGAGAGAGAACTGTTTAGAGATTTTTGCCATCTCAATATTGATAAAAAGTCATGGTACAAAGAAAATTCTTTAGCTTTTGTATGAAAATGCACATGCTTTATGAAGATTTTTTTCTTAAATTATTTCAAAATTAACTGACAAACCCAAAATATGTATCTACTCTTAGAGTAGCTTTACAATAGCATTCTTGTGTTATGCTCTTAAATACCATTTAATGAATTTATAAAATACCCTGATATCTCTGCAGGAGAGTACCTCTTTTAAGATGTGTTTTATATTCTAGGGATATTTGTTGCTGGACAATACAATGCTTGAAGTAAAAAGAATGAACCAGTCTCCTGTTTTATCCAGCTGGGATTAGATATGCTCTGATTTGCCCGGAAAAGAGTAAGAAGCCAAGTAGTTTCAAAATACAGCCTACCTGCAGTGCCACCTCGTGGCTTTTTTTTTCATGGCTTCTCTTAAGCTAACCAGTTTCTGTTCCCACAGCCCCAGTGGGAAGATTACTTGTGAACTTCTAAAATGTCTGTACTCCTGGCTGCAGACCTGATCTAACCAGGAGAGTACGGCACATTTCTTTGCCTCACTTCTGTGAGGCAGCATTATTTGTCCCTGCTGAAACCTGCTTAGATGGAGAACCAGAAAGAGGATATCTGAGCAATACTGGTTCATTCACCTACCTCATCAAATGACTAAGCAATAGGTGGTTTGGCCATTGAAAAGGAAAGATCACATTGGAACTGGAAGGCAAAAAAAAAGTGTCAATTTACAGCAATAACTTGAAGGAGCATGTTAGTTGGTCTCATCTGTTCCAGCCAGCAATGCTATAGCTTATTTCCAGGTAGTCAGATTTCTAGGAAGGTGGTTTCATTTTAAAATTAGATTGTCTAGGTAGACACAGCATTTCTTATGGAGCTAGTTGATGTTATTTTGCATTCAAGACATCAGCATTTTTGTTGACTTTAATTGAAGCATGTCAGAGAGACTTTGTTCTTAAAAGCAGCATTATGCTTTGAGGGATATGTTGTGCTTTGCCTTGCATCATTTAAAAGAGTTGCTCAAATCTTGGTGGGGTAAGTACCTGCAGGTTTAAGACTGTGGTTCTCACATGTAGAAGGTAATATAATGTTGTGGATATTTCACGCCAAGAAAGCATATAGGAAGGAACTTTTCAGCAATTCAGCTGCCTGGCCTGCCTTGGAGAGCAGAATCTGTTTTCTTCCTCACAGCCAGCTTAGTCTTACTAACATCTCTGGATGAAAGGTAGGATTTTACCTAGCTGTATTTTCTTCCTGCCATTCTGGCAGGGAATGGAACAAACTCTCTTGCCCCTTCTGCCTCGGTGGCAGCACTGACGTCATTGCTCAATGCAGGAGCGTCGGCAGCAGTTCCCTGGGCTTAGCACCACTGCCCACCACCTCTCCCCAATATACCAAAAGCTGACCTGCCACTCTCCAGCCCAAGGAGAGTCTTTGGCTACATTTTTGAGTGTTTAAAATTGGTGCTTTTAATGTTATAAGAGGTTTTATTGTAATGCTTTGAACATGCTTTCAGTATTTTCTTGCTACAAAAGTAATTACTTATTTTAATGAAATGAACTTTCTGTGGTTGCCTTGCTCTGCGGTTGGCCTAATCACGCTGCCTCAGTTTCCTTGCTTTCACAAGGACACAGAGCTACTTGTGCTGTGCAGAGGCAGGACGAATGACTAAGGGGACAAACCGAGTCTGGGCTAGCAAAGCCTCGGCATGTGTTGTTTAGACACCTCTGGGCTTTGGCATCTTCATCGAGGGCTTTGTATTTTTCTGTGATAGAAACATAAAATGTGAAAGCATGGTAAGTATCAAGCTGTATGTTTAATGTGTCTAGGCTTTCTCTGGTAAGCAGCTGCTTATGTTCACATTTGTGTCCTAATTATAGAAATTATACTTGGCCTTTTCTAGAAGGCAAACGTTTATTTTTCTGAATTCACAGATCTTGCTTGTAAACTGTAAGTAGAGGCATGTGAATGTGGGGTCTGACTTCTTGCAGAATCTTAAAGCCAGCAGTAGAAATACCTGATACTACAGTCCATACCTGTAGGTTGCACTGTTTGTTGTGTGGAGTTGGAAAGTCTTAAATAGTGAGAATTAAAAATGCAGAGTTTTCTTCTTCCAGTGTTGGCAGAAGGATTTCCATTCTTTGACAAGAAGTGTAGCATTTTTTTAAATTATGTTTAATGTAAATGCAGTGTGTATCTAAGCAAAATGATGAACAAAAGGTTTAAAAAGAAACAGTTAAAAGATTGTACTTTATTTTCATAAACTGTTTGGAGTAGTTTAATACTTGCAGTTAAATACATCCTTTTGGAAGCCTGGATTTCCAGGTAGTAACAACCAAAAGTAGAAGAAGTGGATGTGAGGGGAAGTAATAGAGAAGTTTTTGATTACTTGTCTTTATTTAGGAAGCTTGTTTGCTCGTTCTACCACGCATCAGGCTTCTGCAGTATTGGAGATGTTTAAACTAAAGTGTCTGTGATTTACGGTAGTTATTGCAGAATCTCTGCAGGCTGCTATAAATTGCAATGGAAGGAACAACTTCATTGTACTTCAGATCTTGGCTGAGTACATCCACTTTTGTTCAGTGGATGGTTTTCAAATGACTCAAATGTAAGTCATGGACAATTCTGATTACTCTTTCTTAAAACAGAAAACAGGATACTGAAATGTACACATGCATGTACATTCTTGTGTATCACAGGTTCTGGCTTGAGTCCTTCCTGTATTAGAATTTTGGCTAGCAAAATGTCTCACTTCGTTCCCTACATCACACAAAGACCGCAATTTTATTTTAAGAAAATACACTTAAAAACTTGTTTACTGTGTGATTCAAGTTCTAGTAAGACTTCAGCATTGTGAGTAAAAGCCTGTTGGTGTCTGTGATGGCACTTTATTTCATTGGGAAAGAAAATCTGTGCTTGCTGTTGTGAAAGTGAAATTCATGACTGTGCTGTATGCCCTTCCATTTCTTTTTAATAGGTACTTTTGTTTATATCTTTCTTTAAAATAAAATTTAAAAAATTGTCACATGAGCTCATCTATAAAACTTTCTATCTTTAGGAACCTTTACAAAAAGATGCTTTTAGTTTTTACAAACAGTCCACCAGGGGAGGGGACAACAACAAAGCAAACGAACAAAAAAAACAATCAAAAAACCCCAGTGTTGATAACATGCTGTTCCTTTGGTTCTGTGATATGCTAACAGTCTAACTTGGACAGTTTGTTTGATAGAAAAAAAATAAATACATGTCAGAAGTAGCCACCTACCATAACTGTTTGCCTTTCTGTTGAGGGCTTGCAGAGTTTACAGGGTTAAAGTAAAACACTAAATCATAAAAACTTGGTGTATGGTATGCCTAAGTTTAAAAGTAGATAATATCAGGTAAGCAGATCAAATGTTCTGTGGCTGGTATATCACTCTACATTAATGTAATGGCTTTTTAGCAGCACATCAAGACAAGACACCTAGAAACATTTGTGAACTTACTATGGCATAAAAGGCCTCTTACTGCATGAGTAAATATTTCCTTTTTTCTCTCTTTCTTTTTTTCTTGGGCCAGCAAAACTCAGCTTCATTAAACTGTGCTGTTGGCATTTCATCTTTCCTCCTGCTTTCATTTATTTTGTTCTCTGTAAGCTTTTTCATTTTACAGGATTTCAGTATATGTACTCCACACAAATAGAAGTGTTTGAATACTTATATCACCTCTTTTTTTAATCTTTCTGAGTAGGTAGAGAATCAAGCTGACAGTCCTGCTCTGTGAAAAGCTTATAAGAACTTGGGATGTTTTAACATACAGAATTTTGTTAAGCATCTGTTTTGTACTATTGTACAGAGGAGACAGTCTGCACAAATGGCATAGCACTGTGTGATGAGCTGTACACCCATGCAATATAGGGTGTTGTACCTAGTTTCTAGAATATCTGGTTTATCTAGTAGCTATTTCAAGGAGCTTATGAGCTACGGTTGAGGTAGTGCAAGGAGGGTTTCTACATTCAAGTGGGCGTTCCAGCAAAATATTAGAATGGTGGAAGATGAAACATGAGCTCTGTCAGTTTTTGCCAATGTAAAAAAAAAAAATTTTTCCCCCCACATAATAGCTCATGGCAGGAGCATTTTTCTAGGATTATACTGTAGATTTTTCTAAAGATAAAATAAAAAAGTAAATTCCCCAATGCTGTAACATGTGTAATAGAGATTGAGTGTGACTGGAGCACTTGCATTTCTGACTATTACTCTAGAATTATGGTTTGAAGCAGACAAAACCAAACTTGAGCCTTTTTTTTTTTTTTTCCCCAATCTTAAATAATAATGGTGCAAATACCACTTTCAGGGTGCTAGCCTATTATGTTTGATCATCTTGGAGATATTTTAAACTGTTTTGGTAATGGTACCATACAGTCTCTGCTATATCTAGCATGAAGATGGTATTTTGGAAGGCTTATTTTCTTCTCTTTTGTTCAACTTTTTTGATTTGAGCTTTCTTCTTTTGAGTGCTGGAGAGAATCCCCAAGCATGACTAGCCACCCCTTCCAGAAGCTGATGTGGTACACTCCCAGTTTAGTTGTCTGTGATACTGATTCCAAAGATACATGCTTATCTGAATTAAGGAGCTGGTGTGTGTTCATATGAAGTAAGAAAGAATTCTGTATTTTTCTTCCTCGTTCCTGTCTTACGGGTAGCAGGGAACCTGAGGCATGTTCCTTCCCATGTGCCATCTTTGCAACCATGGGCTTTTACACCCCAGACAGCTGCTTAGCTGTTTGGAACGAAGGCCCTCCTGTAAATCAATTTCAGCTCCTGTAAAACAAACTCTGATCTGAATTCTTTGATGTCACCATTAAAAGGGGAAGGGTTTTTCATTACAAATTTTACTATTGATCCCTGTGTGATTAACTGTGTAAGTTTCCCATTGTCTCATGTTTACTTCACTTTGAGGAAGTATCTGAAACTTGCATGACAAAGTTTATAACTGTAGTATAATGTTTGCTTTTGTTATTTTTTCTTTTTTTTTTTTTCTTTTCTTTCTAATTTATCATCTGATAAGCACAGGAACTCAAAAGACTAAGACAACACCATCAGATACACAGTCCTGAAGAACGGAGTGAGTGCTGGATGAAGCAAACGGAAGATGTCCTTGCTTCACAAATTGTTTAGCATTGAAACGTTGCAATTACTTTTAACTTTTTGTTTTGGGAGGAGGAGAAGTGAGTGTTACTAAACTTGACCAGAGGTACAGGTTTTTAAAAACAGCATTATACTATGTGTAAACATTCAGAACAAGAAACTTGAACAAGTTCTTATTAAAGCTAAGTCAAGTTCTTATTAAAGCTACATCTAAATTCCTTACAGCAGCAGTGCCATAAAAAGATCTGTCGAAGTGTTGAAGTACAGACTGTTCTGTCAAGGAATGGATATGATTATGAAAACTTGTATGTGGAACTGGATCTGAAGGTTTCTGAATTAAAGCATGGGATTTTCCAGAAGAAAATAACTGTGGGAGCTTTATTTTGTCTGTCATTTTTTGATTAACTTTCTAGGCCTCTGAGAGTGACAATAACTCTGAGCACAGTAACTCTGGAGCTGTAATTCTCAGATCTCCAAAAACACTGTGGGGTTTTTTTCAGTTGTTTGTTTTTGGGTATGTTTTATTGTTGAATCCCATAGTGACGTTTAGTGTTCCAGAAAGTCTTGTGCGTGGCTTCCGCTGGTTAAGTAAGATAATACTGTTTCAGTTCTCTTTAATGTTGTCTAAATAAATAGTGAAGAAACGGGAGGGCTCCAGAATCTTACAGAATAGTCATAATAATAATGTGTTTGTGAAATAATAAGGTGTTTGTTAGAAAATTCGAATTCTCTTTCCCTGCGGTTTTCTGTCTTAAGTGAGTTTGGGGACTTAAAAGATATTTTTAGCATGACAACTTTCAAATAGTTGGATACTGTCTCTTTTTAACTATGTAACTTCAGTCACAAGTCAAGTTTTCCACATTATGTTCCTTTCATGATGCCTTGGCAGTAGCTATCCTCCTTTGAACCTCTAGCACTTCAAAAAGCGGTACAGTTGTTTCCCTTGGTCTTTGCCTGCTAACTGAGTATGTTACTGCTTGTACAACAGTGCTGCATTTTCTCGGTGTAGATTTTTGGTGATGGCAGTTAAAAACAGAAAAAACCCAACAACAACATTCAATAATATTTTGGGACCTGGTTCTGCCAAGCTACCAGTTTTCTTGTGCCATAGCTCCAGCTCAGTATCAGTTATCTGGGGATATGGCTGTACCACCCAGAGAAGGCATGACTGGAGCGTGGGTATGGCTATTCACTGCAGCTTTCATCTTGTAGCATAAGTAACACAGTAATGAAGGCACAGTGTCATCAGTTAGTAACTAGTGTGTGGATTACTAAACCCCAGAGGGCTTTTAGCTGTGAATACCACATCCATCACTACTGTTTTAATCACATTGTTTAACTTACAGCTAGTGTTATGCCTGTTTGTGTTACAGCAGCAGCTTCATATACAGAAATAACCTGAGTACAAGATTTGTGGTGATTCTTTTTTTTTTTTCTCCTCTCTCTAGATCACAGATTTAGTGATGTCTTGGTGTGCTGCTAAGTATATGTTGTATTTCAAGCTTTTGTGGAGGATTATAAACTGGGATTTAAAAAAAAAAAATGAATTATTTAAGCATTAATCAATGCTTTTACGGTAACATTGTAGCAGTAGACCAAGAGTTGTTGATCCTAGCTTTTCTGTAGAGTGTTTGGTGTAATATGTATTTGAAGAATTCTGTAAGTGTAAGTTAGTATCTCTAAAACAAAAACAAGCTGAAACTTCCCAGAGGCAGCTGTGAATTAGGCCTGTTCATGGCTTTCCTGCCTACACACTCTGCTAAATAAAATAGTACAGTTGTTTCACAAACACAGGGAGGGTTATAAAGGTAGCTTTACTGTGACATTAAATCTGTCTTGAGAGCTTTCCCAGAAATATGAATATAGTAATTATATGATTAAACAATAAGGAAACTTTCTGGGTTGTGCACTTCCTCAGGCTATTAACCTAACCACTAATTAACCAACAGGAAATTCCAGACCTGAAAGTTTCATTATTGCTATACTAAACTGTGAAAATACAAGTGTGTTAATGAGGATTTCATTATAGCCATCTGTAGCTTGTTTTTAATTTGTGTCAAAGCAGGAAAAACATAATATACCATCTGTTACCTAGCCATATCAAGTTGACATGAAAAATATTAGAAAAAAATTCCCCCACTTTACAACCCCAGTTGTCTTTTAATTCGTATATTTTATTTGAGGCAACCACTAGTGCCATGGCAGTACCACCACCGCAGTAATGTGTCATTTGCTCCTTAAATGATGTATTTTGTTTAGTGTACAATTTCCATATTATAACTTCAATATTCAGGGAGGAAGAGGTGCTGGCTTTCTGAAATGGTAATTTCTGGGCAATTAATGACCCCTCAATTTCAGCATCATATTCTCTCAAACATGTCTGAATTGCCAGAACTCAGAAGGTGAGTATTGTCTTGCGATTTACAGTTCTTTTTGGTTTTAAGTAAATAAAAACTTCTGGATAACAATTATTAGTATTCTCTCTTTCTCTGAATAGTGAGCATGAATTGAAGCATTTTGCTCTCATCAGATGCTGGGGTTTTTGCTACTCCTTTTACCTTAACCCTTGTGTTCCTCTATAGAACTTAATCCATGCAAACTTTCCCAAGTCCCTTGATCTGTGGTTCTCTTTGACCTTAAAAAGGAAGGAAGTTGTAATGTATCACCATGCACTTACCAAGAAATATTATGGATTCTTAATTGTCAGGTGTTTGTAGGTGTAGTGCAGGTAGAGCCTTAGGTGAGAGAAGGTGGTGCCCCCATTGAAAAAGTTACAAAAATTGCTCTTGGGAAGAGAATTGGCACAGAAGAAAATACTAAACCAGCTGTGGGATAGTGAGGCAGATTCTTAGCAGCTGAGATGAAATATGACTCAGTAAGGTCATAAAATGTGCTAATGTTTGCAAATTACCTTTTGTCCTGAGTAAAGAGAGAGGAGTGATCTATGATGTGAAAATTAGGATAAAAGGTTGTATTTGAGATAGAGGTGGAAGGGTTGTGCAGCAGTTTAAGGCAAGTCATGCTGTGGACCGGCAGCCCAAAATATGAGCTTGTCCTTTTGCCCCCAAAAGTTTTCTGAGTAGGCACTGTCTTTCTGTCCTAAATTTGCACAGCAACTGGCACAGCTTTGGTGAGGGCTCTTAAGTACTACCTTAGTATTCAAGACAAACTATAAATTCGGTGGCTGAACTTAGGAACAAAATGTGTTTCTCTGCAGACTGTGATGCAACAAGCACAGTTAGAGTAAAATGAGGAACTCTTTGATATAGCAGTATATCTACCATGTAAATGCCTTAATGCTGTAAAAATATAAAAGAACTTAGTGTTGTACTGACCAAATGGATGAGGAAAAGCCAGCTGATGCAGTCTTTCTGGTCTTTCAAAAGGCTTCTGCTAGTCTGTAACCTAAATTCTTTTAGGAAAACTAAACAAACATGGCATAAGACAATAGACCTTGCATGGCTAAATAATTTGCCCCAAAATAAGAACAGAGGTATGGCAAATGGTCTACTATGAAGGTGAAGGGAGACCACCTTGTAGTTCCACAGGGATCTGTGCTGGAACTCTTAGTTCAACATGTTAATAATCTAGAAAAGTGGCTGAATAGTGAAGTGGCAGTTTGGTGACAGTGAAAATTTATTATTCATAGTAATTAGAGGAGACATGACTCTGAAGACTTGCAGAAGGATTTTACAAAAATAAATGCATAATAAAATGAGATTAAATTCACTTTAGATAAATTTAATACAAATCAGTTTGCCACGTGTAAAGGAACAGAGAAGAAAAGAGAAAACATGATTATGCCACTGTATAAATCTGTAATGACAATACAGTGCACAGTTCTGGTCTCTGTCATCTCCAAAAGGATATAGGAGAACTGAAGAAGGTTCAGAGACGACTGACGGATTTGGTCAAAGGTGCGATGTGGCTTTCATATAAGGGACATAATGACGTGGTCTCTTGGCTCCCACGTTCTTATGTTTACCATTTGTACATGTACCAATTTGTTGTGTTTGAACTGTTCCAAGTAAGTGAAAAGAGAACGTGCAACAGAATTGTCTAATGATGCTGCATAAAATCCTTAAACCAAATGTTAAATAATGGAAAAATAATTAAGTCCCCCTTAATGTTGAGTGATTATACAATCCATAATCAACTTTCCTTGTTGATGTGTGACTTGCATAAGAAAAACAAGTTCTTGGTCTGCTTCCAAGCCATTTGGAAGCCTCTTGTCTATGCTTTCTTCTCCAGTTCTTTTTGATAGAACAAAACTGTTTGCCTTTCCCTGGAGACTTGACTGTGTTGATCTATCACAGATGAGATGTCATCTCAGTAGGTACAAAGCAACTGAAGAAATAGAGTATTTAATAAAGCAGGAATTTAATCTGGAAGCATGCCTATTCTTAGCCTAGTAATCCATGTTTCCTGCTATTCTTGCTGCTTTCAGACTTTAGTTTCTCATGGATATTATTTTAAAAAAATAATCATTACTATTACAGGGTTAGATGAAATATCAGATAGTTCTAAAAAACAATCTTTTGTTTATAACAATAGAGACAATAGGTTCAAAGAGCTCCCAACTTCACAGATATGTCCCTATTGGGGATTTTTAAAAAACAGGTAATAATTCTGACCAGCTTTTCCATATGCAGATAATTGATACACATCTGTTGAGTTCTAACAGCCTATTGGGCTTATGGAGTTTTTTGGGTTTTTTTCCCCCCAATGCAGAAATACTCAGTGCTCTGGGTAATCACAGACAAGTGAATCTGAAGGTATTAAACATCTAAAAATGAATATTGGAAAGCTTTTATTTTACTGCCCTCACTCTACTATATGCAAGTCTTGATATCCTTTTGTCTTGGAAACAATTCTGTGGAATAAAGAGCATGAAACATCTGTACTAAAAATGTGACCTATACAGGGACCCCTTCAGATGGTGTTTTGTTTTTAGCACTATAGTGTAATTGTATTTAGCAAAATTAGATTGTTTGCTTCTTTTAAAGCATGCACACAAGAAATAAAAATAAATTCCATGTTTATGATCCATTCATGTGCATTCACTTTTGCTGCTGATACTAGCCAGTTGATGTTTCTTTTTTAGGGAATGCTTGCTAATACAGCAATGCCAAGATGAGTAGTTTCAGTACATGCTTTATGGAAAATGAGAAGCATTTTAAAATTCTAATCCTAAGGAAATTCTAACAAAACATTTTAATTCCATTCCCTTAGATGTTGGGTTTTTTTCCCTAATACCCTGTCTAAGCCTTTCTCCCACCCTGTCTTTTAAAATTCTCAACATTTTACCTTTCACAAGTGTTCTAGGAAAAAAAAAAAAATTAAAAAAAAAAATACAAGTAGTCTATGTTGAGTGATATTGGTGCGGGAAAAAGTAAAAGTAATCTCTGTGAGGTGCCGGGGAAATAGCCAGGTACATACTTGTAGAAATGGAAAACCTTTCCTTTCTTCCCTTTCAGGTTATCTGAAATGTTGAGCACTTGCTTATCGTGGTCGATAGTATTCCATTCCATTGGTGACACCCTGAATGAAAACCACATCATTTTTCAACAGTGATAAATTTACTGCTTACTATGTGAAAGCCAAAAGAAGGGAATTGCTAAGTACATATAAGTACATAAACAGTATGTAAAATTTAGTACCACAAGATACCAGTAGGAGTAAAAAAAAAAAAAAAGTCAGTTACTTTATTGTTGTGACTATTAATTGAATATTTCTAGCTACAGCCGTTAGACCCAGATAGTATTTAATGCCTCCAAGTGGAATTGCCAAATGTTTTGTCCTGTGTAGGACATACTAGCCATAGGGAATGTGTTGGTATTTTATTTTAGATAATAGTGATACCCTCTCTGCACTGAAACTTTTACTGTTGGCAGTTTACTCTTGCAAGTCTGGCTGCATCTGCATTATCGCTGTCCCCAGCTTTTCAATCAATTAAAATTGCTTGAGGGATTTCTATTCTTCATATTAACTCTTGAAATTTGGTTGCAGAGTGAAATTGACTTGGAACACAACCAATGATTATGTTAGGTAAAACTGACTTAGGTTTCTGTTTTGTCTGATATAATGGGGGATGGATGCTGGTGATAGGATTTCTCAGGTAAGAGAGGCTAGATAAGGAATTGTCAGTAATGTTCACTCAGCACACATGCACTCACTCAGATGTTATCCTCTCACTGAAGTGGTACACAAGCCACTTCAGAACACTATGTGGCCTGATACAGATCTAGAAGCAACATTTACCAATGATAGGAACCTGCAGGATGTTGCTGTTGATGATAGCGCTTGCCCAAAAGAGTGTATTGACTGCATTCCTTGCCATTCCCTGGGCAGACTTAATTGTAAGCTGTCCTCACATGGCTGTATGCGTTAGGTTTGATTTTGGGAAGAGGTAACTGAATAGAGAATTGCTTTTAAGCAGCTTTTGTTTTTTTAATTGACAATGAGGTCAAGCTTCTGTAAATTATCCTACTTCAAACACTGCAAAGTGGGTTTTTGTTTTCCTGATAGCATAAATATTGTACTTTTGTTTGCAAAATTGATTTATCAAGATCTTAAGCTTCAATAATTTTGTAGGTAGTACTGATGATCAAATTAACTGTATGTAAATGGGTATTTGCCTCTGCTGCCCAAGTATTCCACTGATCACTAAAATTTGCTTGGCTGAACTGTTTAGTCGGGTATCTTACAGACAGAGAAAGAGGGAAGGCTAAAAAGCATGGAGGGAAGGAAGAGTCCCGGTTCTAAAACTTGCCATAAAACTTGTCTTGCAAAAATAAAAGGGGCACGGAAAACAGGTTTGGATTCTTTTTATAGTGTAAAGCCACAGAAGACATAACCAAGTTACTTAATACTCTCTTTTGAATTGGCTGAAGTAGATATGTCAGGATTAATGGCTATACAAATCTCTAGATGTACTCTGTAGGCTGTTTGGTCAGGTGGTGGGATTATAAATAGGTAGGCTTACTGATGTCACCAGTAGCGGAAGGGGACAACAGTGAGCTTGTCATGCACACACACACGCCGTCCCTTCTACCTACATATGCTATTGAAAGAAATTCACTTGATTTTAATGGAGGAGAAAAACCTGTGTTGTCTTGCAGGTAAGCAGAAAAGTAATTTAATCAATTTTAGATATTCTTCCCTCTCCTTGTTTAGATGATCCAAAGTAGTACTTGTATTATCTTACTGGGGAGTATCATGCTAACAATAATTTCATTTGCTATACATGGCTAAAACTTTGACCCACAGAACTGTTCTGTTTGGTGTAAATGGGAATTCTGGAAGTGTTTGTTGATGTAAAGTGACACATATTTTGCAAGAATAAGGATGCAAATATTGGTATTTACATAGCATTTCCTTGCTTGTTTAGTTGAACTTGTCCTAACACCTTTTGTGAGGAAAAATATTTACCAATAATTATGTATCTGCAGCAGCATTTAAATTATTGCTTTTTGAGGGAAGGCAGAATTTGGGTGTAGGGCAGTACATAAATTGTCAGAACTCAAACATAGGCCCGTGAAAAGGAAGAAGAATTAATGTCTGCTGTCCTGTTTTCAGAGAAAGTATGCAATTCTTCCAGCCCAAGGTACAAGAGCTTTTTTTATCTCGTTTCTGGCTCAAAGATGAGTGTATATAAAGACCTGTAAATTTTAGCAGCCCATCCACATGGATAAATTTCAGTGGTGCATTTCTGGGTATAGAAGCTGTTCCATATTTTACTTTAAGTTGATGATTGGGGCCTAGAAGTTAAATGAGGTTATTGAGGTTATTTTAAATGAGGAGTGTTGTTATTTCATAGAATCATAGCATGGTTTGGGTTGGAAGGGACCTTAAAGATCATCTAGTTCCAAACCTCCTGCCGTGGGCAGGGACACCTTCCACTAGACCAGGTTGCTCAAAGCCCCACCCAACCTGGCCTTGAACACTTCCAGGGTTGGGGCATCCACAACTTCTCTGGGCAACCTGCTCCAGTGCCTCACCACCCTCACGGTGAAGAATTTCTTCCTACTATCTAATCTAAATCTACCCTCTTTCAGATTGAAGACATTACCCCTTGTCCTATCACTCCAGGCCCTTGTAAAAAGTCCCTCTCCAGCTTTCTTGTAGGCCCCTTCAGGTACTGGGAGGCTGCTATAAGGTCTCCCCAGAGCCTTCTCTTCTCCGGGCTGAACACCCCCAACTCTCTCAGCCTGTCTTCATAAGAGAGGTTCTCCAGCCCTCTGATCATCTTTGTGGCCCTCCTCTGGACTTGCTCCAACACATCCATATCCTTCTTATGTTGGGGGCCCCAGAGCTGGATGCAGTACTGCAGGTGGGGTCTCACGAGAGTAGAGTAGAGGGGGTGAATCGCCTCCCTCGACCTGCTCGTCATGCTTCTTTTGATGCCGCTCAGGATACAGTTGCTTTCTGGGCTGCAAGCGCACACTGCCGGGTCATGTTGAGCTTCTCGTCAACCAACACCCCCAAGTCCTTCTCCTCAGGGCAGCTCTCAATCCATTCTCCGCCCAGCCTGTATTTGTGCTCGGGATTGCCCCGACCCACGTGCAGGACCTTGCACTTGGCTTTGTTGAACTTCATGAGGTTTCATGCAGACTGTAATACTTTTCTTTGATTGTCTTTCATCTGATTTTGTTCTAAAATTTTGTTTGGAAGAAAAATGCTTATTGTTTGTAATAACTTGTAAAAGTCAATGCCTTTAGTGTTTAATATAGTAAGAGTCCTTGCTGTGTATTCTGTGTATTCCTTGAATATTATATATCACTTTCATTTATCATGGAAAGCATTAAAACAATTTTGTAATACCTAAATAAACTAAGTACCTAAATAACTGCACAATGCCAACATGCACTTTGTTTACAGCAACAAAGAAAGAATTTAAGAATTCTTGTGCAGTTGAACTTCCTGCAAAAGTCAGTATGCTTCTGGCACTGTTATGTGTTAATATGTTGTAAACTCAGCAGAGGAAAATACTGGGTGAAACTTGTGATAGTGAAAGTTGAAAAGGATGAGGGGGTGAATACAGGAGTGAAGTATAGCAGTTACAGCAAACTATTCATCAGCATAGTTGTACAGGAGAGTTTCTCTACGTTCCCCAGAGCAGATTGCTGCTGATGATTATAATCATTATAAAGGTTAGTAGAAGTATGCTTCTCCCGTTCCTAAAGAATTTTTTTTCCTACTTTATAGTTAATGCTGAAGTCCTGTATCCTTTTTCAGAAAGCGCAGAGGCTTTCTAATGGAAGTAATGGGTCATCCAAAATAGCTTTGATGTTACCACCATCATTCAGGGAGCCAGCTTTCTTTGAAGAAGTATCTTCTTCCTTCCTTGCCTGTTGCAAGAATCCAGTAAGAAATGGATCTAGGGGATTTAGAGTGTGCGGAAGAAAGCAGAGAAGGAGGCTAATGACAGCTCTTGTATGTAGATGGGAATGAGTTTGGGGAGGAAATAATAGTATTCATTTGGGGCCCTGAATTGCCAACCAATGAGGGAGTTTAACTTAAAGTAGGACAAAGGGGAGGGAGCTTCCGCTGTCAGCGGCAGCAAAGGTGGCTATGAAAACTGCTGGTCGGGCTTATGAAGAGAGCTGGAATAGGACTTCTGGCTGTGCTTCGTACCACCCATCTCCCCTCACAGTGTGTAAGAGATTAGGCTTGTGCTCCAGCAGCAGCATTGACATTTGAGGAGGTAGTAAATGCAACGCTGTTCCTGAAGGTAAGAGGGTTTCCTACTTTGCTTTCTGAGGAGGATGCAGGGAGCAGAGTGAGTGTGAGGAAGAAGCTGTGAAAGACAAGCAGAAGAATCTGGTGGCAGGTAGGTACTCAAAGCATTTCTTCTTAGTTTTGCAAGGAGTGTTAGCCCGAAATGCTCAGTGCTTCTGTTTGGGGAACTAAAGCTATGTTGTTCATACTTGGAGAAAAACCTCTTTATTACATCCTGGCTTTCAGGATATTAACTGCCAAGATGCTTCTCTTGCAATCTAGTAAAGAAAACGCTTGTTTTAATACAGTTTCTTAGCCTGAACTTAACTTTTTCCTTTTTCATTTTCTTTCCTATAATGAATTAGGATGCCTTGTTTGCTGACATGGTTGTCTGTGTAGGAACTCTGTCCATTCTTCATGTGTCGCATAGCATCTATGCGTATATATACATATGGGTTTTTTTAAGCTTCTTGCTCAGGATAGGAAACTTTCCCTCCTTCCCCTTGTCTTCCAATGCTTAATATCATGTCTGTTCTCCAATTTACTAAATCCTCCTATTTCTTGGCTATGCAAGTATACAAAACATTTGGTAAAACATAAGTTTTACCAAACTTAGGTAGCCAAAGGCTCCTGGTGGCTGAGGAGCTTTCTACAAGGGAGAAAGCTTGTTCTGTTCCAGACACCTCAATAAAAACCAGAAATTAGTTGCAGTGCTTTCCAAAGTTGTATCACTGTGCTTGGCTCAATTATTCTTCCGGTATCTGAACCTTCAGCTGGGAAATGGGACCATCACAGTTGAACCCAACCTTTTATAGCAGCTAAAAGGAAGAGGGAGTAAAGTTTGTCTTCCTTGTTGTTACTGCAGAGCTTCCTAGCTGCTCTCCAGCATTATTTTATCTATTACCCACTCACACCTACACCCATATACCTATATTCGAGGCATGTGTGTATGTGAGGAAAGAGAGAAGGGTCCATATTAGCCTGTTTCCTGGCTGCTGCATGGCTCTGCTTTTCTTTTCCTTACCTTTCCCAACCTTTAAATCCATCCAGTGCCTGCCTCCAGTGTTACTTCTAAAACATGATTTTGAACAGGAGAGGAAAGCAGCAGCAGAAAAGCTCAGATAAATTGACAATTCTTACCTCTATTGATGTTCAGAATAGCAGCTGAAAAAGCCATGAGCAGAGCTAGGTGTTTCATCTGCAGGCTTTGAAAAGACAGTGGTGTTACACCTGCTTTCATGACTAGCAGATAAGGGCCAGAAGGGCAGATTCAGGTTTTGCTCTATTTGAGAGCCCTTAATTGAACTTCTCTTACTGGTCATGGGAGAAAAACATCTGTATGAGCATCCTTTTATAGCAGTTCTTAAAAAAGATTTGAGGGTTTGTTCCTAGTGGAGGTAACATACGTTTGCTTGAGTTTTAAGCATTTGTTAGATTTATTAGTGTATCAAAGGTTAAGCTCCCCCTTTCAGTTCAAGCTGCTCTTTGTTTTCTTTTCCTGTTTATTCAGCCAGTTATATATTACTCAATTACTGTTACAGATTTACTGCTTTCTCTTCTCTGCTCCTCCTTCCTTTCTGTCAGGCTGTTTTCATAACTGTAAATGTAATAAAGTCTAAGTGAGTCATATGAAGTTTTAGTAGTTTTGAATGTCATTCAAGATTTTTGTACTTTCTTTTGGTAGTAAATCTGGGTTACTTTTTTCATTTGGTACTTTGTGAAAAGGTTGCAGATAGATATAAGTATCTGCTTACTGCAGAGGTATGTTGCACATAGACAGGCCAAGTTTGTATTTGTATTTTGTGTTAGCCCTATTTACTTTAGAAGTCTAAGTTCTTAACCTCCTTAGAAGTAATGTCGTTGGAAGTAATTTTCCACTACACCTCTTTTGTGTGTGGGTTTTTTGATTATTTTTTTTTTTTTTAAAGACGGAAAAGAAATACTTCCTTTACAGCATGTTCTGTTGTGCCAAATGAACTTTTGTATCAGAACACATTTCTGTAATTCCTTAGTAATAATAGTAAACTTTATGCTAATTTATAGCATGAAGTATTTTTTATCCTCTGGTGCCTGCTAGGATTCTGAGCTCTTGGCTGCCTTCCTAACGGCGAGGCAATACTTATGCCTACAGAAGAGCTAACTGTTTTGTTGGATGGTGTAAGACAACACTAAGTCAGTGGCTATCTGTGCACAGGAGTTGGGTAGTCTTTTATATGTTTTAAGTAAGCTTGAAAAGGTCATTGTAATAATAGTTATGATTTGGCTTTGAATGGTAATAAATCAATCATTATTCTAGAAAAGTTTTAAATTCGTACTTGATTTAATTACATTATATAAGCTTATAGTGGAGTGGGTGCCCCTTAAATGCTAAGGGGGGCACAATTAAAAACATGCCTGTACCATAGAGATTTGTGTTTACATTGCCTCTGAATCTCCCCTTTTTCCTTGTAATAAGAGAAAACATTGCATGAATTATGTCTCGAATACAGTCTCTTCTGTTTTCAAGACTGCCACTGCCATGGGGACAGACAATCAGACAGGCAAGTGTCTGTTCCAAATTGTCTGGAGGGAACTAGAGGATTCATTTGCTGCTTTCTTGCTTTTAGTGTGAACCAGGCGTCCAAAGATTCCATTAAGCTTTCACCTTACTGTCATGGTTACCGTCCCAGTCCTGTGATTTATTTCTCTCTAGCGTAAGACTTTTTTTAAAAAATTCTTTCCTTCAGAGCTATGAGGCTAGTTAGGGGGGGATTCCACACATCCCATTGACTAGGAGAAACTTTTCCCTAGCAAGAGCTTTGAAAACATGTCTTGAATCCAGGGATGCCTCATTTTCTTGATCCAATTTATTTATGGAAAGAGAGTGGAAACACAGGTATTCTACATTTTTTGCTTTCGTTGTAGCAGTCATCTGAATATAGGCATAAGTAAGAGAACATCTGCACATGATTTGTTATTTGCTGGAACCTCACTGAGTAAACCTATAGAGGTAATCTTCAAAGATCAGTTTATTAATAATCTTATTACCCGTAGCATTACTACTGGCATGTCAGTTGGTGTATCAGTTGCACAACACGTTTTTGTGTTGGGAGAGCTATTTACCCAGTGCCTCATTTCTAGTACCATCTTATTCTTTCTTATGTAATATTTTTAATAGTTTTAAAATACCAGTATTATTTGCAATATTGGTCTCCTTTCAGCTGTGGGAATCTGTAGAGAGAAGTGCACTATGTGAAATACCCCATTATCACAAAAGATTATAAATTGTTCATATTTGTTCCTCTATCTGGAAATTGAACTTAAAATGTGTTTCTGAACTTTGGGGTTTTTTGGTACCTATTGAGCCACCTGCTAGACACAATATCCATACAATAGAATCTCAGAATCTTCCCCAAATAACTAAGCAGATGAGTTTAGAACCTGAATGCTCATATTTCTCTATGGAGCAGGTACAGCAACTATTTTGCCTTTATTTTGTCTTACATGTATCATAAGCCTGGCTTGAAGGGATAACCTAAGAATGGACAGTGCTTGACTCTCATTGATCCATACCTTGATCTTAACATCCAGCTTGTGCTTTCTATCGTAGAAATAAAGAGATAGACTGTGTTTCAGACAGTGATATTGATCTAAAGATGAAAGCCTAGCATCAAGGCTGATAGGCACGTTATATAGATGCCATGAGGCTGGCAAATACTTGGGCTGCTTAATGTTAAGGATAAAAAAATATTGCAGTATGTTTAACTTAAAAGTAACCTTTTTTGCAGCACTTCTGGAAACCCAAATTTTGTGTAGAAACCTGTGAGCTTGGTAGTAACTTAGTCAAAATGAATAGAATGTGACAGTTCAACTAGCCAAACTTCAGTTAAAAATTACTATTTTAAGCTCCACCAAGAAGAGAGGGGCTTTTCATGAACAACAGCAAACTGTTCTTTGAGCATGATTTAGGTAGAAGTAGAGGTGATGGCAAGTTAGAGACTCAGTGGAAGTCTTCAGATAAATGTTAAGTGTTTTTAGGTTAATCTTAGTGTGAGAATGCCAGACATGGTGAAAAAGCTCCATTAGGAATGAAATGAGAATAGTTCTTAGATGAATTTTATGTTTACGGTCCCATGTGGGTCTCTATTCTTACAAAATAGCCACAGACCTAAGTGGGAAGTTCAGACATTCAGTTAGAGGGTGGGAAGAAGTGTTTCCACTTTAGAAACTGCTCATTATGGTCTGCTGATACTTTCAAAACAAAATTGTAAGTCTTCTAATATGCAGAACAAATCTTAGTGTTTTGAAATAGCTTTTCTATCATGTACCAGAAGTTGCTTGGTCTAAAGGATTGTGATTAAGAAACCTAGATTGTTTTAAGACTTTTAATTAAAAGATGAATGTGGACAATATATTACAGCATCAGAGAAGAAAGCAACGTACTGCTGAGGAGTCTTTTCTGTGATCCAAATGCAGTTATGTGAAAACAAAGTAATCCATGTCCAGAGGAAGACACAGTATTACCAGTTTTGTGACCTTTTTTCTTTTTTTAGATTCTTGGCAAGCAGTGCTGGAATTGAAAGCAAAAGTTGAATGTGTCATTCAAGGCTACCTTTAGTGTTTAATTTTCTTGCATAAGAAAAATTTAGAGACTCTTTTATGAAAGAAGGGAGGAACAAAGAAGTTTGATGGTGTATACATGCAGCCACAGATCTTAAGCCAAGGTAAAGATTCATACTGAGCCTAATGATTGTATACCTGTTTCATGTATTATAAAAAGGTGAGTCAAAGCTGGGAGTGGTTGTGATGCTTTTGGTGTCCGCCATTCTGCGATACGTGTCTTGAGATGAGATGTCTGGACTCTTCAGTTCGATCATCTTTATAACAGCTATACAATGATAGGAAAAAGCGGTTTCTGGTTTTTTCCTTCACATTTTCAGCATTTTGGGTTTTTTTGTTTGGCTGGTTTGCTTAGTTTCCATAGACTATAGTTCATTTCTAGCTTGGTTCTTGATCTTCTTGCAGGTTGTTGTGTTTTGCTTTCCTGGTTTATCTAAGCCTTTTTCCCTGTTCAGATGTTCATTTGTCTTAGACTTTCAGTGCAAGACCCAAACACATGACAGGCTCTACCAGTGGGCAGAAACTTTACATGAAGAAAGGACACACATTCTCAAATGGCAGCCACTTAGCTTGATCCATTGCATGGGCTTCTGCTGTAAACCCTAGCCTCCACTAAGGGTAGCTTTCAGGAGTTGCCTCACTTTTTTTGTTATCTTCATGCCCACCTCAAGGTGGGAACTCTGTTCTTGAGGAGCAAAGTCCACTTGTTGACTGTTAGTTCTGGGAGTTTGCCTTCACAGCCTTATGTGCCTAGCAAGTTGTAAAGATTCAAGGAAATGTCTTGGTCATTTCAAGTACCTCTGCCGCGTAGTGCCCATTTCCCAGTACAGGGTGGTCATGATACGATTTCTGTTTTGTAGCAGCTTTAAGGCAAACCAGCACTGAAGTGCGAAACTGACAGAGTGACTCTGAAGAAAGCAGGAGGAGTTGAGATGTTATATTAGTCTCTGAATGGTTTATTTGACATTCTTTATCTCGGAGGTTTTCTTTCATCTGGAGGTGCTCCTAAAAGCATGCTGTTTTCTGCAATCATTGTTCTTCATTAGATTTGACTGATGGCTTGCAGTCTTATTTGGAGGAGTATTAAAGCTAAAATTGTGACAATGCAACTGTAAAGGTAGCAGAAGGTAAGTAAATTTATTGACTTCCCATTCCAAGCCCTGATCAGAGAATCTAAGCAGTGAACTGTAATTTGCCAATGAGCGTGCCATAACATAAAATAGAAGCAACTGTACTTTCTGTGGCAGGAGGATTTTGTGAGACCTTGCTCTTACTGAACATTAAAATACATAGACTTTTGCTGATACTAGTTAGTATTAAATTCAGCTGCTGAATCACAAGAACAATACAGCTGTGCAGAGAGCGTTTTGATACTATAGCATAACTTTTGACTTCTTGATCTAAAACTTTAAGTGACTGAAAAAATTCTAGAATTTGTTTCAAGCAACTTGTTAGGAATGTGTGTGTATGGAGGAAGTAGGATGCAGCAAACAGCAGTGAAAGGTGGTTAAGATGTAGTGTAGATAGTTACAGATGATGTTCTGACTTCCATTTTCTGAGTGTAATAGTAAGGGGGAGAATCTCTAGAAGCTTATAAACAAAATAGCCTTCTCCGTTTTTGGAAAGAGCTAAAAGTGGGGTTTTTTTGTGAGAACAGCTCCAATTCATTGGGCAGTGTAAAGCAAAGGACTTCCAGTTGGCTCTTTTTCTGTCAGCTTCAGACTCAGGCTGGAAGAAGCCAGAAAGGGAATGGGTGAATCCAAGATGTGAGAGAGAAGTCTCTCTGAAAATGAGAAAAACAGATAACCTTGTGTTGTGGTATGAAATAAATACAATTTTAAAGATGTGCTATTTAGTGGACTTACCATCAAGTATTGCAAAATGTTAAGGTGTGCGCTTGCAATAAACATGCACATATGCTGTTGTAGCTATATGTACTATGATACTGTTGACTTGAACTGATACCATGCAATGTTTCCACATAATGATGAATAGATAAGTGGGGGACTCAGGATTTTTCTGCTCTTTGCTAATAACACACAGGAAAATAGAAACTCATATATTGTAGGATGTTAGCTGTTAAATACGGATTTTTAATGAAATCTCTAATGAAAATATATACCTTATTACACATTACTCATTGTTAAATTCTGTGTTTTCACTGATCTCTGGAAGAAGTTTTTTTTGCTTTAAGAGACTAGATGCCAAGTATCAGATCATAGACAGGAAGAAAAGCTTGTGCATAGAAGATAAATCCTGTATAGGCTATTTTGCTGTGCTGATGGGAATAGGGGTGGGAAGAGTAATGGTCCTATTTCTTGAGTATTTTCATTTCAGTCTATAACAAGGTTATGCAGAGTGGCCTTACAACATCTCTGTAGCTGCTATAACACAAAAAGCCATGTATTCCAGTTCTCAAGCTAAAAGAAAAATACTCCATGTGGAATAGATATGTCAATGCGATTGTTGGTATTCAGATTAAGAACAACAAAAATGAAAATCAAGCTGCAATTCACTAAAGGAAAGAAAACAAAAATATCATCCATAGTTATACTGTAGATGAAACTGGCATTTCAGACTGACCCGTAGACAATAGACACTATTGTAAAATACTACACTTTTCGTGGGTTTTATTGTGTAATTATCAAGTCCCCATTTGGGAGCTCCAACTTGCAAACTAACTTAAAATGTGGATTACTGAACATTTATCTCTCGTGAAATACTTCCCTTCCTCCTTTTTTTTTTTTTTTTTTAAAAAAAAGAGGTTATCTATACATATGACCTGAAACACATAGCAGTGATTTTTTTGAGTGGCTTGCATTGATAACTTCAGTCATTTGCTGGACTATGATGAGCAGAATCAGATAGTAATGCTGCAGTTGTCTCCAACCTTTTTCCTAGCAAGTAGTGTTTGATCTTGAAGATGTGCAGTGGTGATGCTGTGAAACCATAATTCCCAAAGAGGGAACTGAATAAACAGAAGGCAAGTTGGTACTTCAGTGATCTTTGCTTAGTGTAGAAGACAGATCTGTTCTGTGAGTATTAAAAATGAGTACTGGACTGGGAATGCTTATGGGTGAAATTAGGGGCTTAAATATTTTGTATACCTGTTGGCCAAAACTGATGTATCATTGTAAACAAAACAAATTAAGGTACTTAATGTAGGCCTGAACTCTTGTTCAACTGTGCCTTGGTTGAGCAGATGATGTGCAAGCTTTCAGCTGTCTGCTACTATGGCCTAGCAGTGGAGCAGCATTATTGTAATAATTGAGAAAGCATTATAATAATTGCTTGGGGTGAGAGGTCAAAGGCAAGAAAAGCTCTAGAAGAAGCTTTATTGCAGTGACCTTTTTCCTCTTGTGATGTGATCTTAGTAGAGCTAGATCCTTTTCTGACTTCGAGTGAAAATAAAATGAAGTGCTGCTTGTACTTTTGCCATATATAATGTTGTAAAGTTTGATATAAAAAGATGTTTAGTTGCTCTTTGTATAACCAGTGTTTTTCATGGTGCCGTAAGTCAAACTAACAAACTTAAGTCTATCTGTTGTGCAGCAGAAGGTTTTTACTACACTATGTTTAATGAACTTTTTCAGTACCTGAGGGATGACTGAATTGCAGGTGAGGTCTCTTATGACCTTTCCTGTCCTAGGTGATTGCTATAGGCAACTTCAGAGAGGGTTCTGATGCTGGAGGTTAGATCCAAAATAATTTCAGTGAGAAGGGTTATCAAGCTGTCTTGGTAGTGTCTCATGTAATTGTCTTCAAAACGGGAAGTTAAGTGCTGTAAATGTTAATATTCCTTGATACCAAGATTTGAAGATGTGTACTTCTTTATGCTGTAGCCTTTGGTTGTGCACAAATCTAGCAGATGGATTTCCTCTCTTTTTCTCCATTTTTTTGGGCGAAGGGATCCTTATTGAAAGGAAGTGCTGGTGATAACTGGAATGGCCAGGTCACTGTTAGTTCAAGTATTTCTCATTATTCTAAAGTGCCTTTCTCTAGTTACTGATAGTTAAAAATATACTGCTTGTAACTTTCTAACAGGAATTTTTTCAAAATCAAATAAATAGATGCTTTATTTATTTACTGTGCCAGACCTTTATTTTAAAAAGGGCTTCCACACATTCAGATCACTGACGCTATTATTTTCTTGGCAAGCAGGAAATATGCTGAGATGCAGCAATGACACTTTATTCTGTAGAAGTGGGATCTGAAACACATAAAATGTTGACTTTATGGCCTTGCATTTGATTTTAAAAGATGTATTGTTTTTCTTAACAGAATGATGAAGTCTTCTATCTGCATTTGGCTGAAAGAATTCTTTAATGTCTTTACAGGAACTGTATTCTCTTCCAAAGACTGGTGGGAATTGCAGGTGGGACTTCAGAAATTTAAATTTCTAAGAGATATAAATGAATTCTCTTGGGAACAATATAATCTCGCAAGATGAGGGCTAGCTGAAAGACTTGGCATAAGCAGTGGGCTCCAGGTACACTGGTAACAAGGGAAATACAAGCTCTGCCCAGGCTGCACCAGCTTATGTTTGTGGGACCCTGTGAGAGTGTTGTGGGTGTCTCTCTGGCTGCCTTTTCCAGGGCTAGGAAGAATCAGGGAAGAAAGATTTTCTTTTTTTTTTTTTTTTTTAAATTCTTTCCTGCTATGTCTTAAGGAATTGATTAAACAGAAGATGACATTCAAGCTGTTGCAGTGTAATAGGTAGCTGGAATTGTTTATCTGGTGATAAACAGTGGGGAGCACGTCCCTTCGGGTGAGTCAAGATTGGCAGTTTTTATGTCTGGTGTAGTGAAGGTCAGTCAGTTGGTGGGGCTGGGACCTGTGGAGACAAGGAAGGAGTGAGGATCTGTATTTTGTAGGATACTGCAGCACAGTTTCCAGAGGAGTTCTTGTTATGAGTTGTGGCCTTATTTGGTTAAAATTTCTCTTTTAACTCCCTCTATGTCATAGCTAAATAAGCTGTACTTTGATTCTTCCCGCAGCTTTCCTTTAGTTCCATAGAAGCCTGAAAATAAAGAGTATGATTTTGGTTGTTCTAACTCCTTCTAATGTTTGCTTTGAAAATTAGAATAAGTCTGCTTAGCTCCTAGCGCATATGGAAGCTATCTGAACATGAAAGGTGCTGAGTGAGACCATTTACTGAACACCTTTTTTCTGACCTCTAAAATGTTATTTTTGTATGACTGGGAATTTATTCTCTTTGTTGTAGTTGTATTTTGTCTTACTAAAAATCAAGGGTTTTCTTCTTTTCAGGAGAAGAAATTACCTTAACCACTCTCTCTCTGTCTTTTTGGCAAATTCATTAAAAACCAGCACCTCTCCTGGTTTGCTGAGTACCTGGTAGAGGTGAAGAGTCATGAGAGAACTGGGCTTTTGTTTGTTTGTTCTTTACGATGGATAAGTGTTTGAAATGATGGCATGGACTTGGAGTTAATTTAGATAATGCTGGTTTTACTTTTTGGTGTTTGAATAAAATGGTGTGTGGAGGATGCCTTTGTGAGAGAAATCACCTGTGTCAGCTTCTTGGAGGCCCCATAGTGCAAAAGAGGAGGGGAGGGTCTGTAGGCTAAAACTACCCCTGCAAATGTATTTCCACCATCCTGTCACTTGCTGCTTTTGATTTGCACCTGTACATGTAATCATGGTAACTTGAATTGTTCTTGCTGCCCAATACCAGCTGTGGGGCACTGGGAGTGCAGGGCTCCCGTTACCTGTCAGGCAGCCTCTCCTGTGGCAAGGCAGAGACACAAACTCAAGAAACAAAAAAGCTGTTGAGACCAAATGTAAATATTTTGGGCTAAGAATGAGAGATGAGAGAATTGGTGAAAAATGAAGAAAAAAGAGACACAGCATCTGGAAACAGAAAATGAAAGTGTTGGGATCCCTGTTGTTAAATAAGAGGTTTTCAAAAGCTTGGCGTAACTTCTGAGAAAGCATACTTGGAGATTTTCCCCCCTTTGTATGGGGCGGGAAATGTAAGCATAACTAGCCTCAAAGAACATGCAGATGTGCTAGAGAGGGGTAGGGTACATAGCTCTGCGGTAGTGTATGTGGGGATTCAGCTGATCGTGTTAGACTGCCTGACCCACCTGTGTGTGTGTACGTGTTCTTTATAAATAGATGGAACTTCATCTATATAGCTGTTGCACACAAGTTTTGACAAGAGTATTTTATCAGTTCTAGCTCTCTACAGTGTAAGTTAGACACTGTATAAATAAAGCCGCATTTTACTGATGGTGGACTGTGCATTTATTGCTGTGTGTGATTGAGCACTCTCTCTACTGATAGTAGAGTTCCAGCAATGAAATTGCATTCATGTGTTTAATGAAAAATAGACTCCACTAGCATTTGCAAACAAATCTTTCTGTGGCGTGTAGTCTTCGAGGATTAAATTCTGAGTTTAGTTGCGGCAAATATCACTTAATGGTCATTTGAAGTCACTTAAAGATGTAAGAGTGAGTATAGAACGGGAAAAGCAGTACTGCTTCACTTTGGGTTTGGATTTTTTTTTTTTTGTATTAATAACATGTCATGGGATGAGTTTATAGTTTTTGTTTTTTTTTTTTTTAATAGTTGTATTGATGTTCTGTATTGGCTAATAATTTCTTTTTGGCAGTTATATGAAAACTAAAAATAATGCGGGTAAAAAGTGGGGGAGGAGTAAAAAGAAGTTTGATTCATACATTTTGCAATGTTCACGTAACCCAGAAACAACCCAGGCAAGTTGTTGTAGAGAATGAAGTTAAATTTGCAGCTAACACCACAAGTCTTGAATTGTACATGGAGTGCACCAAAACTAATTTAAAACAGTAACAGAGACAGGGTATAACTTTTGATGGTGAATCTTCCTTCAGTGTGTTTGGAGGTCTGTGAGTACTCCCAATTAGCTCTGAGAGGCTGTGAGTAGTTAATTATTCAGCACAGAGTTCTGAAGTTCAAAACTCAAAGCACTTTCAGCAGCAGATCAGTCATGTGAAGTCCTATTACACAGCCGTCTTTTGCAATGCTGCTCTGGACCTTGTTTGCTCTTCATTGTGAGTGACTTTAAACTTTGTTTTCCCAAGAAACATGTGCATTTATAATTGTTGTATGCTAGATCTTTTGTTTAAATTCTGTAGGACAATTATAGAAGTTAATTTCTTTAGTTACACTTAAAGTAAAGAAATTTTGGTACCGCTCTAGAATCTAAATTGCAAGCATATTTTTGGAACCTTTGTGTAGTATGTTTGAAATGTATTTTAACTTTCTGTGGATGTGGCTCCATTCAAGCTTTTTAAATGAATGTTTGTAAGAAATTAAAAAGCTCTCATGAGGTAATGCATCTCCACAGTGTGTTTTGGTTTTGTTTCTAATGGTGAAATTATTAATAATAGTATCTTTTCCTTGTGACAATATTGGTGGATGGTGGAAAGTTATTTGAATAAAAAGGGACGCTGGACTGTATGTTGTAGTCCTGCCTTCAGAATTTACTGTAACATAAATATATTAAGAGATGTAAAGAGTTTCCCTTTTATACCATTTTGGATTTTTTTTTAAAGTGAAATAAGTGAAACCTATTTGGTCATCACTCTTTGCATTCAAGAGGACGCTGGCTTGTCACCAAGATGTGAAAAGATAGTGAGAAAATTAAAATAGGAAATCAGCATAGGTGAGGGGAAAATATGAAAGCATATTGTGACTGAAATGTCAAGAAATATTACAACACAGTAGTATTAGTTATACTGCTATTTTATTACTGTATAGAAGTAAATAGACTAGAGCTGGTAAGATTTGTTTGAATTATTTTAATAAAAAAAAATTGGGGGAGGAAAAGTGTGATTATTCCCTTGCCTATCTATCCTATATATTAAACATGCTGTCAGTGCAATTTGTCTTCATACTGCATAGTACAGTATTGATAAACAGTATAAACAGTATCTGTTTATACTAATCTAGTAAATCTGTTTGGAGAACTCACAAATAGGGTCCTTTGCATAGCCCAAGGGAGAAAAAAATTAATTTTTTTTTTAAATATATATTAAAAAACCCTCTCTGTTTCGGGCTTGATATTTATTGGGCGTTTTTTTAATATGATAGATACAACAGGCTAAGGTATCTTCTATCACCACTGATCGTGTGTTTAAAATATTTTCTCATCCCTTCCTTGCACATATCACTTACACAGTCCAAATGAAAAGAATTAAGTGTGGTTCATTATTGTTCTGAGAGTTTGCCAGTATGGACTTGTAATTTTTATCCATTTATTTCAGAAGAAAATCTAAAGCACCGCCTCCTCCATCTGAAACAAAACCCTTTGCTGTTTCTCCATTTGATGACACAGCATCAGCCAACCTCATCATGGAACAGAAAGAGAATGTAATCGATAAAGATATTGAACTATCAGTGGTCCTGCCAGGAGATGTGATCAAGTATACTACAGTTAACGGGAGGTAAGTCACACAGAATGACATTTTTGTTTAATTTTCTTTTCTTGCTCTAGATTACTTCAACCTTCATCCAGGTTTTAATCACTCGGTAAAATACATGAGTTGTGCAAGCCTGAACATTGAGTGTGTCCAAAGAAAGGCAACGAAGCTGGTGAAGGGCCTAGAGAACAAGCTGGTGAAGGGCCTGTGAGGAGCGGCTGAGGGAACTGGGGTTGTTTAGCCTGGAGAAGAGGAGGCTCAGGGGAGACCTTATTGCACTCTACTACTACCTGAAAGGAGATTGTAGCAAGGTGCATGCTGGTCTCTTCTCCTGAGTAACAAGTGATAGGACAAGAGGAAATGGCCGCAAGTTGTGCCAGGGGAGGTTTGGATTGGATATTAGGAAAAACTTTTTTACCAAAAGGGTTGTCAGGCATTGGCACAGGCTGCCCAGGGAAGTGGTTGAGTCATCATCCCTGGAGGTATTTAAAAGATTGCAGATGTGGCACTTAGGGATATGGTTTAGTGGTGGACTTCGCAGGGTTAGGTTTACAGTTGGACTTGATGATCTTAAAAGGTCTTTTCCAACCTAAATCATTCTCTGAATCTATGATTCTACTATGATTTTTGGATAGGTGTGGAAACAATTACTTTATACATTTACCTACCTTTTGGAAAGACTGGGTTTTGAGATTCAGAAATTCTGCATGGCACCTATCAGGATGCGTAGCTATACTGTTGTTCTTTCTAGTCACTGCAAATCTCTCTAGAAAAATACTGGTTTGTATGAGTCATGGAATTTTCCCACCTAAGTTTTCCTTGTTAGACTTAAAAGATGAGTTCGTACATCCTATTTTGGTACGAAGTCATGTGTTCAGCACTTACCTATAGACTACTAGCAATCCTAAAAAAAGGTGTCATCACCAGACAAAAATCTATAATGTTTCATAGTTTCTAGCTACAGCTTTGGAAAACTTTTTTTTAACAAATATATTTTGCTTAAGCTGGTTTTAATTTGAAATACATATTTCAGTCTGCTAATTGGTAGTTTAGATTGTGCATATAACTCTCAAGTCACTTTTAGTTCAGAAAGATGAGTTGAAATCATAAATCCTGGGACTTAAAATGTTATATTAATTATCATAGCAGGTCTACTAAGAAGGCTCCTATGCAAAGCCTTGTACAGATCAGAGCAATTAGGATGCCAGTTTGTTTCTTTCCTAAGCTGAAATAAAGAAATTATTTGTGTATTGTGCTTGTGTTAGTGTATTACCAGTGTCTTTGCTACTGAAAGCAAGCAGAGCTATTTATTTATTTATTTAAACCAGCTAATGTAAATGTGTAGTTACACCTACTTCACTTAATGAGAGAGAGACTTTTGTGGCTCGACTCCATTTGCACGCTTTGTCATTTGCTAGAGTTCATGAGTTTGTTGCTTAGACATCAAACACCAGCTTGTTCACCAGAGCTGCAATGTATGAACATTTGTGGATTCCCCTTCCCCCCCAGTTCTATGTGATTTTCAGGATAACTTAACTCTGAGGTTATATTTCTCAGAATAAATTTTCTGAAATAATTGGTGACTACTGTGATGCTTTATGGTGTTCTTGCAAGTTTGTTTACAGCAAGGAGTATTACTGTCCGTAAATACAGTGCCTTCCTCTGTTTTTAAAACTTCTTAAAGGTGAGACCATGTGTACGCTGTCAGGCACTTGTCTTTATTCTTTTCACTCCTTTTGTCCACACTTAGGAGTACCATGTGCCCTCTATCTTGCTTTTCTCAGAATAAAGTGCCAGAAAGGAACGTTGCATATATCTTCACTCAGACAAATTACATTGTGTATAATTACTCAGTGTTCAAGACAGGCCTCACAGGCTTGTCAAGAAGTGCACACGTTTCCCCATCAGTTTTATTATCCCTCAGTTACTGGGCTTTTTTTTAATCAAGACACTATATGTGATTGATTTAATAAATGGCTCTCTTGCATACAGGAACCTATATTAGCACTGCTAGGCTCACTCAGAATGAGGGGAGATACTGTGCAGGACCTGCAGTCCACTGTGAAACATACTTCAAACTATCTTTTCTTCTAGTTTTGCTCTCTCTTGATAGTTGTATTTTGTAGACAAATAGGCAAGATCCCTCTAGAAATGACATAAATAAATTGCTAATTTGTCTCTTTCCTGAGAGATGAGCAACTTCAAAGCTCCTGAGGAGAGAATACCTTTTTAAACCTCATGCTAGAAAAAGCAAAACTGTGATTTTGTACAGCCATGTGCTCAAATGCCATAGTCCACTAGAAGAAACTTCTCTACTGTTCTCAGATGAAGTTGGTTTGGTTTGATCCATGCTTTGGCATAGTGGAAGTAAGAGCGATGTAGAACAAAGCAAGATGTTACATAGATAAATATTCTGAGTGAGAAGAAGTAGGCAGAAGAGGATCAGAATGAAATCCAGAAGGGATTTTAGAGAAAAAGATAACAAGAGAGAATAATTTTTGATCCTTGAGTTGTTCTATGGGCAACTAAAGCAAAAAACTGAGAGACTGAGAAAAGGAAGGAAGACTGAAATAGCTCATTCCTCGTTGTGAAACTTCAGGCATGGGTGGATACTCTTATTTAAGCCTAGACACAAGTTTCTATTTTCTAGTAGTTGCTGATACTGATTCAGTTCATCTGTTCAGACTCCGCTAGTGGTATTTGCACTCTCCGATCACCAGGATTCCTGCAGGGGGTTCCGGGCAAACAGTTATTTAAAAACAAACAAACAAAACCCCCCAAAGAACATGGTAAGAGCAATGAGTGGTAGGAAGTTAAGGTACACTGTTCAGTGGAAGGAATGAGTAAAGCTTTTTTTTTTTTTAATTGAAATGTTCTTCAGAGTGAAGGATCTTCTCCATTGGTTCTAAATACAGCATAGGACTGAAGAGAATTTTCTGCAGCCAAAGAAGAAAAAAATAACTTGAACTACTTTATTTAGCAGCCTGATCGTTTGAAGTTAGTTTTTGTTTTCCAGCAGGAAAGAAATGCAGAGTTTGACAAAGTTTTCTGGAAATGGAGTAATTAGTTTCAGTTGTATGCGTCAGTGAATTAACTTAGAGATTTCAAGGGCCAATATGATAGTGACATGCATTTTACTTGGAAATGGTGTGTCAAATAGTTTTGCAGGGTAGCATGTTTAGGGTTTCAGTTTCAGGTGCCTTTCAGAGAGACCTTAGCTTTGCTGAATTTGTTTTCTTAGAGTCCTTTGTGAGTTTCCCTTTGATCCCTTCTTGAGTATTTACAGTCATTAGGGTATTCTTAATAAACTGTTGGTTTACTCTGTATAGCTAGCTAGTGAATAACAAGCTTTGTGATATTGCCCTACTTCTCAAAACCTATTGTACTTACATTTGTTAGTAACAAATTCTGGGGGTTTTGGTGTGTTTTTTTTTTTTTTGTTGTTGTTCTCCATGAAAACAAATGTCTTTTTAGAGAATAGGATTAGTAAATATTTTTGCAAGAAGGGTCACAAAGCTATAGGCTTAAGTAATCAGAGATCTATACAAAGCCAAACTGTGTGTAGGTTTCTTCTCGCCGCCCCCCCCCTTCTATCCCCTACCTAGGAATACTTTTGGTGGCTACTGACAGAGTTTTGCTTGTTCAGTGGTGCTTACTGTGAGTCTCATGACGGGAAGACCTTCTTCCTAAAGTTTGATCGTGTAAGAATCTCAACTCTTTAAAAAAAAAAAAAAAGTAGCAAGTTTCTAACACTCATTTTTGGAGAGGAGTGTAGAAGTTTGATGCATTTTTCCTTTAAACACTTGATCCAGTATTTGAAGTGACACCTTTCACTGTTGGTTACAAACATAACATGGTTTGATACATTCTAGGTGAAAGTCATTGTTTATCAGTTATGTGATGTAACAAGAGGCTGCTATTAGCCACTTTTTATTGTTATTTAGTCAGGTAGGAATAATCAGAGGAAAATAGAGGAGGGATGAAGGGGTGCAGGAATACATAAATAAATTTATGATCAGAGATTTCCAGAAAACTAAGCAATGTGATGAAGTTAAAGAAGCTGCAAATAAGAATTTACTGAAATTAGATGAAGGAGGACAAGCAGATGATGTACTCTAAGACAGCTGATGGCCACTTCTTGGAGTTTTACTAAATACTATTTATGGAAGCAGTTAAATTTACTGTCATATATGTATTCCTCTACCTGCAATCCTTGAAGGCTTTAGCAAAAAACAGTTTTACAAGTTTTGGAGGATAAGATTGCTTTTTGTATCACTGTAGGAATGTCTGTCTAAAGCGGTTGTTGGAGGTGTCTTGGCCTCCAGTGGAGGCGGGACTTTGTCTAGCATCCTTCAGTCAAGCAGGTCATTTCTGGAAGTACCAATGGAAAGCAAATTTGTACTGAATCACTGTTTTCATGTACTAATTTGGGTGTACCTGTCTGTTGTTTCCGAGCAGCTATGTTTCTCACTTACCATTCGGTCACTTCTTGTGACTCTGGTTAACGTGAGGGCTTGCCCCTGTCATGGTGGTGCATTTCCACAGGACGGCTTTCTGTGATCTTCGCTTGTTGAGTCCTCGTCCTGGTCATCTTCGGTGTTCTTACCCTTATCTTACCTCCAGTAACTGAAGGCCAGAGTAAGGGCAGCTTTTAAAGATAGTCAGTGTACAAAAATGCACCAGAAAAAAAGTAATGGGTAACTTACTGGATACGCTGATAACCAGAAAGGTCACTACAGAAGTAGTGTCTGCTGTCTCCTCTGGCTCCCTCCTCCCCTCCCCTGCCCCCAGTGAAATGGGGGAATGACATGATTTGCATTTGCAGCTCTTTTCTTATTAGGGTGAGATGGATGTACTTGTTGTATTATGGGTTAGAAGTACAAGAAATAGAGTAGTTCCTTCTTCTTTCTTCTAATTGGAGCAGGTTGTGATATATGCGAGAGAAGAATTGAAATAAACTCTCTGGTTTAGCTATGTGAAAAGGGAGGAATAGTTACTTTTCTGCAGTGCTCAATGCATTTCTCATGGTATTCCTCAGGCTGATTATACATCATCTAGATGAAGGCACAGGAGTCTATGACATTCTTCTATACCTCTTCAGACTGTCTGATAGCTGCTTTTTGACACCTTGGAGCATCATTTCTGTATGTTTTTGTTTTATTGTTCCTCCTGCCTTTGTCTCCTGAGGCAAGTATTCTCCTGCCACTTAAGCAGGCAGAAACTTTCCTCTGGGGGGAAAAAAGAAGTAACAGGGCTGCAGTAACTATATCTGTCAGCTTTCAAACTGTTTCCATCTTACGGAAGTGCAGCGTGTGCACCAGAGAGTGCAGCCCTGCTTCTAGAAATCAGAAGACAGTTTGCGTAAGGAACACTTGTTCTTTAAGACCAAGTGAAAACACGAATTATATTCTAGGGCTAATTAAAGGGCGGGGAAAAACAGTGTTCGCAGTAATTTCAAACACTGAGTCATTCTTAATTCTTTTTACAGAACCGTATCATATGAAAAGTCTGTTTAAACTTCCTACTTAATAAATGTATTCACGATCTTTATATTATCTAGAATTCTGCTTAGCTTGATGGCTTTTTATAGAAGCTATCTATTTCCACATTTGGACCAGAATACTTGCATCTGCTATGAGATTTCATCTAGAAATTAAGATTTCTGATAAAGCCATACCAGCCAAACCCTATATTAATTTTCTCTTAGACACTTCAGTGTTCTTTTCAAAGTAGCATTTGATTGCTTCACAGACTTATGAAAATAATTTAAAATATCCTTGTGAGACAGAGCAGGTGATAGAGTTTCCTGTTTGTAGCTGTAACTGAGAGATGCAGAGGATGTAAAAATAAATTGCTCCTTACAGATGATTACCCGACTCTAAAAGTTATTGAGGAACGACCAGTTACAGTGACGCGATAGTAATATAACCTTACTCAGTTGCTGTAATGTGCAAAGTTAGTATATTCTCCTTACCTTTGGTCTATTTAAACTTCTATGACACTTCTGTTTAAAGTACAGCTTTAATAAATTTATTCCAGTAGCAACTGGGAACGTTCAGCCTATCTTAATGCGCTGTTCTGCATGTTCTTCATTGAGCACTGAGGGAATGAGGACATACAGATAGTGACTATCTATGAAAAATTTGGTTTGCCATACTTCATTGTGAAAAGGACATCTGTTGCATCACACAGAGCTTCTCAAGAAATGGCATTCAGCTACTATATCGTCATTTAGCATCTTTCCCTCTGTCTGTATTAAATGCCTGGCTCTCATTTTGGGATCCCTAATGCAAGACCTCCTTAAAAGGTGACTTCCTCAAACTTCATTTCTCCTGCTTCCTCCAAATGGCTCATGCTCAGAATTTCTGAAAATAAAGTCCCTTGTAACCTCAGAATGGATATAAAAATTTCAAGCTTTGGAAGGAAACGGTTCTTAATGAATAGCAGGGCATTTATTCACCACTGCTACAGTTCCCATTAAATGTCAAATGAGGTGGCTAATCCACATCTCCCTGCTGACCTCAGGAAAAGCATCACTTCACACAAGCAAAAATTTCCCCCTTTGCTTAAGCACTTGGCATACTTTCGTGCAAGCTGGTTTAATTTTCTTTTTAGTGGTGTTGGGTTTTTTGGTTTTTTTTTTTTTTTATGTTGAAGATATTTAAAGTCGATGCCTGGCAGTAATTATTTAGTCATGGAAGGGAAAGGATGGCTTGGGTTAAATGTTTAGCAGCACGTTTTGTTATAGCCTGCTTAATTGTCATCTGTTGTGACAGTTCCATTTGTCTTTTACAGGAAGCCCATGATGGACTTGCTGATCTTTCTCTGTGCACAGTATCATTTAAATCCATCAAGTTATACTATAGAGTTGGTATCAGCAGAAAATAGCCAGATTAAATTCAAACCCAACACACCAGTGGGAATGCTTGAAGTGGAAAAAGTGGTTCTAAAGCCAAAACAAATGGATAAGAAGAAACCTGCTCCAGTTATACCAGAGGTGAGAACTAAAACTAAAGCGTATTGAGAAATTGGAATCACTGTTGTATTCAACAAGTTGAGCAGGTAGCTCAGCCTCTTGTTTCAGCTTTTCCTGTTGTCTCTCATCCTCTCACTATGCACCCCTGTGAAATGCTTGGCTCCATGTTCTTGATAACCTCTTAGGTAAAATACATCTCAATCTGTTGCAGCAAACATCTTTGCTGCCAAAAGAAAGAAACATAACAATATTATTTGAAATCCTATGTCTTACTGTCCTTTTGACAAATTATGCAGATGAAGTGTGGCTGAATACAGCCTTCCACAAACTGAAAATCAACAACTTGTACCATCTGTCATTCTGTGATATATATGCCCTTCTGATTGTATGTTCATTTTCCTTTAATACATACTGTACTTTTTTGTTGTTACTCAACTTTTTTATATACCCTTAAGAAGGCAGGAGCTTTTAGAAATACTAAAGCAACTTTTGGGTGTTGCCTAAATTTTTCCTCCCACCTTGTCTGCTGTTTAGAAAAATACTGTTTTTTAATTAACACTTACACAGGGCCAGGATAGCTCTTCTGCTGCCCTTTTACCTTCATCCTACGCGTGTGCACACACACGCAGTCATGGCTCGTTGGCTGACTTCTACAGCTACCTAATGTAAGCTAGTAGGGCATCTTGCTCCAGGCATGTACCCTGCCGAACAGGCAAATGACAGATGCTGACGGAGGAGCAGGCTGTTTCATGTGTTCTTTTCTTGAGTAGAAGAGAATTGCAAATTAGTTCTTGGTTTCTCTTGTAATGTTACTGAATCTATAGCTCTATAGGTGTAGTTGGCCATAAGGGGAATTCCTGTGATTACTGTAAGGCTGTTATAAAAATGCCAGTTATTTCAGAATTTGTGCTGGTATTTATTGGAACTTTCTTCTCTTTAGCAAACAGTAAGGGTAGTGATAAACTACAAGAAGACACAGAAGACAGTAGTAAGAGTTAGCCCACATTTACCCCTTCAAGAACTCATACCAATTATCTGTAGTAAATGTGAATTTGATCCTTCACACACTCTGCTTTTGAAGAATTGCCAGTCTCAAGAACCCCTTGATGTGACAAAATCTCTTAATGACCTTGGACTAAGAGAATTATATGCCATGGATATCAGTCGAGGTAAGATAACTTTTGTAAATTGCAGTTATAGAAAAGATAATTGCTTAGTAATTCAATAACATATATGTTTTGTTGGGTTTTTTTACTTATGAAGAAACTAATTTCTAGCAATTTAGTATGTATTTCATTAGTCTTCCACAAAATTGAAACTAGGACAAGTTTACCTGTACCTATGTTTGAGAAGCGCTATAAAAATGTTTTATTTTCTAACAAAGTGTTAGGTGCCAGCAAAGGTGCCTAAGTACAAATCATCCCTTGAAAGCAGCCCCTTCCTTTCCTTCCCTCATCCCTTCCCCAAAAAGTCCAACAACACTGTATTTCCCTTAGCTCATAGGAAAGACATATGATGAGCTGAAAAGAACAAAAACATTAGAGAAATTTAGTTTTGTTTTAAAGTTATTTAAAAAGTGTTAGAATATTCTGATGGTGTTTATGTACATTCCTAAGTGCTGTTTGCTAATTTTATAGATTGTGAAGGAATAATAATTCTCTTTTTAATCGTGGTCCAGTGGGGCACTATGAACTAACTTCCTTGTATTTGTACAGACATTCCTAAGCCTGATTTTAACTTCAGCTGTAAGCATGTCTTTTTCATGAAGGGTTTATTGTACTGTGATTAAAAATTCTATACAGTGTGGTTTGTTCTGTTTCAGACATTTCTCACAGGAAATTTTACCTCAATATAGAATGGAGTAATATTGGCTCATTCCTGTTCTTGGCCATAGTTCTATTTGCTTGTTCTTCTTTCTGCTCTAAAACTTGGGGGGGGGGTGTGGTTGTTGGGTTTTTTGTTTGTGTCTTTGTTCGTCCCCCCTTCTACCTAAATATGATAACCTTATCGTTTGGTGGTTACAGTTTCCAGAGTTCTCTCAATTACTTCCCAAAGGCCAGTTATCTTGAAGAACAGGAGAATGATGGATTTGGAAAATAGGTCCTTTTTCCATGGGGAGAACAAAAATGAAATATCTTTTTCTTCACTGGAAAGCAACATATTTTTACTTGCCTGAACATGTTACTTAGACTACGTGTGCCCATAGTGCATTGTCTTGTTTGTTGTCTGGCTACTGCTTTCATCTACAGACTGGCAGAGCTGCTTTTTGCACAGTATGACGTGTGCTTCATTTGAATCAAGAGCCAAAAATCCTTAGGAGGCAATACAAGGGCATATACACTTTCTACAAGGCAGTGCCGTGCTAGGAAACATAGATAAACTTCAGTTCTCTTGATGCAAAGTAGTTCAGCATTTCAATCTTGCAGGCAACTTCAAAGCTCTGAATTTTCAGCTTTCTTTATAAAAGTAAATGGTGAGGTGTACCTTTACTTAATAGAATTTAAATTCTATTCTTATTTTATTCAGATTATATTTTAATTTTACGTTCTTTGTTTCCAAGTTTGGACTGCCTGACAATCCAAAACTTACAGAGCAAATTCTATATACTAGTTTTCCTCTCTCCTTCAGAAGTATAAGTGGACCCTCTCTTCTTATTTACAAAATGCCAGTCTGTGTTACATGTCTTCAGGTCAAGTTCTTTACTACCTAATGCTATAAGCCATTTAAGAGACACGTCCTTTTACTGCAGGCAAGCACCCAGTTACTTTTTCCATATGTTCAAGATTCAGCTTGGCTTTCTGTGTTCGTAACTTATAACTGCATCCTTGATTCAGATTCACATTTTCTGTCTTTTCTTTTTGTCTTTCTGTAGCCACATCATCAGTTGAGTTAAATTTACCGTCTTTGCAAGGTATGATTTACCGAAATAGGCGGTGAAACTGTAGCGCTTAAGTGACATTAGCATTCGCTCTTATATAACAGGTGCTGAACTGTGACATGAGTAATTATCTCTGTCCTATCATAAATGCATATTTAAAAAGATAATATAGATGTGGATATGCCCAGCTATAGATAAAGTATTTCTGTATAGTTTTACCCTAGATCGATTGGTTAAATTTACAGTCATGTTTATATTGATACTTGTACCAAGAGCCCATAGTAGCCTTGCTGACTTCTGTTGCTTATTGCATTTGCATTTGCATTCAATATGATTTCTTTAAGAAAGTCAAATCTAGTAAAACTTAAAAGGAGACAACCTTTAGATTTACAATTTGTTTGCATGAATAAGATGATGTAAGGAGGATAAATTCTGCAAGATACCAGAATGGACTTGACTATCTTTACTATGACTGCCATGCGGTCACTTGTGCAGCACCTATCAGGTGTTTCAGTGATCTTTCTCCATAGTCATACCATGTGCAGGCTTGTGCCTGACTTGTCCCACTTCACACTTTGCCATGAATTTAAACTGTTAGGAATTTAGAGCTGGAGAGGCTGATCCTCTTTTTCCCTTCTTACAGCCTTTGTGATATGAATCATAACATATGACAAGTGGGATGGGCTGGGTTAAGTGCTAGGGGTCTTAATAGCAGCTGAAACCCATCTATTCCAAGTTCTGAGAAAGACAGGAAGAACATGGATGGTAGGAAACGTGTTCATTTTTCAGCGTGTAGAAAAACTATTAATATAGGTGATTTACGATGTGTTTTTTATATCTTTCCAGGAGGCTTATGACAGACAGTGAAATATTAAGAATGCAGGAGAAATAATCTGTGCAATAAATAATATGAGAACTATTGTTTTCTATTTTAGACTCCTACCAATCTGAAAACATAGATGTTCTGAAGGAGAAAGAAAACAAAGGATTTTTCAGCTTTTTTCAACGAAGCAAGAAGAAAAGAGAACAAGTAAGATGTAACTTTGTATAGGCAAAACTTCTAGAAACATAGTCATATTGAGCAATCAATAGTGTTGGTTGTTTTCCAGAAAGTATAAGTAACTTGGATTTTTTTTCTTCCCCTGGCACCCCAAGGCTGCCAGTGCCCCAGCAACTCCATTGATGAGCAAGTCAAGGCCAACATTTATCACAAGATCTAACACTGTTAGCAAGCAGTATGATTCAAACACTCTGCCATCTGAAATGCCGAAGAAACGGAGAGCTCCTTTACCGCCTATGCCAAATTCTCAGAGTGCTCCCCAGGAACTTGCACAAGCCCAAGTCAGACTGGCATCTGATATTGTGAAATCTAATAGCCTTGATAGGAATGAACAGGTTAGTTACATTTGCTTCACCTCTCTTAAATCAGGAAGTTTAGACATGATAATCCTGATAACCCTGTTACTATCTGCTGAGGCTTGAAACACATGGGAAATACAAGTGTAGTACTTGCTTTTAAAAATTTTCGTTTGAAAATAACTACAGAAGTTGAAAGATGCGTTCCTTTTAAACTTTATATCCTGTATCCAAAGTAGCTGCTGTATTTTGAAAAGGCAAACCCAACTTCTTTTATATAAGTTGGTATTGGGAGCACCTTTTTGTTCTTTTCGATGAATAGTTTATATATTTAAATGTGAGAACGTTGTCTCAGTTTATCATATTTATTAACTGATGTTTTGATATTTCCAGTCATTTTTAATGTTTTAGTTACATGTGATAAAGAGTAGTTTGTTCTTTACAATACATTACTAGAAAAAGGTGGAAATCTTGGGAAGTAGTGTTAACATTCTTGTGCTCCCAGCAAGTTAAAATTAGGTTTTATTTTAATCAAATAGAGATGTATTTAATTGAAGCTATGAGATGTGGGCTGCATATTTAAGTAACCTATATATGCCATGCAATGCAGAAAGTCTGCCAACAGAATTTGGGAGAATTGATGCATTAAGTATTATCCTGGTATTGCACATATTGTCAATTGTGAATTCCAATTAAAGATCAAGGCTAAAATCGTCATTACAAATATTTTTTCATATATCATACTTTTCTTTGAATGTAGTATCTAAAGGTGGTCTTTAATAGATCAGGTTATTTGCATGCTAAAAAAATAAAAAGCAGAACTAAATGAAATACAGGTCTGAGGGATTAATTTTATGTTAGACTCAGAGATAAGAAATTTCAAACTGTGACTTCCTTTATCTTTATACAATGATTTACTCTTTCATTGATGCACAGAACCACAAGAGAGCACTGTTTAACAGAAGTTCTGAATTTTTGTATTGTGTCCTTCTAAAAAGCTTTATCACTTGAAGAAGACAAAGGTTTCCTTCTGTATTTTAATAAAAGGAACTTGGGGGGGGAGGGGGAATAATGATCTTTTTTTACCTCATCATGTTTGTCTTTTAATTGAATTCAAATTTTTTGAAAATAATTTATTAATGTCAACATGCTTTAAATCATTAATATCCTATTATGTCTAACAGTAATGTATGACTGCTGGGCTAGGATCTGCCACTCAACAAAATTGCTTAGATTTATTATTTTGTACTGACATTTCTTATTCATCTAAAATGATTTGACTGAAGTTGAATAGCTCACAAAGAAAGAAGTCCAGATTAAGTTATGGTTTTGTGTGTATTTTCTGTTTTGTACTACTTTGTGCAGCTCCCTTAGAACTTAGAAGCCTTTGGCATGTCTTTTTAAGATGACTTATGTTTCATTCTGATTTGATTGTATAGTGATTTATCAGATAATACAGAGCTTGGGACTTAAATGTGGACAAATATTTTCTCTGTGCTTTGAATTTTATTAATGAATGTAAAATACTTTGTCGTCTTGATATCTACTTTCCAATAAATATCATCTAATGAATGAATTTGGACTGCATAGTACATATTGCTGAACTTGATCAGGAGACTCTTAGGAGGGATCCTATGAGAGACTTCCTTGAAGGATAAAGCTGCTCCTTGGAAGAGTGCTGAGATATTTTCAGAGACAGCCTTCTTGTAGCACAAGAGTGGTCCATTCGCCTAAGTGGGAAAAGGAGTAGGCATAAAAATAAACAGTCCCATTTAAATGTGCTACTGAGAGAGCTCAAGTGCAAAAATAAGCATGTGAGGGATGGAAAGGGGACAGAGCAATTCCCAAAAAGAAATACAGAGATACTTCTTAGACATGCAGAGATGCAGTTAGGAATGCAAAGGCAAGCCTGGAGCTCGAAGCAGCAGATGTCATCAAGAATAACAAGAAAGGCTTTTGTAAGTTAGTGGTAAGCAGAAGTCCAAGGACGAAGGATGAGGTTATCTACCTTTATTTTAGCAAGGTGTTTGTCTCAGTCTACCAGAACATTTTTTTGTTGAAAAGCTAGTAGGGTATGGACTAGGCAGATGAACCGCAAGGTAGGACAAAAACTGACTAAGCAGTTCAAATGGTGGTGGTTAATGGCTCAAAGTCAGACTGGTTGTCAGGTGGAGTTTCTGAGGAGTTGGAAGTATGGCCAATACTGTTAAATATCTTTATAAACAACCTAGATGATGGAATTGAATGCACCCTCAACAAACTTGAAGTTGACACTAAACTGGGTGGAGAGGTAAATACACCAGAAGAGCCACCATTTAGGGAGACAGTGACGAGCTGGAACTGCATGAGGCTTAAAAAAGATGCATGTGAAATTCTCTATCTAGAATGGAGTAATCCCAAGCACCAATACAGGCTGGGGTCTGGCTATATGATCCATCTTGAATCCAGTGTACTTAATACTTTTTAGGTCACACCTGTACTACTATGTCCAGATTTGGTTCCTGCAGCTCAAGATAGAGATTAAAAACAGCCCAGTGGAGGGCCACCATGATGTTTAAAGGTTGGAGAACATAAATGTTCTAGCGAAAAGAAGGCTCAGATGGGATCTAATCTCATTCTTCTGATACCTAGACAGTGTTACAGGGAAAGTAGAGTTATACTCTTCACAAGGATGCATGGTGACAGGGTGAGGACCAACTGACACTAGTTGCTTCAGAGGAAATTCCATTCAGATACACGAAGAAAACTGATCACTGCAAGAACAATTAAATATTGGAATAGGTCACTCAAGAGACTTGGTAGAAGTTCCTCATGGGAAATATTCAAGCTCTGTCTTGATAGGCTCCTGCAATAACCTAATCTAAGATCTTGTGCTCAACAGAAGGTTAGACCAAATGATCTCCAAAGGTCCCCTCCAGCTTAGACTTTTCTGTTTCACATGGGTGAATCAGACTCTTGATTTTCAAAACTGTATGTACATGATTAGGAGAACAGAAAAAATATAATAGGGCTTCATCACCAACAGAAACCAACAAATACTTGGTTTTGCTGTGAGGTCAAGCACTGCTTGAGTAATGCTGGCAAGGGGAAGATCTGGAAGCTTGTTTCTCAGAGCTTCCACTGAAGTCTCTAAAATAAACAAAAAGGTTATCTCCAGCTGTTGAGACTTCTGGTTTCACTAAATGTAAAATAAAGGACAGTCCCCTCAAAAATATAAGGTGTTAGGCAAGGGACAATGTAAAATAATTTTATTTAAAGAATGTCATTTACATGATTTGCAACTTTATAAATGAAATTGGGCACTATTTAAATACATAGTAAGAATCAGTCTTTATTCCAAGATTTGACATCCTAAATACAGAATTTGAAATGAAACATATAAGCATTGTAGAATAAAGTCAGTTTTGATGGTTGCACAGCATTTCATCATCTGTATCATGTGCATTAATGTTTTCTCAACCCAAAGTGACTAATTTAGACTCATTTAATCCAAGTCAGTTCTTAGTAGCAAAGCAAGTACAATGGTCACATTAGACCACAATTATTTCATAATTAACAATACAAGAATTAACAATATAAGAATTTAATAAATAACAATATAAGAATTTGGTCTCTCATATTCTCCACTGTTGAAAATGTGCGTCCTGCTGGTAGGATTTAAAGTCTCTTTCAGGTTGCTCACCAGGCCGATTGGAGTGTTTGCTGGGCTATTTAGTATGTCTGGGAGTTTCACTGTTACTGCAGTTAAGTTAATTTACAAAACTTAGGATATACTTTATTTTTATTAAGGATTACTTTTTATCTGCTTTTGCCTTACAAGAAGCATTTCCTTGCAAATCATACTGCTTTTAAGAATGCCTAAGTTCTGGAGCCTGCCCTTCTGTTTATTTGGCAGACTGGATACATACTTTATTTCTTCTATGGACCAGGATGACCTCCTGCATGTGCCTTATTATGGACAAATCTCTTTTGTAACATCCACAAGGAAGACAAAGTGAAATGTCAGTTTTGCCTGGATAAACTGTTTGCCTGGTTTTGATAGAAACATGCCAAAGTAGTAACATCAGACAACAGTGAAATGAGCCAACTTTAAGGGAACAGTGTTCTCACTGTTGCCTTTCTTCAAATTCACAGTGTATTGTAGTCCAATTTCTCACAGTATGAAAAAGGGTTTTAATGTTTACCTCCTACAGCTTCTCCATTTCTTTTCCCTTAAAAAAGAAACTGCTTTCTCTTTATATGAGCAGTTACATTCTGGTATGAGGGCTGGAATTTTTTTCTGCCTCAATCTCAGAGTGATTATAGAATTAGTTTTTGGAGATATGTTCCTATTTTTAAGGGAGAAATTAGTACAATGGATGTAAGGGTAGCTTTTACAAGTTATTACGTAGCACGATTTGCTCATTCTGTATGAGACTCAGAAGATGACTAGTAAGCTTAAATAGTTAATGTTTGTCCAGCAAATTTCTATGTTAAATCAGATTGGAAATGAGCATGTTAGTCTCTAATATTGAAAGCCCTCACTTATTTGTCAGTTCTAATTTTGGGCAAGATAGCTCTTGCCAGAAGTATGTTTAGAACTAGCAAGTTCAAATACACTTGCAAGTAAAGAGGATTCTCAAGGTTTTTTGCAGAGTGCTGTTGTATAATGCAGTATGTGTATCTTCACAGTTTTCATAAAAGTCGATGCAATTTTCTAGTAATAACATTTCTTTAAAAGAGAATTTCTTTTAAAAGAAAAGCATTTTATTAAGTCCAAAATGCTATTTCTGACTTTTTCTTCCTAATGCTTTATTTACAAAAATTAGACTGTGATATCTTCATTTTATCCCATGAATGTTTGTCTCCTTACACTGTTTTCAGTTATTGTAAAGGTGTATACGTAAACTATGCTTGGGTAGGTACAATTAAGTGGATATTTTTAGTCAAAACATTTACAGTTTTAAATGATGGGTAGAATTTCTCAACTGTAGAAATATAGCTTGCTTTTATTTACACAACCCTAACTCCTAAAGAAATTGAAATCTCCAGTCTACCCCTTAGAAAAGAAAGGGAAGGAGAAAATGGGAGAATGCGGGAAGGGTGGGAAGCAACTAAACCATAAAGTATTTCTGAAAAGATTTATTAGCCATTGTCAGGGAACAGCTTAATTAAGATTTCTGGGAGGGATGAGTTCTATGCTTAAGAAGTTACACCAGAAGCTCAATTGCCTGAAACTTGATGGTCAGCCCTTCAAAGGAGAAGTTGGGCAATGATGTAGCAAGGACTATGAACATCAGGGAGGTCTTGAATAGAGACAGTGTTACCTGGGAGAAGACAATGCTCAGGACTACCTGTTTGCTTTTGCTGAAGATTGCATGAAGCTCATTTGATATGATTCTGGTATCATTCAGAATTGGTGGCGAACATTGCATGCATCTACTTTTCAGTATACTACATGCACAACCTTGTCCCCTTACTGTATTTACTTCCATACCAGCAAGTACGTAGATAAATCATAGGAGAGAATGGTAATATCAGGTGTTTGGACAGAATAACACCAGCTGAGTTTATCCAAATACGTTCTGTATGTCCTTTCTTTCCAATAGGTCACAGGTGTATTACTTCCTCTGTAGTACTTTGGCTAAGTGTAAGTATTTTGGGAGGCTTAAGTCATGTAATAGTAATTGAGTGCATTAATCCTTTTAAGAGCAAATACAATTCTTTTTCCTGTTACTCTTTGGACATACATTTGTCTGCATACATGTACAAAGGGAAGAAAGAAATACTAGCAATACGGCTAGCAGTGTGCTTTGATATCCTAGTTGCCTGTATATCGTCTGTTAAACCTAATTACCTATGGAGCAAAAGAGGTGGGTACTGGTGGTATGAAAATGTGTATATAGTGACCCTTGGTGTGAGGTATGCTTTCCAGCACACTGAAATGCTCTGCTACCACTATGTTCTTTCCCAAGTGCTTTTTTTGCCTTCCATTCCAGCTGCAAAATTACTGTGGCTTAATTACCTTTCCTTCACTTTTTGAAATGATAAGAAGGGTCAGGCACCATGTGTGCCACTGCTTACAAAGGCTGGAAATTTGGAAGCACTGGCCTCTACAAGTGTCTGCTTGGGGTGGTGTGGGATTTGGTGCCAAATTTGTCTGTACGCATTTGGGGCTAAAAAGCTTCATATCCACCCTTGCTTGTTCCAGGATGAGGAGGGTGTCCAGTGTTAGAATTGGAACTCCTGCATATCTTCTGGAAGTTATGACAGAGTTCACTGGTGTTTCTGCACAAGCACGGTTAATTACTTTAGTGATTCTAACACGATTTTTAATTTAAGTGTAACTGATAAAGCACTGGTTATCATTGGCAGTTGGTATGACACATGAACACCCAGATGTATATTCTAAAACTTTGTCAGATACGTCTTAATAACATTATTTTATTTTTTTTCCCATCTGTTTAAAGTACTATTTTCACATTACAGCCTTTGTTAGGATTTGAAAGCTCTTAATATTCATATGTTGAATAATTCCTGAGAAAATCTGTTCAACACTTGAACCTTAACTGGAACATTTAGTACTTTCTCGAAATCTCTCTTTGCAAATCGTTTGTTTCTTTGGATACAAAGGGCAGTAGAAAGGCTTATAAAAATCTTCTAGTAGCATTTGTGCTCTTATGCTGAGAACATTATTTCCCCCCTACACACATACTCTTTCGGTGCAGGAGGGAACTCTGGTGACATCTGTTTAGCTGAGCGAGTATGCGCAGAACTCTGTGCCAGCCAAGTCAGCTGAGGGAGCCTGTGTGAAGCAGATGAGGGTGCAGACCTTTGAACAGAGAAACAGTGTCTTTGTGCAGAACAGAGGGGCTGCAGCTACCAAAGAGGAGGAAAACAGAACCGCCCAACAGCAAGGAGGAAAATGATTTAACAGTAAAAAAAGCCTCATTTGGGGAAATAATACTATATTTCACATCCCTTCCTGCATAAATTCAGATACTGAGTACTATTAATTCATTCATTCATTTTTCTTGTGGAACTATTTGGGAATAAGAAACTATAAAAGTGTAAAGTGATTTTTGTTGTGTGATGTTTTGGTCTAGAAACTGACTTGTTTAAAAACTATTCAAGCATGCAAGTATTTTTAATTAGGAGTGGACTGCTATGTCCATATCCTCTGCTGTTCTTAAAAGAACATTTCAACTTGTGCTTTGTTTTTTCTGCTTAAAACCCTGAGTCCTGCTTTGCTGTAAAAGGTTTGAGTTGCTTGCTTTGGCATTAAAGTGATAGGTAGAAGAATTGCGTGAACATTTTGGACAGTGTTGCTCCTTACAGTGCAGTAAAGTATCTAAGGGATCCGTCATGCCTGACACTGAGGTGGGACAAAACAGATGACTGAGTATGCCCAGGGTAGCTCAGAGGATGGTTTTCACTGTCCCAGTTCATTCATTTAGGTATTCTATTGAGATCTAATGGGAGCTGTCATACACTGCTTCACAGACATCTTGAGGCACTATCTTTTCTCTTGTGAGTGATTTTCTTTATAGTTTTGATTGTGTACAACCAAATGCTGTAGCTTTTGGTCTTTAATATCCCCCTTAATGTGTATTTGTATATGTGTATTGGATGTGTGTTTGTTCAGTGGTAGCTTTATAAATGATAAGCATCTTATTCCATGGATATTGACACGGTCAACAGTTCTGTTGTCAGTGATGTTTTTGAAAGGATCATCAGTGAAATAAAAATTTGTAGGTGTATTTATGCCATCTCTGTTCCTCGATATTCTGGTTTGTGAAGTAGGCTGGTTAACTGAAGCACAGAGAAGTTCTTTCAAGATGACCCCACATCCAGTTGCTGTGTGGATCCTTCTAGCAAGAAATGAATGTCTCTGCTGGATTTTATTATATTGTCGAGTAGACAAGCGATAGGGATCAGAATTACTACAGAAATAGGCAGCTCTGTCTAATGCCAAAATACACTGCTTTTTTGCTGGGATCCTGAATGTTATCATTCTGATAGATGTGGAAATACAAGGTTTCTTCAGCATAAGGCAAACTACAGTTAAGAGTGGCAGACAAACTTACAGCCACTGTCTTTTTAAGACACAGAATGTATTTTAAAAACAATTTAAAATGCAATTGAACTGCTATATCATAAAACTATGAAGTCTTCAGTAGGTAGCCTTTGTCCATTTTTTAACAGGTTTGATTGTTTGTGAATTAAGAAAATTGTCTTTTGCTGCAATAATGAGGACATTATTGCAATTTAACATGGGTAGGTATTATAATCATTGCTATTATAACTTACTATAATTTAACTTCAGTAAGTATTATGATTATCTTGGAAAGTACAACTATCTTATAAGTTTCGAAAGCTGGCATTCAAAAATGTCTATAAAAGTTCAGGTATTTCAAGTAGAGAAACAAAATCCTAATAATTATGTACGCAGCCCAATTAGGACTGCTGTTGAAGGAATGGAGAAGGAAATGTTGTGTCATGTCATTGCAGTGGGATGTAGTTGAAGTTTCTTTCAACAATGTTTTTTAGCTACTTTTAGAAAATAATTGTTTGGGGTTTGTAGAACAGCCTTCAGGCGTAAAAGAATTCAAATTCTTTGTTATACTATATGTAACAACTGGGTTGTTTTTTTCTTTTCTTTTTTTTTTTTTTTTATTGCGGTATCTTGTACCTCTGTGAATATATTCAATTACTCTAGAAAATCTTTTTTTTGGAAAACTACTCCTCGGAGGAATTAAGATGAGAAACATAGTAATAGGTATATGCTCTCTCTTTCCCAAACGTGTATTATAAATACTTTTGGAGAATAATTACTAGAGCTATTTTGCTGTTTTTCTTTGATTGCTAATAATCTTCTTCCTCCCCTGTCTCCCTTCTTAGGCCCCTCCGGCATTAGTACGGAAAGGTTCTCTGCCGCTCAGTGACACTGCTTCCGTGAACTCCTCTCTACGGAGGATGAAGCGCAAAGCACCCTCACCACCCTCTAGAGTACCAGAAGATCAAAGTGAAAGCAGTAACGAGACTGGTAATCTTTTTATGCTGTTTAATTGGGAGGCAACAGAAAGTATGGCAATTTGGCTAAACATTAAAGAAATACCACCTTATGAGATAAGAACTTCAAGTGAAAATAGGAGTGCCAAACATCTTCAGATTGTAAGGAGCAATAATACAACTTTATGAGATTGGCTTATGTAGTGTGAGAAAGTAGGTAGGTTTTAGGGCATACAGATCAGAAAAAAGCAGAAAATACCAAATTAATTATAGTCAGGTTAACTATAGCAATTGTGTTTGTGTTAATCAGATGGACAGCCTGGGGTGGGGAGAAAAGATTAGCTTCTCTGGGTCAGAGAAGGTTTAATAGGAAATGGACTGAGATGAAGAATTTTAGGGAAAGTTTTGTATTGTTCTTTTGTAATTCTTCTGTTTGAACAAAAATTCAATTCTCTTTGGTTCAAAAATACATCGGAGTTGAGATTAAAATATCTGGGAAATGTGACAACAATCACTGTTTGCTTAAGAAAAGGTGCATTTCTTGAAGAACTCTGCAGTCTGTAAGATCACAGTTTAACATTTTGTCTAGAACTTTTGTTGGTGCAGAAATTGAGAGGCAATAAAAAAGCTTGTTGCTTGACTTTTTGCAGTAACAGAGTCAACAGAATCGGCCCCTACTAAAGTGGAAGAAAGAACCAGCGAAATGCAGTCTGAAACAGGTTGGTTCTTTTTCCAAATGCATTGATAAAATCTACTTCATAGCAAGCTATGATAATTCATAGTAATAAATTACTGTACTATAGATGTGTCCTAAGCATGGAACTAATTTTAACGCTTCAGATCAATTAACTTTTCCTTTGAAGTACAAATACGGCTTTCTAAAATAAAGATGTTTTACCTTTACTGTCTACAGAAACACATGCAATATATTTTCTATTGGTCTCTGTACTTTACATTTAATAAACTAAACATTATCCCTGTTTTCCCTCCTTCCCCACAAGTTGTAGACAAGAACAAGCCAGAACTTCTGTGATTTCTATATACAAGCCTTTCAAAAGCTAAAGCCCAGTCTTGTTTTCAGAACCCCTCCTTGTGCTGCCCTTGACCTGCATAACCTAGGTATAGGAGCAAATCTGTGCCTGCCTTTTGGTTTGCATCTGAACAGCCTTGGAAAACATAAGTTGTAAATATAAACTGTATGCATAAATAGTTGTTTATACATTAAATTAAATAATTTGTTGAATGCTATGGTAAAAATGTGATGTGTAAAAGTATAGCTGTTAAAAATACAGTTTTTAGCTGCTGAACATAGTACTTTTTTAATTTATGCAGTTTGTACTGTTAAGTACTGTTGATTGTAAGCATCAGACTGTAGGGTTCAGAAACAAGATATGGCATCTAGGAGTCTTCTAAAATTTTAAAAGCTTTTAGAATAATCAGTGCCAGTGCAGTCTGGAAAAATCACTCTTCAATGTATTTCACTAAGAATGAAATATATAAACACTAAGTATGTGCAGTGCCGCTGGTATTATATGAGGCTAAACACTCAGTTTCTGTGCTAGATGACAGGAACTCTCAAGTAATTTTTCAGCTATTTTATTTGGGACGCCAATCAAATTGGTTGCAGTGGTGAAACACAAATGTACCACAACAAGAGTTGAAAAAGTCACCTGCCATTCCAGGTCTCTGGCAAAGGTTGGGGGGAAAAAAAAAAAAAGTTCAGTAATCAGTAAATTTGGGCTTGGTTTGTGTTTAGGGCAATTTATTTAAATTGTCAGAAAAAATAGAAATAATATGTAACTTAATAAATAGGAAGTATGAACCTATAGTGTGCACTCTGAGGTTGAAGATGTAATGAAGCTGTAACCTTTCCTTTTCCTAGTTGTTGTAGCAGATGAAGGAGGGTAGTCACTTCTAAGTGAATGGCTCTTAATGATGTTTATTAGTACTTAATTTTCTGTGTTGAAAACTGTGTTTATCTACATGTGATGGGTCTAAGATGATGAGCAAAGTTATCATACTGTGATTTGAAAATTAAGGTTTTTTTTGTTTTCTTGAGCTTATTTCTATCTTAAGATTGTCGATCCGTGCTAGAATTTCTGCATTTCCCATCACTGTAATGTCTGACTGCTGCATAGATAAACAGCCCTGAACTTCATAGAAATAGCTTGTTTCTTTTCCATAGATTTAGGAACCTCTGCTTGAGGCATTTGAGTTTTATAATTGAATGTTTTAATTTAAGCTGTAGTGGAAAGAAATATAAAAATGTAATCATCTTCACTGCGCTTAGAACAGTCTGTGTTGAGCCTTAGTATTTACTTCTGCAGTTAGTGACAGTCTTCATTCTCTAGTTCTGCTGATGATGTCTTCATGCAGTGTCCTTTCCTGAAGACTTAATGCAATCCATTTTTTTAAATGTAGAGACAAGTCACATAGCACAGCTGCGTTGCCTTTTTTTTCTTATGGGATACTGCTGCTCTCTGGTGGCATCTCTGAAACTGTCCTGAGGCCTATTTATAAAGGGTCTTTTTAGCAAAGCCCATCATGCTGTGAGAATTAAGATTCACCTGCAGCAAAATAATGGCAGTACACCTGTCCTATTCCTAGTCTGAAAATTATGCAGATTTGGGTATTGTTTTAAATAGAGAAAATAGTTCAGTATCTCTTTAATTGGTAAGTTGGACATAATTTTAATTTTACATAAACTCAGTAGTTGCTTCCATTTGGATTAATACTGCTTTGATTGTCAGGCTTATGCAAGCATTCTGAGTTTTTGTTCAGCTGTGACTAGCATTCCCAAAGGAGTTCTGTTATGCATTGCTACTTCTGCAAATATAGTGTTACCTTCTGTCCTATAATGAACTGTTGCAAATGTTCAATAAATGTTATTTGGTGTTTAAGTAGTGCATAGCTGATAGACATGTGTACATCAAGTGGAACTATGCTATATAATTTGGAATAGGCAACATTTCTGTGTGAAATTACAGTTTTCCCATGGTGTAAAAACAGACTATACCTTGACAAAAGTAGTTTGAAGGCGTACATCTACTAGAATAAACATTTAGAGAGAATTAATTTAAACATTTGGGATTATAAACAACAATTTTTTTCTCAATTATGATTTTCGTTCCCCTTCCCAAAGCTTAATTAATGCTCAGTCTTTTTTTCTAGGGAAGAGCGTAAAACGGTGTTTAAAAAAAAATAATTAAAAAATTGCAGATTTTTAAATAATTTCTCATCAAACAAATTGCTTGATATGATCTTCTTGGTTACAGTATCTCTTAAGAACCTTTTTAAGGACTATAGAGCCAAGAGCAAAAACACTGGCCAATTTGCATGATGTAGTCAGGCTTTCCGGCTTTGGTGCTTACAAGCATAACGGCTCACAGAACAGTGTCAGCCCATTCTCTGTTGTGCAAAGAATGTTCTTACTGACTTAAAGGAGACTTGCAGTTGGTATGTCAGTCATCATATCAGGGAAGTCTTCACAACATCATCCTGTAGGTTTTAACAATGTTCGCTTAGGGCTAATTAAAACTCAATGACTAATGTTCTTAGAGAAGAAATTACACATGGACAAAAATACAACTTATATAATATATTTACTTACATATAGAGTATATAAGCAATAAGACAACAGTATTTAGCCATTATTGCCATAAGTACTTCCTAGCGATTTGTTGCATATAAAAACTCTAAACTGAGGGTTTGGAAATAAGTCATAAATCAGAACTGTTCCTCTGGGGAGTTAATTGCATGACGTAAGTGAAGGATGGCTGTTAAATGTTGTTTATGTATCAAATGCATTCAGACTTTATTCTGCTGCAGCAGTGGTGGCCCAGGTCTGGAATGAGATCTAGTAACAGACAAAAAAACGTTGAAATTAACTCTAAGCAAGGCTGATACTACGCTGACAAATGAAGTAGAGCACTTTGGAAAGAATGTGAGGGTTGTTTTTGTTTGGTATTACACATTTGTAGGACAGGTTAGTCCACTCCAAAGCTTGGAAGCGTTCCTAGCACAGCAAAGGACAGACTTTCATGTAGCAGGAATGTCAGCAATGTCTTCTACCAACCCAAGCTAAGTTTCCATCCCATCAGTATAGATGCAGCTCAGCCTTTATTATATTTCTCTCCAGAGGAAAAGCGACAGAGATGACAGCAGTGGCTGGGCGTGAAGCCATAGCAACTCCAGAATGCTTCCATTTGTCTTGTCAGAAGTCCTGGCTGTGCTTTGTTGTATAATTCAGGTTTCCACAGAGTATTTAGACTGAAGGTCTTAGTCTTTGTTCCTGTGGCTGTTGATGGCTCAGGCCCATGGTGGCATAATAGTTCTCATCGGTGAAGGAGACAAGGTTCTTGAAAGCTGGTTATGGGTTATGGAGTAGTCTCAGCAGGTTTGATGTTTGCCCACATTCTGTTATGCTTTATTTTGTGCCTTGTGACATATGTATTTATCTTTGCACACGCAAAATCATACTGCTGTCACTAAAATAATCTCCCAAAGTATTAGGCTGTTGGCATGACTTTCCCTAGATGGAGGTGAAAGGTTTTTTGGTGTGGGTGTGGGGGGGGGGGTGTGTGTGTGTGGTGGTGGTGATGGTGGGTGGTGGCATATTGGTATATACCTGTGCTTAAATCCCATGGAAGGAGCTCACCTGCACCACTTTGCAGTCTTGCCCCTCTTTCCCTGGGGATCTAAATCACCTCTGCATTCAGCGCTATGGCACATGTTGATCACATTACTTAACGTGTAACTACAAAGTGTTATTACAGAAGTGCAATACAAAAAATTAGAATTAAATAGTAAAAAAAACCCCTACTTTTTGTAGTTGCTCTGTAACTGTGAATGAGTAACTTTGGTATTACTGAACTCTTAACTAATGATCCTATTGGAAAAATCAAAGTTTCTGTTTTGTACTGAGATTTTCTGCAATTTACACAGTCCCCTGTTATGTTTCTGTAAGAGTGTACTTCTAGAGAATTACTGGAAGCATTGTAGGACACCAGTCTGTACAAAAAAGGTCAGTCTAAGATTTTTTCGTACTCTGGGATCTGCTACTTTCCAGCATTGCTTGCTTTAAGCCAGTATTTTGTTTTCATTGTTTTGTTTTCATTGTTAGCCTTGGTTTACACTTGGAAATTTACTGATACAACTTAGAAAAGTCTGAAACCTAATGGCCCAAGTGCAAGGCCTGTACCTAACAGGTATTGGTGCATGCAGAGCTGACAGGAATACTCTGGTCAGGTCAGGCAGAGTGCACTGCATTTATGGCTCAGTTGTTGCCAGTAGCCTTCCATGGCACCACATTGCATCATATAGATGGAATTACTTTTTTTTTTTTTTTGTTATAGAATGCAAGTTGCTAAGCTAAGAGGTTAGTTGTATGGTCTATTTACTAGTATTTGAAAAATGTGAATCATCATCTTGTTGTAGAAGATTCCTGGCAGGGAAGTGAAGCTAGAGATGGTTAGTCCCTCTGGAAATCAAAAAAGGTGGATTTATTAGTTTAACTTCAGGTACACTGAATTCTGTGTGTCCTAATCCAGTAACTAAACCTTTTAGTGTAACTATGCTCTAGCTGAAAACTTAATTATTTTTATGATTAACACTTCTCTATGTACTTTGGTTTTGTGCACTTCTACTGTAACACAGGGCACTGCACAAGACACTTCTAACTATGTTTTAATACACTAGAGATAATTGTGGGAAGTTTTTGATAGTGGTGAGCAAACTTCTTCAAATCATGGGCAAAACTGAGATTTGGTTTGCCCTTTAGTTCTCTAACACACCTACGCTGATATAAAGGAACCGTGTATTTTAAACCTCATTGGAGAGCTAATAGAAGTATTAAGAAATCTGGGTAAAATAAACAGTCTACCTCCATGAAATTTGGGATTATGATATTGTTAAATATATTTTGATCTATCCTAATCCAGTACTTGGGTTAAACAAGGAAAATGTTTTGCAGTAGTTGCAGATGCAGAAACAGATGGACAGTAGCATGGCGATGAGTGTATTCTCAGGTGTAAAAAGAGAGAATTGGAAAGAACCAGAAAATACTGTGAAGTTAAAACTCTGAATGAGTTGGGGGTTGGGGTTTTTTTTGACCTGAATTCTGAAAAGAAGTTTCGGTTTTCCTTCTTCAAACTACTTAGGCTGACTTCACCAGTCCCTTTGAATCTACACCCTACATTGAGAGTTGTGGGTTGTTTCGTTTTTTTGGTTTTGTTTTTTTCTTTCTGCGAGAGTAGGTATAAGGAGCTCGGAATACAACCTGGAAGGAATTGATGAAAGGGAAGAGATGAGTGTGCAACAGAGAGAGGACAGTGAAAGTACAAATACCTCTCTCGGGATAGGAGAGGTTACTGCAGCCTTCAGCTCTGCTGATGTACCACTGGGAACTGAAAAAAATTATCCTGCTTCATCAGCTCCAGTTCCTGGCAGTGTTTCTGTAGGCAACTCACAAAGCTTCAAGGAAGAAAAACAAGAAAATATGAGCACAGATGGCAAGTAAGTACGTTTTGTGACAAAGAAAGGAGCATTGGGGATGGAATGGGGGAGGCAAATAAAACGTAGAGTGCTGTTTCATTGTGGAGCACAGAATAGAGAATTGTGAGAGAGGAATGAGCTTAATATGCTTAGCCTTCATTGTAGCACTCTTCTGTGCACAGTAATTCATGAAGCTTTTCAACAAAGATGACAAAGAAGTGTTCTGCAGGCTATTGTGTTTAAGCCTCCCTTTCCTTACTACTCAAACAGCCGGACCCCAGAAAAGCTGAACCTGGCTCTAAAATGCCCAGCCTATTTACTAGAGCAGCGTGCTGCAAAAAAATTTGGATTGATTAGTTAAATGAGAATCTACAAATTAATTCTTACAGTTGGGGAAAAACAGGTGGATTGGTCATTTCAGTTCTTCTTGGCACAGTTATCTCTTGCTTGTGTTTTTTGTTTTAGTTTTTTCTTTTGTCTTTTCCTTATATGTTAGCTGGTTGTCTTAACCTGTCTTGATTCATCTGCTCTCAGGAAAACAACTTAATTCTGCCTTTTAAAAGAATAAATAAATAAATAAACAAGTTTCTTTAACAGCTTTTTCCCTTCTGGTGATGCTGCCCTTCAGCATGTTTGTTAAACTACCTGACTTAGCAGGTTTCCAACATGAGTTAGTGCCTGCTTGAAATAAATGTTGATTGTCCAAAGAAGTCCCATTGTGTTAATGTAATTCACTCTTTCTTTGTTCCCTGGGGCAACTAAACTGCCTACAATTTAAATTGAAAGAACCATTTCAATTATTGTACTGAAGCCAAAATGCATGAATGCTGTAGTAGCCAAGAGCTTTCAAAGTAGTATGGAGAGCTTTGACTTGTATTTCAAGGGTCTTTTTTGCCAGTCCAAGGCCAAATGGGGCTTTGCAAAAATCTTTGGTGCTCTGTCCTGACAAATATCGTGCCAGTTTCTTGGGTGTGCCTGTTCTGTGGGGATCCACGAGGAGGATGATCAGCCAAATGCTATTTTTAAGTTGGCTTGAACTTGCAAATTATCAGACCTGTGTTATTGGGCCAGTTTGCCCAATTGTCCAGGGGATGTTTCTTTTTTTCCCCACTAACTCGTGTAATAGCTTTTCATGGCCTATAATCCTGGTGAGTATCATCTAGCACGCACTGTGCTCTAACTTCAGAGTTTGGCAATCCTTTCTTTCCTGAAATATCACAGGGATTCGAGAAATGAGGACTAGGGTTTCTCTGACATTATATTTCTCAAAACCCTTTGATAATTCAGATCTTTTATATAAGATCTAGTTACTTTGAAGAAGTGCTTTTTACTCAAACCAGGGATATGTGTAATATTCCAGTCAAAACCACTGATTTCTCTAATGATAGTCTGTGGTGTTCTGTGGCTTTTGGGTTTTTTGGGTTTTTTTTGGTTTTTTTATTGTGTTTTGTTTTTTAAACAGTTCAGCCTGTTGTGAATATTTCTAGTTCAGTCCCTCAGCTGTGTTCAAGGAAATGGCAATAAGCAAGAGTATGGCGTGCAGGACTGAGCTTTAACTTTCTTCCAACAATAATTTTGAGAGCGTATGCTCCTGTTTAGTGGTTTATTGAACACTTACAGTATATTTTGGACTGTACAAGCAACATGAGGATGGACGGTTATTGAGGAATTTATCATTTTAAATGATTCAAAGCAGATGTTTCAGCTCAAGGCACTGGTTCCTGGCAACTAATACATTTGATGTGGCAAATGAATTGGAATCTTCATAATGCCAGTATTTGTAACTACAGAAAATAAAAATATCTTAAACAGAGATGTAAGTTTGAAGTTCTAATAATTTTCTTTAAAGAGAAATTTTAAGTATTTTGGTCTTTCTTATTTACCTTTTTAAGCCAAGGACTTAATATTTCCCCCAAAAAAGATGAGGGGTTATTCAGCATTTGTGCAGTTCTCTTTTCCCCCGTGATCTGAGGACAGAAGTTGTATGCATTTGCAAAATGTTTAGTATGCAAGTAACGTGTTTGATTCATGTTTCTTTGTTGTTCTCAAGGTATTTCTTGAAAGGGACAGAAAATTTTTCATTACTATTTTGAAAAATCTGTACTGCACAGTTCATATGTTCATATGCAGTCAGCATCTCATGCAGCTTCCTGTATGGGGGACAAAATCAAGGACACGTTTTAAATGTTGGGGGTGTCAGAACACTTCACACTAAGAACACTGTTCTATGAATGATAACCCATCACCATTGTGGCTTCACTGAAACTGAGTTGTAACTGGAAGGGGGCTTGTTCAAACTGTACAAGTAAACAGAAGGAGGGGGAGAAGGGAAAGGAAAACTAATCATCTGCTTACACAGAAGAGAGTGAAGCTGCATGTCATTTTGGTAAAATATCATAGCAGCATTTCCTCTTGTTTTTAAAAAAATAAAATAATGTATTCTGTTGAGTACTCCAGTGTTTGGCAGAGTGATTCTATTTTGTCCATCTGTGTTTGGAGAATATTGCCAGTTCTCTTGCATCGTTTCTCGTGTTTACTGAAATGAATGATACCAGCATATTTAATGTACTGTTGTGCTTTGCAGAGGACTACAGACTAAGATAAGCAGTGAGCAAGATGCATATGAAAAAGACAGGAAGCTTAGAGTTTTGGATCAAAATAAAAATGATGGTGAGTAGTTCCCACTCATTCTTAATACCTCAAAACAAGGTTGAAGAGAATTTTTCTATTCCTTTGAAAAAAATTAAAATACAGTCAACTCTTGAATTGCTATCATTAGGTTATTTTCTTTACACGTTCTGTGGCTCTGGTGTATCCTCTTTGAGATGATGTGACAAGAATTGACTGCACTTTTGGTTTTGGGGGATTTTCTTTTTAATGTCTTTTTTTTATTACTTCCTATAGCAGTAGTCAAAGCTGCATTGCGCTGTTGCAGGGCAGTATGGGTGGAGCAGTGCTGAGGAAAGGGAAGGCTGGACACAGAGGTTATCCTGCCACGTGGTGTGACATGGGCACCACACCGCAGTGGGGAAGGAGAGTCCATTGATTGTTCTTTGCTTAGGAAATTAGCATGAGTTTTCTTCATGAAAAAGCAAATATTTTTAAACACAAATAGAACAAAGTGACAGCCGATTTGAAAAGAAATGACGACATCCTGTGCATATAACAGATCATAAATTTTTTTCATGGATTTAGTAACCTGACTGATTTATTTTACCCTTTTGTGACACTGATTTTCAGATTTATATATTAGGCCTTCCATAGTCTTTTATATTCAGTGCACCTCTGTTTATAAATCATAACAACATACTGCATGAGTCCTGTTTATATGTGACATAAGTTTTAACTGCCATTTTATAACATACTTGAAATGAGGAGAGACTTTTTTCTTTTTTTTGCAAAATACCACCCCAAATGATTATTCCTAAAGAATATAATTTTCCCCAATGTTGTATTTAAAACAATTAGACCCAAATATTCCTGTGTTTTGGAGAGGACTACATGTGTTTAGTCCAGGCGTAGAAAATTGAATTATCAGACCTGCTAAACAGTTGGAAAAATAGAGTTGGAAAATTGCTTTTGTCCGTATGTTTTCCAGTTGTTTCTTTGTACAGATACATAAGGTGTAGTTGACGAATAACGTTTGTAATGTTAGAACTAAAAACTAAAGAAGAGAAGCAACAAAGGTGTGGAACTAAATAAAAATTGCATATAATTTAATATTGAATAGTCCTTTAACTCTTGAGTCACTGATGCCTATATAATCAACTGAAATTCATTAGCACTTTTTAAATTATTCTAGAATAGATTTTTCTATTAAGTTGATGCATGGCACCAGTAGCCTGTTAATTAAGGAAGAATACCTGAGTTAGAATACTATTATTTGGCAATGTTAATCAAAGATAAGTGTATCTTTAAATAGCTTTTAAAAGTAAGCATTAAGGAAAATTTTAATATTGGTGAGGAGCCAATCCTTGTAGTGAATTGCATTGGATACAGGGCTTCGTGATGCAAGGGGGAAGGTTGAATCTTTTTGGCATTTGTATTAATTTTGGAATCTCTCTTTAACTTAAAGATCACAGTGATACAAAACTCCTTCCAACAACAGAAGAAGGGAAAGAACTTCAGACAGCCGAAATTAGAACAGTAGATTTTAGAGAAAATAACAAGCTTGACGTTGACAGACTATCAAACTGCCAGGCATGTAAAAATGACATCTCTGTAAGTCATAGGAATTATCCTCAACTGATTCCAGAAAAGCAGGATCAGAAAACAAATCAAACCAGCTTGGACACAGTAAAAACTCAGGATGTTGCAATCCAGACAGGTCCACCAGATAGCAACTTGGAAAGGCCTACACAGAAAGAAATTATTTTTCCTCAAGGTTGTGAGTCATCCCCATCCAGAGGACTGGTCCCTCAAGACAATACAGATACAAACAACCCCCTTCTTCAAGTGATGCATGGAGTACAAGTGGATGAAGATACTTCAACAGAACAAAATCTTGAGAGACAAGAAGTTACCCATGAAAAAGAAATTCCCATAAAAGATCAGAGTCACATTTGTATAAATGGCAGTAATTCTGCTTCACCAGAAACAACTGCAAAAATTCCAGATGGCTCTCCTGTAAAAGGCTACCCTCTTTATAGACAGGACACCAAACCTAAACTTAAGCCCGCTAATGAAATTACGAGAGATTATATACCAAAAATTGGAATGACTACTTACAAAATAGTGCCTCCAAAATCCTTAGAAATAATGAAAAGCTGGGAATCGGAAATTGCATCAGATTATAAGGATCAAGAGGTATCTACTTTGGAAAACTCTCTGAAGCATGAAGACACCAAAGAATTCATAGTGCAAGCTGAAATTCCTCATCTTCCAAAAAGTGTGGGTCATTTACAGGTTGGTTCACAAAATGAACCTGCAGCAGCAAATGATCTGCTGCACAGAGTGAACAGCATTTCTGAACACATTATGACGTCTGGAGCTGAGATTACTACTGAGAGCAATCGGACGGAAACAGTGTCTTCCGAACAGCGTGTCCCACCAATGCTAAGCTTGGATAATACAAATGCTTCTTCTGAGACTCAGGACAAGTCAAATGCATTAAGTCCTACAACAAAGCCTAGTTCTTTTTATCTGCAAATGCAACGAAGAGCTTCAGGTCATTATGTGACATCTGCAATTGCCAGAACTACCGTTTGTGCTCCTAATTCCATTCAAAATGAAGCTAAAAGTGCAGAAATGGAAAAAAAAATCTCATCACCTGATCCGACTTCTTTGTCTTTACATAAAACAAATACTTCCTCTCCACCGGCAGATGAAGAAAAAGTTGATGATGGAAAAAAAATTGAATCCTCCACTTCTCCTGTTAAAAGCAATAAACCATCAAGTTTTTCCTCCTGTCCACCAGCACTGTTGAACCTAAGAACTCTAAGAACTTTTGCAGTTCCAAAACCGTACTCCAGTTCAAGACCATCCCCATTTGCTCTTGCTGTCTCATCCGCAGTCAAAAGGTCACAATCATTCAATAAGACGCGTACAATCACTAGCCAGGCACCAAGAGAGGAATTTCCTGTTGAACTCTCCTCTGCTGCTTCAGCAGCTGAATTCTCCTCAGCTACCTCTGTGCCTCAAGTGAAAAATCCTTCCTTACAGACCATAACAGCGGGGTCACCAAATAGTCTAATGGATAAGGTAAACGTTCTTTCTAATATTGGTTGACTGTTGGTCCACTGTCATCTAGTGTGACTAGTCTAGAGGCTAGTCCCTGAACTGCTCCCTGATAAGAAAGTGCTGTATTCATACCATGTAAATACCTTGTGGTGTCTAGCAGTAGCACAGCATCATAGTGAAATACAGGAAAACAAGGAATGTTAAAGTGAAAACAACCTCATTCAGATTATTTGAAATAATTATTTCTTGCCATAATTAGCATCCCTTACTTTAAAGAACAGTAAATTAAATAGAATCATTTATACTGTGTATACCCATTTTTATGTTGGGAGTGCTTATGATTTGTTCTTTATGGTTCTCTGTGTTGATTTCTCAAATTTAATTCTGAGTAGTGTGATCAGTTTGGCTTCAAGATTATGGGGTTGAACTGGGGTATAAAATTTTGCTGGTGTAATTACCTGAGGGAGACGCTATGTGCTGTAATGGAAATGCGGCTGATCTCTGAAAACTTGAATGAAGCAAACACTGGAACGGTGGGAGTTTGATATGCAACCTTGTGCCAGGTTGACTTAGTTTTCCATTTATGACTAATTCAAATTAAAAGGTTTTGTTTTGTTTTTCCTCCCACTTCCTCCCTTTATAGAAAGGCAGCAATGTGAATAGTGAGCAGAAGAGTCAGGCACAGTCAGGTGCTTCCACTGACCACCCACCCCCTGTCACTAAGAGACAAACCACGATGATGTTCCAGCACTCTGACCCAGAACAGATCCACCAGAGCTTGCTGGCTGCAATCCGCTCTGGAGAAGCTGCTGCCAAATTGAAAAGGGTGAGTTTTCATCATTGCATCCATAACAATGAACTCATGGTACTTCCTTCAAAATTACCATCTTAATGCCTGACACTAAAAGCAGTTAGCTTTGGCACAAAGTGCTGCCAGGAGGGGAAGCACACAATGGGAATGGAGGTGGGGAAGAGAGTTCAGTTTTGTGGAATAAACTGTAAGTGCACACGCAAAGCTTCATATGTCCATATTTTCAAACAGTACAAATCCAATTGGAAATCTTCCTGAAATGAATTAGAAATCTCTAAGTTATCAATTAAGTATCTCTTTCATAAAATCAGGAACGTATTCAATTATTTGTTTGTGTTTATATGGTTTGAAGTAGTACAGTTTTAGACTCATGCTAAGCAGCTTCACCCTAGACCTGAAGTAGCAGCAATCTTTTGCAGGCAGATAACATACAGAAGTTCTGAAGATTGTATTTTTCTATTTATTAGACTCTATCAGGTCCTTAATTCTTCTTAAATGTACTTCAAGCCTCCTGCTGCTGTTTGGTATCATTAGTAAGATATTTTTCAATGTTTTGTCAACAGTCCTGGTAGGACCATCTTCTCCCACCCTCTCAGGTTAAAACTGTGGCTTAATTTTTCTTTTCTCTCTCCTAAAATTCACCTATACTTCTCTCATTGGGTAAAACATTGGACACTTTAAAAATCTGTATTGTTTTAAATTTGTAACCAGATAATGTAATGATAGTCTTACACAAGCTTTCTTGACCCAGCATTAGTATTCTGCGTTCTGTATAGAAGAATAATTTCTCATTGCAGAAGGTTAAAGAAATTCAGTAGTTTTTGTTTCTCTTCCCTTTCTCACTTGAAACTTGAAAGAAACAAATAATGTGTAGTGGGTGGATGTGAGGGTTTGGGTTTTTTGTTTTATGGATGTCTTTGATTCCCTAGGGTCAAAATCTATCAGTGGATGGTCAGATATTAGAACAACCCATTTCATACATAAGGTTTGGTTTCAGTGTAGCACTGCAACAGCCTCTCTGAGACTTGTAGACCTCCCATCGTTTCTACACTGAATAGGAAGATTCAGTTTCCTGGAAATGTTACAAGCATGCTCAAGTAGTTTTTGACCTTTAGTCAGTAAAAGTGGTAGATATTAACACTGCAGTATTACTTCTAGCTACATGTCACTAACCACAGCCACTTTGAAAACAGGGTAAGATTAAGCAAATGCTGCATTGTTCAGAGTCACTTCGAGGTCAAATCTATCTGTTCTACCAGAAATATTGTTTGGAATTTGTTTGTATACATTTTTATTAAGGTGTGGGTTTTTTTTCTCCAATGCATAATTACATTCTGAATAATACTGAACTTTATTTATTTTGCATAGTGTGTGAACTTTGTTTTATGATTCTATGGGAAATACGCATAGGCATGGCTGTTGGCACAGTAGCTTATAACTGTTTTAAAAAATAAAGTTCATAATGTGCTTTTCAAAATTCAAGAAGTCTATTTCTACTAGAAAGAAAGCAAAGAAAAACTTCGTTGTGTGGTAATTCATTCTTTTCCAATAGAAATGTTCTTAGGGTGGATTTGACACATAAAGTCTTTATCAGTCTAGGTATAAGAATGGCAAGGGGAAGAAGAGAAAGATGATGATTGAATTCCTTTTTCCCCTCTCTTCTGTGGGTGGGAGATGTTCTTTCTCAGTATAGTATCTGTTGAGGCTGGGGGTGAGGAGAGGGTTATGCTTTTAAAGGAGAAATTATAGTAATGAAAATGCTGTAAGCATAAAGAAAAGCATTCTGCAACACAGAAACCTGAAAGAGGCTTCAAAAAACCCCTGAAACGCACACACAAACAATGCAATGAAGAACCCACTGAAATTTTGCCAAACATAAAATTGTACATGCTGTTCTTTTCACTCTTACCCAGAGCACATATGCTGTGGTACAGGTATGTCTGACAGCAGAAAGAGATTTTTTGGCCTATGGCAAATTTAAGAAAAACATAGTCTCATTTTATGTTTAACATGGAGAACTGGCAGTAGTAGGACAAACAGGGAAATGAAGCATTTTGTATCAATAACTGATTAGCAGCCAGAAGTGATTTCCAGTATTGAAAGGACTTTTTAAACACATTCACTTCATAGCTTCCGCTATTGTGCTGCACTCAGTAAAAGAAGTAATAACCTGATCCACTTGAATTGTGAAAGAGGTCTGTCAGGTGCTTGCTTCTGTTTTTAACTCTTACCATACTCTCCCTTCTTTCAGCTCTGTGAGGGAATCACCAAAAAAATAAAATGCTGGCACCACTAGCCAAATTCTTTATTTTTTCCCATTTTACTTAATATGTTGTAAGTATGCAGTGCAGAGAGCTGTGGCCTTTTGTGTTGCTGCGCTTTTCTGTTCAATAGGGCTCTCAGTAATTGCTAACCTAAAATGGGTCAAGTGAGGTTTCTTTTTAACCATTTTTCTATTCAGAATGTTTTCATTGTGTTTAGTAAACTGTGTGCTGTGGTATGTGGTTCGCATGGCTGTGGAGCATCCACAGCTCCCATTAACTCCCACTGGAGTTGTTGGTTTATGCAGCTCCCCAGAAAATCAGGTCTTTGCTATCTATCCTAGAAGTTATAGTTTGCTCCTGATAAAAGAAACATTACCATGGTATAAAGGAGTGCTAGAAGACTTTGTTAGAAATCAGCTCTATTCAATATTTAATAAAAAGTGTTTGGTTCAAGTATTTCTTTGCAACCAGGTCTGGAGAAGGACTAAAAATTATATGTGTTTAGAATAGTTATACATGGAATTTTTAGATAAGATAAAATACGTTTTTAAGTGCTTACTTATATTTCTACTTCTGTAGCATATGTGCTTTGTTCAGAAATCATATAGGAGGTCTTTCATTGCGATGAGAAAAATGCTAACTGAAGTAACAGTATTTCTGTTTCCTTGAAGTAATACTGTGTAACATACTACAGAGAAGACTTTGAAAAGATAGGTTAATGGTTTTTTCTTTTTTTTTCCCCTGCCTCCAGGTTGGTCCTCCATCAAACACCATATCTGTCAATGGAAGAGCCAGGCTTACTCATTTGTATTCCACAGAAGCAAAAGCTAATCACTAGATATTATACCAAATATTTTGCACTTTACTACTGCTTCATAGGCCGACTTAATACTAGCTACAAATTTTTGAAAGTGTAAATGCAAGTATATGTTAATATATTTTTGTCAGTTGTTACAGGAATTTCAAGCTGGGTCCTTTGATGCCTTGGAAAGATTATTAGAATATGTAAATTATGGTAATATTTTGCCTTTTTCTCTTTATAAAGCTGACTATGCTGCTAACGTTTAAGAGATGGTGCAGATGAGCTTTGCTTATGTTAGAATGAGATTCAAAAATTATTGATTTTAGCCTTCAAGACTGAATGATATGTAGCACTATGCTGAAATTAGATTTAAAGCAATCTAAGAATTTTAGATCATTAATTTTCAATTGTGTATTACTTTAACAGATTGTATGAATTTAAATCTACCACATGCTGCCTCCATATTACTTTGTTAAATTAAATTTGTAATTAGTAGAAGAATCTTAATCATATGCAACACTTTGTTTCTCTTTAAAAAATGGATGGGTTTGTTCCTTCAGGTGAGAGTAGTTGGGATAAGTATTTTGATTTTTTTTAATCTCCTTTAATTTTTTCCTGGTAGCACACAAAAAAAAAATCAGGACATAAATTATTGGAAATTTTTGTACTACTTAAAAACTTTTCCTAACAGTAGCACTACATGATGTTTCTCATCTACTCTTTGACTACCTGTATATAGTATTTACCTAGCACTCAGATAAGCAATACTTTTTGTGAACTAAATATAAAATAGTCATCAGCATATAGTCACTTACTGATAAAATGCAAATCCCAGTTTTGATACTTACTGAAATAGAAGAAATGTTTTTTCACTGGAAGTATGACTAAAGAATTAACTGCTTTGGACTTATTCATGTAAAATATTTTAATCTTAAACCAGCACAATAACACACATTCTCGTGTCTGAAAGTGTCTATTTATAGATTAAGCATTAAATACCAAAATGGGAATATATATTAAAAGAAAATGCTTCATATTATATTTTATCTATTTTCCATTTCTTGTCAAGATTATACATTTTGAGGAGAGGGGTAGAAATATGATCACACTCATGAAATAGCTAGATTATGGATGCATGCAGCAAGTGCTGGGGTATTTGCCATATTAAAATATTTTCTTGCTGGACTAGATTTAAATAAAAGTAATTGTATTTAGTTTCTATTCTTTAACAATATATTTATTTTTTACTTTAGAGACATTCTGTAACTCAGTTCCAGAAACTGATCTATATGTGCATTTCCAAGGGTTATTAATGGTTTGCTGCCAGGTCTTTGTGCAATAATCTCAAAGAGGTCTCATTGCTTTTCTAGTACAGAGTCAATTATTGATTACAAATAACAGTGTTAATGCTAAAACCCTTCAAGGAACATTTTGGTAAATAAAAATTCATAAAGAGAGCTGATGAACATTTGTTCACTGCTGTTCTCTTATGTTTTCTCTCCTGTATCTTAGTCTGCTGTCAGTGTGTATTACTACTTCCTTCTCCACCTTGTTCTTGCCGCCAATCAAAGACTAATACCAAGGGCGGGAGGAACCCACATAGTAGTTCGAACTGTTTCAGGGTCTGATTGCAAAAGAATGCTTCATCCTTCACTTGAAAATGGTGAGATGGAAGAGGTAGGGGTTTTTTCTAGTTTCTAACTGGGGCTCACGTTCTTACATTAGATTTCATGCTGTCTTGAGGGACAGACTTGAAAATTGTATCTCTCCCAGGATTCTAGTGTGTGTTCATTGTGATATTTGAAGTCCATGTTTTAAGCATTCCTATACAAAATGCTGATCTGTAACTGTCTCAGAGAGGTTGCACTGCAAAAGGAATCTCTTGTTTGTACTTTGGGTGGGAGGGGGTTACATGCTTTTTCTCAAACCTTTGTATTCTCTGCCAAGGTGACTAAAGCTATTTCATAGGACTAATTTAATCTCCATCTGTGGTAATACAAGTCTACATGATAAAATGTTACTATTTCAACCAAATTGGTGAAGTCCAATTATTCTGGTTTGGGGGGAAGATCAAATAACCTTGCTTTGTTGTTGTTTTCTTTGGTTTTGACTGCGGAACTATACTAATCTCTGTTCCTTAGTCCCGTATATTAAAAGTACATTGCCCTTTTATGTGAACTCCTGAAGACAAATATCATCTTATGTAACAGATTAAAACTAAAAACACCTTGCTTGAATTTTAGGGTTTCTTGTCTTTGTAACTGTACTTGCTCGATAATTAACTGAAACGTCTACACACAATAGTACTGTGAAACTCCTGAATGAGATTTTCTGTTACTAGCTAGCAATATTGTTTAGCAAAACTTTCTCTTTCCCCCTTCTTCTGACACATGTCTGTGAGACATTTTTAAATCTTGCTATTATATATCTAGAGACTCATTTTTTTCTTACACTCTCGTATTAAATTCTACTAGAAAAACTCTTGTTGATGAACTTGACATGTTTATTCATTGTTCAAACAAGAACATTTCTGCTCAAGTAAAGAGTAAGTGTTTCTAGCAACTGCAAGCCCAACTTAGACAGCAGTAAATTTCTGTTGTGGATGCCTTGCATGAGGGAAAACAGACTTTTTTTTGGCCCAAGAATACTTACAGTTTGGGTAACCTATACTACAGGTATCTTCCAACAGAGGGCAACTAGTTATGCCTTACCACTTAGAATCCCCTTGCTGCTTTTGAATGCAGTCAAAATGTTTAGGGAAGGAAAGTCAGGATATTGCAGTAAATGAATGTCAGTGTAATGGTGTAGACAAAATAGCAGACCCCAATAAAGGTGTGCTATGACTTACTGTCATGAGTTCTTTGAAGAAGCAGCAGATATCCATGTAGCACAGTGGGATCTTGGTCTGTCTCAGACTCCAGGACTTTATAAGTAAAGGAGGGCTAGAAAAAAGAAGAGAGATAGTAAAAATGATCTTGATAGTTATTATAGATGATATAATTTTTATTTATTCTACAGAAGAACAAAATTAAGACTGCAGATGTACCTGGAGAGCATCACCAGATAATATGTGGAAATATTGTTGTGACTAGAGGTTTTAAGGCCAAGGCAAGAGTTCTCATACTTGCAGCTGAAAGATGTTAAACCACTGGATGTCTCCATTTTGGGGAAGTATACTTAGTAATCAGTGCCCTAGTTTTTCCAAGCTATTTGTGATTTGTGCCCTAGCATATTGTCGCATACAACATGAAGATCTCTTAAGAGGAAGGAAGGCATTAAAATGACATGGATATAGACCAAAAGGCATGGGATCACACATTCTAGGTAAAGGATGAGAATATAACATGAAAGCAGCTAATGCTTTTAATTATAAGTTTGTACAGACACCTGTTACCAGCCAAAGCAAACATTTTCAGTTGGAGCTCCTTAGAATCCTATTTTAATACACAGTTGTGAAGAAGGTTGAAAGAATTCTGTTAAATAGAAACAAAGAAAAGATGCTGTTGAGCAGTAGGGTGTACATCCTTGAATATAATGCTCAGCCAGCGTGCATCTATCAGGGGTTGGACAACTACAACTAGATTGAAGAGTAATTGTAAATGACTAAGTTGCTGGGTTGGTAGCTAAGCAAATAGAGCTCTTTGCAGAAGGGAAAATGTGTCTGAATTTAATTGTCTATGTCCGTGCTAACAGAATGTGAGGCTGAAGTCAAAAGAGTGTGTTTGGACTGGAGCTTCCATCTTCACAGGCACGACAGCTGTTTCTGGGTGCTGTGAATGGTCTGAGGTTCTGAAGCTGCAATGTTCTGTTCAGCTTGGCTCCTGACTGGGTAGCTGAATCTGAAACATCACTTGTTTTGGATGGATTTCTTATGAAGTCTATTTCAATGATTAAGGAAAGCTGTAGCAATATCAATGGAAATGCTTCACAGCTTTTAATTGAAAAGGATGCTTTCTATGCGGATTATTTTATACAATGAAATTGAAAATCACAGGTAAGGTGGATTTTTCTTTTCCTTTAAAATTTCTGATTAGGTAACTTTGTGAGAAGGAAGGTGTTCTTGTTAAAATGACATGCAATTTGCAAGCAACAGGATACTACACTTTAAAAAAATACTTCATTTTGTTTTGTCTTTCTTGCAAGAACTATGTAACATAGTAACTAACACAGAAACTGTGTGTCAAGAATCTATCGCAATGTATTGTACATAAAGTTGCATTATTTTTTGTCAGCTATTCCTGCTCGTTACCACAAGCACTTAACACCTTAACATTTTTCATGTGTATATGTCTTCAAGGAGCAGATTTGGAAGGGACGTATAGTTTTCTCTTTTTAGCTGTATTAAACCTCACATTCACATAACAGTACAACAGCTAGTGTTTAAGTGAAAGAGGAGTAGATGAATATTTCCTTCACCCCTCCCTCCATCACCCTGGAAAGATCACTAAAACAGTTAGTGGACTTGGTGATTCCTAAATTATTCAAGACACTTAAGAGAATAAAATTAATGGGAGGGGGAAGGAGAGGGGATCAGGTAGAGAAAAAGAAGAAGAGTTCTGCTTCTCCTGATCTGGAGAATCACCACTTCTGTGAGGACAGGCAGAAGGCTATTTCTGCTCCTTCCCTCTTTAATGCACAAAGGAGTAATCTTCTACAGGCAAATTATCAGTTGAGGAATGACTTCACTTGTTTCCCAGTGCAAGATGTTGAATAAATTTGGTATTCTTCATCAGTGTCTTACAATAGGAAGTGCTGCTTCTCTCCCCACCTTTTATATTTTATGTTTTCTGTTTTGGCTTCAGGGTTCTACAAATATTGTACCATTTTATGGGAACGTGTGGGTACAAGCCAGAAAGCTTAACTTTGAAAGTCTGATAACTTGTGATCCCCATTCATGTAATCAGTACAATGATGAAAATGCAATCCTGTGCAGGACAGGCATTGTTCCGCATTTGCTAATATAGCAATGAAAGAAAATCTCATAGCATTGGGAAAGGGAGAAACAACTGTATCTGAAAAGGACACTAAAACTATTAGAAAATTTTAACTACATCTATTGGTAATTGTTCTTTCAGAGTGACTCTGCATGTATAACTTAGGGCCTGGAAATAGCAAGGGCTGTGTCATCTCCAACGGAAATAGATACAGCTCCAGTGCCAAAAAGAATCCAAAAGAGTTGGATTTGGGTATAAGTTGCTAATTTCTCTATGAACTTCTCAAACTTTGAGAATGGTCTTGTGCCAATAATGTACTACAGCCAATGTGATCATACACAAATGCCAGTGACGTTTACTAGTTACCCATTTGTGATTGTATAATAAGTGTATTTTTGGTAGCTGTTTTGTTGATATCAGCTGCTGCATGTGAAGAACAACTGTCTTCTGTTTCAACAAGTGATCTGCTTGGCAATTTCTAAAGCATTAGTTTCCATGAGTGCATGGGCATTCCCAAACAATGCTTAAAACAGGAGTTTAGGGGTAGGGTGGGAACCCAATTCTTAGGTTCCTCCTTGGTCATTTGAATACTCCCCAGAACAACTGGTAAAATAGATTAAGAGGCTGAAGAAAACTTATTCAATCGGAGTGGAAGACTAGGCATTTCTGAAGAATATGCTCTAGTTTTGTCTTATATGAAATGTAAGGTGGCATTGTTTTGTTATTCATATTAATAGTGACCCAACTCTCTCTCAGTAAAAAGTGGGCACCAAGAAGTGGCGGAGATTGGAGTGAGGGAGGGGAAGCTTCCAGATCAATGCAGTTGAAATTCTCCAGAAAAAACCCACAGCTTGCTAATGGACCATTCCCTTGTTCCTTCCATTGGAGAGAATAAACTGAAATGCCTAAAATTCAAAGCCTCAATCTTTGATTTCATTGGATTGCATGATTCTTGAATTAAGTATCATATACCTTTAGTTGTTTAGTGGCACAAAATGGAGATAAATCACCATGTGGAATGTTCAAAAATATTTACATAGCTATCAAACACTCACAGATTTAATCTTATGATTTGTCCACATTTTTATGCAGCTGTGATATCTAGTTGCACCAGGTTATGTGAACCGTAAATCTGTAGAACTTTCCTGTATCTCAGTTTACTATGAAAATAAGAATTTGCAGTGTGCCAAGAAATGCTCATTAAATATTCCATCAGTCTTCAAAGTTTCAAGTTAAACTTTAAAAATGAAGCAATTGTCAGTATAGGGGGTTCTGCTTCTGCTGTTGCCATGCTCAGAAAATGTCAAAGCAATGGGGCATCAACTCTTTATAGTTTTAAGTCATTATCTGGATTTTTTTAATCTGAATTTCATCTTGAACTTGAACAAATGTGCAATTGTTAAAATGTTTTAACATCTTTAAGTGTGAAGGATCCCCAGATGTTTAACAGTATATAATTAGGTGGACCTAATCACTTTATTCGTTAATGAAATACTGTCCCTTAAGGTGTACAGTGGCTTTGGTTAGAGGCATTCCCTTATTAAATGGACTAGAACAGCACCTGAGGATGTCTATACCGTGTCAGTGATTCTTGAAATATTAAGCTGTTCCTGTTTTAGTAGTCATGGCTCCTTTACAACTGTCTTTGGTCATTTTTAAGATGTAAATTCAAGCATGCTCTGATTTATGAATGAGTACATTGTGTGCTGCTGACACTAATGAGAGAGTAGTGCTGATCTGTAACTTGCATAAGGAAGTCAACATCACTAATATGAAAGAAATTAATTAACCATTAAAGCAACTTCCCACAGAAACTTAGGTTTAGTCATTATTTACATTCTGTATGTGACTTGAGATTTAACTTGATCACAAATTATAGGCTTGATTACTTGATTACTGCATGAGGTTATGTAGTATTACTACTGCATAGGGTTGGATGGTCACAGTGGTACCTTATTTTCATGTGGATATCAGATACCTGAATTCCTACAGGTAATAATGGAAAAAAAGTACTCCATCAATATACATATCAGAAAATTTTGTTAGTTTTGAAGGAAGCTGATACAGAAGCAGGGAGGGAAAAACATAGAACATAGTCATGTATTATAAATAGCGAGGTTTAACTAAAAAGGCAAAACACCAGGTTATGTGAGTACTTTAAAGTCTACCAGCTGACAGTTTTTCATTCAAATAAGGATTTGAAGTACTGAAACTGAAGTTTGTGGATAATTGTTTTGTACTTATCAGTCAGGTGTAGACTGTAGCATTAAAGTGTTGTAGAACAGTCTTTAGCAAGTGTCAAAGGAAAGTTGGGTATGGAGAATATAGTTACTTAGATTACAGTATAGCTGGAGAGCTGATGTTTCCACCTCAACAGAACTGACTTGGTCATGTCTAGCGACTGAACAGAGCTTAGTCTTCCTTTTGTGTCCCGTTTTTTATAAATAAGCAAATTTTAATGCAGCAGGGTTTTCTAGTACTCTTGCCAATCTGCAACGCAGTAAGTGAAAAAGCAAAATACCAGCTACAAATAATGCAGCACCCTCTCCTGTACCACACAGGGGCTAATGACACTTGTTTAAAGTCACAGTCAAGTGACAAAATAGTTAAAAGAATGGGAATGTTAAAGAATGGGCTTGCATATGTGACAGTGAACATCCAGAGGAGTAAAGGAGTTGCATACAATCAGCTCAGGGCAGGGGGAGAATTAAGTCCACAGAACCTGCAGTTGCAATAGCTGTTAAAGAATAAATCTGGCCAACAGTGGCTATTTGCAAGTACTAGTGTACTTAGTGTACTAGTGCTGGTGTACATTAACCACCAGTGTACTTACTAATGGTTAATATATTTCTAGTTGAAAAAATAATTAATAAACTATTGTTTTACTCAGAATTTCATAATTCCCCCCAGCTATATGTGTGTGTCTGCCTGTTTGTTTACTCTCTTCCCCCCCGCCATGTGATCCTGAGCAAGAACTAAGACATGATGGCTACAGTCACACTTAATCTGAAGTGGTAAAGCAAGGACAAATTAATTGCTTAAGGCTTTATACAGCTCTGATTTATCAAAAATACAGTGAAAATTATCTTTAAAATAGTTAAGCTGATTGCAATTTTCTAAATGAAACACTCGAACTAAACAGGGAGACAGGGGAAGGAATGTGGAGAGAGCTGCAATTTGTCACCTTGGTTAAACAGCATGATTGATCCCATCAGCAGATGCTATACCATTTCTTCAAGTGCTAAAAGCTAATTAAACATTTGCAAAGTGTATTTGGCCACACAAATGTGGATCACATCAGGGGACACTTGCACCTACAAAGTGCATGTACCAAGCAAGTAAGTCCCTACAGTATGTATGCCAAGCTGCTGCAAATCTAAACTTGAGCACCTAAGTGATACAAAGAGGTGAAGCAAAGGCTGAAGAAGTGAATTGCAGATGACTTCCTTTTTATATTGTAGAGCACTGGGAGAAAGATGGGCACCCAGGCAGCTGCACAGTTAGGTGCCTCACTTTCAAGGATTAGCATACTGTTAACCCTTATGAAAAGCTGCAGTACTGCTAGGGTTAATTCCTGAATGGTCAGAAGGTCTGTTGGGAGATAGACAACAAGCGGTCGAGCTGCTGGTGGCCCCAGCTCTTAGAGCTGGTAGGTTTTAACCATCTCCAGAGTGCTGAGGTCAGAAAGCTCTCTGATAGAGACACTTTACTGGAGTCTCCCTTTACCAAGACAACCGAGGGGTCAGAAGATGAGAGCATTACAGTTTGTGTAGCTGCTGGTAACTGTATGGTAACTCTCTTACACAGCTCTCTTAGACATAGCTGTGTAAGAGAGTTACCATACAGTTAGCAGCAGCTACACAAGCTACATACAAACTTACACATAGCTGTGTAAGGGAGCTCTACCAGAACTCTACTGTGAGCTGTGTAAGAGAGCTCTACTAGAAGCTATCATGAGACACACACATGAACTGTATGCACGGAGTTCACCTGGGGCTGGCCCATCAGGACGAGGGACCCTGAGAAAGCGAGGTTTGGGGGAAGTGGGCTTCAAGGCTCTACCTGGAAATGGTGGGTTTATTTTTTTTTTTATTCAAACTGTGTCTGCTATTAATGCTTTTTTAAAAAATGAGAATTTTCAAAATAAAAAAAAAATAGGCTGTCAGGTGCATTTGGAAGTTCAGTACATGTAAAAGGCATATTCTTTGGTGCCCACTAAAGATAAAAGGCTGAAAAGAGACATAAGGAAGGGTCTGCTAGACCATGTTGTCAGGAAAAGTAAGTAGGTGAGTCTTTTCATGTGTAACTATTGCATTAATTTAAAAAAATAATTTGGTGGTGATGTGAAGTGTAAGTTGCCTGATCATCAGTGGGGAAAACAACATAGCAGAAATCAAGCTGCAACCCGGCAGGAACAATTTTGTCTCAGAAAGTGGGGGGAAAAAAAAAACGGTTAAAAGCAGCAGATATTTTAGTTTGAATTCTGACTCTTTAGATTTATAATCTAAAGGTGGAAGGCAATTTGGGTGAGAGAGAATAAAACAAGAGTTATAAGACCTTTAGAAAACACATCAAAGATTAAAGAAATGAGGTTGGTTTAGTGTAAAAAAAAATAAAAAAAGGAAGACTGATTAGGATGACATAACCATGTTTTAACACAAAAAAGTTGCTACACTAAGGCAAGTGATTAATCATTGTATCTTCAAGCAATAGTCTGTTCAGGCTTTAGAGCATAATGGAAGAATGGCTGTACTGGGTCAAACTGAAGGTTCATTTAGCATGTTACCTGGCTTTTGGCAATGATCAAAAATTCATGTCTAGGGAAAAAGATAAGATTATAAAACACACAAAGTAATACTTACCCCAGGTATGCTCAGCCTTCAACAATTTTTAGCTCTGAGAATGCCTAAGTGAAGATGATTTCTATGTATTTAATAGTCTTAGTCTTCTTGTTCAAGAACTGGGCTACTCATTCTTTCAACTTCTGTAAACTTTGAGCAGTGACAGTACTGTGTGACAAGGAGTTCCTTGACATAATGACTTAATGACACACTATCTGAAGAACCATCTTTTCTTGTTTGTTGTGAACTTCCACTTGCTAGCTTAACTTTATCCTCTCCTCTTCTTTTTCTGAAAGAGACATTAACTCATCAATCCCCATTCATGCTCTGTGCCACTCATGTTTTTACATATTGTAAGGTGTTGTACCACAGGCATTTGAGACTTGTAGACTTTTGCCATTTTATCTGTTAGATGTCATCGAGGTTTGTCAAAACAAAGATGTAGGTCTGAGTATGCCTTACGTTTCATTTCTCTTAATGTCTTGGGAAGAGGATATTTTCTCTTAGCCACATTTATTTTTCAAATGTCTCCTTTTGCAGCTATTTGCCATAGTGAGCCACCTGCAGGATGCATCTATCTTCTGTACAAGATCAAGAGTTTGAGAGAAGTTTGTGTCTCACGCTTCTAAAGTACTACATATCCAGCTGAATAGAACCTTGCTAATCCTGTTTATTCACAGATGTGATCATCTGATTCACAGATGATCTTTTCAGTTCTCTGGCCAATGAACAAGAGTTTAAAAACTTGAGAATATGATAACATACGTTGCTCAGTTTACTGTGATAGTTGTTCATTAGTTTAATCTTAAAATGTGCCACCTTTACATGTGAAATTTCAATCCATTTTTTTAATAGGAATTTCTATTGAAATCCACTACCAACATACTATGTTTGATTAGAATAGCTCATCTAATCTTTCTAATTCTTCCATTAGCAATTTTCACAGGAAGTTATCAAGGCATAAATACATAAGATTTCCAACAGTGAGATGAGAAATGAAGAAGCTTAACAATAGCAACAAAAAAACCCCCTTGCCAAGCAAACATTCATGCTACCTCCCACCTGAGCACCAAGAGCTGTTGCTCCCAAAGGGAGGGCAAATCAGAACCCAGTGTGGCAACACAGGGACCCTGCTGTGCAGGGCCCTGCCCCCCCATCCCTGACTAAGGAAGCAGGGCAGGCCTGGAGACAGCAGCCACAGTCAGCCAAGAGTCCAGATTACCAGACAAGTCCATAGTGAGAAGGAAAAGCCTGTGGCTTTGGGTTGCAGCAGGTCCGTGGCCAGACACAGGCATGGATGCAGCAGGAAACGTAGCTCAAGTGGGGACAAAGCACTAGAGCCTCAGATCAAGAGCAGCTCCCCAGGAAGGGGACGGCCCTGACTCCAGCCTTCCCACCGAGCTGTCTGAAGAGCTCTTTGCAAGGTCACCGGCTGCAATGGCTTGGCCTTCAGCTCAGGGAGCCAATCCGCAAGACAAGGGAGGATGTGCTTAAGGCTTTGATACCTGGCTCTGATGGAAAGTACGCCCCTGAGTGGAAGGAGCTACAGCAATGTAATACTTGAGATATGCTAGAGTTCAACCCTAGAAAAACATTTTGCTAGCAGATGCACACCAGGCCTAGCAGGATAAGCAGGGAGCTGTGGGCAGGTTACTAACAATGCTGTGGTTTTCTCATCCCCCTTCAATCCCCATCAACCTAACTGAATGCAGTAGGCAATATGGCTGTAATTCGTGCTCCCTGTCCCCTTTCTTAAAATTGTATTTTCACTATAGTCAATCACTATGCTGAAGGTTACTATAAAGCATCAGTTGAATGAAGACCATGTACTTGCATGATGAGCACTTTTGCCTACAAATGCAGGTAGCTGTCCAGAAATCTAGAACAGGGAGAATGTATTGCCTTTAGTTCAAATAGTCTTTCTAGTCTGGCTTGCAATCAAGCACAGTGTTTTCTCCTGGACTGTTTCTGCTGATTCATTATTAACTTACTTTGTATTGCAATGTTAAAGTGAAACATGTTTCTTTAACTCTCTTCAAATGAACTACCTTTGTGGCAGTATTTTTAGATGGGTCTTTTGATGCCTTTTTAATGGTACGTTAAAACTTAATGAATGCTGAGTAACAGTAGAATCCCTATGGAAGCACATATGATATCTACATTAATACTGAATGAATGCATAATGATCAGTAAAATTTCTGTGATTTCCACATGAATCAACAGTGATGAGCCACTTAGTGTTACACTCAATTACATCATGTTTAATTTATGTAGCATTGTTTGGACATTATGTTTAAAATGTCTTTAGTAAATCATTGAGACTCTAATTGAGCCTCCATTTCAGTGACAAATTGCACTGTAAACATCAAATTCGTTTTTTTACACAACAATTAATTTATGTTGAAGCCTGCTTGCAAAGGGTCAACAATTTGATATATTCTTACTATTATTGCCTGAAAAATGGAATCCTAGTATGAAAACAAATTGCAGTACCTGTTAAATTATTTGTTCCCTTAGTTATGCAGCAGCCGGACACTGGAAATACATTAATTCCCTGAACTCTGGAAACAACGGCAATACCTCAACTGCTTTATATGACTGCTGCCAAGCAGTTCAGAAGACCTTTTCAGGCCAGAGTGCCTTGTCCACATCTATGCAGCAGACTCAGAAGAGTTCTCCACAATGCCTGCGTCACTGTGGTGTCACACCACCTCTCATGTATTTGTGAGGCCCTTCTAGCACATCTATGGCTCACTTGCAGTGCATATATTGCACATATATGCACACTAAGATGGACCAAGAGCTTTTGAAGAGTAACCATGCCACCGGTCTGCCAGAGGTAGCCAAAGAGGTGATGAGGGAACTTACACCAAATGCAGACACTGTCTTTCAGCTGTTCTCCCATCCTGTGCAGGACAAGGAAGCAAACACTTATTCCCATGGTGTTGATTACCTAACCCGTGCAAAGGAATATAATCTTGCCTCACTTCGAAAGTAAAAGTGTGAGGACCCACTGCCTCACTTCAACTCTCCTGCTCTGCCTTGTAACACACTGAACACGGGCAGTTGGTTACACAGGCCCTGGGGTGAAGGCTCTACAAAAGGCTGCCAATGGCAAGAGGACTGCCTGTAGCTGTAGCCCTCCACTGAAATCTTCCACAGTAACTCCTGCAGCAACAGAATTTGGAGTGAAACAGGGCAGAGACTTATCAGAGGATGCTATGTGAGACTCCATCTTTCCAGACTGGCTTCACATGAAGACTAGGGGTATGCACATATCTGATCACAGTGAAAAATAATACAAGTAAATACACTTTGTAAGGGAAAACTGGAAATAAAATATGCATGCTTCAAAACTCCCTAGGAACAGTAAACTTCTGCTTGGCTTTCACTTCTCCTGTCAGGTACTTCCAGCAGATAAGCTCCTGCCACACCATTTCAGTGGGTGTCTGCTTGAGGTGGCTTTGGAGATGTTCCAAGGCAGGTCTGTAAAGATTCATTCATAGAATAAGACTGGGGTTGCCTGTTTTACTCAGTCAGCTCAGTTACCTATAGAGCCATCTGAACTTGTCTGACTTTTGGCAGAGAAGATACTCTTCCACTACTCCAGAAGGGGTCTTGTCTATTCTCTCAAGTTGGTCCTTCTCCCTGGTAGTTCAGCCCAGCAAGGTTTTATCAAGAATCTTTTTGTCTTTAACATTTTTCTGCAAATAGCTGTTCAAAATAGAGTAAGCTTGAGCGGTCTTGGCTTAGGGAAGCTTTTAGTTCTGAGAGGTTGTCTAGTCCAGCTGTCTCAACAAGAAGGACTGGGGGGAAAGAGAACCAGGTTTGGAGACAAAATCCTATCAGCTATTTACAAATAAATCCATCAATATATTTTAGCTTCTGCAAATTTCCTGCATTAGCTTCTAGCACTAGGCACTGCATCCAGTTGCTTTAATTTGTAGAGGATTTACCATCTGTGAGCATACAAAGCTATCATTTTAATTTGCTGTTCTTTTTGATCTGCTATGAGATTATCAGATAACTGGCAAGGCATCTAACAAACAGCTGACCAACAACTTTGTTAGAAGATCTAAAAACAAAGGACTTTATAATGATAATGATCATAACAATAGCTGCTCTCATTTCTCTGGATTGCTGAAAAATGCAAATTCAGACCTTTAATAATTGCAGCTCAGGCTTTCATTTCTGACAGCAAAGTGAGAGAGAAAAAAATCTTTCCATCCTAAGAAGCTGTAAAAGAGGCTATCAGCTTCTTTTTTTTAAATTGTAATTCACTTCATTCTTGTTAGAAGAATTTAGTAAATGAAGTATAAGAGAGAAAAGATACTTACGGAGAACCTTTTAATTTTGCTTTAAAAAGTCCTTTTTTGGTTTATGTTGATCATTTTAATGATTCCGTTCTCATCATTCAGGTATTCTACGCTGTGTTAATTTAATTCAGCTTTAATTTGAATTGAATAAAATATTGGCTAGCTTGCTGGTTATGATGATAAAATGCATGTACTGCTTAAACAGAAAGTGTTTGAAATACATAAAATAATCTGAAATACACTTCTTTTCAATGTATGCCTAATAGATTTTAGTGATGTAATTATTTCTAATTTGTTATGTAATTATTTCTAATTTGTTATGTAGCTATATATTTTTAAAGCCTGTCGTGTAAGAATAATTTTTTTAAAATTAGATGTACTGAGGTTATAATACAACTATAGGCTTTGGAATAACACCAATATAAGAAACAGTACACGAAAATAATCAAATGTATGCCTTGAGCTACATGATGACTGTACAAACAGACTTCACGGCAAATTAGATTTCCTTGACTAGTGTTGTGGTTACAGTGATATAATTCATGTTTCATAACTCTGAAGAAATAATGAAGACATTGTAACCAGAAATGTGTCAATTTGAATAATTTTATTACGAATTGCTTTGGTTCTAAAAGCTCCCAATATGTTATAATAGAAGCCTACATTCTTGCTTGAGAGCCAGCCAAACTATCTGTAGAAAATGGAATGGGTTTTTAACGTCTTAACAAATCACTTAATGGTAGATTTTCCCTTCAAATAAACAAAAGGAGAAATGTTCTGAAGGGACTGTGCTAATAAAAGAGGTTGGAATATACCTTTCTTTTAAAGCCACTTTGAGAGTAGAATGTTTGGAAGCCTCGTATTTAGATGGTGGCCTCTTACTCCCCACAGAAACTCAAAACATTGTTAAAACTGTACATCCATTTTCACCTGAATCCCAAGTTGCAATGAAGCAAAACTTAGCCCATGCAACAATTAACTCTCTTCACCCATTGCTGATCTGCAATTACGTTTGGACTGAATGCAATATTCAACAGGCTACCTCCAGCTACAGTGCAAAGTAATGTCTCCAACTAAAACCGTGCAGGCTGGTGGAATGTAAATTGGAATTTAGTTAAGGCACCATCTAAACTTGCACAAAGTACAATTCATCAGTTAGGAAGTTTCATGTATCACCTTCAGCAACACATTCTGGCTTTAATATTTCTTGGTCAGAGGCTTGGTATTGGCTCTGAGGCAATGTCTTGACAGCATGCTAAAATGGGCTTGAGGCCTTGAAGAGTTGACGCAGGAAGGAGAATCCTCAAACTCACTTTGTTAGTTCAAATTTGTTAAGAGATTTTCAATGGGTTGAATTTTTACCAGTAGGCTTTTTGCCAGATCAGATATTGTCCGTCCTCCTACAGCCTCCCTAAAGTCAACATAGAAACATAAAGATGCTACAGATTCTTTATCATGTGCTGTGGCTAATTTGACAGAAATGTGACTGTGTGCTTATTCCTTCTGTGGAATGGGTATGTCATCTTGAGTGATCCAGTAGCACAGAAATCCCATCATGAGAAAGAATACCAACTTTCGTGTCTAGTGTGGATTTATTAAAACCTGAAGTTTATGAAAAGGGAACGTATTAGTCCAGTAGCTCTTGGATGACAGGATGAAAGGTCAAGTGAGTCAGAAGTCCGAAAATGGCATTGCTATTTTTTTATAAAATAAGTTCAAAGAATTTAAAAATAAAAAGTGTATTGCTTTCTCATACTTGAATTCTCAGACAAGTACAATGGATTGAGTTAAATTTATGGAACTGACAGAGAACACTGAAGGCTGGATTTAAAAGGTCTGAGTGGCTATAACAATTTTCCTAATTTTAGATGCGATCTCAGTTTGTACTTCTGCTTCCCAAATGCTTCAGATATATCAGATTTTACATTTCTTTGAAGTCAGGTGCAAATTATTTAGGAACTTGTTCAGTAGCCAACATTTTTCTCACTTCTCCTCCCACCCTAATGGAAAATTTTGTAGGACATGTAGAATTTACAGGGCCACTGTGTGTAACGTAATTGTCTGGAATTATCTTGTATGTTATTGTTCATGTATTGTGTAATGTCTTCTTCGTAAATACACAAAAATGAACTAGAAGGTTGCTTACATTCAGTGTTATGAAGTTGTTCTATTTGTCACGGTAAAATTAAGACTATTAGAAAAAAACCACTTTTTAAATTGAGTAGCTACTAAGCAACTCCAGAGCACAGCTCCAGTAAACATGAAATCAAAGGAAAAGGTACTTTTTTCTCCAGCTCAAAGGAAAATCACCTTTTGGACCAGATTTAAAGCTGACTTATTGTCAGGAGTACTGAAGCATTAATACATTTTACATTTTTTATTTTTAGAAAAAAGAAGCCTTCATTATAGTTATAAAGAAGGACGGCCTGATCATTAGAGTACTAATTTTGGACTTAAGAGTTTGCATTCCTTACTCAGCCACAAATTCCATTAGATCTTGAGAAAATCACTTAGCAAATTAATTGCATTGTCTAATTTTCAACTAACTGAGTTGTTTTCAGCTAACTGAGGTGCTTAAGTCAGAAGACAGTCCTCCCTAGGTTTCCCATGTAGTTAGAGGAAACAAAAAGTTATTCTGGGATGGCTGTCAGCACTAAAACCCCTATGTGTTTTTTAATTGACTGCTGGAGTCTTGCTTCTCTCCATGGAAGTTCTATGCCTCTATGTTAAATGGCCAACCTAACTTGGTATAGTGTCTAACGTCAGGTACTCTGAACAACCACTTAGGGCTAATTTTAAAACATGTTCAGGCACATAAAGGTGCAAACATTTGCTCATCCGTATGAAGGGAATAAATACATTAAAATGTTAGGTGCACTGATGTTGTGATAATTAGGTTCATAATAAGTGCCAAGATTGTCGTTGTTAGACAGGGTTCCTGAATTACAGACATTTGCATTAATAACCTCTTAATATAATAACTTCCAAGTTATCAGCACAATGCTTTTAAAACATGAAGGGTAGGTTGGTTTTTCAAAGGTTTATTGAATACCTCACTCCCTGAATATAGATTTCTTGGAAAAACTCCTGAGACAGAGCAAATGCCCCTTCTCTGTGTAAACGCCATAGGATTAATTCATTCCAAAGAGTACTAAATGTCCTACCAGGAGATGTATTAAAATGCTGGCAGATATGTTATCATACAGTAGCACCACCTTAAGAATTCAGCTGGACAGATAAGCATTTGTTTGCTTTACTTTCTGTCATTTGGGAGGAACGTAATGACTCCATCATTAAGGTTCAGCAGAGCCTGCCATTTCAGAGCTCATTTTCAAGGCATTCTAAATTGCACATGCACAGGTAGATTGATTTGGAAATTGCTTTGCTCAGTCAGGGCTGGTGCAAATTTGGGGGTGCAAATCTGGGCTAAGTTATTCTAGTGATTTTGAAAGAGAAAAATTCCTTCTCCCCTCACATGTATGCAGATATGCATAAAATCACATTTTAAATTTCTTACTGTTCCCAGAATTAGAGAAAAACCTCCTTAGATCTAATGAAAGCTTCCAAAACCCAATTTCACAATGCAATATGTCTGAAGTTACTAGACTTTAATTTTGTTTCCTAAAGTCATGGATAGTCTATTGTAAGCTGCATGTTACAGAAGCAGAAAAGAAACAATATGAGTGAAATTCAGACACCTAAATGCAAGTGTCTGGTGCCACGTTTAATGTCCAAGGATATCTGAAACATCCACACTGGGCTGTCTCATATGACATAGGATGAACAGGAAACCCATGCCTTCTTAGGGCATGGTAGAATAGGTACTTAAATTGGTATTAGATGCCTGCATTTAGGCAAACAAATCTCTATACATCAATTTTTCAATTGTCTTTAAATTTCATGTATCAGCATTCCACTTTTGTGGAATGTGCCTGCCTTGAGTCTGACCAGGTATGTTGTTTCTTTTTGCCCGAAATAACTCTACATCTCCCTTCCTCTTTGTATATATATCTGGAGACTCTTACTGTGCTTTCTCTGGTACTATTGCATCAGTGTCCTTGGCAGCAGCTCAGAAATGGCTGAGATTTATGAGTGGTGTAGCTGTTTGTGAAAAGTCATTTTAGCCTACATTTCTTGGTTTTTTGTTTTTTTTTTTTTTTAATGCTTGTATTTTGTTTCCCACTCTACAAAATGACTAGTGTTAAAGGATCTTGAATTTGATTTCCCAACAACTCACATTATAGAAACTGAACTTCTATGTGCTGGATAAACACAAGGAGTACTAGATAGCATAGTCACCTGTACCCTTCCCTCCATAATAATTACATGTTTGTGTGCAGTATTCTGAAGGTATATAAGGTCAGAAATCTGCTCTTTGTGTAAGGTGGAGTTCCAGAAAAAGGTCTGTAAGAAGTATCAGCAGTACTCTGCCGTTGTGAAACATCGCCTATTTAATTTATCTAAATATTTTATCACTTATGTGATGTTTAAAGTTGTCCACTCTTCACAGTAGTTATTTCAGAGGAACTAATAAAGCATTAATTATCACAAATATATACAAGTGGATTAATAAGAACAGAGAAATTTATTAAAAGAAAAATGTTTCTTCCATTACAATACTATCATTACAAATGTTTGGCACTGCTAAATCAGTTCCCTGAGACTCGTCAATTCACTTCCACAAATAACTGCAGCAGTGTATTTTGTGGTTCATTCATCCATAACTACCCAGAAGATTACATCTAATCCAGCAGATTTAGACCCATTAGATGAAGACCTAGCCACTGTAACCCATACATATGGAATATTCACCCTGGACTATTACAGTTCTCTCTAGGAAGGAACTTTATGCCTTATAGAAGTTCAAGTTTAGCCAGTGCAGACTGCATCACCTAATACACAGTTTATTATAGAAGCTGCTGAATGATTGATTTCATGCAGCCTTAGTGTGAGGGAGCAGAAGCCAGTATGTCACGTTGTCTGACTTGCATCTCACAGGCCCTACATGCCACCCAGTCAACCCTACGCTGAACCTAATTATTTGGTTGTAGCTACAATGACCCTTCAGAAATCATAAGCTCTTGATTTGATTTGATTGATTTGAAGGGTATCATTCTTATTCTCAAAACTCTGCACAGAATTTAATTCTGTTCCTGTGTTACAGTTCAAGGCAAAATTCCAGCAGGGGGATGTTCTGGGCTGAGGACAAACCTGTCACAGGGAATCACAGAACTTGCTATTGAAATAGCAAACACTGTTGTCAAAGCTAGCAATAAAATCCATCCCTCTACTCAAGTTTCTTATCAAAGTACACTGAAGTATTCATGCTTTTTAATAGGTAAAAAATCCCAAGCCCAACCCAAACAACAACAGAAACACAGTGCTAATCTGCTTCTTGATAGTAACTGCAGAAAAGGAAAATTAAATCAGGGGAAACATCAGAGTATTACCGTGCTGTGGTTTGTGTAAGTGCATACAGAGGGAGTTTCAGATTAGGTTGAAAAGCAGCTTCTGGAAACGACTGGACCGGTGGTACTGATTTAATCCTTTGGAACCTTTTCCTTATCCGCAATAAAAGATAGATACACATTTTAACAGTAATTCTAAACTTAACATTCAATGCGAGCTATAATAATAGCAAGACTCCTCACAAAACATTCAACCACAGATGATTTGCAGAGTTATGCACTATGCCAAGAAGTTAGCTAGTGATATCTCTACTTGTGCTCATTTGATAAATTTGTTTCTCATGAAGTACTGCCCAAACAGATGGGCAAGTTTTTGAAGTTAAAAATGGGCTTTTGAAATGGTCAAGAAGGAGCAGGAATGCACAGCTCATTGTATCAGGACCATATTATGGGTTCAACATACTGTAAGTATCTTGAGTAAATAAATTACAAGTTCAGCCTTATATCTTGGGGTATGCCTTTTTTACTGAACAAATAACTTTTTTTTTTCCCTTAAGGTCTTCCTCTGTATGATTCGAGTTGATGCTATTTATTTTGGGGTGCTTGTAGAGAAAACATTGTATTGGGAGACAAGAGTAGGCCTGGTTATAGACTTGCACTGGAAAACTAGCTACTTCTGTGGCTTCAATCTAGTACTTCAGTACAGATAATTCTTTTCCTGCTACTTTGCCTGTGACAGAAGATGGTGTAAAGGTATGCTATTAGTTCTCTTAGTGTAACCACCTTTAAGAAATTATAGTGAAGCTTTTTATGGTGAAGTCATTATACATATAAAACCACACTGAAAATACCTCGATAAAAGGAGGGAGGGATGTGTGGAAGGGTGAAATAAAAAAATCCAACAAAAACCCTCTACAGTTTTCAGAGATAATCACAGATAGTTTGGATTTTTTAAACCTTCACTTTGTCAGTAATAACTGTGAAAGTTTACTCTAATTAAAGGCATAATTTTGTCACATTAATCAAGTGCCGTGGTTCTAAATAGCACACAGGCTTTTGAGAACTGGAGAGCTTGATTTTCTGGAAGTGGGGTGCATACTGAATAGCTTGAATCTGTTGGGGTTTTTCTCAATATATATTTTTAACTTTACTTGATAAAGAACTGGACCTGATTAGGGCTAACAAAGATTAAATTAAAAGAGAAAACAAAACTACTGAGTTGAGGATTGAAGAATGCCCAGAAATTTAAGGAAATGGAAGTCTTAGAACAAGGACCACTGTGCTGCAGAAGCATAACAAGTATCAAAAAACAGACTAGGCACAGCTTAGGTGTATTTATGATAAAAAGGAAGCCAAAAGTCACCCAGCTCAACAAATATTTTGGTCGGGACTTAGCAGAAATCTGCTAGTCTTTTAATATCAACACTATTAATTGTCCAGAGATTACTGGGTTTGTACTTGTTCAAAGAAAGAGTTAAAAAAGGTTACACTTCAACAGAGTCTAGGTCAAATGCTTTCAGATATCTTTAGCCAAGCTCAGGCAATCTTTTTTATCCTTACAGTTGTTTGCAAGGAGAGACAGTAAGTCAGGAGAAACTTTAGTTTCACATTCTCACCTATGCAACATTTCCAATGCTATGCTGGAACAATCATGCAGGTCTTTCTGTGCCTCAGTTTTCCAATGACTGTATTTTTCTCATACAATGTTATTCCCACAGAAAGCACTGAAAGCAGCAAGCATCAGGACAGACTATGAGAAGCACAAAAAAACCCCTTTTAAGTAAATTTCTTTCTTAAATTACTACATTCAAGTGAAATTATAATAGCATTACATTTTTATTGATCTTTCCTACAAGTGGCATTTTTGCTGTCATGACTCATTAGAATCCTAGCAAAGTTATTTTGAAACATAGAAGTATTTAATTTATTTGCTAATATTCCTTCTAATTGTGTTTTTTATTTGCCTGCCATTTTAAAACCATTACATGACTAAGCCAAAGACACAAAAACATACCATCTATGTCAGGTTGCAGCTACGTAACAAGTTGCACAGACTCGGTGAAAAGTCAAAACATGTTTTCTTTTTGTGGCTGAATGTTTTAAATGCTGATTAACATAAGCATACAATTGCCACTTGAAGGTTTTTATCTCTTCCTGAACTCCGTTTTCTACCTACAGTACCTACACCAGTTGTCCTTCCTTCTATTCTTTTGAAGACAGCGAGGTTTAACATACCACATTTATGCCAGTGAATCAATTACACAAAAAACAGTGGTCTGGTCTGTGCAATTGTGTAAAAAGATAGCTGTTCGCAAGCAATGAGAAAATCCAGTCAATCATCTGACACTGTAAAATTCCAGATATGTTTGCCAGTCTCTGTATGTAAGAATTGTTAATCAACTCGGACTTGCACTTCTGCTGTCAGCATAACAGAGAATGAGCTGTTCAGACAAGGAATCCTTCATTTCGTTGAAAATAAACGTCCTGCAAAATCATCTGTGACTCAGCCAAAATGAAAACTGTAAGTATTGCTTCTATGTCAGAAAAATCTTTCTCCAGAATTTAAATGTTGGCTTGTGTGTGAGGATTTCTTCAGTGGGTTCAGGAAAACAGCAAAGCACACAGGTCCCAAAACATTCCGTATTTTCACCAGTCTGACACCTCAGTTATTGCCCCTGAGTACACCAAGTGCAGTCAGAAGGTTTCTACATACAGCTCTTTCTACCCGGGGCTGGGCTTTAATTATTTGACTTTCTATCAAATTGACCAACTTTCGTGATTTTATCCACTCTGCTTGGTGCCGTCAAACTGTTCTTCGTACAGGGAGGGGTTATTTTTATTTTGCAATAGGATGAATGCTGATAAGGACAGCCATGGAATTGCCACACACATAGGATTTTGTGTACGTAAAGCTGGACAGGAGCTGGCTTCCTCAGCGGCGCAGGCTGCTGTGGAGGAGCCCAAGGCACCAGGAAAAACCTTTCCACTTTCCAGCTCATCGGAGCTGTGGCTCAATGCGAGTCCTGGGCCCAGCGGGGAACCCAGCCTCCCCATGAGCTGCTTGTTTGGCACAAAGGTAATGGGCCTGTCCCCCGGCCTTGTTCATTCTTTGTTTCTCCAAGGCATAACCATAAATTCCCGACCTCACAGAGGGATGGGGCATCTTAGTTAATGATTTTTTCAGACGCTTAGACAAGTGCCAGGCCTGAGCGGCAGTGCGCGGCTGCTCCCTATTGCACCTCACTGTGAGAAGGGCGGGCGCTGTCCGGGAGAGTGGGTTACCCGCCCGGCCCGGGACAGCGAAGCGTTACCCCTCCGCTCAGGCGCAGGGCCCGAGGCACAGGGCGGGAAAAGCCCGGGGCCCGCTGGGCCTTTGGGGGCCCCTCGGCGGGACGGCCCCGCGCGACCTCCTGAGGAGACAAACGGCCGCGCCCTCTCCCCTCAGCCGCCCCGACCCCCCTTTCACGCCCGGCCCGACGCCCCAAGCGGGCCGGATGACACTGCGGCCCCGGGGCCGCGCACCTGCCGGGGCCCGCCTCGCCCTGCCGCCAGGGAGCGGAGCGAAGGGCTTCCCCCGCCCCGGCGTGGCGGAGGCAGCCGGGAGGGGACAGCTCGGCCCCCGCCCGCCCCGCACTACCTCCCCGTCGCAGCGCGGAGCCGGCGGCCGCCCGCCCCCGCCGCCGCCCGCGCACGTGTGCCGGGGAAGGCGTTCGGAGCCGCTCGCCGCCCCTTCCCCGCCGCCTCTCCCCTCCTCCGCAGCGTGAGCGGAGAGCAGCCTCCGCCCGACACGCCCGGCAACGCCGGTGCCGCTCGCCGACGTGCTTCGCGCGCGGGCGGCCGCCCAGCCAGGACGTCGCCGCCGCCGATGGCCGCCCCGCTGCCCGGTGTGCCGCGCGGCGCAGGGCGGGCGGCGGAGCCCGCGGGCGGCGGCCCCCGCGGCGCGGCGGCCTCCCCCTGCCCGCTTCCCGAGCCCCCCGGGGGGGACCCGCCGTCCTCGCCCCCCGACAGGTAAGGCCGGAGCCCGGGTGGGCGCCGCCAGCCCTGACCGCTCCCTCGAGGGCCCGCCTGCTGCCGTCTAGGGGCTGGCAGGCGTCCTGCGGGCGGGAGCGCGGGCTTGGCGGGGCCTGAGGGTGCGAGTGCCCTGCGGCTTGGTAGCGGTGGTTCGGGGAGGGGGCGAAGCGGCAGGAGCGGAGCGGAGCGGGGCGGCCTGGCCCGGCACCAGCCCGCTCCTCCCTGGAACTCAAAAGTTGTTTCCCGGCCACGCAGACACTTCCCTCCGCTGCCGATGCGTCTTCCCGCCCCCCCCCCCCCCCCCCCCCTTTTTTTTTTTTTTGAGGTTTCCCAGTTTGAGGTGAAAAGAGACAACGTTGCCGAGCCTGCCTTGTCAAACGGAACCGAGCCACTACTTTCTCATTGCAGTGTCTCACTTACAATGTTCGTGAGATAAACGGCTTCACCGTTAGCGCTGCCGCTGTAATTCCTGTCAATGATGTGCACCCTGTATTTGTTACCTCTCAGGCTGTTCTTAAAGGCATTCGTCTCTATTCTTAGTAAAGGAAACTGTGAACTAGGTTTTTCATGAAGCGGCTGATCAGTTTTGGTAGACTGAAGTTTCGAAAATCTTAAAATACTGCATACAGAATTTTTCACTCCTTCTTAATGCTAAATATCACTTTAAATGAATGTTTGGTGAGGATTTCCAGAAAGTAAAGCATCTTCATTCTGCATCGTTACCTTACTATGATGGTTTTCCCCACTTCGTACCAATTAGTATGTGAAATCTGGAATGATAATAGAGAAGGTAATAAAGTTAAATCAACGTACACATGTAGAAAAATCTCATTATATGTTGGGAGACTCAAGTACTTGTGGTGCTTTGGGTACTGCTCTCCTGATGAAATCAAGTAGACAAAGCGCTGTTCAGTATTTTACGTGAGAAAACCATGCACTGTAATGTACCCAGCCATCTAAACAACCACATTATTAATGTGATACTTTAAACCAGTGCATAACTGAGCTCTTCAGCAAGTACAGTAGTGATTAACTTCACTATTACAAATGCTGCTTGCTGATATTTGCAACACAATCAGATTTAAGTAGCCAGAAACTACCGAGACATTTATTTTATCATGGAGCTATGGAGATTCAAATACATTCATTTCTGTTCTCAATTACTTTTGTATCTTTGCACTACTTTGTCTCATCAGTCACTTTGACTCCTGATTCTGGGGGGAAAAAGTTTCCATTTGTTTAAAATACAGTTGTGATGTACTCAGGAAGCGTTACTGAGAAGTTACATGCATCCACTGTTGTAATATGTGTACATAGGGAATGGCATGAACACAGGGACAACAAAATATTTACTAATGTCTTTAGGAGCCAATATAAATATATCTGTGCTCTTACTCTGCAAAGACTTACACATATTCAAACAACTTTATATTCAGAGCTGAATACTTGGACTGCTTTCAAGTAGTGTTAAGCACTGTATGTTAATAGATTCAGTCTACCGATTAAAAAAAATAACTGCACAAAAAAGCTAATTGCTGCAACCAGGAAGTATCGTGGTATTAGTGCCTTAGTATTTCATGCATTGTGGTTGGATATTGCAATTTTAACAGCAGTTACAATTATTGCTTGGTATTATGTATTTTGTTGAAATAGGAGAAAAAAGAAAGATGACAATATGTTGGAGATCCCATCAATTCCAAATCCTTTTCCCGAGCTGTGTTGCTCTCCGTTTGCATCAGTTTTGTCAGCCAGTCTGTTGCCCAAGGCAACTTCAAGAAAAAAGCAGGTAAGATTTATAAATTACTATTTGACAAATTCTAAATTGGTTTCATGAAAGCTTGAGGAAAAGCCCAGTTACCTATTAAGTTATTTTTGTAATAAAGGTGTTCCATATTTCTGTAATGTGGTGAAATTTTTTCTGTAGGTCATCGATGGCTATAGAAAATGAGGTTTTGGAATCTGTGACTTAAGACATGACTGTTCTTTCACAGAGTCTACATGTGACTGTGCAAATTTTTCGGGTAAAGCAGAACCAGGGGCAGGCAGGCAGTAGTACTTCATGTCCTTAAATGAGAAGTTAATTTCTCTCTTCCCTTCTTCCCCACCTCCAATTACTGTCATCAGTGCTATAATATGGAGGGTTTTATCAGTCACTGAGTAGCTTCTTTTGTCTGAGGGTCTAGTTTTGCCTGGATAATTTAATAAAAAGGAAATTGATGGGGAAGGAGCAAATGCTGCGTACACGGGTATATTTTATATGCATATTTGTTTATCTCTGTATGGATGACATTACTATATTTCCATAAATACCTTAAACTGTAAGCCAAGGGAAGTTCTGAGTGGACAGACAGATCTGGCAGTGCTCTGTTTTAGTACTGTTCACACACAGTGTATTTGTTATCCTGAGCAAGGGTAGATGTTAAAGAGGAAGAGTTTCCAATTAATGGAGATTACTGGTGTTGAAGATCTGTTTCGTTCTTTGAAAGCTTACCTGTCTCATTTCTTTTTTCTTTTCCTGAGACTGGAAGGAGTTCTGACCAATCAAGGGTACTACCTCCTTCACATTCTCTTTTTTGGTGGTCTGCGAGATCCCTGTCTTAACAGTTTTAGGGGTGATACTGGAGGTGTAAGAACTTAAAACTGCTGCTTATTCAGTTTTTAGATTTGCATTAAGAAATTGTCTGGAAGTTGAAGTTTCTTGTAGTTGTATTAACTTCTCTGATGTTGACCAGCCATGGCTGTTTCTGTGCACCTGCTAGAGAACTCTACTAGCAAAGTCTTGGCCAGTACCTTAAGGAGGAACCTTCTCCTTCCTCCGGTGAAAAACATGTGTGTGTCTGGGAAACTGCACTGACTCTATTTTGCCATATTTTGCATGTTCTCTAAAAATAGCTATGGTGTCTTTCTGGATGACTTTTATTGCTTTTAGTTCTTTCCTACAACAGCAATACTAATCTGAAGCGTTTCTGGTCAGTATGTATCTAAATGTTGCTGATGCGGTGGGGTAAAATTGTGCTAGTTTCATGCTTGGGCAAGGTGGAAGCATTGACCGTCCCTGCAGAGGCAGGAAAAACACTGAAGTGGTAACATTATCTTTGAGAACATAAGGACTAGAAGTCACATTTTAAAAAATTAGTTTAAATTACTCATGTTTCTGGGTTAAATTGCTCTCATTGTGGTAATCTTCGTGCTTTCAAGCATGATGTAACACACAAAGGTCAACTATCTGCTTTTGTGGCCTGTCATGTTTAAAATTACTGACTGGCTTGATCCGTTAAGCCAGCTAAGTGTTAGCTTCCGTCTCTCGGAAGCTGAAGTTCATAGCTTTACTGATTTCCCTTCTGTTTCTTCATAAAGGCTCTTGTCATACCTTTTGTGACAATTTTTGCTCACAGTCCTTCTGTTTTTCCTGGTTTTCCATGGAAGAATGTAGTGCACTCTGATAAAAGCAGAATCAAAACCAACTGGTTTACTGACAGAAGTGAGCTAAAATAGCAATAGTGTATGTGGAGGGCCTGATCCATTTTTCAGTTATCAGAAAAATTGGGAGGAGTCTTCCTGTTGTTTTCTGGAGGCATTTTAACAAGACCATTGTTTCTGTCAAAAAGCCTTTCACCTAGGTATCTGTTTATGGCTAGTGCAGGAGAAACGGTACTGGGCTAAGTAGGCCTTTTGCAGAGTCAGCATGGCTGTTCTTACGTTCTTCATTTAAAGTTATTACAGGTTAAGGTCAAATGGCAACTGTTGAGTTAAACTTTTATCTTTGAATTTCAGGTTGAAGTCTTCTAATATGTTTATAAAATTACTTAGGGTTAAAGAGGAGAGAGAGGGAATGCTAAGCAGGTGTGCAAAGAGGAGAGGTGAACTGGCTGTGACTTTGACTTCCCACAGTTGGCTGTGGAGGCTGTGCTTGGAAATGTCTTCAATGTGGTGATCTACATATGTTTTCAGTGATTCTTCTTTTAGATTGCTTTCTTTCTGATTTAGTTTCTTTTTCTGCTGTGTTTTTAATTTCAGGCATAATAAAGAAAAATTACAGAGTGAATTTCTGCTTATGTCTGGTAGGTAACTATTATAAAAACAGGTGATTCTAAAAGAAAAAAAAGAAGTTATGCCTGTTTTCTGGAGAGAAAAACAAGACAAAAGATTTTCTACTTCCAAGGAAAAAAGAAGTTGTCACAAATATCTACAGTCTTATTCATAGCACCTGTGACATCTGAAATCTTTCCTCGTCTGAACACATTATTAACATTATTTTGAACTCTTGTTTTAATAAACTGAAGTTCTTACTGTCTTCTGATGATCTTATGATCTGATGATCATAAGGCTCTCAAAACATTGAACATGCTTCTTAAACAGCATGTCTGTTTGTGGGGTTGTCTTACTGGAAGTAAGTTTATAAAAGCAAATTGGTAAAAGCCACGTAGCAGAATAGTGAGTTGCCTCTGTGTTTGGGAAGTAGGACATCTGTGTGTCTGAACATTATTCGGTCTGCCTCATCAACACAGCTGTCCATCTCCTTTCCTCCCCCTGCAGTTTGTAAGAGTTTTGTGTTATAACCTCACAGACTCATAATAATGGCATGTTAACAGTAATTAGAACAAACTTTCTTTAAGAGGCAACCTTGACTATTTTTTTCTCTTTTAATTTTAAAAATGAAGGGAGGGTGAATGATGGGGATCAAAATAACGAGTAAAAGTATAGAGTCAGTATAGTGACAAATGTTATTATCCTAGAGGGAGGCCTGGGAGCTGGGAGAATGGAAAGAACAGGCCTGCCTTTTGCTGCTGAGATCATGCAGACTTGTGCCTCAGATGACCTGCTCTCAGTGGAGCATTTCGTGGAGGTAACCCTGTGGAGCTGATGTTACAGTATCACACCCATGTTTGGGAAGGTGGAACTTTGAGATGTTTCACAAGTGGGAGTGGGATTATGTATTTAACATCCTCATCCTCAAGGGAACAATATGGACATGAAATCAACAGCTGAACGTATGGATGGCAAGACCACTTTGTGGATTGTGTAATCCATTCTGTAAGAAATCATCAAGTTTGGTATCCTTGGAAGAAATGTAGGAGGGAGTTGGGTGCTTTTGGCATGAATAACGTTATATTTATATATGCTCAGATAAACTGAATTTTGTGCTTCAGAGTGGAAGACTTTTTATCTGAAAAGGCCAAAAAACCCAGCTTTCCCCTCATGTCCAACACAGCATGGTCAACTAGGTTCATGGTGGGAAATGTTGCCTTCCTTTGAGAAATCGATCATTTGCTGTTATTAGGTGGAGTATGTGAATTCGTGCAGAAAATCTAATTGTGTCTCAGAGTCTGTTCTCTAACAAGTGACAAGGAACTGAAAATATAAACCACTTTGTACTTTTGTCTCTAATTATGATCAAAATGGATATTAGTAGGGAAAAATGTTAACTGTAAGAAAACGTGTTCTGTGCTTTAGTATACTTTTGGTTTTCTTTGGTCAAATGAACTAAAAGGAGGTTACTGCAGTTTTATGAAACCTTGGTTTTTAAGTCTTTCTGAAAACAAAACCTGAATCATTTGCACTGGAGTAATAGTTCTTGCCCTGCTCAAGGATAAGCCAAAAAGTGTTTCATCACAAAAGTAGTTCAAGGTAATTAGTGCCTTGTTTCTTTAAATTAAATTAGAAGTACAAAAATAAAACTCAAGTAAATCTCAAGGTGAAGAATACTCAAATCTTTGGAATTTTATCTTGCCTCTTTTGTCTTTCTTGATGTTCTAAACAAGTAGATGTTTTTATCATTTAGAATCCAAATATACTCTCACAATGTTCTTTCCAGGAAATAGTTGTATAAAGAGACCTCAAATATGCATTTGATTGTAGTGTAATGTCACTTCTCTTTTTGCATTAACAAAGATTTTAATGTAAGGCTCTTTGGCAAAGAAGAACTGAGAGGAACTTTATGACAAAGAGCAGATGTTTCTTTAAATGTGTACTATTCAAAGTTTATGAATATTATTGAGTATTGACTGTTGTAATTGGAGTACCTTTTTTTTTTTTCTTTACAGCTATAGTTCAGGGTCTTCTAGCGTACCCACTTGAAACCTCATTCTGCAAAATTTTGCATGTAATCCTATTAGCAGACATAAACAGCTAAGTATCTGGTACTTAGACTTTTTCATGACAGATTTTTTGGCTGAAATACCCATTTTCTCCTGACTTTTAAACAATGCAAAAATGAAAGGATTTTATACTGAAATGTAATAATCAATGAATTTGCAAGCAATTTCCAAGGGTTGAAATATCTTTTCCAACCAAAAGATGCATTAGTTAAATTCACCCTGTAATTCCAGTCTGTCTACTTCTTCCTGGATTTCTTTCTAGGTTGGAGAGCATTGCACATATCCACCTTTATCAGTTCTCAATCTTTTTTCCTTCCAGCTCTTAAACATATATCTGTTTTTGCCATGTCTTCCCGTTAAATTACACAAAAAAGACTTAGAGTTTGAAAGGTAGGAGGGAAGGGAAAAAGTCTTTCCAGTTTACAGATTAACAGAAAAAACATCCTATCCAGAACCAACATAAAAAGCTCAAGGTTTTTACATGAAGTCTGTAATACAAGACTTGATTCAGTTGGACTCCTTTTTGTGGTGCCTCATCTGGTGGTTTTCTGCTCCAGTTTCTGTGCTCTGTTCTTCATTTAAATGGCTGTAACCTCCCACCAAGAAAATATTTATTGCTGTTATATTAGATTAAAATTATTTAGAGTCGTATTAAAACTTGCTATTTTAATGCATATACCTTTATGCTTTGACCAGTCACCTTAACAGTGTGGCAGAAAGTCACATGTCTATATAGGTAAAAATCAGGAGGCAGATTTAAACAATTTCTCATTTTAGCAATAAGGAATATCACCTGGTTTATATTGAGTTGGCCTAGCACAAACTGTCTGATGCATCAACCTGGGGAAACTTAAGAAAAATCACCTGTTTGTGTCTTTTCTTTTTGTATTTTACTTTATCTCCTTTACATTGGTTCATTCATTAGTGTATCTTTCTTATAGAGGAAAGAAATTGCTTTCTGTCAAACTTCACATCAACCCTCAATGTTATTACAAATTAACCTTGTACTTTGTTACTGTCCAAAACAACCCAAGCAAAGACTCTAAACATTCCAACTTCACAAAAATAGCATGTTGTTTTTTTTTTTTCTTTTCTAATGAGCAAGAAAACAAGGTCACTGTAACTTTTGTGGTTATTAAGATACTGCCTCTGCAAGCTCGTTGTTTAATTCTCTTACATCAGGGAAATATTAGGTTTAAATTTTGACTATTTGTAGCTGTATAAAATAATCATCAATACTGTCAAAGATTCTGGTAGACATTTTGCCAATGTTTGTCAAATTGGAATGATTTTAATCATCCTTTTGATTTTGGTTGTTTTGGGCTTCATCAGCCTGAAAGTCAAAACAGAAGTTTATCTTTTCTGTTAGGACTGTTTTCTCAATACAAGAAATTGCCTCTTCTGTGCCATTTGGAAAGTTATATTTGGAACAAGAAACCTCTGGTACATTGCAGTAGATCTAATTCTTTGTGTGGAAAACCTTCTCAGTAAATTTGGAAACCTTGGTTCTCCAAAAAGCGATTCTTTAATATTAATCGGTGACATTGTCAGTAAGTGATACTCTGATAAACGGGGCATGCAAGATGTCAGTATTGTAACAACAGAACACTGTTGACATCTTCCCTTTATGGACCATTGTCTAAACTTTTGTTTGATCAAAACAGATAAACATTCTCATCTGACTTCCAGGGACACACAGTCTAGGTTAATCAGAATAGTGTTTAGTAACATACGTAATTTGTATGATTTATTCTCGATTAACATTATGATTCATATTGAAGAAATTATGTGGATTGCTGCTTAAAGGCATTATTAAACTAGAAGACCCGAATTCTGTTGCTTTTTGAAGCAGTACTCCTCTCAAAGTATTGAGAGCTTTTGTATTTCCCAAAGGATTGTTTTTTACAATCTTGAGACTTAAATGACAGTGTTTTTAAGCATGTACATTTAGAATTAAAGTTCATGTCTGCATATGTGTGAGAGCTCCATAGATAGTTTTCTTTTTTTGTTTTGTTTTTTTTTCAGCCAGATAAAAATGAGACTGAGCCTTACGTATTTTTGTATTTCTTGTGGTTTTTCCTTAACTTTCTTTTCTGGTCTTATAAAACCTCTGTGGTCCTGTTCTGGTCTACTTTTGTCATCTCATTGACCAGTATTGTAAACATCTGCTTTATTTCATGTTCTGCTATTTTTATAACGTAAACAATTTAATAGTTGCATAGTATTGAATGACGTGAGAGTAGTCAATGATGAATAGTTAAATTACCTGAAATGCTACGGGTTTCTCAAAGCTGGCAACTTAGATGTTTCTTATTGAAGGTTTACAACTTTCACCTCCTTTGAATTAAAAGCTGTGCAACAGATGGAGAAAATACCAAGTAGATTACCATACATTTTACAGTACTTATACTAACATAAGATGATCGGAAATTTTATGATTTTATCATAGTAAAACTTTGTTGTCCTAGTGTTGGGGCATTAACTGAAGAATGGAGCTCAAACTGAGGTTGATTTCTGTTAGGAATTTTGGTGCATTTTTTAGCATAACCTTGGACTGTTGCATTTCTGATGTTCTGAGAGTTGTTATCTATTCAAATAAGAAATGGAGAGCTATAGAAAGAAGCAGAGGAACATCCTACTTCTGTGCATAAATGTTGCCACAATAAGAAGAATTTAGATTTTACATAAATAAAACATACCCCTGCATCAACATTAAACCTGGTTAGTTTTCACCAGGTGGAATTAACTTGATCATGCATATAGAATAGTCTTAAACATTTGTGATTGGTAAAACACTTTTATATTCATTAAACGTGTATCATCTTGTAAGTTATTTACAATAGATAGCGGAGGACTTTCACACGATAATTCCATAGCCACTAATACACTATTGGGGTTTTTTTTCCCAATTTTTGCTTCATGATCTTTTTAAATCTTTGCAGTGTTAATCTTTATGCTGTGGGCACGAGGCAGGCACTGAAAGACAGGACAAGGACAAAAGTACCAATGTATTTAAGAGATCTAGCTGGAATTGTAATGGAAATTGGACCAATTGGATATGGAACTATTAGGATAGAAAAAGGACGACTCATTTTTTAAGTTGCCTCCTTAGATCTCTTCCATGCTTTATTTGCCTTTGCTTTCAGAACCAAGTTTCCTTTGTGTAAGAAAAGTATAGAAACTGTCAATAAACCTGAGATCTCTCACCCTTCTCGCCTCCCTATTTCATACACTGTAGTAGCGGACAACTGATATATGTGTCTTGACATCTGCAGATTACTTAGATGAGTATCTTTAGCATAAGAATAGCCTTCTGTTTGGTACTTGTGTAGCAGGAACCAGGATGGTCAGGCAGTGGAAGGGCATCAGAATCCTGTTACTGACAATTGATGTTGATCTCGTGTGTATGTGCAGAGACAAGAACTGATAACACTTCCAGTTGGGGATTTTAGGGCTCAGGGATTCCAAACTTCTCTAGCAGTTGATTATTTCTGTTAACAAGATGGGATATGTCTCTAGCAAGTGGTGAAATCCTGCAATGATAAGTTGGAGATGACAGTTGACCACTGGCCATATTCTCCTTGTTTGTCTTCAGCATGTTTAAAGCTGTTACTTCTGAGGGAATTCATGCCTTTATGACTGCCTTTAATTTGGGAATGAAGATAAAGGGAAACCTTCAAGACAGCGTACTTAAGTGTGTTTCTCATGTTAGAGTCCTGATGGGAGTCACCTCAAATGGGAAGATTAAAAAAAATGCTAATCAGGCCAAAGAAAATTTTTCAAGAAGGGCAGTTGTGGCAGGAGGAATTAAGAGGGAGAAGAAATTAGACCTCTCTGCTCTAGTAACAGCGTGAACTTTCTTTTCTCCTGTTTCAGTCACAGAACATTCATTTGCAGCTAATCAGCTCATATTTTAGCCCAATAGTGTACTATTATGTTTAATACTTTAGTCTCGAGAGAGAAATGTATATCGGTTATCTTAGAGGTGTGCCTATGCTTCTAATTAGGATACTGATGGATTGCTCCTGCCTATTTCTGGTATGTATGCATATAATGCATCCTGGTATGTCTATCTGTTTGCTTCTTAACTTGATATTATATCCAAAGGAAAACAAGATACAGTAGATTGATCAGAATTGGATTTTTTCAATGAGTGCATTCTTAGGCTATAGCCTTTTTATATTAGTTATAACTTCTGTTACTGATTGCATTAAGACCTGGAGTTTATGAACAGCTGCAAGCACTTGATAATGGCACAGAAATCGTATCAACTGTTGAGAAACAGGATGGGAGTTTGCAAGAATTTCTTTTCATAATCACTAGAATTTACTGCTATGTAGTGAGAGGTAAGCCCATGCAATATGAGCGTTTTCTTATAACTCAATTGACAGGACTTTGTTATCAGTATGCTTTTCAATCAGGCTTGAACCTATTGGTTGCAAAAATAGGCAGTTGAAAAGCTTTGGAAGGAGTGTGTATAATAAGGTTTTAAGATCCCACAAGTTTGTGTGCAGAATTGACAACGATGGAAAACTGCATTATGCCCTTTGATAATGTGAAATTTAGAGTTGTGCTCATCTTTTTGCCATTGTGAACCCTTCCATAATAATTCCAGGGGAGATGAATTTTTCCAGGCTGGTGTTATTTGCATTATTAGGCTTTTCTCTAACATCAGCTCCTCTCTGATTAGTGCGTTGCAGCATTAGGATACAGGAATAGTCCGTTCCATTTTGGTAAGCAGACAGGATCTGCCTAGTTTCTGTCTAGTACAATAATTACTCATTAGGGCTAAAGGAAAAGTGTCCATATCCTGACTTTCGTACTTTGACTTAGTTCCCATATCTGTAATTTTGACTGGTTGCACTTAATATTTATATCTGATTGTTCTCATTAGGTTATATTTTAAAGTAATTTTCTTCTTTGAAATTTTCTCAAAGTATGGGATGTGTGTGTGTGTGTGTGTGTGTGACTTGTTCAGGAGGCAACAGCTGTCTAATTTCAGATTGTCCTGGAAAGCTGTTTTACTTCTGCTGTAGTGTTGTATTAAGATTTGTGTTAAGATATTAATTTTCTAGGTAAAATATTAATTGCTCAGTTAGGATAGACCTAGGAGAGAGCAAGGTCATTTAGACTTCTCAAATAGGGAAAAAGAAGTCATTTACAGAGTCGACGATTAAGGGTTCTGCTTGTGATGCTGAAGATGAAGGTTTAAATCCTTTCCTCAATTTGAAGTGATCTGGATAGCAAGTCATTGCTCTAAATTGAGAAAGCTGGCTCGTTCTCGTGTTTTTGTAACCAATAATTTTGAAAAAAAGATAGATTTCACAGTTAAAAGTTTTAATTGACAGTATTCTGATAGGCTCTAGTCCATGATTAGTCACTTTTGAGGTAGTAAATTTCTTTGAGCTTATTGTATTCAGGTAACTTCAGAACATGGAGCTTTCAAAGGAAGTTTGCATGTTATCGCCTCTGAGCAACTCACTGGGCAATAAGATCCGTTTTTACTCAAGTGTCCACATAACTACTCATTAGTATGATCTTAGGATAATATCCTTCTCATTCATGGAAATGAGGAGCAACCATGAAAAGGATATGCTGTGGGTTTTTGTTTTGTTTTTTTTAATTAATGTAAGATTAGAAGTCAGTTGAAAGGATTTTGGAAAAGGGGTCCTCTTAAGTTACTTCTTAGAAAGTTTTGTACTTTGTCCTTTGTGCTTCTGCCCATGAGACAATGAGATTATTAAATAACATTGAAGATTAGGCATTAATACATTTTTGAAGTAAGTTAAGTACCCAGTAGGAGTTTTGTAACTTTGTTCTTTTTTTTGCAGGCATTGGGCAAACAGATAGAAGACTCATAGGTATAAAAGATAATGTCAGTCTTGTAATGTTCCTGTTAACACTTTGGCAGTAGCTGGCAAAAACGTAAGGGATAGACTTCATGGAAAATTGGAATGTGTAACTGCTGTGTTAACCATCCCATGTAGAAGACAGAAGATATTCTAAAGTAAGAGGTGTTTGGAACAGCTGAATGATGAACTTATCATGGCTGGGTGTTTGTTTTCTTCTGGATGGAGACTTCCCAAATCCTGAATGAGTTTATAAAACAAACTACTCAGCTTTTCAGGCCCAAAGGAGGGGCATTTGTAGGATAACTGCAAATAAGCAGTATGTAAGTTAGTGGACAGGAAAGGACTGAGTAGGTCTAGGCTTTTTCTATGGAGGTGTTGTGGAGAAGTGATGAAAAAATACTCCCAATCTTTGTATTTGGGGCTTATACATTGGTACAAACCTTATATGAATCTCTTTTAATCTCTTCCTAAACTATTCCATCAGCATTACAACTTTAAAGTAGGGATTGTACTTACCTAAGTACAAAAATCGTGACCTGGGAAATTACTCGTATAAACTCCTATAAATAAGATTTAAAAGAATTCATACTGTTGTGGCTCTGAGACAAAATGCGTTACTGATTCAGTCCAAGCAGTCTCAATGTACAGTGAGGAAAATACATGGTTTGTGGAGCTCTCGTACTTGCTTGACTGACTGCTGTTGTTGGTTGATTTCTGTGTAACAGAAATACTAACATGAGAAAGGCTTCTCTTTCTCAAATGGAACTAGCTCTTTCAGAAGAGAATTGTATGGAGACAGTAAAACTCAAACCAGTGATTCAGCCGTTACACCAAGAAGCTGCCTTATGTGTCTTTGTCCACTCACTTTCTTCCTGCAACCTGAGTTTCTCTTTGCTTTGGTTCTATATGTATTATTAAACACATTTTCCTGTGGAAAACTAACACTTGATAACAAATTGTTTTCTAATACAACCAGCCTGTAATCTTGACTGTCAGAAAGTACAGTTGCTGAGAATTTTTATCCAAGAATCTTGTTTTTAAGTATGTTTAAAGGTCAGTTTGACCCAGTTGTATCATAGCTATAACCAGGGGGAAGAAGGAAGCTGACACATGGGTTGGTCAGTAATTCAAGGATAGCATTAAAAAGGAGTTCAGAGTTTATGTGGTACATATTTCTTGGCCAGCAAAAGGACAGCGATCCACTGAGAACTGTGAAGTGACTTATTTGGAGATGGCTTTTCAGTGCAGGGTTTGGGATCTAGGGTTATCTTGCTTTGCCCTTAAACTGCTCCAGTATAGGGTGTTGTTTGTAACGCCTGGCTCATCCATGGAAAGGCTAGAAGAGGAAAAGCTGAAACGATGAATTGTGCTGGTTCTTTTTTGTGGTGCATTGGTCTCTTAAAATAGAGGCATTTAATAGGTGGATAATTGTACAAAGAGACAGAAGAGGAGAGATCATGATGACTCGAACTTCATTGTGAAGTTCCTACGTATGTTATATGTATGTTGCTTTACAGGTAATATAGTCGGTTTTACTGCAACTATTTCTGCATAGGAATCGGTCATTATCAACCCTCTAAGAGGTTGTACTGTATGTTCTGTTTGAGGAATAAGACCTTGTTACATTTCTTTGTATAAGGGACTATAAGAGTAGAAAGACAACAACTCACTCACTACTTTGAAACCTTTCTTTTGTGGGGTGGTTTTAAAGAAAATAGTCATTTGACAAACATATGCAAATTTACCTATGCAAAAAATAACCTGTATATGTTTCCACAGTCGTGTTGGTGGTATTAACTGACTCCTCTTCTAGTAAAGAGACAAAGTGACTGTCTGTGCCAAGCAGACAGGAACACTCTCTCAAGGAAGTGCAGATAGTACCACCACAAATAACTTACCTGACTTTATGTTGGTCTTGTGTAATAATCTTTTGCCTTAGCTTAAAGAAAAAATAAGTACGAAAAATAGCATCAAAGTTTTTTATAAAACTTAATGAATTTATATTCTCTAGAATTTTTTTCATCTACAGAAGCAAAAGCTGAGTCTGATTTGCTCTTGTTACCTATAAATACCCACATTCCTGCGTTATGTCTGGCAGAGACAGGAATAGATCAGCTGTTGTGACTCCATATCCAGTGCCTTAAGTACATCACTGACCTTCCTCTCCTAGCAGGATATCTCTATTCCATATGTTGTTATAAAACCCTTACTTGGAGCTACTAACTCTTACTAAGAGCTTTTCAATTCTTGCCCACTCAATTTAGTCACACTTTCTTTAGTGTCAAGAACTAGAAGTGGTTTATATTTTGAAGTATCTAAAAAGTATCTGCACAATGTTTTCAGAACTGTATCTGGTAGCTTAGTGACAAAAATAGGAGTGAAAAGCTGATGAACATACTCATTTTTCAGAGCTCTCAAGCAAGTGAGCTGGATCTGATTTCCTTCCTGTCCACCAGCACCAGCAAAATTCTTTGCAAACCTGCCATGGACAAGTCAAAACTTTTACCTGTAGAAAAAAAAGTGGTTATCTATGTTTCCCTGAAGGCATAATTGGCTTTCAAAGCCTTTCTATATCTCACATTTATCAACAGAACTCCTCTTGTCTTTCAGATGGTGAAGTGATTCTACAAGGCTTGCACCTAAAAGTTTAGATGTAATTTATTTTATTTTTTAATTTTTTTTTGTTTTATTAAGTCGGTGTTTGTGAAATTTAAGAGATGAAGGTATTCCTCAATGTCGTTTTTAGTAGTCTTGGGCACAGCTGATGTGTACTTTCATTAGTATAAGTAAATTACTGTAGTATTTTTGTTTAAAATCAAATCAGATCTGAATATTGGATTTTTATTACGAAGTCAAACACAACACTTAAGTGTTTGCATACTTTCTAAATAGGTCTGGTCTGTATATATGACTCGAGAAGATAAAATACAGATAGTCTCACTGAGGAAAATAATCCTCTGGTTCACCTTGCAGACAAATAGGTCAATATTATTCATAGAACAAAAAGCTGTATGTGCTTTTCAAGAGCCAAGGACCTTCAGTACCCAGGGGTAAGGAAAAATGGCTTGGATTATTTTTGTTTCTTTCCCAATAAAGCCACTAATGCAATGCACTGAGATTTACAGTTACTGTTTCCCAAGCATTTTTCTGTAAGATCCAAGGAAAAAAGATTGTAGAGAGATTTTTTGTTCTGGTGCTGCAAACATATGCATGTCTAATATTCCTGGGAGTAAAATGCCTACAGGATCAGGCTCTGGTACCACAAGTTGTTTTCTGAATATTACAGCAAAATTTTGAAGCTATATTACAAAATTTTGGGAATATGCTTCCATAGGAAATAAAAACTTTATGCCTGAAAAGTAAAGACCTAATTGCAAATACTTGACTTTTATCATAGCTATCTCTAGTAGAAAAGGATGTTCATTTCAAATGTTATAGAATTAACACTTTAAACTTGATCTCTAGAATAGCTTTTTATTCTTCTGATTTTTCAAAACAGTCATAAGGATTTTGGACTGGAGCTTAAAAGAGAAAAATAAAAGTAAATAAATATAATACCTTAAACCTAGAAGATCAGTTGCTATGCATCTGTTGCTGATATAGACTCAATGTAAAATAAGTGAAAGTTAAAACTGAACCTTTATTACTGAGCCAAGGAAATGGCTAGTATCTGCTGTATTTTAGCTGGTTTTATGGCTTTATTAAAAGCTCTTGTTTTAAAGCTAACTGAACAAGGATCAAATGTCTGGCTCCAAACAAATTCTCTTTAGGACTTGGCATCAGTTTCTTATCAGGTTTTTTCCACCCTGTGTGTCTCAATCAAGGACAACAGGTTTTGAAAGTTTAGGAAAATATTTGTCTTTACTTCCTATTCCTCAGCAGTATTTTATTGCTATTTGAGCGCTGCAGGTAAAATGCCAGTGCGTTGCAGGTTTTAGTTTTTGGGAGGGAGCTGTGTTCTTTTTGTATGTACGGTGTTTTTTCTTCTTGTTCATCAACAGAATTTACCAAAGCCCTACTGGTTTTAGGATATCAGGAAAGTAAGTTAGCATGAAAACAGATGCTTTGAATCCATGGATTCTGGAGTGTCTTACTGGTGCCAGTGACTTGTTACATAGCTTTTGCTACTTACAAAACTCTCAAAACAGAAAATTACATGAAATCACATTGTTTATCTTTAACTTGCCAGTATATAGTTTCTTAGGTCCTGGAGATGAGATTTTTTTCTAGACATTTTGGGGTTACTACAGAGTGTGCTCATCTCCAATTACTGAGAGGAAAACCACTATCAATATGATCTAATGAATTTTAGCACGGATTATTATAATATTTGCCAAGTCAGTTCTGAATGCTTCTAGGACATACACATCAGATGTGTGCTAAATAATACACTTGCAGTAACTTTCTATGAAATTACAGTAGTCTGCATATCTGATACATTATTGTTTGAGATGTTATGAATACTTAATACAAATAATTTTTGCAGAATGTCTGCAGTCTTCACCTACGGTGAGCAATGTTTCTGATGCGACCTGCTTTTTCAAGAGTTAGAAAATAAATATCCAGTATCACAGTTCAAACACCTGTTTAATAATTTGGTTTACAAAAAAAACCAAAACACAAAACTGTTTTTCTGCTATTAAGCACAGTAAGAGACCTTAAAAAAAAGATCATAGTTTGCCCTGTCATATAAGCAATGTGAAATCTTACCCTTTTTGGCAAAGAAGGAAAGAAAAACCCCTGGCTTCCTTCATAGAACCACGTTAATGAAACCAGACTTGTTATGCAGATATTTGATACATAGAGTAAATACGTGAGTAGGGGTGATCAGCAACTAGAGTTCATAAAACAGTCTTAAATTTCACTCACTTGTAACATTATATGTGTCACATTTTGAGGCCTTTGTTGCATTGCAAAGGTAGAAATTGCATTACTTTAAGTAAAAGGGGAGTTTTGCTGCTGCTTTGAATGAAGGTAGTTAAGAATCAAAGAATTAAACTCCATGGACTCAGTGCATCTGTTCTTATGCTCAGTTACTTTCCTGAAACCTTAAGATCAGAAGCACTGAGGAATATTTTGTTTGCTGGAAAAAGCCAGACAAAAAAACCCAACAACACTATAACCACTCAGTGTAAAGTGCTAGAATACAGTCTTTGACGATTTGTTTTTTGTTTTTGTTTTTACAGTGAAGACAGGGTTCTGAGTCATAGAAATGCATGTTGTTCTGCTTATTTTTATAGCCAGAGATATCAGTGTGCGCCTTTTCAAGGACAGAAGATGAGTTTTCAGGCTCTTTCTTTGGTTCGTTGATTTCTAATTAGTCCTACCCCTGTGTCTTCTGTAATTGGCTTTGAGTAGGACTGGATTCACGTAGACAGAGTGACATTTACTACATCCTTAGTCTTTTCTTTGCACTGACTCTCCAGTATTTGGGTTATGAAAAGTTAAGCTTCAAAGAATAGTACTAACTAACTACTTTGTTCTGCTTCATGTTATCACCTGGATGAAGGTTGCCAAGTTCTGTGAAAATCAGACATGAGTTTGTCATCAAGAAGAGTAACATTGCCTGCAGTTATGCCAATAACTCTGCAGAAATGGGTATGGCATTTAAATCAGTCTTGTAATTCTGACTTCAGTATGGGTTGGTAATACATTTGCTCAGTGTAAATAAACAATGTTTAAAATAAACAGGGCAATATTTAATTTTTCACTTATTTTTTTATTTCTATAGTGTAATAAGAATTTTTATGCTAAATGTAGATTTTTAAATTTCATTGTGTGAAATATATGTTTACATAATATACATAAATATATATGCTTACATAATTGAATATATATTACTGTGCTTTTTTTCTCTGTTACTATAATTCTGTTCCTTGTACAAGAAATTGATTTTGCTTACCAATTAATGTAGTATTTAAATATGAAGTGTCAAAATTACATTTCAGAATATTAAAATATGCCTCTGTAGAAGGCTATGGTACTGTTCCTAATGGAAGATAATTGGAGTCCGCTTCCACAGGCTTTGGATCAGGCTTAAACACAACATACTTTTTGCTCACCCTCTCTGACTAACACCTTAATAGTGGGTGGTCCATCATGTATTTTGGGAATCAGGGTAACCCTGTACAGTGTTACTCTGTAGCCACTGTAGCTTGCCTTTTTTTGTTATCTCGCTAACTAAAAAGTGGAAGCAATGCAAAATCATTACGCTTATGTGCACTAGGATTGCCTGGTGTAACTCTATGCATGGGGTATCTGTGAAGTTAAAAATACGCACGGAAGTGAAGTATGGAAATATGACTCTCTGCTAAGCCAGGTATATTAACTTCTAAGAAGTTAGTTCAAACAAACTGTAAGTAATTCATTAGTTTGATTTATTTTGTAAATGTGTAGATATTTTTCAAAAATTAATTGCTGCATAATGTGCCTGAATCACTGTTAATAGACTTTTCTGTTACTCAGAGGCTTTTAATATACCAGCAGTTTGAAAAATGAAATTTCACTGAAATATTGCTACAGTATTAAATGGTTCTCATGAGCAATTTACAAGGACACAGCATATACTTCTTACGGCATAAGTCCAGTGGGTCTGAAGTAGTATATGAACACATAGCTCTCATTGATTTGGGATGTATGGTATTCTTCATTGTTTGAGTTGGAGGGGAAGCCTGTGAGCATACAATTTTAGTGTGATTGATTGGTACAGGTTAGATTATACTACTGTCTTAATAACATGATCATATACTACTTTTCTGTTATAGTAACTTCCATTTCAGATTTGGAAGTGTGCAAGATGTGCTTGTACACAGTTTTATCCTAACAATTTGGTATATCTGTGTTACACTCCTCAAAAATACTCTTTTTAAAATTGTGTTTTAAGTTTAACTTTCAGCTCTCATCCTCTCAATCCTGTGGTTCATTGTTTTCTGTGCATTTTCTCCTATTTTAAAACACAAATATTTTCACACTACTATCAAATTAGCTGTCAACAGTTACTGGGTTTGCTTCTCTTTATCTGTGCGCTTGGTAAGCCCAAAATAAAAATAATGTAAGTAGGAGGAGAAAGCAGCACAGGATGTTGCCTTAGGTAGGTAGGTATTGGGTTACACCCAGTTGCAAAAATTCTCAAAGGCATGTGTTCTCGCTGAGGGCTCACTGTATGCCAAATTTAATAGTCCTGTTTATGCTTGTGATGTTTGTATCTATACATCTAGAATTCCTCCTGAAAGTATCTCTTCTCTCTATTCAGAAGGTGCTTTTGTTATTTCCGTAGCAATACCCTAATTTCTGGAACTGGAATACCGCAGGGAGGGAAGGCAGGCAGGAAAGAGCCTTGCTTGTAAGGGGTGACATTTGTGCATGCATGTGCATGTGTAGATGTGTTCTTGTTTCTCATGGACATTAGAACCTTAGACATCACCTTTGACTTAAAATAGTGCAACTTCTATTTTTTGTAATGCAAGAAGGACCTGAAAATGTAAAAATGTTACGTTAGCACTGCATAGTCAAGAGAAACTTAAGCATTAGCTCATAAAGTATTATTTTAGGCTACCGATCATCCCCAATCATTATTTCTTAAATTCATGTAATGGGTAATTGTGTAAGAAGTCTAGTTTAATTATGGTACTGCAAAAATTGCAAGTCTTTTTTTTTTTTTCACCCCTCCCTCGCAAAAGGTAAAATTTTGCATTATCAGTGACCTAATCTGGCTGTTCTGCCAGTTTCTTGAATACATGGGTCTTTCTCATTTTCATTCCAAATATCTAATATGCTTTGTCCAAAGTTATTTCATACTTCTTTCTGTTTTAAAATCTGATATGAAGTACTTACTACAATTGACGTGTTTTATTCTTAAGTAATATATTTTTAACTAAAGCTACAGGGCCTCATTTAGATTCCAAGGGGTCTTTTAGCACAGGCAGAAAAATTACTTGCCTAATAAGCATGGACAATTATGCATATTGAATACTATTAAAACCAGATTTATATTGTGTATATAGACTAGACATGTGATTAATCCAACAGTTAGAGTAAATCTCTTTATCTTTTGTATGAATAACTTTGTAGTCCTCTAAAAACGTTTTTAAGAAATTAGATTTAAAAGGTCATAACGTGTTCTAAACATTGTTTTACAGTCAGTTGAAGACCAATTATTTATTCAAGATAAATACCCGCAAGTCTACTAGACTTGTTATGTGATAAGTAGAAGAGTACTTAGGCACCTGCTGTTGGGTGCAAGGTGTATAAATAGTGAGAGTTGTATTTTTTTTCCACAGCAGCTGGGAACTTCATAGCATACCAGGTCACACAATGTTAAAAAGCCCTGTGTGTAGGCGGTATGTATTGCAGCTGAATAATTTCCAGTGACTCTTGAAGAGATTGCATAGTGTCTTTTAAATGGAAGGAATATTGATTAGAAAATGAGGATGTGGTTTAGATTGCTCAAATCTAGGACTGGTATAAGCATGCAAATTTCAAGATTCTCTTGCATCTTTATTCCGTCTATTTTTTTGTCCTGAAATCACACACTGCTTTAATCAACACTCACCCCTCCCCCAAGGAAAAATGGTCACTTAAGCCAAATTATACTGAGAATTAGTAATGTCTGTCTGCAAGGCTAAGAGCATGAAAGTAATTTTTCGGTTTTGCATTTGGGTTTCCTGAGATGAAAGGCCAATGTGCTAATCCAGGAATTTTACATAAGGCACTTTTAAGTGACATGATAATGGTGTCATTAAATGGATACCTTTTATAAAATAACTGGAGGCAGACAAAGCATTCATGTGTGAAACATCTCTTTGAAAGGACAGTTTGAAAAATAGTCATTTAAAGATGCATAAACAACACCCGTGCCTTCTTTGACTTTTGTATGGTCATAACAATAAAAGAAATACCATAATAAATAATATGATAATAAATACAATATTAAAGTAAAAGAAAGGGTAACATCCCACAAAGATTTGAAGACAGATGACAGGTTTAAGTGGGGGATGAACTTGAGTGTGCTTTAAATACTTTAGGAACAGAGGTCAGAAAACATGTGGTGGTTGAGGTGAATTATTTGAATCATTGTATGGTCTTATTTTTGATGGAATGTTTTGTTTCATGAGTTATTGAGGGATATGAGAGAAGATAATGGGGATAACCACAGGTAAAGCAGTCAGATGGGCTTGATTGGAAATTCAGTATAGAATTAGATCTCAGAGATAAATTACTAGGATAAAGCATCAGGATATGCTGCTACTGTATCTGCAGAGTTCTGTACAAATAGTAAAGGTTTTGAGCCAGAACAACAGTTGAGGAAGGCTGAGGAGGAGGAATATATATGGGAACGGGCAGAGATCCAAACTGAATTCGGGAGACTGGTAGTGTGTTTTTTGGAAGAAGCTTATGTTTAAAATTGCTAAAAGGCCAAACTAGTATATAGGCTCAAGGAAAGGTCTTGCCACCTTTGTGTATTTAATATGTGCTAAGGTAGCTGCATTTTGTTTGGGGAGATCTGGAATTCTTGCGTCTTCTTGATAATACATAAAAACTTGTGAAACTAGTTTTATAAGTATCTCCCTCAGATACTTGTTTAAGGGAGCATACAATTTTCATGTCAGCTATGAAAAGATTCATGAACTGCCTAGAATTCAGTCATCTGTCATACTGTACTTGCAGATACTAAATTACCTACTCATGATAGAGGCTGACATGATGCTAGAGATACAGTTTGTGGATGATAGGGAAGAAGGAGGGTGGCAGACTAGCATTTTCAGTCATTGTGGAAGAGATCTGGTTAGGTCCAGGGACTGTTTAGGAGAGAGCTACTGACAGGGCCTCCTCAGGGGAAGGTATTGCAGGACTTTTCCCCTCCCTGATGATGTTGGCCAAATAAATCTAGATCTGATACTATACTTGAGAAGGGTTCTGGGATTGGTTTTTGCTTTGAATATGTACTCTTTATACTCAAACAGGCACCTAAAAATGGATTCTAGTATAGCAGTCATATACCAGTTGACCAGTCATATTTCCTGCTTTGAATAACATGAAACCAGTAAAGCGTCCTACCATTTTTATTGTGCATAACAATGATCCCGTAGGTATAAATGAAATCAAAATGGGACTAACTTTAGCAATCCCTATGGTTCAGCTACTGGGGTGGAGAGGGAGTTTTTTTCTATCCTGTGACATTCCAGTCTCTACAATCAATCAAATTTTACAGAATATTTTGTATATAAAATTGTCAACAATCTTGGAATTTAAAATGTATGGCACTATGCTGCATAGTTGCCATGAAAGGTAGATAGGGACGTATGTGTTTGTGTGTGTGTGTGTGTATGAGAGCATGAGTAGTAAGTGCACAGAGCTTTTTAAAAAGTCTTTTAAAATCTCAATGGTTTAATACACTTGGTCATTACTTGTCCCTTGTATAGTTTGACAAGGTTTAGTGGCACAATTAACATTGTACTCTGTCTCTTCTCTGTCTTCAGTTCTTGAAAAAATCTTTGATATGTTTTTCAGTTTCTCCTTGCCTCCTTTGAACATCTAACATTCTTCATACAGTAACCAAGGAAATTGGCAGTGTTTAGTGCCCTACTCTGCTCATAATCCTTTTCTGTTGGCAGAAATCCTTTGGAAAAATAACAGCTTTTTCATCAGTTGAGGAAAGTGCTTGGCCATTTTCTGGCTCTAGTACTTTAGTCTTCTCTTGAATAAATTAGGCTTCAAGAAGTCAGAACTTGACCTTCAGACTGTGTTATCTAGCCTTGAAGTATATCAAGAGCTATTGCTGAATAGTTATTTCTACTGGTAGTAAACCCCGTCTTGATTATGCTGCATTGCTGTATATGAAGGGAGAAACTCAACAAACTGCGCACAAGGTGTTGGCGTCAGTCGTATGCGAAAAATCAAATTTCCCTTACTTACATGTCTTCTGTGTGTGTTACTCTCAACATGCTAGGATACATAAGCAAGTACCTGAAAAATTAGAAGATTTTATTTACTTTTGATAAGTCGAAGATGTACCTGTGTATACAAAGAAAATTCATCACCTTGCACCAAGGAATTATTCATATTTAAGCTCGCTTTCTTCCTCATTTTCATGCTGTTGCTATGGGTACTGACCATGCCTCGTGCTGCCCCACTCCTTGTTTTTCTGCCTGTGGGTCAGGAACAGAGGCAGTACCAACCCAACAAAACATCAGCTACCTTAAGGACCTAAAAAAGAAGTTATGACTGTATGATCAAAACTTTTGAACCGATATAATTCTATTGTAACACTGGTTCCAGTCCATCTTAAGTCTCTTACACTTGGTAGTGACTTCCTAAAGTTTCTTTTTTGAAGTTGCCCTTATTCAGTTGCTTTCAACCCTTTATTTATGATTACATTATTTCAAGGCAATTTGTTTTTCATAGTTTAAAGTAGTTATGTGAGAACAGATTTATTCTGGCACAGTACAGCGCATAATGGTGTCTAGGGAACAGTGCAAAGCAAAGCAAGTCAAACTTCCGAAGTCACACTTTCCAAGAACACGTATCCAGTTTCTTGAGCCAGAGTTGATAGGCTCGCATCGTATTTCTCATATTTCATCATATTTCTCATAAAATATTTCATCTCCTCTCTCTGGCAGATCCTAATGGCTGTCTTGGACTGCTGACCTATACCTCTACCAATATACAAGCTTGCACATCAAATATGTTAACTTGGAGAAATATTTTTGGTTCCTTTCTTTCCCATGCCTTGCACATCCCTGAGGTTACAGCTTCCTGCTATTTGTGTCTTGCACCTTTGGTATCCTGTTTGACAAGACTTTTAGGATGATCATAACACAAATAAAATACATACATTTATGATGATATGGACATGGCTTGTGTGTGGGGAAGAGAAGCAGCAGCCAGACAACCCAGAAGACCTCTAAATGTGCGGTATCACAGCATGTATAGACATGAGAAATGTGCTACTGACTTCTCAGTCTTCCTGTATGACTGAAGGCTGTTCAGTCTACAAAGCTCATTTTCTTTTTAGAACGTGTGATTAGAGGTAAATATTGTCAAAATACACTGAATTTCTGAAATAGTCTCTCCTTATTACTACACCATCCACTTAACATTATCTTTTTGTTCCACTTTGTTCACTTGTTTTAGTGAGTGTCTCCTGCATTAGATGACTATTACATTTTTGCTGACAATTGCAAGGCCTGATTTCCATGTCCAGGTGCTCCTGGTCTTTTTTTCTATTCCTGTAGTGGTTTGGATTTGGGCAAAATTTGCTGACAAATCTGTAATAACGTGACAGTGTATAGTTGAAGGTTTTACATGGTTTAAGTAGACTTACTAGCTTTACTGCAGGATTTACTCTTTATTTGGATTTTATGCTTTGGCTGGAGCGAACAATGCTATGTGAATAAAATGAAAGGCAAGTTGAGAAGTGCTGAGGGATAAAATGTTCTGTCAGAATAACTATTCTACAGTAGTTAAACGTTGCTGTTATATACCACCAGTGACTAGAAACAGATACACAGAGACAGTGCTGGGCTGGAGGGATGTTGTAGTCTGACCCAGCAAAGCAGGTTTTTTGGTCTTACACCAAATGGCAAAGTGCTTCAGCGTTCTAAAACAACTATTTATTATAGTGAGTTAACCTACATAGCTTTTATCATACTTGCTCTGGACATTCCTTATACCACACCAGAAATTCAGAGAAAATTTCCAAAATGTAACTTCTTTAGCCAAAAATCTAAACTTTGCTTAGTCTTAGAGTCTACATTCTTCTCTCCTCAGGTGATAAAGGTGATGACGAAGTCATTCTTTGCTTTGAAGCTGTGTTGTAGCTCAAGCCAGAACTTCTGTATAAAATTGTAAAAGTGAAAGAATGTTTTAAGAAAAAGTCTTTTTTTTTGTTTGTTTAAAAAATTTATTTTAGGACTGCCGCAAAGGAAATGGGAAACTAACTGGTCTGTTAATGGTGTTGTTCAGAGACTTGGTCTTTCTCAGCTTCAGCGAGAGATATTGAGGAACCAGCAACACAGTGTGAAAAACCTGGTAGAAGCAACAGGTACTTCTTTTTATAGCTGGTATCTCTTCAGAAACACAGAGTGCAGCCAGAATGTGGCAGTAACAGATTTGCTTTCTCTTGTGCTGGAACACAGCATTCTATTTATCTCTGACAAGCAAAGGATATGTTGGACAAACTGCACTATTAAATACAGAAAACCTCATTTAAATAATGTTAGTGCTTTGACATAAATAGGGACAAGCTATTCAAACATGAGGCTGATAACATTCTGCCCTTAACTTTGTTAACATTCTGCCCTTAACTTTGTTGTACACAGAAAACAAAAACCAGAAGTGTCTTCTAGTGGCTTTATATTGAAATTTCTTTCTCCCCCGATCTTCACACATGACTTCTTTGGAAAGTAGAGTAGTATGTGGATAATTTCTACCATATTTCTAGTTTGGGTGCTAAAGAACACTGGTGCACTGGGAACTTTTTTATTTTCTGTTCATTTTCTATTTCACAAACTTTTTTTTTTTTTTTAATTAAATGAAATACTGAAGTTCCTTCTTCGAGTCAGATTCTTTGAATCCTCTTGTATGATTTTCCATCCCATCCCTCTTTTTAATTCCGGTTACTCTAACTGGTTATTTTTCCATCAGTGTATGGTAAGTGCATTCTAAATGTTGCTATTATATACAGTAAAATGGAAAGCTGTGTATTACTATTAAATATATATAAACTATGCAAAGTTAAGACTTAGCAGGCAGTGTGGAAGCAAAGGACTGAAGATACTAAATAACTTATGTTTACTAATAGGGCTAATAAGCTGTTCACCTCCACTAAAGTAACTTTTCATGAAGAAAAGTTCACGGGAAAGTACACTCTTATTAACCTTAATGCAATAATCAAGTCCAGTCTCAATATTGATCTCTTTAAATCAAACAATAATGCTTTTGGACTTTTATCATAAAGGACTTGTTTTGAAGGCAAAATATGAAACTCTTAGCCACTACCAAGATGAGTTTTGTACCTTGGTAGTTATTTTAGCAATTTTCTATGGATTTTGTGAGAAATACTAAGGTAGCTCAGTGTGAAGATAATGGGTCATAAAGCATGTACAATTAGCCTAAATAACTTAAGCTTTGTACTGTGATCTGTATTGGTTGGACATACTGAACTGGATGAAAAATCGTGGTGATTCTGACACTAAGAGGTGGTGAAGTGTGGCTGGAAGACAGAATAGCTTGCATACAAATGTACTTGTTCAGAAGTTGGATTATGTTATGTTCTTCACTGAGTTTTACAATTACTTTCCCTTGGTTAAAGAATTTTACTGAAGTGTCACTGGACTGTCATCATAATTTATTTATTTATTTTTACTGGATAGGAAAATGTAAAACTCTCTTGTCTTCCTAATTGAGAACTACATGTCTACGTACTGGGTTTAGATTAACCAGGGAGCCATGCATACTGTGCACTGAGGTTGAGAAGTGACCTACATTTCTTTAGCTGTCTGTGAGTAAGTGGTACATAGAAGACACAAATAGGGGACCTTTTAGCTTTCCCAGGGCCAAGAGGTTTTTCAAATACCTTTGTGTCAGATGTTAATGTAAACACTTAGCATTACTCAGTAATGTAATGAAGAATAACTAATGCTTATTTTTATCATGGCTTGTAAGACATGGGTTCTCCACTCTGATTTAAAGGTTAATATGAGTAAGAGTCTGAAATTCCTTGACTATAGCCGGCTGTTGTAAAAATGAACCCTTCATTCCAAGTTTATCTTTATTTTGCAGTCTCTCTCTCATTTTTGCTAACGATGTTTAAATTTCCTCACAGCTTTCTAGTTATTCATACACATCTTACCAGTTGTACTTGAAATCCCTCTTTAGCTGCTTTTGTTTGGAGTCTCCATAGTCTGAAAAAGATCTCTGGTCTTTCCTTATAAATAATGTGCATTTTTTTATAAGGACTTTATTGTGGTTTTTACTTCTATAGATCCCTTTACATTTCTTACTCCTGATTTGGTCCTTTGTTGTGGTAATGCCTATTGATGTGATAAATCTTTCACTTTCTATGTGTAATCTACATGCTATTTATTACTGCGATTCTTTCTTACAGTATGTTGAACTTCACAATGTAGCTGTTATTTAGTTCTCCAATTATAGTAACTTTTTGAGTAAAGTATCATATAATTATAGTTATCGTATAGTTAACAATAATCTCACTTTCTGCTCTAGAAGTAGTTGTACTGTGAGTTAATTGTCCAAAGCATGGAAGTTGCTTCCTCTAGATCTTGCCTTTTGTTCACTTTTATACAGACAAATGAAATCTTCTGTAACTATTTTATTACTGTTTATAACTATATTTTGCTTCTGTTGACCAATATTGAAAAAGTGAATGTATCAAATTCAGTATTAAATAATGGTATTTATATTATAACTTTCCTGTTGCCTTTCGAACCTTGTTTCTCCCCAGTTTTACTGACGTTGTCTTTGAGATGATTGCATGTCAGCATTGTCCTCATTCTGCCATTTTTTTCTAACTTCATAATGTGATTGCCATAACCTTCGTTCGAAAGAACTTTGCTGGTATATTTTTGCACATAGCTGCTCATAATTTGGAGATTACATAATTTAAACTCCCTTTTTATAATACAACATATTTACACCTCTAAAGCAGTAGTCATATGAGCAAGTCTAAGAGCTTTACAAATCTTAATGAGTTCAATCTGCTACCGTGCTGTACAGAAACAGATTTCAGTTCACCTGCCCCATTTTACAAAAAGGAAACTGAGGGACTAATATTGACTTGCCCAAGTCAGATGGCAAATACATATTTTAAAACTAAGAATTGGACCTTTTTTGCCTGTAGGTAATCTCCAATATTTTTTGTTACTTCTTCACATTGCTATTTAATCCATCTTGTGCTGGATTAGGTAGGACCATACTAAGAGTCTGGGGGAGGGGAGTAACTGTATGGGCTATATAATGTATACAGTTGCCATAGTGAACTATCAGAAGACTACTACAGAAAATAAATATTAATTGTTTTAGTTGATAACGTGCGCAGACTGTTACCGTGAAATTAAACATTTTTTGAATAGCTTCTAACAGAATATTTAGGTCTAAAAAAGTTGATTGTGTTTTGAGGCAACAGATTCATGAATTGCTAGAGTAATCGTTTTTGTCAGTGGTCTTATATTTAATTAAAAGCTGGAAATTGACATTATTTTTGCTCTTTGAAATGTCATTTCAAAAATGGTTAGATTTTGAAACAGTATGAGATTTTTCTAGGTTGTGGTAGGAAAGATAGGAAATTTTCCTAGGCATTGCTCTTCCTTTCTTGGCACTTTGGTTTTGTTGCAAGACAGACATAGTTGATTGTTAGTGGTTTTATATCTTTTAGTGCTTGTGGGACCATATCTCAATATATCAATAATAGGTAAGCGTATGCTAAGTTCACTTTCGGTCACTTGGAAGAACAGCTCCTCCTTCTTTGGGCAACTGCTTTGTTCTTTGATGTTTGCTGTCCTTGTAATCAGTGACTTGGCTTACCTTCAGTTTCTTTAAATTGATCTCCCAAATCTTCAATATATGGCTTCACAAGCTGTACAAGGTGCTTAACTTTTCCTTAACGGCCTTGATGGTCCTATTGAAGAAGATGACAATTTAATTTACTTTCATGTCACATCTAAAGTGTCCAATCTGCATATTTTGGCTATTTTTTATAAATTTTCTGTTTTGTACCTTGAGAAGAAAGCGAGGTATTCTAGAACATTGGAGCCATAGAATAGAAAATGTTGCTGGCAACAGGGTCTTAAAATTTCCCTTCCTGAAGTTGACAGGAATACAGGGAGCCTGTGCATGACAGAAATTTTAAGTCTAATGCTTGTGTCACCTAAGCTACTGTATATATATCCTGTATATTTTTCTGGATGGCAGCAGTGTTCCTTCTGCCTCTTGAAGCTATGCTGTGTTCCAAATAAAAAATCAGGATTCACTGGGACCTGTATTTTACATAAATTTGTTTTTTGGATCGTGTGCTGGAACTCAGATTTGCCCCCTTCTCCCATGGACAGGCTTCCAGGTAATTGTCCCTAACCACTGGGTGACAGTTCCTACCTGCCCAGTTATACGTGTTGACAAGTCTGTGCAGAAATCATGTGGTGCCTTGTGAACCATCCTTCAGAAGAGAGGTTCACAGGCTTAACGACCACCATTTTGGATTTGAGTGCCTAAAATATTAACGAATCCTCTGTTGTTTTGTGCCTGTGCTTCAGTTCTCTGTGTTCATTCCCTGCAGGGACATCTACAGGACAAATTTTTGAAAGCTCCTGTTGTGGCGATTGAGAAAATAGTTGCTTTAAAATGAGCAGTTACAGTTTATCATTGTGCGCACTTTTTTTTTCTTTTTTTTCCCCTTCCTTTTTTCCTTTTTTTTTCTTTTTTCCTTTTTTCTTCTTTTTTTCCTTTATTTTTTCTTTATTTTTTCTTTTTTTCTTTCTTTTTTTTTTTTTTTTTTGTTTATTTGTTTTAATGACAGTTGTAGATTTCTGCAAACTGTGAGAATCCTTTTGGCCTGGAAATCTTCCCTTTGGAGGAAATATTGGAAGCTGACCTTCTAACTGTAGACTGGTATATTTGAAGGGAAAGTCTTGCATTCACACCTGATAATGAAGACAGTAAACTTCACTAGCACACTTTTTTTTTTTTAACTAGTCATGAGTTAACCTGCCCTTAAATATTTTTATGAATGTAGAATTTTGCTGATTCTCTCTAAAACCAAGACAGACTATTGCTATAAGTCATAAAATAGTTCATAATGCTTCCATTGTAGTTCAAACACACTCCAAATTCCCCAAAACTCTGCTAATATTAATAAGCAAAAAACTTTGTCTAGCAGGGGGCAAGGTTGGAATTTGGAGAACAAATGCTTCAGGCAAATAGCCTGTTAGTTAACACTAAAGACAGAGGTTAGCACAGTATCAGGCAGGATCTCAGGGGAAGTAGAGCACCCTGGAGTGTAAGACTTTTTAAGGACTGGTTTTGCATACAATAACTATGCATTTAATTTAAATGTGACTGAAATTGTAATGTAAGTACAAAATGTGTGATGTTTTATTCATGGGGGGAAAATAATTGTAGAAATTATAAGATAAAGTTAAGTGCTTGTATCTTTTTTTTTTTTTTTTAAGGTGCTGACCATCCACTGTCTTAATGGCTATACAGGAGCATTAAGAATCATGTGAATGTCAGGTCATTTTGATGTAGGCACCTAAATATGGACTCCATGTGCTGAGTGTTCTGTTGGATCTACCTGGCTTTTTTCACACATCAGGACTTAGTTTGAAATTTGAAATTCCTCAATGCAGGGTACGGTCTGTCCATATGTTTGTGCTGTTTCTGCAGATTGGAACTTCCAAAACAGATGGCTTGAAGATTCTGAAGAATCAGACTTGGACACCCTCTCTTAAAAGTCTATGAAACACATTATTTAATTATTGTAGTGGAGATGACGGTTGAGTGTGGAAGAAGGCACGGGGAGTAGAGTCCAGCCTTCTCTTGCTCTCCCTTCCTCCTACACTGATTACCTTATGTGCTCTTTTACTTATTCTTTTAAACAGTTTCAGATTTTTTTTTTTCCTCCTTCTGATTATTTTTTAGTATAAAAGCTAGGGTCTGCTTTCTCCTTTTCTGTGTTAAATACTAGATTATGTTTGTCAACAGCAATTTTACATTCTGAGTTCAAATCATTAGTGAAATACAAACAATAATATATTTTATTTTGAAGCAACATTTCATATCAAAATAATTTTTTTGAGGGATGAAGATGCATTGCACATAATTCTTGGATCTTGGCTGATTTTTAATATATTGAAAAATGGAAAGAGGACGCATAGGAAAGCTGTACCTCCTTGCTTGCTCCCATAGACAATGAAAATGATTAATGCTTATTGTACACAGCTTGGTGCTTTCCTCTTATTAGAATATGTTGGAGCTGCTAATTTCTTACTTCCAGTGGCTTAAATGGAAGCTATTGAGATGTTAGTTTTTCTGACTTTGGGAAGAACTATAAAATCCCCCTGTATTTATAAACTAGACAGGAAAGAAGAAGATTTGAGCACTACTGAGGCAACTCTTTCTAGCTGTCTACTAATAGGTAGAGTCAAGGGAAGTTAAACAGCCTGCTTTAGAGCAAGGCTTGAGAGTATATGGTAATGAAAACTAATGACACCTTGTTCTCAATTAGCAGCTCTTTTCTTGTGTGCTACTTCTCAGACAAATTTTCAGGGGAAAAAATGGAAGAGAATGGCGATGACTGGCCAGCCTAATGCATGATAGTAACTGCTAATAAAAATAAACAAGTGGTCACTCAAGTGTCTTCATCTCTACAGGAGGTCAGCAGAACTGCATCTTTAGCGTAATCCTGTCACCCTTCTTGGAGCATCCTCTACTTCTGGGAAGAGAAGTATTTATTGCAACATATTTCTGAGGAAAAATGGGATTTTGAATTTATCCTTTCTCATGTGATCCACTCCCCTTGGAACAAATACATTCCCAGCAAATCCTAGAAGAGACTTGGCTTCAAACACAGCAGAAAGCACAGACTGAGCAACTTTGTCTAATTAAAAAACCCCTCAAAGATCACTCTAACTGATGAAATGTACACCATCAGATTCAATTCATTAAACTAAAACCGTAACAGAAGTTCAGAAGGGCATGTTAGGTGACTGCCTGTCTGTTGTCTCCTGCTGTATTTGAATCCCTTGCAAGGAGGGGAAAAAGGGCACAGTATTTGTATTTTATAAGGTAGCATGTCATAGCTGTGAGCTGGGGTGATCCGTTGTCCTAGACTTGCGCAGAATTTATTTACCTATACTGAGAAAGCCGAGTTAGAATACTCACAGAGAATATAAACTCTGGGTTTTTTTTCCTTTTTTTGTTGTTGTTGTGTTGTTTTGTTTTGTTTTGTTTTAGCTGTGCTCCTGTAGTCCAAGGCCACCTCTAAGGCTTCCCACTACCTGAGTTGAATGGCCACAGGCAGCTCATTATCATGACTTGTGTTGCTTTCTTCAGCATTTCACAAAATCTTTTTCTATTTCTTCAGCAATAAGAATGTAGTCATCTGCACTGTGACTCTTAACCCTTTTAAAGAGAATTTCTGTACAAATCATCCGTCAGGGGCCTCAGCATGGGCTGTACGTGCTCTTGCTGTAAAACAAGCACAGCACCTAACTTGATGAGTACCTGGAGAAAACTGTAGTTGCTAGTATGTGCTGGCAGGGTCTCTAGCCAGGGCACTGGTGTGGATTCTCACCCTGGCTTTATTGCGAGAATGTTGAGAAATAGAATAGAATATTTCAGTTGGAAGAGACCTACAACAGTCATCTAGTCCAATACTAGGAAAGTCGCTTTAATTCTCTCCCTTTCACCTTCTATACTGTCTCCTTTCTGGCACTTCAGCCTGTAAAATCTGTTCAATTCAGCCCAACACAGACTTACTGGAGAGGCTAATGAAGCTGTCCCTGACCTTCAGTGCTGCCCAGAGTAGGACATGTTTTAAGGTGATGGGATGCTGTTTTGTCTACTCACCTGTACAGCCCTCCATCCCATTCACAGTGTACCCTGCCAGACACCTCTTTTTACTTCAGCTTTGAATCCTTGTAAATACTGCAGAAATTTCAATAATTCATGCCGGTTTATCCTGAACTGCAGAACATCATTTCTGCGTGACTGGAGTAGGAGCTTAAGTTGTGCGTGTGGAACAAGATCCTACTGCAAGCAGGCTGCATTGCTACTGGTCTCACTTGCTTAACAGTGGGAACGCTGCCAAAGCACAGACATCTTATAAAACCAACCATAGCCATCAGCCATGGCTGCTTTGGCAGTATCGATCATTGAATTCAATATCGATGTGGTCTTTTTGCCTTTTGTATTAAATGTAAGTACAGGGCTGTAGCTTAGGCCTGTGGAAACTTTGGATTTACTTTTTCCAAGGTCTGCCTATTTTCCCTCAAAGAATCTGCTTTGAGGTGGTTGATTCATGAGCAGAGAGAGATTTTCACCACGTTAGAAGCGTGATTTTAATGTTTGCTGTATCGTGGAGATTGGTGTCGTGGCAAGGGTGGCTGAACCTCATGCCGAACACCTGAGCTGTCATCATTTATTAGCTGAAATATTAAAGCAAATCATCATGGATTTCATGCTGATTTAATATGCTGGGCCAAAGTTTGTAACAGAACTGCTGTATATGTAGTTCTATAGAGAAAAGCAATTTTTCTGAGAGGAGTAAGGCTATCAGTGTGCTTTAATCTCTATGTGGTGTTTAAATGGAGTCCTTTTTCCTTGTTCTGATGTTTGGAAAGCATAGGTGAGCTGAGACGATTTTTTTTTTTTTTAAAATTTTTGGATGTTTGCTGTTAGTGGGAGAGAAGCAGGTGGCAGGAGATACACTTGCCTCTCCTTGCTCACTTTCCTACCAACTTCGGCACAAACCAGAGAAGGAGCTGCTGTGACAAGTTAGGGCAACGATACATTGCTGATTGTTCATTAGATGCTTGAAATGAGCATGTGTTTAGTAAGGTAGCAATTAAGGACTGACTGACAAAAACATGCTTATTTGTCTTTAAAGTAAGAACTTGCGTCTTGATGTTTAATGAAGGGTTTACAATGGTATTTAGGTTTTGTGCATAAAGTCCAGGTGAGGTGTGTTGTGTGTTCTGATGAATATGGATAAATTGAGTAAACTGAGAGGATAATTTTTGAGATAAATTAAAAACGTCTTGGATGCCCTTTGTCTTGAGGATGTCTGTGCTTTGGCACAGACAGCGTAGGCAGGGTAGTTTAACCTGTGTTGAGTTCCTTGCTAGTGTGGCCAGACTGTCACTAGCAAGTGAGCTGCTTAGTATTTCCATTGGCACAGTATACAGCAGGCACTGCGCTGGGGATTGTCATTCAGACTCTTACTGTTTTGGTAGAGAGGGAATAATGTTCCTCAGTGTTACTTCACACTACTGGAAAATGTAAATATTGGGGAATAAATCCCATTCTTAAAGATGAATTAATGTATTCACTTCCCAATCTCATGACACTGGGTGAAAATGCTTGTTTGAAAATATAAAGAATAAAAAAGATGCATTCCAGACTTGATCATTTAGTGTGTTTCTGAGTACTCGGAAGGCTTTTATGGCATGTTTAATGTTACATCAAATCTTCTATACCTACTGCTCATGTTTACCTGCCTGTTTAAGTTTATAATAAAATCTCAAACATCTGTTTTATTTTGGGAGCTATGTTACTATTCCAGTATACAGTACCACAGATAAGAGTTGATCCTTGTGTCAGGAGCCTCAATATTTTTCACTTTTTGTGTTTTATCTACTTTTAAAAGATGAGAAATAGAGGAAATCTAACAAAGTATTGAGTTTCTTGACTGCAGTGAGGAATATGAAATTATTTTCTACTCTTATACAAAAAAACCTTTTGTGTTGACTTTAATGGGATTAGTCACTGTGCAGAGCTTACGAAGACAGGGCACTAGTGATTTGCATCAATTCCATCAAATTCACTAATTCATCTGATTCATTTGATTCGTTCATCTTCAGAGAAAGAAAATACAGAAAAAAAATACCTAAATGGTCATGCCCTCTTTCTGGTCCTCTTATGATGGTAATTCTTTTCCATGTATGATATTTTTGATTCTGTATGTATGTATATATGCCTTTTTTTACTCATAGTTCCAGTTCTTGCTTGTCAAAATTTGAAGCAGCTCAGTAGCATCTCCTGGTTTTATTGTCTATAGAATTGTGAGCATCTCAGATCTGATTGCTGTTCTCTTAACTAACTCTAACTTTATCAAATCTTTCTACAGTTCTGCAGTCACAGAGTTCTTGAGTTCCACTGTTTATCCTCTGTGATTTCTTCTTTAGCTTATATAAGAATGTACAGTTTCATTGGGTTTATTTACCTCTCCATTACCATTTTTTTCAAAGTGAATGCACCAGTCTGTCTAGTGTCCTGTGGCAAGGGATGTCCCATAGCCAAATTTAGAAGTGGGATATGCTTTGCTCAGTATTTTGTTCTCAATTATGCCATTGCGCTACAGAGAAATGGCTGTCTTTAGTATTGCATCCTATGTGTATAGGTTCTTGTCTGAGGCATGAAGCTGAGAGAGGAACATATTTGGACTAACTGAATCAAAGATTAAACTTATGGATATTTTAGCTTTTTTATTTATTGCAGGTAATTAAAGTGTATAGTGAAGATGATACTAGCAGAGCTTTGGAAGTACCAAGTGATATAACAGCCAGGGATGTATGTCAGCTGTTGATATTGAAGAACCACTATATTGATGACCACAGCTGGACTCTGTTTGAACAACTTAACCACACAGGTTTAGGTAAGACTAATACTATACAATGGTATGGCGGTAAATAAGGTGTTTGGTTTTCATTTTCACATAGAAGTACAATTGTAATAGAAAGGCTTGGAAGCAAAATGATGGGAGCACTTGTGTGAATTTTTTCTTTTGGGGGTTGTTGCTTCCGTTTCTCTTTTTTTGAAAGCATAGCTATAAAGTACATTTTTTCATAGTACACTTGCCTCACACTGCTTGAACTGCATCTGTAAGAGTGATTTGGAAGACACGGACCGATAAGGTTCTCCCTGCAAATTCTTCCTTGTTCTTCCTTGCTTTTCTTTGGCAGTTCTTCTTCTTTTACTGGTATTTCCTGCTTATCCCTTTGGCAGTTCTTGCTCTTTTACTTGTATTTCCTGCTTATCTCTAGCAAGACTTGGGTTATTTTCATTGCAAATAAAATCTTTGTTGTTCCCAACACACCTGAGTGAAATCTCTGACATCAAGGACAGAAAACGGTTACACAGTGCTATTCTATCTGGACAATAGGACTCAGTCTTCAGAAACAACATCAGAGTAGGCTGTCAGTATTTTCCTTCAATACAGTCAGTTTGACTAGATTCATTGTGAACTCTGGGATGGGACTTCTTAAAAAGCAAGACAAAACCATTCTTCTAAATTTCCAGTTATGGACCAATGAACTGTGTTAAAATGACTTTATGCTTAGTATTTTAACTTGCTGGAAACGAAACACTCTGAACTCCTTCCACATCATCAGTGTTCCTTTAGTGTAGTAAAAAACCTCTTTTTATATTATACACTTTAAAAGGTGTAATCTGTGGTTTCAAATTACAACTATAATTTTAACTTCCGGTCTCTGCTCCTTTTTGTATAGTGTATAGATGTATTTTTTCAGTATAAAAACACATTAAGCCAAATTAAATATAGGGAGAAAGGGGATGTTTGCAGGTGTAAAAAAATGGAGAAGACAGGAAAGACTTCCCCTAGCAAAGATGAGTTTAGAAGCCCACTGCTAGCATGTAGTATTGAACTGATACTCTAGTCAGACAATCTTACTTCCTTTTACAGCGCTATGTTTCAGTACTGTATTGTGTTTGGTTTTGATAGGGAATTATATCAGAAAAATCTACTAGAAGACAAATGCCATTAAAAAAAGCCCCTGGTTTTAATTTTGTGTCACTCAGAGTTTCCATATTATTCTTGAACTTTAGCACTGTACTAGAGTTACCAAAGGTAGTACTACTTCTGCAACCTCAAGGGCAGTTCCAGCTGCTAGTGCAAAGTGTGGCTTGAGAAAGAGGATGTTTTGGGGGCCTTCCTGCATTCTAAAATACATAGAAAACTCCTTGGAGTCCTTAATTATCAGAAGAGACTGCACTGGTACCTGGTAACTCCAGTACTGCCAATTTAAAAAAAAAATAACACCACACACCACCAAGAAAAAAACAACCCCCCCCCCACACACCACCCCCATGGATATTTATATATAGCTAAAAGCTGTTGTTAAACTCCCTTCCTGTGTATGTATCTAGGGAATCTGGGCTCATACATTTGTGTAGAATAAACTTGACTGTGCATCTCCAACTGTATTATGATTAACAGCCATATTTTAAAGATGAACTACAAAAGCTAAAATTGTTTTCTGCCCTTTTCTGCTCCTCTATCCTATGAAGGCAGCCACAAACATTTTTCAAATTTGTTTTCTTGCTTTGTAACATTTCAAAGATACTTACAACCTTTTGCACTGAATGTATCAGTTGTAAGATGCTTCCAGCTCAGAGTAAGGTCAGAGTTAAATCTCGGTCGAGGCTGTAAATGACTGACTGCTACAGAAGAGGAGGTATAAAAATGACTTTAGACAACACTACTATATAAATAGTAAAAGTGTTTTCTGTATTTTATAGTGTGGCTGGTGTTTAAGTAGTGTAGTAACTATCGAAGAAGAAACTTGACAAACCATGCCACAGCAATAGTGGCATTGTTTCTCCAGGTTTATTTATTTGCACAATACACTTGTTGTCAAATAGTGTGTTTGCTTCAATCTGAAGGTTTTCTTGGAAGAATTCAATACCAAATCATAAGTGAAGTTCCTTTTCCTAAGATTCTGCAATTCTTAAAATTGCTAGCATGCAGGTCTGAAGACCTGCATTCACCATACAGTCTTCTGATTGCTCCAGCTGCTTTGGGCATAATTTTAGAAAAATGTGAATTGCTCATTTTTAAAACAAAATTATCTCCTGGATTATGAGGATGGCAATTCTACATTACTAGCCGAGGAAAGGAACATATCTTCTCCTTTTTTTATTTTTTTAATAATACTGAATAATAATGGCTTGGATAGGTGCACTCTTTGCTGGGTAGAAAACTGTCTGGATGGCCATGCCCAAAGAGTTGTGGTGAATGGACTTAAATCCAGTTGGTGGCTGGTCACAAGTGGTGTTCCCCAGGGCTCAGTTTTGGGACCGGTCTTGTTTAATATCTTTATTAATGATCTGGATGAGGGGATTGAGTGCACCCTCAGCAAGTTTGCAGACGACACCAAGTTGGGCGGGAGTGTTGATCTGCTCAAGGGTAGGAAGGCTCTGCAGAGGGATCTGGACAGGCTGGATTGATGGGCCAAGGCCAATTGTATGAGTTTTAACAAGGCCAAGTGCCGGGTCCTGCACTTGGGTCACAACAACCCCATGTAACGTTACAGGCTTGGGGACGAGTGGCTGGAAAGCTGCCCTGCAGAAAAGGACCTGGGGGTGTTGATTGACAGGTGTCTGAATATGAGCCAGCAGTGTGCCCAGGTGGCCAAGAAGGCCAACAGCATCCTGGCCTGTATCAGAAAGAGTGTGGCCAGCCGGAGTAGGGAGGTGATTTTCCCCCTGTACTCGGCGCTGGTGAGGCCACACCTCGAATCCTGTGTTCAGCTTTGGGCCCCTCACTACAAGAAGGACATTGAGGTGCTGGAGCATGTCCAGAGAAGGGCGACAAAGCTGGTGAGGGGTCTGGAGCACAAGTCTTATGAGGAGCGGCTGAGGGAACTGGGGTTGTTCAGTCTGGAGAAGAGGAGGCTGAGGGGAGACCTTATCACTCTCTACAATTACCTGAAAGGGCGTTGCAGAGAGGTGGGTGCTGGTCTCTTCTCCCAAGCGACTAGTGACAGGACAAGAGGAAATGGCCTCAAGTTGCGCCAGGGGAGGTTTAGACTGGATATTAGGAAAAATTTCTTTACTGAGAGAGTGGTGAGACACTGGAATAAGCTGCCCAGGGAAGTGGTGGAGTCACCCTCACTGGAGGTGTTCAAGGAATGTGTGGACGTGGCATTGTGGGACATGGTTTAATGGGCATGGTGGTGTTAATTGATGGATGGACAAATATGTTTCAAATGATTTAGTTTTGGACTGTTTGCTATTTATTATTCTGTTGTATGTTTTACCCATAGAAATTTGGACAGTCTTTTTCTGCTCCCAAGTTAAATGAATGGATGTAGAAAGGAGAAGTACTGTGAGTAAGTGTGTGTGTCTGTGTAAATTCCAGTATGATGGGGATTAATAATTCATTCATCAATTAGTGAACATTTTCTTTAATATCTAAAAGCTGTCTGAATACTCCTGAATTAGATATGATTGCATGAATCTTAGTGAGCTGGGCACATCATTCTGCTTTTAATCAAGACAGACATTATTTACATCACTGGAGTGTGCCTTCATTGCTGTGTGGAGGTAGCTGCATGTGAAGGTTAAAAAAGAAAAAAAGAATCCCACCCAAAAGAAAACATAAAACCACTGTATACTGTATACTCCTGTTTACACAAACCTATATGCCCTTTAGTGTGGAACTATATTGTTGAACATTAAGCATGGTCGTGTCCTCACTGCATTGCATGGCAAGTGCTGACCAGGTGGTGTTGACCTGGTGCAAGTGGGCAGGTGAGATGGTTCCTCCACCCGCGCTGCTTCCCTGGGGCACCAGCCGGTGCACCCCATCTGCCTGCTGTTGGGCACCCACGCTGCACACAGCTCACTGCCGTTGCCTCACCACCCAGGATGCTCAGCCTTCCTACCCACCTCCGAAGTTTTGCAGTAGCCTGGGCTCTATTTCAAATATCTGAAGTACGACGATTATTACAGCACTATAAATCGCAATATATTTCAGAACTGTGTGCTTCTGGTATGAGTTCTTTTTGTCCTGAGGTATTGAATTCAAAGAAATTCTTGTGTGTTTTTCACCTTGTCTAAGATTATTGAAGGCAGCTGAGGTATGAACATGGCTTCACTAAGGGCAAATCATGCCTGACAAATTTGGTGGCCTTCTATGATGGGGTTACAGCATTGGTGGATATGGGAAGAGCAACTGATGTCATCTACCTGGACTTGTGCAAAGCATTTGACACTGTCCCACATAACATCTTTGTCTCTAAATTGGAGAGACATGGATCTGATGGATGGACCACTTGGTGGATAAGGAATTGGCTGGATAGTCGCACTCAAAGAATTGTGGTCAGCAGCTCGACATCCAAGTGGCGACCAGTGGCGAGTGGCCTTCCTCAGGGATTGGTATTGGGACCGGCGCTGTTTAACATCTTTGTCGGTGATGTGGACAGTGGCATTGAGTGCACCCTCAGCAAGTTTGCCGATGACACCAAGCTGTGTGGTGCAGTCGATATGCTGGAGGGAAAGGATGCAATCCACAGGAACCTTGACAGGCTTCAGAGGTGGGCCCGTGCAAACCTCATGAAGTTCAACAAGGCCAAGTGCAAGGTCCTGCACATGGGTTGGGGCAATCCCAAACACAAATACAGGCTGGGCTAGGAATGGATTGAGAGCTGCCCTGAGGAGAAGGACTTGGGGGTGTTGGTTGACGAGAAGCTCAACATGACCTGGCAGTGTGCACTTGCAGCCCAGAAAGCAACTGTATCCTGAGCGGCATCAAAAGAAGCATGACGAGCAGGTCGAGGGAGGCGATTCTCCCCCTCTACTCTACTCTCGTGAGACCCCACCTGGAGTACTGCATCCAGCTCTGGGGCCCCCAACATAAGAAGGACATGGATGTGTTGGAGCAAGTCCAGAGGAGGGCCACGAAGGTGATTAGAGGGCTGGAGCACCTCTCTTATGAAGACAGGCTGAGAGAGTTGGGGGTGTTCAGCCCGGAGAAGAGAAGGCTCTGGGGAGACCTTATAGCAGCCTCCCAGTACCTGAAGGGGCCTACAAGAAAGCTGGAGAGGGACTTTGTACAAGGGCCTGTAGTGATAGGACAAGGGGTAATGTCTTCAAGGTGAAAGAGGGTAGATTTAGATTAGATATTAGGAAGAAATTCTTCACCGTGAGGGTGGTGAGGCACTGGAACAGGCTGCCCAGAGAAGTTGTGGATGCCCCAACCCTGGAAGTGTTCAAGGCCAGGTTGGATGGGGCTTTGAGCAACCTGGTCTAGTGGAAGGTGTCCTTGCCCATGGCAGGGGGGTTGGAACTAGATGATCTTTAAGGTCCCTTCCCACCCAAACCATTCTATGATTCTGTGCCTAAATTTGGATGATGCCATATCATGACTACCACCAGGTACCTTGGTGTTGGGAGTCCCATACTTCCTCTGCAATTTCCCTGTATGGGGCAGGCTGTGAAAACAGATGAGTTTTCCATAGCTGTTCTCCTACTCCAGGAAAATACTGTCATCGTCATGAAATTTTTCCTTTTCTAGGGAGAAATTTTTGTGTTGACTGTAAACAGTTTTCCATTTCTGCAGCTCAATAAACATGTGTTCCTCTTCGAGTAAGCAATAGTGCCTTGGCCAGGCACATCATCGTTGTGTTTCAGTCTCTCATTTTGATTTCACTATCTGCATTCTTTTAGGTAGCTTGTGGGAAGGCTCACAAAGCACTATGAGTGCAATAGTACTGGGCAATGGTTTTTCTGGTTTTTATTTTGTTTAAATCTTTTTCCCCGACTGGGTGGCTAGAGGGGAGGCTGTTGAAAATGTGTTCTGTCATGCACTTCAATACTAAATCGTCTTTCATGTGCTGTAGTTACCTTCCATAGTTAAGGAGACTTTGTTTTGGACTGTGACAGGTGCTCCTCATGTTAGAGGTAGTGGTAATAAAGAGGTGGTAGAAAGGAAGGTAGAAACTCTCCAGTCTAGCTGGAAGAGAAAAAATGATCTAACTAAATCAAAGTGCAGCTTTTTCATGGCAACATGTAGGGATTTGATTACAGGGCTGTTTTGGAGTTCACTAACTCAGTGTTTCAGTTCCTTCAAGAAAGTAAGTTGAATCTATAGTAAAATATTCTGTGATGTGACACCTTAAAAATAAAGAAATACCAGCATCCTTACCCATCCATTGGGGTGATGCAGAATGTCTTATTTTCATAGCAAGAAGTAAGTCTTGAGGAAATGGTATTTTCTTAAATGTCACAATCCAAGCATTTGAGTTTTAAATGTCATCCCAGAGGAGCACTTTCTTTCTGTAAAACTGAAAGGAAAAAAAAATGCTGCTTTTGAGTAAGAGTTCTTTAGTGTCTCTTTACTCCTACATCTGGAGACTGTGTTTTGGAGTAGAGCAGCCTGTACAATATTTTAAAATGCTTACTTTTCTTTCAGTATTTTTGGGGTATTTTTTTTTCTGGATTGCTTTATGTTTTTATTTGCTTCATTTGCTTCATTTGATCTGGTTACAAAATGAGAGTTTCATGTAACATCTTTAAGCCCATAATTCTTTATGGGCTCAAGAATGCATTAAATTCAGTGAAGAATGAGTTAAATTCAATGGAAGTTTAACTTTTCCCTACTTGATCTGTATATCATGAGCGTGCTTTGTCTTTTGCTAGTTGTGAGCTTGCTATTTTCCTACTGAGGTGAAATTTAGCTGTATGAGTGTATTGTCTCTAAATTTCCTAGCTGGAAACTTCCTGAAGAAGCTTATAGATTTGCAGGCAACAATCAGGCTGTTACCCACCAGATTGGACAGTGCGGAAGCATGAAGCAGTGACTGGCGAAAGAGGTGGCAAGAGAAGATCAATAAAAAGATGCTGTAGTTCTAAAGAGGCTTTAACGATTTCAAATTTGAGGTTTGATTTTTATCTCTTGGAAGGTTGTGCTTGCTACACTTTATGAAAGTTTGTTTAGTCAGGACCACTTGCAAAAATTCACCATTCATTTTAATTTAATGCTATGCCTAATTAAGTTTTTAAATATCTTTACTATTCTTTTATCTGTTATGGTTTTTTAAAAAGTTTCTAGCAATAGGCAGTTATATGAGAGCATCAACATTCACTTGAAGTATATCATAAGATCTCTTATGATAATGCAATGAAGTAGAGAAAATGTGATCAGAAAATTGTGAGTTAATTTTAATTGTCTTTTCCCTTTGAAACCGTGATCAGAATTGGATGTTAAAACCTTGTAGTTGGCAGGGAGAGATAAGTTTAGATCTGAAACCAATTCTTAACCTGTAACTCATTGTTGGAGTGTATTTAAATTTGGAGGTGCCAATGGTCATTTAAATGAAATCTACAACTTTTTTTAACTCCGTCTTGTTCTCATTAGTTTGAGTCCACAACTAAGTACAAGTGGCCACAAAAACTCATTTGGAAGCATGTTCATCCTTTTTTTTTTTGTAACATGATATCATAAGCTGCTGAAATTTATTTAAAAAAAAAAGTGTAAATAATATTGTACAGAAGTTATCCATAGTCTTTCAGGATTTATGCTTAACTTCCCGCACTACAAGTAGTCCCATTGCATTACTCAGAGTATGCAACACGTAAACATGCACAGCACATCTACAGGAAGGTTCTTAAATTCTGTATCTTTCCTATTAGTGCATTTCATATTGCTGTGAAATCGAAAAATTCACTCAAGAATCTGAGCAGCAGAAGCAGTCTAAAGCAGTGAGAATACTGATTCTGAACACCAGTGCTGTGGTACAAATAACTGAATTCTTTGCTTTTTCTTCCCCTCACCCCACTGCAAAGCCAAACTACACATTAGGATTCACTTTGTATGTTTTTTTTTTTATTCTTTTTTAGTTTTTTTTATGGCTTACTTCTACCATTCCTTTTGCATACACTAGTTCTACGACTGCTAAAATTCTCAGTATCCCTGGTTTGTGCAAAAACAAAACACTGAAATGCCTTAAGTTCATTTGCAGTTTTAGAAATGCTTCCGGACATAGTAGGGACCTGGGGAGAAGATAAATTAATGCTTTTCTATATTGCAGATAACATTCAGTTTACAAATGATGCATTAGAGAAAGGAGGGTTAGAAAGACATTCCTGACACCCCAGACAGGCTGAGCGAATGGTTGAAGTGATCTGCTGCCTGCTGCCCCATGCGTCACGCAGCAGGAACTGCCTGACTTCTGCAGGGAGAACATGGATTTGGCCATGAAATGGAATAAATCCCTCAGCTGCCCCCTAAAAGAAAAAAACAGCAACAAAACACAAAAAACAAACCCCACATGTGACCTACCTCAGAAGTTGGGCCCTACTGAGGTGGAACAGTAACTTGGTGTAACATGGACCTGATTGATGGACTGTGTTCAGATTGCTTGTATCATGTTTTGTATTCATTTAAATCTATTTAATTTAATAGTATTTTTATTATCTGACCTTTTTGTTTTCACGTTCTACTCCTCAGCTATTAGGTGCAGGTTATGTGTTGGTTTTTTTTAATTTGTCTGGGTTTTTTTACAGGAAGAGCTATAGAGGACCATGAATTAGTGATGGAAGTCCAGTCAAATTGGGTAATGGAAGAGGAAAACAAACTGTATTTTAGAAAAAATTATGCCAAGTATGAATTTTTTAAAAATCCACTGGTAAGTCCTAACATTATATCTGTGAAGTGGTGCTATTGCTGTTGCTGCAAAATAGTCTTTTCTGTTACACACAGATAGGCAGAGTGTAAAGCTGTTAGTGTAACATGAGTCAAAAGGAATAATTGGGAGAGAATATATGGTATATAGGAATATACTGTAGTGCGTGGAACTGTTGGCCAGTCCCTTTGTTTCAAGTGTAAAACATCCATGTTCATACTTCTTTTTTTTTGGGTGAGGGGGCAGACATGAGTTTAACTTTATTGAAGTTTGCACACAGACCTACAACAAAATAAAATATTTGAAATTGAGTGAAGTTTTCATCAAGTGTCAACAAAATGTAAAATGAAGCAGTTTGAGGAGGGGCATCTGTGGCAAAGATGACTTTATTGTTAAAGTGAAAATCGAATGTTATGGCCCAGCACTGCCCAATGGCAGATTCTCACAGCTGCAGCTAAATTCCAACTGACACAAAAGGCCATGAGCAGCCATAACATGTTAGGAGTAAGTGAAAGTGAAGCCAAAGTTAGTGTATGTAAGGAATGGAAGAGAGCAGAGACAACTCGTAACTCAAGGATGTTGCCAAAGGTTAATGCTGCTGATTCAGACCGCGGCTGAATGGCAAAGGCCATGGTAGCAGTCCTGGCTCAGCAGGAGAAACTCATCATCTGGTTGCTCAAATGCATGGGCTATTTGGATCACTCCTAATGCTGTCTCTTATAAAGCCAGCTTGTTTCAGATGTCAAAGAGAGAAATAGCAGAAATGTATGGGAACTTGAAAGGTGAAAAGTGGAAGGGAACTCAAATTATCTACCTGTGAAAAAGATGAAAAGGTAAATATTGAGATACCAAAAGATATAAGACATCTGAGGCGTTTTTTTGTTGCTCCACCTGTGTTCCTCTGGGCAAATCATGTACTCCCCTGTCATGAAGATATCACTGCACTACTGAAAAATTCTAAGCTTGAGATGGTCTACAGTTAGTAGAGAAGCTTTCAAAGATTAAGTATGTTTGTGTATTGGCTAACCAGTGAGTGGAACCAGCTATGGACTGTGGCAGACAGGTAGCTATGGCTAGCAGCAGCTGTGGCTAATCAGAGTCCTTACTGTTCCTGTTGAGTCATTCTTCTGGGTACTCTGGTCCCAGGTGTAGCAAGAATACTTTATCAGAAATGAGTTGATATGAATTAACCCTACCAGCAGTTCAGTTTTATTAAAAATGAAAGTCAGTGGACATTGGATGGTCAAGTGAATATTAGCTTCAAACTTGTCCAAGCCTTGAGAAAACTTTATTAGTAATGGTCAAACTCTTGGCTGGTTCATATCTGCATGACTATATTGAACTCCCCAGCTGCAGGTCTGTCCCATAAATTACTCCTTGAGCTTTCCTTGGTAATGAAATTGGCACTTTAAATGTGGACTTTTTAACCACACCATATTGATGTAGTCAGATTTTGATGTTAATTCCTGTCATACAAAATATACAATTAAAAAAACCTGAGAGGACTCGTTCTCTATTAATTGAAGTTATTCCAAAATATTTTACTGGGTTTCTAGTGTAATGAAAACAATAAAAAACAATGTATTTTTCAGTATGTTGGTGTATATCCTCCCTACTTTGTAGCATATTGAAGCCCCAGGCAAGTCTTATATGTCAACAGCAATAGAAATAACTGCTAGAAAAACGATACTAAGGGCCAAGTACTGCAATATGACTTGCACTGGTGTAGGAAACCCTCTTGCTTCCAGTGACCATTGCTGTTTTCTCAAAATTCTAAGTTTTTCAGCAAATAATATATAGGTTGTCACAAATTTAGGAATGCTATTAAGGTAAGCTTAAATTACTGGATCAGAGAATCTGCAGTGTCTTGCACTGCACTGAGAACTTTAATTTTATGTCCAAAAGAGATAGGAAGTTTTGTAATTATTTTTAATGAACTTTGATACAAATTATTATTGTTACAGAGCTTTTTTCCAGATCATATGATATCTTTTCCAAGTGAGACCAATGCAGCTGTAAGCCACTCTGGGATATTACAGGTATGTAATCTTTGAATGAAGATGAGCCAGTATAGCTCAGAGTTTCCCATTGTCTGTGTTGTGTGAGCATAGCTCTTTGTCATTGTTGGATCTGTTGCTAGGTTTTATGAGATATGAAATGATGTGTCCCTTCCAGACAGTTATTATATGACCACACTTGGAAACTTGCATATTCTTTCAGAATCAAGGAGTGCCAGACCAGACAAAATGCAGTAAAAATGGTTAATACCTTTATTGGGTCTTTCAAGTGAAAGACCCTGTTTCCTTAAAAAGGTGGAATTCTGCAATACTCAGCTCATAGTTAACAGCAGGCTGTGGTAGAATACTGAGGAATTGGTAATGTGATAGAAATGGATATAAAAAAGAGTTAAATGGTTAAACTTAATGAGTGGAAAATTTAGACTGACTAGTATGATTTGTTAGCTTGAAGGCTACTGTAGCCTCAAAAAAAAAAAAAATAGTAGGTCACTCAGTGTTAGTCATCTTTTAAGCAGACACAGGATTTTAATTTACAGTGGGAATAATTTCATGGAATGACCATATCAGGGATCATCATCTTACTTCTCAAAGAGGGGAAAAATGAGTAATAAAGGTGGAAACATACACATCACTCTTGTTTGCTTGTCACTAGAAAAATTAATTAATAGAAGAACTTTCACTGGTCTTAAGACAACAACCCTATGTGTGAGTTTTGGGGATAAAGAATGATTGGAAAGGCAACGTAATAACACAGGATATTTAAGGTAGAACTAAAAGAAATATAGAAATTACAAATTTTTTTTGCATCTGTATAATAAATTCTACCTTAGGATCCACCAGTAAATGAAAAACATTTAAAGAACTAATTCTCAAAGCATTCTTCTGTATTAAATAGTTATATCCTTATAGAAGCAGATGTTAGTCAGGAGGTTAAGATTATCCCAACTATAGTAAAAAATGTTTCAAATTAAATTTATCTGACACATGCTAGAGTCTGTAAATCATTTTTACAACCTAAATAAAAACTTTGTAATTTCAAAAGATGCTGCATATCTAGTGAAAATTGGTTCACTTTTGCTACTAAATAGCAAGTAGATTTTGCAGTCTAACACAAACGTTTAATTGAGAAAATCTTGTCCCCTATGTTAATAGAACTTAATATTTTTTGCTCGTAAATGTAATTTGGTAGTTTGAAAAAAATAAAGACTTTTATAATGGAACTGTTTGCCATATACTCTTGCACAGAACTTCATTAAGCCCATATTGTGATATGTAGAATGTGTGCAGAGCTTGTGGGTAAGATTAAGCCTAGCTCTAAATATATGTAGTTACATTCCATTTTGATAGCTTGAAAAATTTTTTACGAACTCTCCTCTGTTATTATTTTATGTTGTATTGTTTGTTTAATTGTATTTCATCAAATAAAACTTACTAGGCACAAAGTAGAGAATACCTTTGTGGATTGTGCAGCCGTTATGCACATTTCAGCAGAAGCTGTTGGGTGAATTGTTTACAATATGTCACTATTTCCTTGGAAACTTTCATTAAGACAAGTTAATGGGCTTGCATTATTATTTGTGATGTACTTGGTCAAGTATCAAGAGAGACATTAGTTTTAACAGCGCAATGCTTACAAGTGATGAGAAAATCACTTCTGATACTTCTATAGCTTTTTGTGGATTGAGCTGTAAGCAAGTAAAATGTTTTTCAAGTATGTTTTTCTTGACTTTCATTGAAACTGAACGAGTGTGTATTTTGGCTGATGACTTTAAATCAGAGTGTCTAAATAGCCTCAAAAACAAAAAAGTTTACCTGTCTCCTATCCATTTAGCATGTGCTAAGTAAAATTACTAGGTCTGACATATACCAAATGTCTGTGTATACTAAAGAGAGAGGTTTAATCTCTGCCATGAAGATCTTTAGCCTAAAAAAAGAAAAGTGTGTCACTATATTGATCAGAGTATGGCTGCTCTGAGACACAACACTGTATGTACATGTCTAGTGGTAGGCAGTATGGATCATTTGGAAGTCGCTTTAGGTTATTTTTGCAAATTGGATGCTTTAAAACATGTCAAAAATGAAAGTAGTATGAAGATTCTAATCTGAGGCCCCTCCCCATAGTAATGAAATAGTCTATTATTTTCAGATTTTGGGGTGTGTTGTTTGTTTGTTTTTTGAGAATTAGCAACTTTCATAGGTGGGCAACAAATTAATTCACTTGGTCCAATTAGATGTGATACTGTTGTTGAATGTGATTTTAAATGGGGCTTGTGACTTGTTTAAAACATTGTCTGCTTATTGGAGCAACTCTTCTTTTAGATGAATTCATGCACATACTAGATCCTTTTGTATTCTTATTCATGACAGCATTTCCAATGAATAGACTGCACAGCATCGATAGTGTTGACAGAATTGAGTCCTTCTGAGTTAGAACGTGAAATCCTAGCCTCACTGAATTAAATAATTTTTTTTTTAAATTACTTTGAAAGGTCAAAATTTTATCCTAGGTTTCTTTAATTTTCTTTGTGAATAACATTCTCCAATTTTGTAATTCCATTTTTTTAATCTTTAATTGTATTTGTAGCATAATTTTTTTCACTATGCAGTATGTCAGGGAGTGTTTTAAATTTAATAGTGACATCTTCAAAATAGAAGGTTGAAATTACTTGGGTAATTACACTTTTTTTCTGGTTTTGCTTTAAGAATAGACCTATTGCTCCTGCTCTTTCTCATTGTTTAATAGATGCAGCTAATACTCAAGTTCTGTAGGTAGACTTGAAGTTTAGAGTTCAAGTCTTGTATTGACCAGTTTGGCTGCTTCTTTCTAATAGCTTTTTACGTATAATGTGAATACATTAAAAAAAGCTATTGTAGATAACACATGTCCAAGCCATCTTCCAGAGCAATGAAAAAACACTTGCACCTGATGTAGAACATGTTAAAGAAGGGAGCAGATGTCTTTCCTAAATAAACATAAAAAAATAAATGTTATATATGCAAAAATTAAGTTAAAGACAGAACAGGATTACCAAGACAAACACTCATAATTTTGTGAAAGATAGAATTACTGGTAGTGTCTTTTCCTTTTTCCCTTTCCCCGTTGCCATCTCTTGCCCCATGTTCTTAATTGTTCCCATTCTCTGCCTTCACAGATTTAGGATTCAAGCTTTCATTTCTTTAATTTCTCTGCAACAGCAAGTCCCTCTTTCCCTGACCAGTTTCTCATCTGACTCTGTTCCAGTCTTCAGGCTGAAATAGCCATGCACTGAATTTCAGTGTCTTGTCAATCTCCTAGACGTGTTCTAGTCTGCCAGTTGCCTTTCCCCATCTTCCACTCTAGGTTTTGCTGGCCTTTCTCCCAGTCTAAACCCCTCAGATTGTCTGAAGTCTTTTGGAGACAATACTGGGAATCAGTATCAATTCTTCACTGGAGTTACTTGGTGCGCCCAAAATCTATCAGCAGGTTCAGGGAAAAATCCTGCTCGTTCCCAGTAACAATGGGCTGGATCATGGCTGGCTGTCATCACATCTTTGAAGAAATCAGTCATCAAATTCAAACTTGATTCACAGAGTCTTAGGAAAATGGTGGCTTCTTTAACTCTCCAAAATAGTGTGTAAATGCTCAAGAAGCATCCACCTTCGCAAATGTTGTTGTCTCTATTGCAGCTATGCTGTCATTGAAAATGTGGAAGGTGGAGACAAATAAGTTTTTATTAATATATTCATCCAAGACAGTGCAATGTTTTTCCTGTTCTGTTGTTTTTTCACTTGTTGATTGATTTGATTTTTTGGGTTTTTTTCCCCAACAAAAGACATTTATTTGCTTTTGGTTTTGTTCAGATTGGTTTTAAATTGGTTGATTTTACAGCTAATCAAATCATAATCGAGTCCTTGGTGCTCTCATATATTAGTATCTGAAAGACGTGGTGACACTTGACACCACCCTACATATCACGTTATATATTTCACTGCATGGGGTGAGAGGGTGCAAGCTTATTTCTACATATTGTGTAACCAGTAATCCCTGTCTGCAGCATACCATCATTTAACTCTCACCACTTCTTCCTATATTAAGGACTTTTCTTATTTTTCTTATTTTGTCCTATTTTGATTACCTGTTACCTGCTTAAACAGGGATCCATTCCCCCCTATAATAAACTTGCATGTACCTCCATTAAAAAAAACGACAAATGAAAACAACAACAAAAAACCAACCCGCAACAAAAATACCCAAGGATGTTATCTTTTCTACTATTTTTAGTTTTAGGTGTTTATTACAGACATTCAGTTCTCACTCTGAAATATTTTTACTGCTCATTCCTTGTGACAGTTAATGGTTTTGACTGCAGCTTCTTCATGTTTTGTTTTCTTACACAGTACTCAGCTGTCTTAGAAAAAAAAAAAGATGCACCTAGGATTGCTTTTTCCCTAGCATTATTGGTACTTTATTTTAATTGATAGCATGGGTACAACAGTGACTGTTGAAGCTGAGCTTTGTATCGCTCCTCCAGTTTGGTCTGCTGAGTAAGAAAAGTGTTTTTCGTGACAGCGCTTCTGGTTTGAAGCTGTTATGGCAGAAATCCTGGGGAAGACATTTGTGCAGGCTGGGAGCCAGCAACTCCTTTCATCTTCAGCAGAGATACTAAAGCCTAAAAACATGCTCTTTTGTTTTTACATACATTGACTCTTACAGATTTTCCTAAAGCTTCCATTTGATATTGTTTATGGAGTTAAAATGCTTCTTCAATTCAGCCTTTATATTCCCCATCAGGGAACATGGCAAATGGGAAGATTAACAGGCTGGAACACCTACCAGGCCCTACCGGTCTGCTTCAATGTGGCTGAAATAGCTTGAACTGCATTTGCAAACAGCTGTGTGCCAGCAGCACATGTAGATAGATGTACCTAGTCTTACCATAATCTAACTATTCGGGTGAATAGCGGTGAAGCTATTCATAATGCATTCCTAGTTGTGGGCTAGGGCACTCGCTTGTCAAATGAAGCCTGCCCATATTACTGCATTCACACCAGCTGAATTTAATTAGCTCAGGTTGGTCTGCAGGTGGTACAGTCAGGCATCTGGCTGCAAGGTAGGAAAACAATAAAAGTGAAAGAAACCTTGTGTATCTTTGTTTGACTGCATTATTTAGTGGCCAAAGAACTTGGTGTACTTCCAAAATCACATTCTCTTCATCATTTTGCTGCAGTCCAGTACTGGCCAGTCTGTCTCTTGCCTGGTAATCTGTTGCTTCTTGTCCTCAAATCAGATATTCTGGAAGTGGCATTGGACAGGAGGAAAATGCAGCAATGAAAGCTGCAGATGTCAACCAGAAAATCCCTTGTTTCCTACCTCTATATAAGCCTAGATAGTATTTATGATTTTGCAGGCCAGTCTGGGGCAAGGTTCCTTGAAGAGCTTAGTAACAACACAGATTCCTTTGCATATATGGAAGTTGAAGAATTCTAGGTTAGTCTGTTTAGATATGAGTCATAGTTCTGAGTAGTTTTGTTGGAAGAAGAGTAATAAAAATGAATGCATTACATGGAATTAGAATAAAGTTAACATGGTTGCCAGCTTTTAGTGGGTACTTTTGCAGACTGAGTAAAACTGTGTACTTGGTCTTAGCAAGATAACAGCTGTCTTGCACTGACAATGTCTGGTTGAAATGGCTAAAAGCCATTGAATACCTTGAGTAGAGGCAGTGCATCAGTTAGCTTCTCTCAGTGCATTAGTTAGCTTCTCTGTCTATCCTTATCATTCTGCCTTTTCTGTGGCTTGTGAGGGTGCGCACCTTTTTCTTGCAGTTCTGGAGGCAAAATGGCTGATCTTTCAGACTTTTAAGTCCTCTTTCCTTCCTCTTGATGCAGCTTTTTTCAATACTCTCTGCCACATGACCTTGAGCACAGAGAGGAGCTGTCTTGGTGACTGGCCTAGCCTCTCCTGGTTTTGGTTCAACTAAAGCTCCTACTTAAGCACCACTTCAGGTCCTGAGACTTTTGTTCCCTCCTTTGGAAAATGGTAATATCTGCCTGACCTGCATGGTTTTGTGATTCAGATTTTGTGATTAGTTTGCTGAATTAATTTTATCTCAGATCAGTTCCCTCATCTGGTTTGTAACACAGGAGGGGGAGACGGATGGCATTTTTTTTTCTTCTTCTTTTGGTAGCATTGATTTGCAGTTTTGTATAAATAGGGTCTGAGGCCATATGAGATCAGAACTTGTTACACTGGTTTTGTTGTTGAAGTCAACATATTGCATAACTAATGCTCTCATTTCAAACCATATGTTCCATATAAATATGTAACTTTGCTAAGCATACCTTGGAGTTGTGTAACATTCCACATGCCTTAAATCAGAGGTACTCTTAATGGGATTAGATGCAATCATAACTGAGTTACTGTGGTGTGATAGGGGATTTAGGGGTTTATTCCCCTTAGTCCTGTCTGAGTATGTTAATGAAACAGAAAGCTGGTTTCAGATGAAAAAAAAAATGCGTGTCTGATATTTTCTTTCAGATGTTCCTAAGCTCCAGTACATATCCTGAGATTCACGGTTATTTGCATGCAAAGGAGCAGGGAAAAAAATCATGGAAAAAATTGTACTTTCTTTTGAGAAGATCTGGCTTTTATTTTTCCACTAAAGGTACATCTAAGGTAAGGGAAGGAAAAAAAAAAAAGACAACTATGAAGTAAGAGCAAATGTGTATGCATCATTTGTTGTAATAACAACCAAAGTTTGAATTTCAAGTTACAGTGATGAAAAGGAAAAAAACCCTATTTATTATAGCTAAAATATAGAGAGATATTGAGATAGAAAATTGGGAAAGTGTTGTCTTAGAAACAGTAGTTTCTTTTTGCCTGATAACTTTGCTTCATTCTGCTTAATATTTTTCCAATCAGTTAACAGAGTGCCCTTTTAAAATGAATTTTCAAACAGTAGTTAAAATTTTGAAAGACAAGTAGATGCTCTGAAAGGTGGACATAATACTTCATTATCTAAAATAAGCAAAAACCTATGTATAAAAGGCTTTTACAGGAAGATTTTGAGAGTTCTCACATTTTGTCAGTGGACAGTTATTTATTTTACTGGTTCAACTTTTTGATGGCAGTACTTTAAACCTGACTGTGTTAAACACGTTACAGTGGAGTTGAGACACTTTTTACATATACCACTTAAAACAATGTTTTTTCTTGCTCTGAATTTTCTGTCTTAACTGCCAGAGTATTCATTGAGCTGGTTTTGTATCCTTCAGCAAATTTCTTTTGTTTGCTTCCTTGACTTAATTAACCTTAGAGAATGGAGATAATTGTTAGAAATAGTACTGGACAGTAATAATTACAGTAATAATTGTTCTTCAGATTATGAAAGTGTATTTTATTTTGATGTTTGAAATGCATACTGCTCTCAAAACTTGACTCCTACTCTAATATTATTGTGCCTTGAATTTAGTGGATGTTTTCCCAGAAATGATATCACTTGCGCTTTAGTTTTTCTCCCTGTCTAGAAGAATGAACTCTTTGTCTAGTTTGAAGTGGTTTTTCTCTGCATTATAAAATTAATGTTGAGTTGTCTCTTTCTAGATTTCATGATTTCACAGTTAAAGCTGCAGTATGTAAGACTGTATTTTGGAACAGGATAACTACTATACTCATCTGAGTTTCTTGTCTAGAGAGGCTGGCTAAAAATAGTCTAACTGTATTACAATGCTTTTCTTTTTAGGAGCCAAGGCATCTGCAGTTTTTCTGTGAATTCAACAATAGTGATATGTACATGTCCTTGACAGGCAAAAAGATTTCTGGAGCACCAACAAACTATGGATTCTGCTTTAAGGTACAACCTTATTATTCTGATACATATTAAAGCAAGCCACAGCTTTTAGGTAAGCTTAAGTTTCTTCAAGGTTTTTGAAAACAATATTCAGCTGTCTACTATAAAATAGGAGAATTAGTGGCTTTTATTTCAACAGGTATTATCTTCAAGATATGCATTAATGCTAAAAAAATGTGCTGTGGCCTTCTAGCCTAACAAATCAGGAGGAACCAGAGACCTGAAACAGCTCTGTGCAGATGATGAACAAAGTAGGACCTGTTGGATGACAGCAATTAGGTTGCTTAAGGTAATTTTTCTGTGTGGAGTTAACTTCTTGCATAAGTTTTCTATGTGAAATTTTGATACTGTCCAGTGGAGAAGTAACGTAATTCTAGGTTCCTGTGCAATAGCAATATGAATTTTGTACTCTGAAAGCTTATTTTTCTTCATCCTAACAAACAGAGAGACACCAAATTATCATTGTAGGTGATGTGATGACGTCTTGAAGCCTCAGTCCTGAAAATACTTAACATTAAGCATATGCTTATATGTAACCGTGTTGAATTCAGCGAGATTGTTGAGTAATGTTGAACAAAGCTACAAGAATATACAACAGCGGAACTTTAATATGTTTTTAAAATGTGTCTGTGACAAAATAGGAACAGATCAGTTGGTGTATAAAAAGGATAGTATTTAATGCAGAGTGTACATTTATAAAGGCAGCAGCAATGACAACAATGATGTGCATTTCCTTATCCTAACAGCATTTATCCCTGGTTTTTAATGGTAAAGAAAAGCATGTGTCATCTTTTACATCTGGGAAAAAAATTTACTTGGCTTAGGTTTATGATTTAAACTGCTAACCATGTTGTTTTCTGATTTTAGTACGGGATGCAGCTGTATCAGAATTACATGCAACCATATCACGGTAGAAGTGGCTGCAGCCCTTTGAATATAACAACTATGGTATGTCCCACAGTAGCTCCATGAATAAATACGTTGTTTCTGCCATCATGCTATTTTTATGTAACTTGTGACTGTTACACCACTGACCTGATACTGCAAATCTTTGCACATGCGAATGATTGCTGAAATCTTTAGGGCTGTCAGGATTGATTAGCGAGATAATAAATTAATTTACTTAACACAAATCGGGTAGTTCAGACCAGTTAACAGGCTTTTTCCCTTTGTCAAATCTCTAGCATTTTGGGAGTTCATTGGCTTATTATCACTGTCAAAAAGAATGGAAAGAGGATTTTGAAAACAGAGCAGCAGAACTATAAATGCATTAAAAAAGAAGCAAAGTGTTTAAGGTTACGCAAGCTGTAATTGGTGGCTAAGAAAGCTATAACAAATCCTTTTCGGTATGCAGTGATACTTCATTTTATTTTTTAAAAATATAAATATTAAGTACTTAAGATGAATTTCAGCTGTTGTAATACTGACTAGACTACAGAGGAACACCATAATTCGGCAGAACTGGGTTTTGGAGGAACAACAGCCTATACTAGATGCTGTGTCCATCTCCTCAGTCAGATAGTCGGGACTGGATCAGGTTGTCCTTTTCTTTTATATCTTATGTTATTCCAGTTCTTTATGAGTCATTTGATTTCAGACTTTTTCATGGATGATTTATATCACTTTTGTGGTTTTTGCTGGCTAAATTGGGTAAAAATCACTTGTTGCTAGGACTTGTGACAGTGATTTTATGGTGGATTTTTTGAGCTTTTATTATAGTTCTTGCTGTTAAAATGCCTCAAATATGTGTTTGCTATTATAAGTATTCACAAAAATAATTTTCAGTGGTATTGCTAATAAGCATTGCTTTAAAATTGTGCTTAATTCACTGACCGTGTCTTTACTTTCTGTTATGTGAAGCTGTTCAATAGCCAGCTGCTGCTTTTATAATGGATTTGGGAGCCATTACTGATTCTCTCTCCTCTTACACTGTTGCGTGCGTTCTACCTCATGTCGCTTCTAACACAGGCAGAATCTGTAACCAGTATGAAGCATGGCACTGTTTTTCTACTTGTGTATAATTCATGAATTAAACAGAAAATTGGATAAACTTGGGAATGAATTGCACAAGCGAGTGAACATACTTTGTAGGGGAGCCATTTCCATGTTTCACGTTCCTCAATAACTCACAACCATGTCAGCTACAAGGAGTTCCCTCCACTCTCCTAGAGGCAAACATTTTCTCTTATTTTGCCCTTGTTTTTTTAGTTTTGCAAAGTTCTTTACAGGTTACAGTTACTCAGGCAGACCTTAGACTACAGTGTCAAGAATTACAGTGAACTACAGAATTGCTGCCTTCCATTTCTAGTTATATTCATGCTTGTAACCAAACAGGAACAAAACAGAGCTGCTTTAGTTATAGACTGGGAAGCTTTGCTACCATGCAGAAATCTTGGCCTCTTGTGTTCCAGGTGTTACTTTAACTTATAGAATGCTAGAATGTTCTTTTAATTATTTGATATTCCGGTGCCTGACAGCATTTGGGCCATTATAATCTGTATTAAACTTAATTTTATAAACCTTACTTCCTGAGAAGTATTTTGTTGAATTTTAAGACTGTTTTGTCAAACTTCAGTGCTTTTTATTCTATTGTTATAAAATTCATCTTCTCTGGGAGAAAAAAAACAAGCATTTTTTTTAACAGATCCTACAGTTGTTGAGTCTGTGATAAGAGTTAGAAGGGATGTATTAAAATAGAAGTTAAACTCCATGGAAATTACTGTTTTCAATGCTTAAATATGGTAGACTGAGTGAAAGTTTATATAGAAAATATATAAATTTATGACATTTATAGCAAAATATTTCAAATCTTTCTTAATTTGATGGTTATATATAAGAATTTTGTATTTTATCTTTTTTCTGTTACTTGGACAACTTAATAATAGTTTCTTGACTTGTTTTGACATGCAAAGGGCTAGTTATAGTAAAAAATATAAATAGAGTTTATGGTAAAACAATGTGTTTATCATCCATTGCAGGAATGCAAAAAGATGATCTGTCCTGCCAGACTGTAAAATCGAGCTTTGCAACAGCATACTGGAATTACAAATGCTCCCTAGGGTAAAATGAGTTTGGCTCTGATGGGAAACACTGCAGATACTTGAAACACCACTTACAAAACGTAGTGTTTTCTCAGAAGCTCACTTTTAAATGATGGACCTTTTAAAAAATGAACAAACTGAATTTATTTTTCTTTGTTGCAGAGAAGCATTTCAGAAAATTCTTTAGTAGCAATGGATTTCTCAGGACACAGAAGCAGAATTATAGAAAACCCAACAGAAGCCCTTACAGTTGCAGTTGAAGAAGGATTAGCATGGCGGGTATATAACACCTTTGCTTTATCAGAATAGTATTATCTGATTTTTTTTTTTTTTAACAAAAAAGCTTTGAAATCCTGTTTTTACTTCTTTCTCATACAGAGGAGAGGGTGTCTACGACTCAACTCACATGGTAGTCCTATTGCCATGTCTAACATGGGTATGTGTGAGTTAATTCATTGCCAGAGAAATGCAATAGCTGGTTCTTTCAATAAAGACAAAATGTTTTTTAAAGATCTTTATTTCTACAGCTATACACAGATCTCAGTCATGGTTTCATCATAAAATCTCTAGAGAAGAGGCTCAGAGACTTATTTTGCAGCATGGACTTGTAGATGGGTAAGTTAATTCTTTACATAACTCTTCTGAGACACATTTCTAGTCAACAACTGCTATTTTCATGTACTTCTTATTGGGGGGGCAGATGGAGGAAGGAAGGTTTTGCACTTACCTAATAGAAATAAAAATTCTTTTATATAGGGCTATCTGGGGATCAGTTGGTTTCTATTTTATATCTTTTGGAAGCAATAAAGTGGTGATCTAACACTTCGATTCTGTCACTGACAGATTACTTATGTCTGCTCAGAGCCAGGCACTTGAGCTCTGTATTTGCACAATATTCTCTGGGAACTGTCAACTTTGGCACCAGTGTCTTTTGTATCTCTTATTAGTGATGAAAGAATGAAAGAAAGCCTGAAAACATTGACTAACCTTATTCTAAGATGAACTGTGCAGAAACAGCCGCTGGAAAAAAAAGTGTGCTTTTCCTCATGAATTGGGTAAAAAATGTATTCTTCCTTAATGGTGAACAACAGACATCAGGATAAAACTATTCACTTTTGTTTTTCTCTCATTTAACTATTAGTTAAAAAAAAAAATGACAAAGCAAGTAGGTATTTTATGTTCAAATCCTCCTAGTTTTCATTTCCATATTTTTATCCTTATTCCTGTATTAAAACTTGGGCCTCCTTCATTCAACAAGCAATTCCATAAAACTTTAAGTTTCTCTGAGTCTGTTTCCAGTTAGGTACCTGTAATATCAGATTACTGGTTAAATTCCTTCAGTTTTAGATTAAGTGTGTTGTAATACTGTTTTCTACATCTGCAGAAAGGGCTCTAAGAAAAAAAAAAAAGAGATGGGAAGGAAAGGGAGACAAAAATAGTCATACTCAGCAACGATGGCTAATTGGACTTCCCCTTTTGTATTTTTACTTCTATTTTTTAATTTCAGCGGTCCTGTTTTTAAGCCCGGCTAACTATCCTGAAACTGCTTCTGTATTCTGCATTCATTTTTGCATTTGTTACATGAGAGGGATGGGCCATGGGGGTGAATCCAACATGTATTTCAGAGCAGTATGTCATTCTAGGGCTGATGAATCTTCCAGTGTATTTCAGTGGGTGCACACACATACTGTTAAATGAAACACAGTAGATTTGATGAGTAAATAGCAGTGGTGTTTGACATGAGAAAGTGAATACCTTGCTAACATTACTTTAGTACAGTGTTGTTTATGTTATATTCTTGGATCTATTCATAGATGTGCATTGTGGTTTTGGTGAGGATGATGCTCTTGTGTAGACTGTCTAGAATTGATTAGAACATGGTAGTATGAGCATTCATATGCTGTTAGATACATATTCAGGAATTACAATGAAGTCATGAATACATTACAGCATGTGACAAATGCTGTGTTTTTTGATGGGCTAAAAGAATAAATTATCACCAGAAATACTGAAGTTTTTCATGGAAATAGTAAGATTTTAGTTGAGGGGGAGGTCAGAGAAAATAATCCATGTTGAGCCTTTTAAGGTGATCCCAAGCAGGGAGATCTCCGGCATGTATGACCTCTGTCATATATGTGGTAGGACCTCTGTAATACCATATGTACCGAGTTTATGTAGCAATATTGTAGATTTCATACTTTACTCTCTAAATGACATTTGAAGACTTTTCAGTGATAAATGGTTGACAGGATTGCAGCATCTGATTGATGAATGGGGTAATAGCATTACTAAAAGGCCCATGACAAAATGCAACTGGTCATTCAGAGAATTCCTTATATGTTTATGAAGGAGCAGTGTTTGGAGTCATCCAGCATGTCTGAAAAGCTCCATTCCAACCAGCATTTCTAAGATTCTGTGAACTACAACCCTTTCTTCATAATAAAGTGATCATTTTAAAGGTTCTTTGACAACTAAAGTAGGTCTATTGTGATAAGGTTAGAAAAGAGTAAAGATCTTTTTCTGTGAGAGAGGACAAATGTTGCTTATCTTTGCTGTTAAAACAAGGAAAAAAATAAGAAAATGGACTTTGAAAGAACTGATGAATGGGAACATAAGTCCTAATCAACCTGTATTTTCTTTCCAACCCAATGTGATTACTTTGTGTATTGTTTAATGTGGATCCCGGTATTCGGGTGTAGAGACCCCATTTTGGACATCTGCAAAGTAGCACATTCTTATAGTGTCATTTTTCCGAATAAAATAAAATGCCACTCCTTAATGACAAACACATAAAAGATTTAACTTTATGCAAAGGATCTAACTGTGCTCTGAAAAATTTCATTCATATCCTGGAGAGCGTGAAAAGCCACTAGGTGGTGAGAGCGAGCTTGTTAGGAGAGCCCGAGTCTATTGAGAACTCTTAGTTGTTCTTATACTTGCCACGTGCTCTTATAAGCTGTATGCTGAGTTGGCAATTATCCCTCTTTAATAACTGAATTAGTATCAGAGCTCCGAATTAGACTGGATGGGGATTTTGGTAGAGATGTTAAAGAAGATGGACTCCAAATTTCTTAATTCCAGGTATTTTCTTACTTTGTGAAAATAGAACTCTTAAAAACTTTGATGAAATCAGTAGTTTGGACCCATGCCGTTAGTCAGTGAAAACCCATTGTAAGCCTTTGTCTGCTTTCTTCTCCTGAAATACTTTTTTCTTTTAATAGTTGTGCTCTAATTCCTGGTATGTGGTTAGCAAAAATAGATGGCCACTAGTGCTCACTTGGTTGATACCTGCAAGTCCATTTTGCTCCTTTCTTTTCTGTCCTGAAAGAGGAGCATGCCTGGCAATGGCCGTCCCTCCATTTCCCTTCTTTGGTACATTGGTTGGCTATATCTGTTCCAGACATGCACAGTTCAAACAGTTCAGGCTCTCTCCACTACAAAGCTATGAATCAGGTACTTCCCTCTGTTCTCCAAACTGTTCTCTGCCGATATCCAAAACCTAGTGATTCAATGAAAGCTGTCTCATTGGTAATCATGCTTTGCATGTACCAGATTATCCGACCAGGATTATGGCAAAATTATTCCAGCCAGGTTATGGACAGACATAAGTTATCAGTGAACTAGTTGCAGAGACACTGTTGGCCATTGAGGGTGTTGTGATTTGAATAATGACGCCATAAAGCGAGCAGAGTGTAGCTCTGTCTCAGTGGGAATTTTACTGATGTGCAGAAGTGAGTGTGCATTTATGAATATTGGCCAGATGTGAAAATCATTCTGGCATGTCTTGCATTACCTTTTCTGTAAACTTCCTGTTGAACTACCTTTCGAATTTTCCCTATAACGCTTGTGATTTAGGTAACTGTCAGAGTCCAAATAAAAATTTTGTTCAAAGCACAAACTTTGAGGGTGCTTTTCTGTCTAAAGAGATGCATTGTAATTCTATGCAGAGTAAAAACTAACGCCTACAGTGTCATTCATTCTGAGAATGCATGTTTTTCACATAATAGACAAGGTGAAGAAGAATTTAAGAAAAAGTATTTCCAGTGACACATTTGCAAAGAAATACTGATTAAAAGCATAATTTACGTAATTAATATTATTTTTGCTTTTCACTAATGCTTCTGTAATGAATTTACAACAGTTTTAACTGGATGTTTACAAAAAGCTTTCCAGAGTGATCTTACTGTGAAAATTTTCAATCTCTTTTAGGGTATTCCTGGTACGTGATAGCCAAAGTAACCCCAAAACATTTGTATTGTCATTGAGTCATGGATTAAAAATAAAGCATTTTCAAATTGTACCAGTAAGTAAATTTTTCAGTTTATATATTCCGTTGTAAAACAAAACAGTTGAATAGTTGTGATAGAATATTGCTGGATGTTTTTTTCTTTTGCTGTTCTGTGGAAGATGTAAACATAATACATATCTCACTAAAAATAATTAATATTCTTGAGTAGAGGTGAACATTTTTGAGCTTTGCTGTTTGATTTGTTATAAAGCTTGACTAGTATTATGAAATCCTAAAAAGTGTCTTGAAAAAATAGACAAATCTATTTGAACTGGAATAGAAGCAACGCTGATGGCATGAAAATCATGTACAAATAAAGGTCATATTGCCTTTTCATTTTTCAATATATTCTTTTTAGTCATCTGTTTAGGTGGACTGCCTACGACGTGTGTGTGTGTATACCTCATTGACTCATCTGTTCAGGATAGTTTCTCTCAAAATTTGGAGTCAAACATTTTTTGCTGACCTCTCTTCTTGATTCATGTTATTGTGGTATAGTCATGTCCAGGTCTTCCTCAGGGAGACAATTTTAGCAAAAAACTGGTATCTTTATTTAGTCCAGCTACTTATAGGTAAGCTGAAATTTCCTAAATTGAAATCATATTTCCATCTATTTTCATTGAAGATATCATCCAATTCTCCTGCCAGAATGGCCAGCTTTCCCCATCCTTTCCACTCCCTCCAGAGGTGGTTTATACTCTTTTCTTTACAGGCTGCTTCTGTTGAGCTGAGAAACACTTTAGCATTATGTGTTTTAGCCACAGATGCTTGACATAACTGAGCAGACTTACAGCTTTTTCTTCTCTCGTCACAAGAACCTTTCTTCCAGACCACATAATACTCTAGCCTCCATGTTTATTCCTACTGAAGCTTCTAGAAGATTCTGCTGTTTCTCGGTAGAAATGAGTGTAGTAGCACTTTTTTTTGTTTCTGATCTGGTGATCCCCTATGATCATTCACCAAATTTCTATATGCCTTACCTAGGGCTTGTAGCTGATACCCTCCCCTAAAAAAAGTTCCTGTAGAATAAAACTGAAGCATTATTTGGGAGGAGGAAAGGAGTGAATCAATGTTTGTTAAAAGAATTGCCCAGGATTTTCGTTGTGTTAGGTACAAACAACGGAGGAGTCCTTCATCCAAAAGTGATAGCTGTGCGTGGATCCCATGAGAGCATCAGCATATGCTCTGTGATCAGAATCCCAGGTGTAAGATCTCTGTGCTTCTATTGACTGTGGTCACTTCTAGTATTTACTTTGGGATAACTGTTGTGTGGTTTAGAAAACCTTCTGAACTCCGTACAAATGGTGTATGATTCTACTTCATTGGGATGTCATTTAACTCTCAAATTTACGAGACCACTTCTTTCCCTGTGAGGAAACAGACTCTCTCTTCTCCAAGAGCAGATGTAGCAGGAAGCTGTGGTTATCTTCAGTTTCCTCTGAGCTGGATGATTCTCCTCTTCCCTTCAAAAAAATTATCTAGTCAATTCTAATGTTCTTCTGCAGATTTAAGCAGTGCATTTGAGGAATTAATCATATACACACATGCTAAAACCTTCCTCTCCTATTGTAGGATCGTTGGAGGAACCAGGAATTCTTTATTTTGACATAGAATGTCTACAGACTTGGGTCAGTTTTTCCATATTGATGGTCTAGAAGACCTGTACTACTTCAGTGCAAAACCTGTTTTACTTGAAGGAAAATCTTTTTGTTTGTTTTTCAAGTAAAGCAGTTTGTCCTATGCTAGTTACCAGAAAAAATAAATCTGTAATGAGAACAACTTAATCCAGAGAGAGAATATGGAAACTGTTAGTTCCCCAAACATAGGCATATTTGAATTCCTCTCTGTTATTTAATTTCCAGTGTCATTCAGAACCCCTCATGCCATTCTCAATACCCTGACTTACTGCATGCTCTGTTTTTGCTAGAACAATACTCTTTAAGGAGTTCAGAAAAGTATTTTTTGAGAGGGGAAAGGTTTTGCTTCCAGTTGCTGCTGATCTTCTAAATGAAGTTGTCATTTTCTAAGAAACAAGGCATTTTGTGTTACTGCAGTAAGTTGGTAGCTTATGCGTTGGAGATCGAGGTTACCTTTTTGAACTTCAAACCCTACTGTTCTTCTAAACTCTTGCCTTTTTCCAGTCACTGGGAAGAGAAAATAAACTTTCCTACTAAATGTAAATCAATAAATGGCATTCAGAAGGTCATCTTACAAATTAAAAATTGTTCAGTCTCTAAATTAATTATTTTTATCTTACATTTTAGGTTGCTTCAGGTTATACTGCATTTAAAAATGTCTCCTTTCAGATAGGGCATGCAGCCTGCCAATTCAAGCTTCTCCCACATTAACAGGTGCATCATGTTAACATTGGTAACATGTGCAACAGGTATTGCAGGTGGGTGGCAGGGAATTGATTGTAAAAAGTTGAAAAGAAAACCTTTGGGATACATTTGGGATCCAATACTGTGAAAATTGGAGAATGTGATAGTTTAAATGTATTTTTCAGCCTTACTACTCTGAGCTGATATAGGGTAACTTCAGCGTAGCCTATCCTGAAATTAGCTGTTCTATAGTCTGTGCAAAAGAAGAATTGATACACATTTCTGGGACTGTCTTTTTTCAATAAATGTTCTGTCATAACAGTCATCTTAGCTTGCAGAAGATGTTAGGTTCCTAGGCAACATAACTTTGATATGAGTTTTTACTTTGCAAAATACTAATTGCTTTAGAATTAGCAATCTGTCTGGTATCCACTTGAAGGTTTGGGATTAACTTGGAGGGGGAAAAATAAGGTAAAAATGAAATCCCAGTCAACAGACATCTGAATTGTCAACTCTTCCTTGTCTTCAGTGTGTTGGCAGGAAAATTCCATGCATAAGGGAAGTCCGATGGATGATAATCCATTTTCAGGTTCTTGGCTGGAGCACAGGAATTTACACATGCACACACTGGTAATTCCTTAACTAGCAGTGTTTAACCTGGATTGACCAAAGTCTGAGAATACAGAAATTACAAACTTCCAGGCATGGTAGAAAGGGGTAGAATAACCAGGAGTCATAAGCAGTTCAACAGCTGCTTCAGATAAGAAATCTTAATTACAGGTAAGAGAGCTAATTATATCTTCTCCCTTCCCCTGTACTCAAGTAGGATAGTTGCATCTTCCCTTAGCACACCATCTGGTACTCTACGCTAGCCCTACTTCAGGATCTTCTGTTCACTACCCTCTCAATCTTGTATATTATCTTTTTTCCCTTTTCTTTTTTAAAATCGTTTAAATAGGGTTTTTTTTACCCTCTATTTAATACTATTTAGTCACTATTGCACTGAAGCTTCTTGGTATTAGACATAGCAGTAGAGGAAATAAATCGAGAAAGTATATAGTCATCGATGCGACACAAATTGTGCAAGAGCTAATGTTCAGTAACCTAGAATAGGGAAATACTGATTGTAAATTTTTAAGCATCTAAAAGTCAAAAGTAATCTTTCAAGGTATGTTCTGCAGTTTCTTCTTTCTCTCCTGTATCTATGCTAATACATGCATTTGGAGCTGCAGCAGTTCTTTCTCCTACAACAAAGAACATATTACTACATCAAGCATGTTACTTTTGTGATGGGCAGTTTCTGGTATAGCAAGTATTATCCAGTACACCAGTGTGCTAGCATGTAGCCTCATTGCACTTTACAAAATAAGTGATAGAAAATGTAGCAGTTACACAGTATATGAATGGAGCAAAGGTTGAAATCTATGAGTAAGTTGAAACTTGGTTGTTTCTTGTCACTCTGTAAAAATTCAGTGTTCATATTAACTCCAGCTATTATCCAAAGGAAAGGCATAAAGTAATATTGTTAGTGCAGAAAGAATATTCTTATTTAACTGTTCTTTCCTTTTAGGCATGTACCTAACTTAAAGGGGAAGTTAAAGAATGCATTATTTTTCTGTTGTTTATATTTGATCTTGCTGTGAATGTTCACTGTATTTTTCCTCCTGTCAGTAGTCATAAGATTATGAATATTTTGGTCTACAAGAAGACTTCTCGAAAAAGTATTTCAATTGGGAAGAAGTACCGTAGCAAAAGAGGATTTTATTCTATCTTGTTTTTCCATTTTTACAGTTGGAAGATGATGGGAAGCTATTCTATACCCTTGATGATGGTCATACCAGATTTACTGATCTCATCCAGCTAGTGGAATTCTACCAACTTAATAAAGGAGTACTGCCTTGCAAGTTAAAACACTATTGTGCACGAATTGCTCTTTAACCAAAGCATCTGTTGTTTCATCAGGGGGAAAGGATGATACTAGAATACTTTTTACCCTAAAGGCAATTTGTACAGTAAGACAGGAAGAAGCATTACATTGTAAAGGTTCTATGTTTCAGCTGCAAAAAAAAAAAAAAAAAAATCTATATTCTATATAGATAAGAACTTTACATTATGATTGCCACAGCAAAATTAACTTCATGGTTTCAAAAAAACATTCTTTCCTATGTAATTCTTTAGTGTTGTCTTGGACTTTCTTTTTCAACTGAAAACAATTTTAAAAAGACTAACGTTGTGTAACTTCTACAAAAATATAACTGAAGGAAAGTTCTTTGTTCTTAGGTTTAAAATGAAATTTTTGTCTCTTCAAATGTTTCTCATAATTTCTATTCATCACATAGAAGAAGTAACATTTACTGTCATGAGGATAAGAAGCTGAATTGCACATTTTATTTGTAAATAAAATGAATAAATATTTTGCACTATATTTTTGAATGCTACTTCGGGGATTATCATATACAAAAAGTGAAAAATCATTAAAACTACTTACAACTGATCAGTTGCATTGAGTTGTGCTATTACTGTTGTAATATTTTAAAGGATTTTTTTTCTCTAATCTAATGACTAAATCTACATCTTTAAACAGAGCTGGAGTGTCACTTACTTGGCTGTGATATGTATAAACATGCATAAAGTATCATGTAGTGTATAATGTGGTTTGGTGTATACCTATAGTCTATAACACAGAGAGAGGGAGAGAGAGACCTGTTAAGTACTGTGGATTCTTGCAGAATTGGGGAGGGAATCAACTTCAATTGCCCTTAAAAAATAAAGGTAATGTTATAATATGTACAAATTTACAATATTTACAATACTTACAAATAAAGGTAAATCCAGTGAATTCTACTCTTTGCTGAAAACCTGGTGAGAGTGTATTTGCAGTCAGTTCCTAGCTTATTTTATTATTTATCACAGAATAAAAATTTCAATATAGTTACCAGTCAACCAGTCTTTAGAGAGTACCAAACATCTTAACGTTCCAACTAAAAAGAACTGTTACAGTAGACCGAGTCAAATTTTGGACCATAGCATTAGAAATACTTTTGGTATCTGTGTTTTGAAAGAGAGATGATGCTGCTGCATCCTTGAACAAAGACTTGAGTGGAATGGGGCTTGGCTTGAAAGAGACATCCCTGTCCTGATGCTTTACTGTCCAGTAGGTTTGATCTTGTTATGAGGGTTCAGGACCCGGCCCTGGGTATCTTTAATTGAGGTAAAGGCTGGAGTGCAAGGTGGTGCTTGGAGATGGGCCATCACACTGAATCCGGCCCCTCTTTCCTGTGCTTGCTTTGATTCTCTGACTGTCAGACATACCAGCTGTTCTGCTGTAGGAGTTGGTGGGGAGACAAGGTGAAGGAGGCCTGGGCAAGGGATGGAGTAAGATGGGACCCGGGGCACAGCAGCGCCAGTGTGCATAAGCCAATAAGGTCATGTAGATGGAAGCATTAGAATAGTATGGTAACTGTAGCCTATGGTTTTGTTATTGTGTGTCTGTGGAAGGCAATCATAATAACATAATACTGTGATACTTAATTTACTGACTTGATCCACACATCACTGACCTTTTCCTCTGGTATGCAAATACAGTTTTTAAAGCTCATTAAAAAAGCAATTCTTTATAACGTGTACCAAAGATGCAACATATGTGGTGCCTAAGCTCATTACATTAGAAATACCTTGGAAAATTCTTCACAATCTAATAAATTTAACTCTTAAACCTCTAATATAATTTCAAATTGTAATTACAAAAATGTAGTTTTTTATTAAACTAAATCTGAAGAGGTTTTAATTATGTGATTACTTCTCAGGCCTAGTATTATTTCAGAGATTGGTATAGAATAAGGAGAAACATACTCCTCTGTATCCGTGTTTTTTTATCATCTTCTGACAAACAAAATTAATTGTCTACTGTAGTCCATTTCTATGTGGACATGTGAAAGCTTTGCCATAACTTTTACTTGTATTTATGTATTTGCTAGCATGCTTGGTAGAGAAGCTAACTGCTCAGTGAATGAGTACCTGTCACCTTTGGGCCTATCAGAAAAGAAAAGAGAATGTGGGGATTATGTCATGTGGTGGGGGGACATCAACCATCTTTGCATGCTTTTTCAGGTTTTTTTCACAAGTGAAATTGAAAAAAGAACAACACACCCCAACATCAAAAAACCCCAAGTAAAACTAAGTATTGCTTAATGAGCATGGTTTTTGGACATTTGAAAGTTTCTAACTGGCAAGTATTCAAAGCATTTGTACTCTGTAAAGTGTTGCCTACTGCATTTTGACAGCTCTCTTAATTAAAATATAAACTGAAATCTTGCTGAGAATACAAAACCTTTTTTTTTTACAAATGTGCAGACCTTTTCTGAACTGTGTGGTTGTTCGTGACTGCCATAAAAATGAAAACAGTAAAACTAATAAAATCTAGTTTGGTGTTTAAATGACCAAACAGGCTACCTCCTTGTTTAAATATTACTGAAGGAAGAAGCATGAAGGAGGTAGTCTTAATGTGTAAAAACAAGCAGACCACAAACGAAACTATTTGATATCCCAGACTACTTTAAAACATGCTAAATGGTACAGGTGGTTGATATATGGCTTCCAGGATCCTTGCTACCAACCAGTATTTTCTTGTCAGAAAAATGGCAAGGTTTTTTATGATACCACCCATGATATGTCTGACCATAAAGGCAGTGCTGTTTAGACAGAATTTCAGTGTGTTAACTGTGGCTTCTAATTAGGAATACTACACTTCTTTGGTGCCCACCTTCACAAAGAAAATTGGCTAATCAGGAGTTGTTATCAGCTCAGGGAGAAATCAGTGCTATTTTTGGCAAACCAGTTTATCTGTCTCCAACGGTTTGCTTCTCTACAAAATGTGGGCAGTTTTATATCTACCTCATAGAAGATTTAAGACTGATTTTTAAAAAAAATATAATTGAAATTGGTGTCGTTTGCAGAGAGCTTTTTTTAATACATAAGGCAGTGATATGTTTTTACCTTTACTTTGAGGAGGTCAGAATCTACAGTCTTAAACTTCTTGGTGGAAAATCAGTGTCAAAGCATGTAAGTTTGAAGCATGATATTTGAAATACACTTCGTGCTTTCTTCAGATTTAAAATTTTATAGTTCTGTGAGTGTATCTGTGTAGTGCAGTGCAGTGCCAGGAAGAGAGAACTAAGCTTGCCATGCAGAGGTACCAGAAGCAGTATAACTGTACAAGCCCATCTTTCTGTCTGAGGTAATTAGCCCTGCAGGGGTACGCTCTGCAAGCTGTGAGCTAGTTCAGAGATTGCTCTAAAGCTCAGCATTGTATTTGTTGGCATGCCCTTTGTGCCTTAGTTTCCAATCTTAAAATCTTTTTGGCTCAAAGGAGATTAAAAGTTAATTCACTGGTGTTTCATAATGCATATACATACACGGCCAGAATCAAGGTTGCATGGGCAGCATTAAATGACATATTTTAACTTCTGAATGTTTTTACTTAACAATCTTATTAATTCACTTAATGAATTTTTTGACATGTAGCAAGTCTTCATCAAACTAAATGTTTTGAAAGAGAGCTTTAACCCCTTAAATAAGAGGATTACATATGTAACTAACTACAAGTGGGATCTTCGAAGGGTAATTGAATTTCTCACAAATGTTGTCTGTTACACCCTGGTTTAAGAATTGTAGCATTTTGTGCTTCCCTGGGGGTAGAATTATTCCCTAGTGCAAGTGGGTTTGGGTGTCTAATTTTAAGATGTAAATCAGTTTATTTCAAGAGAACAGCCTTTTTTTCTTGTTATATTGTTTAAAGCTAGTAATTTTCATCTAAATAGAAGCCACTCAGCCACCAATTAATTTATTTTAACTGTTTAAACCTATTTAATAGATGTAGCTTGCAAATCAGTCTAGCATTTTGTCAGTAAGAAAACTTATACATAATTTTTGTTACCTTTATTACTTTAGTTTAGAAAAATACAAAGCAACTTACAGCTTACATCAGAGTTTCTGTTTGGTTAGTAAAATAATTATTTTTATTACTGTTCTGATATTTCAAACTAGTGTTCCTTAGCACTGTAATGCATTCCGTTTCTAATTTCAACTTCATAGCTGAAGCTTTCACTGAAATCATCGAAGATGGGACATACCCCGTTACTTGAATATACTTGCAAGCTTTCAGAGGTTAAACACTTACGGTCTATGCATAATCAATGTGTATGGTAGTGCAATTAATGTTAACTTTAATGAAATGCATGAATATTTAAAACTTAATGAATCTGGCTTTACAGCGCACTTTACAGCCTGGTTCACATATGTGAACAGTATTGACTGTTGGCCTCTGGATGTCAGCAGTGTATCACGAAATTCCTGTAATCAGCCGCTGTTTGCCTGCTTCCTCCCAGAAATATCTGTGACTTGTGGTCTCTGCACACCTCCAGAACACCCAGTGCTTTTTCCCCTTATAAATTATTCACTTACTCTGTACCAATTAGTTCTACCAGTTGCTAGGTTTGTTATCAAGTTAAGCTTCAAGAAAAGAACCTGAACTCAATGAATGATTAAAAATTTATTAGCAGAGATGATTAAATATGCAGATAGTCTGTGAAGCTTGTTCTTGAAACCATTATATTACCTTTTTAATACTAATGATTTGTATAATTAATTTTAAAAAAGCCTGAAAGTCTTTAAAAAAAAATCAGAGTAGGACATAAAGAGAAGAGATTAAATGCAGAGGAGGCAGTGAACCTGAGTATTAAAACAGCTCATTCACATGTATAGGCAATAAAGTGATTTCCTTACAGGAATAGTTTGTGGCTTTTTTCCCCTCTGCTAAGTTGATTATTTGATTAATCTTTTAAGCAGTTTGGGAAAACTCTATCCACTGGCGAGTCGTCTTTTCAAAACAGAATGTTACGTGGTTAATGCTGATAATACCGACAATTCCCCGAAACTTTATGGTTAAAAACTAAACCATATCAAGATGCGGCTTCAGCAACATTTAAGCATGTGCTGGATTTTAGGCGTGCAAGTAACCCCGGGGCTTCCATGGGAACCACTCAGGTACATTAATGCCACCAGGGACCTGTGGGGCAGTGTGGCAAGTGTCAGGCAAATTTTCCGAAAGAGGGGCTGTTCCCTACACTAGTTTTTCAAGGTGGTCTGCGTGCATGTCAGGTGCGTGGTGAGGAGAGCACCAGCTGTGCCCAAGGCAGCGGGGAGGCAGATTTGGGGGTGGGGGCAGGTGGGACCCCCCGGAGCCCGGGGTTAGCAGGAGCAAGTGGGTGCTGTTGAACCTGCAGGGCTGGCTCTGGAGGAGACGGGCCTGTCCTCCCCTCCAATGGGGGAAAGAAAATAAATTACTTTATTGCCCGTTAAGGGAGTAGTTGGAGCTGAGAGGCGGCCCTGGGGCCTGGCTTTTTGCTTTCCATCTCCCTGAGAGAAGTAAACGCTCATGGCAGCATAGGAGCGGCCTGGAGAGGAAAGGCGGTGGGCACCAGCTGTGGCGTGGAGGGAGCCCTTGCAGCCGGCACTAGCCAACACTGGTGGTGTGGCGCAGCTTTTGGCATCTGCTTGTACGTGAGCACACGTTATGTGTTAGGTGTTTTGTAACACCTCCGTAAGAGGGTACAGGAGGTGACGAGACCTGGCTATGCACTGGGAGCTGGAACAGGCTGGGGGTGTGGGGGAGGCTTGGGGGTGAGCTGTGCGCTGCCGTCCTTCCACACCACTGCCCAGCGGGGCAAGAAGGGTAGGCAGCACTCCTCAGGCTCTGCACTCAGCAGTGGGGGGAGCCAAAGCTCACTTTTCCCTCCTTCTCCTTCCAGCTCTGTCTCTGGCCTGCCTGGCACAATGCCACCGAAGACCACGGCCGATGGCCCCAGGCACCCCATGGCAGTGAGCTGCTGTGGACAAGGCTTGAAGGAAGATGCGGGAGTGCCCCAGCTTCTCCTGGGGGCCCTGTGCAAAGGGGACCGTGAGCAGCCCAGGAGGTGCTACTGTGCCGTTTGCCTCCTGGAAAGGGAGGAGTCACCCCTCAGGTGAGGCTCATGAGCCCCACCAGCCCGACATTGTCAGAGTTAATGAGTTGCCCTTAATAAATATGTGTGCTCTGGGTTTGACTAGTAGGTGTGTGCTTGGAGGAGGTATGTTATGCATCAAACTGAAGTCAGTATGAATAGTAAGTGAAATTGTTTATTTTTTCAGATTGATTGTTTATTTTTTCTGGGGGCCTGAGGTGGGGAGTGGAAAGCATGAGGGGAGCTTGTAATGTACCTGTTGCATTGCCCTTTTTTTTCCTGTTCTGTTTATAAATTAGAGTGCCTTTATTTTCAAATGCTAAGCTCTCTGTAGTATGCTTTAATCTTCAGTTGTGCAAAGTGCAGTGCGTGTTTCTAGGCCTGGCCATAGTAGGTAGCAGAACTGGAGCACGGCCTTTTCTAGAGTGAGACCCGAGGAAGGCATTTGCATTGCCATCGCCACTGAACTTGCATGTCTAGGTTCTCACTGTGGAGGATAAGTCTAAGTAAAAATGGTTGCTCTTTATCCAAAATAGCAGGTGTGCCTCTTTGATGGTGTGAAATTAGACTGTGACCTAGAAACTTCCTTAGCAGAGCACAGTCCTGGAAGCATTTCTCTAGTTCTCTGGGATATTGCATTGACTCAGATGTACAATATTCCATTCTTGCTTTCTTCTTTCTCTGAGCTAAGTTGAAACACCACTTTTCACAAATGTATTTCAGCTTCCCCTTCTATTATGCTAGCTACCTACTTGGGGAAAGAGAAGGAGCAGAGGAAAGAGCATTAACTAGGGTAAGCAAGTTGGTAGAAAACATTGAGAGGACATCGAATGAGATGCTTCCCACTTTCCTCCTTGTGGCTGAAGCGGAAGAAAAGAATGAGCTCTTAGCCTTGCATTCCTAAATAAGGGGTAGGCTGGTGTGCTCTCAAGTGGGATAATGCATTCAGATTGGTTTTTAATGTTTTAAAGTGAAAACTTTCTAATGTGAAGAAAAATCTTTCAAAACTTCTTACAATGCCAGAGGATGCAAGTGGGAGAAAAACACATGAAATGTTCACAGGCTGGGGTTTTTGTTTGTTTATTTGTAGTTTGTTGTGGTATGTTTTAATGGGGAAAAAAAACCTCTGCAATTGCCAAATAAACAAATGTTTAAGTTCTGGGAAATAACTCATGGAAAAATATCTCCTGACGATGGATGTGAGGTCAGCTATTCAAACTAAAATACTTTCCCCCCCAGTTACATGGTATAGGGCTGTGGTGCTCAGACCATATGCATAGTTAGTTATTTTTAGGCATTTAAGGAGAATGTAAAGGAGGTGATATGTGTAGGAGGGTGGAAGGGTAAGGGAGGAATTTTAAGAGATACCAACACTTGGAACAACAATAGATATGCTATTGGAGTGACTTTTTTTTCCCCCCTAACCTGTACACATCACATCTGAAGGGGTTTGTTTCTGTACTGAACAACTAATGAAGTCCTCATTTCTGAAATGATGCATGTGCTTGTTTGTGTGCTGTGCATAATGCTATGGATTTCAGTATGCTTAAGATAATGTGTGTAAGTGTTGGCAGGATCAGAGTCAAAGATGTCAAAAATAACTTGGAGGGCTTGTGGAAATTCACAAAGTGTAATAAGGTGATACTTCAGTTGGTGCTGAAGTGGAAATTGTAGCTGATATTCTATTTAATGATGGACTGTGGTCACTGGGTGCACTCTGACTGAACAATATCCATCTCTATTTTTGAGGTGTAAATGAAGAGCAGTATATGAAGTTGAAGTAAAATTAGGAGCGTTTTGCCTCTTTAGTACTTTTAAATTGATAATGCTGTTTGCACTTATTATCCTGTATTGTGTGTATAAGAAAAAAACACACAAAAAAACCCCAAAGCTGCCTTTACAAGAAAGGATTTGCAGTAGGAATCTATATTTGAAGTGGCCTTGGCATTGTGAAAGTGCAAGATGTATGATACTTTTGAAGAAAAAGTTCCTCATTCCTCAGCACTGTAGAGTTAGGAAATAAAAAGCATTATGGGAATGATCTAATTGTTTCTATTTCTTTGCTAGAAATAAAACTAAAACACTAATTCAAAGAGTATCAGCAGTACTGTTGGCCCTTAAAAGGGCCTACCCATGGCAAAGTAGTACAGCTGAATTGTATTACCCCTTAGCTTAAGATAATGGGGGTTTGCAATAAATGAATTCTAGGTGGTTCTGTGATGAAGTGAAATGCTCCTTTGTCTGCAGGAGTGTGTGTTCCACTTCTGCTCCTCCTTCACTTGAAATAAGGCCATATTGCTCAGCATGAATTTAGAGACACGGGGAAGAATGAACATGCTTTTGCAATCATGTTGATCCAAGGAGCTGCAAGAACTTTAACTATTGACATTCTTCTAGGCTTTTAACTTTTCTTTCCCTCTGTATATAATTCTTTCTAGATTATCTTTTTATTACTCGTGGAAATTCATCTCTTTCAAAATATTTTTTGGTCAGTTATTTATCTTCCTAGAATTTATTCTATAGAAAAGAGGAAAATACCCTCTTTGCTAGATGAAGAGCATTGTTTGTTTGCAGTTCTTTTAACAAGTTTTTGATGTAATCTGAAAGCAGTGTTGGTTCTGTAGCTACAGTTGATAAATTCTAGTGCTGAAAACATGATACTGATTGGATTAATGCACATGTACTGTTCAGGAGGATTTCAAAGTCATAATAGTAGGAGAAAAATTTATTTGATGTTATGCAGACTCCTCATGAAGAAATGTGATGGTGGAGAAATTCTGCTATACTAGATTGTACAACAAAATCAGACTTGAGGTAACTGAACATCTTTATAGTGGAGTGATTTGCCTTTATAGCATACCAGACTGGTTGTGGGTAGCTCAAGTGATGAAAAATGAAACAAATGGAGAGCTCCTGAAGAAGAGAACTGTGATGAAGAGGTTGGAGGAAACGAGCTCCAAGTAAAAGCTAGAGAACTAAGGCACTTTAGCCAAGTAGGCTGTGGCAGTTTCAACCTTGAAAAGCACTAAAAAGTGGAAGAGTGAATGGGAAGATGAAATGGAAGGGAAGAAGTTAGAGAAGAACAACTACTTCAGCTGCTTGGGGCAGGGGGGAAGTCTTAATCTGTTTGACCCATGATTATGAGGCATTCTTGCAGGGATGTGTATGAATTTGAAAATTGTCACCAACTCTGTCAGTCACCTGTGGAGTATCATGGAGCAATTCTGAGCTGTAAAACAGCAGTATTTTTACTGAATAACTCTGAACTCGTCACTCAATAGCCTGATGTTGCAGGGGAAGTTTTATTCTGAGGGAAGTGTTTGTGTGTGTTTTCTGAATCTAATCTTATGCTCTGCCTAACAGAAACAACAGCATAAACTGGAGACAGGTGGAGAGATGGTGAGACAGAAAGAAGTGAGGTAGATGCGTGGTATGTGCTGCAATTACGAGGCTTGACCAAAGATGGAGAGACTAATAAGTAGTCTTATTTCTGTTTAGTAATGTGGCACCATTTGCTGATGGCATGTAGTTGTAACTAACATGCAATTGTCTTGTGACTTTTTTTCTGTCTTAGGTTTCTTGTGCTGAAGGTAAGGATCTGTACTTGTTAAGGGTTAGCTATAACAATTGTTACCTTAAAGTTTCATTGTAAGCTGCCTGACTTTGAAGTGTTGAAGTAGTTGAATGTACTTTAAAACTTTGATGTGATCCGTCTGCTAAAGAGTAGTGTATATATTTAAAAAAAAAAAAGTAGAAAGGTGGAAACCAGATATGTAAGCATGTTAACTTTTTATTAAAATAAATCATTCCAGGAGACCTCATTAAGCCAGGACGATATTCTAAAAGTGAATATACATGTTGACAGCTACACCCATAAATTTGAAAACTGCAAACATGTTCAGCATAAAAGCCATTTTTGAAAAAAGCTGTTGCTCTGCCCTTGTACTAATTTAAGAATTGTTCTTTCATTCTGATTTTTATAGTTTCTTTTCACATATATAACTGGGACAGTTTAAAAAGTACTTTAAAGACTCTTTCATGATGTCACAAACTTCATAATGCAGATGATTATTTTTAAAAATGCACATATTGCATAATGGCTTAGTGTCAAATAAGCTAAATAATGCCATTCTTTTCCTTTTTAAAGAAACAAAATGACCTGTCTGTAGACTGTATCTCTGTACAGTATTCTTGCAAAGAACCTCTGTTTCCTGGGAGTAGTGATGTGAGTTGAAATCTCTTGGTTCCAGCACTAGTCTTGGTGAAGAGGTTCTGTTGGTCTATTCATACCGTATCTGGACATATAATAAAGTCTTCACAGTGAGCACAAGAAAGACCTCTGACAGCCTCTTCTTTCAGTACCTTTCTGTCAGAGTACATTCAAGGTACGTGCATATTTAAGTTGGTTTCAGTAAAGTAGGGACTTAATATTAACTGAGTTCGGAGATGCGTAATTGGTACAGAGAGACTTGAGAAATCTGCCTGTGGATGCAGACTCTGTTGAGGAACAAGAAACAACCAGTCATGACCTCGTGTTTGTTTTCTTGTTGGTGTGGGAGGAAGGAGGAGGAACAAGTCACTTGGTCTGCTCTCTGTGGGTGGAGATAAATTGGTATTCAGAAGCTAGAATAATTTTAAATGAAGATCAGTAATGAGAAATCCTACCACAAAGAGCATGGGAAGATTGCAAAAAGTCATCAGGTGACTGAGAGGGGCTGAGCAAGGGACAAGCCCTTGAGTTGGAATGGGTTAGGTTTTTGTGGGGAGGGTGGTGTTTGGGGTGTGTGTCCCTGGGTTTTTTTGAGTAGGTAGGGTTTTTGTGGCTACTGTTTGTATCCAAATGTGTGTGTACAATCTGATTACTTGTATTTTGTCATACCTAGCAATATTTAGCAAATAGCTTCTGGGTTTTACATGATGATACTTTATATTTGCTTGGGAAGGGATTGCATTTCATCCTTAAATATGTATGTTACCTTAGCTCTTCTGACAAATGGCCAGTGCTGTGTTGTTTTCCCTATTACTTGAATTAAAGTATTTTTCATAAAAAAGGTATTCCTCTGATTTCCTGTCTGAGTGGTGATGTAATAGGGAACAGGAGAGACAAAGAACTGCTGCTGAAAATCATTTGATGAGCTTTGACGCTTGAGAAATCAATACCTTGCCGATAGAAAATATTTATCATAAAGATTTTGGTATGTTGACCGAACTCTGTCATAGTATAGTGGTTCAAAACTTTTGATGGGTAGGTAGTATGTTTACCTTGGTCTTCCATTTATTATCAAAGTAGAACTATGAGGTGAATCCTCAAGAATTCACATTTAATACATGCATATTCAAATATTAGTAAGATTCCATTTAAGATTTTGTCTTAACAACCAAAAAATACAGTTTTGCTACAGAAAGGTTGTTGGGTATGTTACACTGTGGAAGTGAAATCTGCACAGGGTAAAGGAAGTTGTAAAAGCTACAGAGTTCCCAGACAGAACTGACACATAATCTTTCTAATGAAATTAATTGCTGACATAGTTGTGCTGTTTCTGGCCTCTTCCAATCTACTGAACATAAGCTCCTCAAACAGGCTTTTTATTAGTGAATATTAGTAGAAACCATCTGGTAAAGGAGAATCTGTTTGTGCAAAGTACTTCTTTATTTCTAATTAGTGGTCTCAAACAGATTTTCATCTCTCTGATAATATGTGGGTAGTGGGAAGAGGAGTAAGAGTAAATTTCTCATCTAAATCAAGTGTGTCAACAGCAGTTCTCTGTCGGTCCCAAGGCATTACTACTTTCCTGTGTATTGAATCAGACTCTCCTGCCTCAGTTTTATGTTTTGTAACACATTCTGGTATTTCTAGCATAAGCAGGGGCAGGGCAACAACCCCCAATATGAGTGTATAAAAGTAAAAATCTTTTTAGATCATGAATATTTTTTTTTCCTAAAAATCGCCTTATGCATCCAAACCAAAGGATTTATATATGCATAGGAGATGCTTTACATACAGATATCCAAGAAAAAGTGAGGCTTCAAGGAGTAGCAGCTTTGGTACACTCTCTACAGCTGACACTTCCAAAATCATATAATGATTACACCATAGACTTCCAATAGGAAATCTTGCCTGTAACTTTTCAAGGATTTTGAACTTGGGATAGAGCCAATAACAGACCCAGACAAGGGCAACTAACAGTTTAGGAAAAAACAATTGTGGCAGAGAAAGGACTAGAGTGATGCTATATGAGGAGAAACAACACTGGCACTGAAAAAGAGAAAGAAAGCAACGTAGACTACAGCCAGTAAGTAACATGTTAGTCTGACATAAATGCTTCTACATTGCCCAGTGCTTGTGCTGGAAAAAAACATCTTTAGAAGGAAGAATGATAAAGGCTCATTATATCAAGCTGCAGAATGTGGAATAAATATAGCGACTAAAATTCTTGTGTAAGATTTTCAGTTTTCCTCTGCTGACTGAACAAGATTAGTTTTCTGCAGAGGTAAGAGAGCGCAAGAGTACATGAAACTAGGGAAGAGAGTACCAAAGAACTAGGTGTCTGACATTGAAGGTGTCTTCCACTTCGTAATTGATATATCTGCCAGTTTACTCAGTGTTGATCCTGGTGATAGAAGGAAAAGAATTGTGCTGGTGTGATACACTGGGGTCAGATAAGGAGGTGTGTTTTCGGTTGTTTGCTTTTCATCAAATGTTAGCTAAACTGTTTTTAAGATGGCAGACTCAAAATAATTGCATAGAACTCGAACAAGTGTTATACTACTGGTACCCAGCAGGAAATATACATAAGTATAGCTTATGTACTGTGTACATACTAACAGTGTGTTAGTATTCACTAACAGTGAATAGCAATGTACCAAATATATCAATGTGCTAGTAGTATATTTAATGGTATTCAGCTGTGATTAATATTGCATACAGACTTTTAAAATTTTTTTTCTTTGTAATGCAAAACGTATTCTGTTTTTGGATAAGCATTCAGAGTCTGTTTTTATGCCAGGTAAAGTAGTTACCAGTCAAATAAGTAAACAGTGATATTTATATCTGGGCTAACAGTTTTTTTAGATGATGCATTATACCTAGAAGAATACCTTTTCATTTAATGTGGGTTTTCTCTTTTTTTTTTTTGTTGTTTGTGCAACACAAGCTGCTCTTGTATTGGAGAAGAAAATAGATGGAGCTGGGCAGCTGAGCAAGTACGACCATATGGCAGCACATCCTAGAGTATCCTTCCAGATTCTGCTGTGGCAGCAATAGCAGTAAGACTCCCATGACATAAAATAGCCTCTATATTCAGGCCTTTTTCTTAAGGATAGTTTAAAAAAACATAAAACTTGCAGTATTAGTGTGCCCAGAGAAGGGTGACGAAGCTGGTGAGGGGTCTGGAGCACAAGCCTTATGAGGAGCGGCTGCGGGAACTGGGGTTGTTCAGTCTGGAGAAGAGGAGGCTGAGGGAAGACCTCATCGCTCTCTACAACTCCCTGAAAGGGGGTTGCAGAGAGGTGGGTGCTGGTCTCTTCTCATAAGTGACTAGCGACAGGACAAGAGGAAATGGCCTCAACTTGTGTCAGGGGAGGTTTAGGCTGGATATTAGGGAAAATTTCTTTACTGAGGGAGTGGTCAAGCATTGGAACAGGCTGCCCAGGGAGGTGGTGGAGTCACCCTCACTGGAGGTGTTCAAGGAACGTGTGGATGTGGCATTGTGGGCATGGTGGTGTTGGTTGATGGTTGGACTTGATGATCTTGCAGGTCTTTTCCAACCGTAGTGGTTCTGTGATTAATTTCATAGTCTAGTCAAAGCTACCTACATGTGTACAGTTCCTTGTTAAACCTCCTTTTCCAGTCAGCTTACTTTTATTCTTCAATTCCTGAATACTGTGGCTTGTAACTGGAGGTATGGACCCATGCAGATTAGTTGAAGGCTATAATTTCCTTTGGGTCAAGGAATAATTTTGATGTATCTCTCTCCTGTGAAACCTTCTGCCCCAAATACCTGCACCTGAAAAATTGCTAATGCTTGCCAGAGGTGGAAATGCAGGCTGACTAGTTCTGTATGGGAGATGGAGAAAGCAAAATCGAACACTGAAGACATGAGATTAAACAATTTGAAAAGACGAGTACCCTCTGCCTTTAAGAACGGCTACTTTGAGAGTAAAGATTTTTCTTCCTCTCATCCCCAAAATACTGGGCAGGGTAGGGAAACCTCTCCAAATTAATTTAAGTCAAATGGACCCAACATTCTCTTCCTACCAGTGGTCAATTGTAAATGCTGGTAGAGGGAATAGGAAACAGGAGCTATATGGAGGGACCTTCCCTGTTGTGCATCCTTTTGCAACTGGTCTGTCATTAGAGAACTTCCTTACAGTAGGCTGCATCTTGTCTGTTCTTATTTAGTTCATGGTCCAGTAATGACTATTTTCAGCTCTGTTTGGTCCCATTTATACTCTTGACTTCTACCACTTCTCAGGCAAAGATTTGCGCTTCTCATTATGTGGAAGTTCTTTGTGGGTTTTTAAACATTGCTTGATATGTTTACCAGATGTTCATAAGTGACAAATATTGAGCAGGTGACTCATCATCACCTTTACCTCACCATTTGTTACTTTATAGATGGGGGTGTAACTCTCCTTTGCTGGGAAAGAGACTAGTTGAAGAGTTGAACTCTCTTCTTTTTGAACATTTTCTATATTGCTGATGATTTTTCTTGTGTTTTTCTGAACTCTCTGCTTTCCTTTAATGAGGTTATCAGAGCTGCACTTAGAGTGAAAGATCTGTGTGTATTTGGATTTATGAAGTCACATAATGTTTTGAGATTTCTGGGGGCTTTTTATTCTTGTTTTCTTTCTTCACAATTTTTAATACTCTTTTTCTGACCTCTGCTGAGCATTGAACTGACATTTTTGGAGTGGTAGTATCTAACTGGTGGCCAATCATTGCATGCGCGTGCTTCAAGTTATTCTTTCTCATGACTTTAATGACACTTTTTAAATTTTACTATTTAAAAAAAATTACTTACTGTGAAAGCAGCATGTGGGTATACACGTGAGAGAGATGATGTTGCTGGTGTGCTGCCTCGTGTGTTGTCCGATGTTGTCCTTGGTGTTGCTGACGTAACTTGAATATTTTAGAAGACATAAGATTTGGGATTTCAGTGTTCTGAAAAAATCCAGTGAGGCAGCAAAGATAAGAGACTGTTGGACAACAAAGAAAAGGGAAATTAAGAGGATTTCTTGGAGACAGGTGGCTGGACTGGCTTTCTAAGTGAAGAAAGTTACTGATCCTGAAAAGAAAGGCTGAAAAATCTAGGATTCCAATGAAGAAAGCAAGAGTGGCATGAATGAAACAGTATGATATTTGGCTGGGAGGAAAGTGAAGTAATAAGTAGCTTGATTACAGAGAAGTTTGAAAGTAGAAACTTTTTTTCTAATTTGGTTCATAGAATCATTTGTGTACGCTATTACAAATGACCAGTAAATTAAACTTCTGAAAATTGCTATTTGTAACTATTCCAAACTGCCAGTTTGAATGGACTGCAAAGATATCTTTCCATCCACTCCACTTCCCCTGCCGCTTTCAGTTAAGATTGGACCCTGATGGATAGCATCATTTTGTCACACTGTGGCACTTCATAAATAACATAATGCAGTGATGTACAGTGCACTGACAATTGCAGTTTTAGTAGCTATTGGGAAAGCTAAAAATGAACATTTTCCATAATCTAGATAGTTTACTTTGGCTGTTGGGCTTTCTGCACATCTCCAGAATGGTATTCCCATAAGATATTAAAAAAGATGTATATGTTTTTATTATATTGTCTATGCACTTTGGTAGGTGTAAAATAAGTTTACATTTTAAATGCATTTGTGCTGCTATCAGAGAAAAGCAAAACAAAATAAATTGATGCCAGGGGAAATGTCAGGCATGCAACACAGATTTGTTAAATAAACATTACTGTGTGGCATTAGCTAATGTTATTACTTTGTTTCCCTAGTGGCTCTTTTTTTGATTATCTGCATTTCTAAAGACTGTGCACATTTCATACACACTAAAAACAGAGCACAAGGATTTTGCTTACATGAAGGGCCTTGCAAAAAATACAGAATATGATGGCATTTTTATTTAGAGCTCTGCTAAAAACATGCTTATATTTTTGTTGTGGAAGAGATAATGTGAAGAAATTTAGCTATTGAACTTTTTCTATATGAGTTCCCATACAGTTTTGAAAAAACTTAAAAAACAAAATAGAATCTAGAGATTTGAATACGGGTCAAAAGTATATCATGCTTTTCCTGAATATCTTCCAGAATGGAAACCAAAATAAAAGTCTAGTTTAGAATTTGTTTAAAGCATTGGACAAAGGATGGCATAGATATGCTCATAACTGTGGAAGGTGATTTCATAACTTCCAGTCAGCCTTTTGCACATAGATGCTTCTAATACATAGAACAGGGCTTTTGAAGCCAATATGCAGCGTAGGTAATGTTCATACATAGCGTAAATTAGGGAAATCTTATGAAGAATTCTGTGGGTGGGAAATACTTCTCTCTGTGGCCAATTCATATCTAAGAGCAGAGACTGGAGTACCTGCAGTGCCACTGTGTGACTTGTTTAAACAAGCTGGATTTATTAGCAAGGATTCATAGCAATTCCAGATAGGGATTGGTCTGTTTATATATTTGCTGCTACAATATTAGATTGGGTAACGTATGTATATTTATTTGAAGAGTATAAAGCTCATTTTCAGGGTTTGCATAATCAGCATATTTCAAGCAAGTCTGATGCAGAAAAGTGACTGCAGTAAAAAGGAATATCAAAGCTGAACGTTACCATCTGTTCAGTTTATTTCATATACTATGTTGCTGTTCTTAGTCTGAGTCCAAATAGGCTTGTATCCATACTACAGTGACATCAGCTGGCCTGCCTTTTGGCTTTTGGTAGAGGAGAGGAAAGGCCAAGACAAGAGAACTGGTCTCGAGCATGGCTGAGACACATTGACAAGAGTATTTAGAAGTGAAAGTCTGCAGTGACATTGTCTTTCTCAGGAAGGTAACTTCATTTGAACTCAAAACAGTAGGTTGGACACATGTGTAATTGTCAGTGCTTGTTTAATGTAGTGTTTTCTCCCTGTTGAAGGTTGACTTTACAACCTAAATGCTATTTCAGTGTAATTAGTTGGTTTTGATTATAAAGTAGGGAAGAAGAGAAAACTGGTATGTAAGGAACAATATTGACTTCTCTCTTGGCCAGTCCATCTAGTATATCCTACAGCATCAATTTTTACTTCACTTAATGGAGCAACTTGTAGAAGTGGCAAAAAGAAGTAACTTAACAGAGATTAATAGTATTCTCCTTCTGATGAACAAGAATGTAGAACCTGGGTTCCAGGGGTTTTTTTATTCATATTTTTGTGTGTGATGTATTCATGGTTTAACTTTCTGTCCCTTCAACTTTCATCTGTCAGACTCGGTCTTCTGGCTGCTGTTGCTTTCTCGTTATCAGAAGTGGACTGAGAAGGCATTAGTCTCTCCTCTTACTGACCCTTGGTTTTGACTTTCAGATCATTGCACTGTTCCCTTCCCTAATATAATATCTTGTACAGGTAAAACAAATAATGGTCTTCCTGGTTTGCTTTCTAGTGCTTGCCACACCTTAGGGATTTCCTGCTGCCAAGAAGACAGTGTGGCTTGGGTCTGACTTCTCCAGATCCTGGTATATTCAGAGCAAACACATTTTCTGAGGGCTTTGACTGCCAAAATATGGCAATGATCATTTCGGTATGTGCAAACTAAATATAAGTAAAAGCCTTGTAGCTTTGCCAGAACGGGTGGAATTTCTATGTAGGTTAGGGCAACTCACTTTCACAAATCTTGTATTTCTCATGGGAAAACATGTTCTCAAAGTTGGTTGTTTGTTTCTTTTTCTTTTTTCCCTCCTGGGAGTTAAAGGATATTCAAGCAAGAAATGATTACTCTGGGGAAAAAACTAATTTTGGGCAAGTTATGATCTGGTGAGGATATGATTTTTATGATGGAGAATGAGACATGTTTAACTACAAATATTCTCTGTCGTTATTAACTATGTTATTAACTATATATGCTGGAGACCTGCTGAAGAGAAACCCTCTTTTCTTGAGGAATGTGGCATCCTGGATGGACAGCTGTGTCACAGGTTCATTGTACATCATACTGAACCTGTATTAGGTTATTTAAAAATGAAAACTTCAAAACACTCCTGAGCCTGTTCCAGCTGAAGATGATAGTTGGTATACTGTTCATTAATTTAGGAGCTGGATCAGCTCCAAATTATTCTTCCTTTGTTGCAAAAAACTGAAAAAGAAATTCAGTGAGTTTTGCTGTAGGTATAAAACTAATTGCCACAACTCTAATTTCTAGGCTGGTTTTCAACTCCCTTTTAAAAAATGAACTATAAAAATAACCCTTCTTTTTGTTATTGTTAACCCTATTAATGGATTCTATCACCTAGTGGTAGGACTTTAATCCCAGCACCCACCCTTTCCCATAATTTTTCTGAAATCTATCATTTGCAGCATGTGGCAATGGAGACTCTTAAATAGTGACATATATTTATCCTTAAGAAGCAGGTTTTGCTGGGGTTCATGCTTGAGTCTGTTTTTCTTATCTTTCTCAAATGGCCAAAGTTAACCGATTTGAAAGGGCCTCATTTTAAATTACATTCATTCAGTGAAAACAGAAATTAACACTTAGAGACATCTATATGCTAATGATTGTAGCTCAGGGAATACCCTTCTAACCTTTTCAAAAGGAGTTGGTAAAAAGCCATTTCACTTGAAAGCAACTTAGTAAAAATGGTAGATTAATTAAATACAATAAACTTTCCCTAAAATCTTTATCCCATTTATCACTTATCATTATTTTTCCTTTTCACATATGGTACCTCAGCTCCACAGTGAATGTTCCAGGATGCATTTATTAAAACTGTTTTTCTGGTGACATCTATTAGATGCTGAAAAACAGAGGTTAATAATGTCATGAGTTTTAGGGACGGCATGCAAACAGAGGTGAAAAAGCAGCTTCATCTATCGCAGTACATGAGATACTAAGTGTATGAATTTTGGCAAAAGGGTCAAAAATATGTATGGGAAAGTTTTCCTATAGCCCTTCCAGATGCTAAGCAACCAACTGAACAACAAGATCCCAAGATTTCGGACCTTTGAAGTGCTGTGTATCTGCATCCATTCGAGACTTTACTGTAAATGCAAAATATACCTATTGCTGCTTATAAACATATTTATTATAGTTGCAGTCTGTGTTTGTTCTTGGCTCTGTTTGTAGGAGGTCAGAATTCCTGAAGAGGATAAATTGAGTATTGGACACTGGTATTCTACCTTGTAGTACCTGCATTCCTGCCTTATGTGTAACCTCTCTGAGACAAAGTCACTGCTGTATATAGAGGACTTGCAGGTGCTTGAATCTTGCATCCCTATTTGGAGGAAAAGGAAAAGCTTGTGGAAAGAGTTGCCCCGTTGTTCTTACACTGACTACTCTTTGTGTTGTGATTGTTCTTAGAGGAACAATTTCTAAGGAAAAGGCCTAAAAAACTAATGCTTGAAGCGTCTTTGAAACTACCCGTCTGATTAGTCTTGTAGATCCTGATATGAAGTCAAACTAGGGTCAAATAAAGTATTAAGCCCTGGAGTAAGATGTGTCTGCCCTAGGCTAGAAGCAATTTGCAACTCATACTTGGTTTAAATTTAATAGCAGTAAAAATCCTGTTGAAACAGAATGTGGCAATTACTGCACTTGAAATTCCAGTGCAGGAGAAGCTGGAGGAAGGTCACAGATCTGTATTTGGTTTACTGATGAAAATCTGTAAAAGTGATGTGAAGATCCAAAAGGATCATAAGCTTTAGTAATGCTTATTTAAGCAGGTGTTACAGAACAACTTCCCTTCCACCAAACAGAAGAGAAACCTTCCTGGTTGGCTGAGCAGTGCATCTGCAAGCCTTAAGGAGGCCGATGTAAAAGACTGCGTTCAGCTCTACCTCAAGAGAGAGAATCAAATATGCTGGGCAACTAGACAAGAGAAGATAGGTGGTGACGGTCCCTGAGCAGAGAGGGACACTTGTGACTGGAGGATTGGAGGGTGAGATTTTTCTGCAGGAATTGAGGGAGAAAGCTAAAAGACTGGGTGATAGCTACCTCCTACACAGCAAAGGAAGAGAGGCTGGGAATCTTTTGACGAAGAGCTGCTAACAGATAATATATGATTAAAAAGGAATAACTGTGCCTTGAAGACACACCAGAAGAGTATGTAGGGTGTGAGAAAATGGCTTTTGCAGGCTTTATTAACAGCTCAACTGTACCATAGGTTTTTTAGTGTTATCAGAAAAGTAATGATCTACACTGCTGTGTTTTTGTCCCCTGGACTGCAGAAAGACAGTTTTCAAGCAGCTGTTGCCTAATGCCACAAAAAGCTAACATGACCTGGGATCAGAGCAGTTATGAACAACAGGATCTTTGTTTTTCACTGTTCTGAGCAGGAGCTGTTCCCTCTGCTCTTATGACTTCAACTTTCCCCTGGGTTTTAATCAAAATGGTGTCTCTTTCAAAATTGTTCAGAAAGGGGAAACATCCCATTTGAGCTAGCAGCTTTTAGTGTGTGTGTCTAATAAGACACATATTTACAACGCTAAAATGTCTCTCAGTCTGTTTCTTCCCCCTGCTCTGAAAGACAACTGTTAAAATTGCAATTCTTTACCTAATCAGTTTTGGAAGAAATAAGTGCTGCTTCCTGGCAGCCACTGAATTGCTTTTCTGCACTGTTTTGGCTTGGGACAACACACGGTAGTTCAATTAATTTTCTTAGTTAATGTGAGATGGTATTCTTTTTTTGGACAGTTCGTACTCTAGGTTCTAGGTTGGTCTAGCTAAATACAAGCCCTGCAGCCTTGGCTGTTATATGGGGCACTCCAGAACTGTTAGAGCTCGAGAGGCAAAGCTTTGTCCTTTTTCTCTTACGCTTCTCACATCAGTGTGGTGAGCACAGCAGGGAACTGTAACGTACTCTGCTGCCGGTCTGCAGTCTGAGACTGGCTACAGGCTTTCAGCACTCTTGCAAAGGCAGGACTGAGAAACCAAACATCTGTAACCTAAACTATCTAGTATGTTATAAAGCAACAACAAAATGCTTGTAGAGTCCATGAGTAAACAATAGCCACAAATTTAGAGGTCAGCATGCTTTTGTAATCATTGCCCTGATTTTTGTAGTGGTGGTTAATATTCTCAGTATTCTGTGTATATTTGATTTGTCATGCTCCTTAAATTATAAGCTTTGAGTGCTAAACTGTATACAACAGTTTGGATGTTGCAATCACAGTACTTGTGCAAATATATGGAATGGAAAAAATATAAATTCTATAAGCAATGGAAAATTTAATTATTTTCAAAGCACTGTGTTTTTAGTTTAACTACTCTTTCCTGTAGCTTTAAATGAGGGCTGCCATGCAGTTCTGTTGGTGAGTCAGGGTGTGTGCATGACCACTCCGAATAAAAAAAAAAACCAAACAAAAAACCCCCAAAAACCAACCAACAAACCCCTCCCAAAACCCCACCAACAAACAAACAAAAAAACCCCAAACAACACTCATTCATTGATTTTGTGCAAAAAGGAATAGTGACGAGGTTCATAAAATACTGCAGAGAGGAAATAATACTTTCAGAGAACAAATAAAAACTGTTGCTTTCACTGTGCCTCCCATGAAATGATATCTGATACCTACACCATGTTGGTCAGATTCTGCATGTCTGTCCACTCATCATCTTGCTTCCCATGGAGGCAAATGCTATGGGCATGCTATCAGACTAGAACTTGGTCCTCAGTTTGCACACTTTCTGATATATGTTGTATGATTTCTATAAAGAGCTGAGAATATTTTGTTTGTGTATGCATGTACATAAAGTTTTCTGTTTATTTTAAGGGGAAAAACTTGTTTAAATATTGTGGGCTAGATGCTTCAGTTAACTAGTGGATTTATTGCTTAATTAGCAAAGCACTGATATGAGTGTATTTGGTATTCTTTGTTTCTAGACTTACCTGTGTGCACTTAATTTTTTTTTTATTTATCTCCACCTCTTTCTTCTGCTAAACAACCAAACTAAAATTGACTACTTGGAGATACCTTACTGCAGTGATGCTTGGTACCTTCACAAAATCCAAGTGTTGCTAGTAGCTTATGTTTCTTGCTCATGAACAACCTAGTTAAATGGGAGCTGACTGTCAGCTGAGGACCATTGACTCATTTCTGCTGGGAAAGGAGAACAAAAGCAGAGGAAGGAATGGGAGCATGTAGGATAGAGGACTTTATGGTACTTTGATCTAAGACCCAAGAGACTCCTTTTTGCAGCTCAGTAATGATTTGGAGAGGGGTCTACTATCCTGACAGATGTCCTTGATGGGCTTGAGCAGAGCTCCTTGTGCAGTGGTAGTGGGAAGTCGGGGAGCTGATGGAAGTCAGGAGCTTCCAGAGCTGCTTTTGGGTTCAGAGGCTTGGCTTGTCCCCTGTCCCAGGGCATGTGAGTGCTGCGTGACTGGTGTTGTAGAGCTTTGAGTTCCCTGGAGGTGGTGGGGGCAGGAGACTGACTGTAGCTCCAAATACCGTGAGAAGGCTCCTTGTGTCTGTCAGTAAATCTGCCCGCTTCTAATTCACGGTCATCGGTGTGCTAGACTGGGTTGCTTTCTCAGAGGTGTCAAACATTTCTTGTCTTCAGCCTGTGGTTTATAAAAGCAAAACCACATATAAATCCCCCTGGCACTGTAATAGAACTGGATTTGTAGGAGTTTAGCAAGCTAAAGCAGATCCTGCAAGTTGAGCAGGTATAATAGATTTAAAGCAATGGAAAAACCTGAGTGAGGGAATTTCATAAATCCTGTTTGCTGAATGCATCAGTAAACCAATTGTTTGGTTTGCTATGGCATGAAAATTTAGTTACTAAGATAGTTATCAATCTTTTGAAGGTTGTGCTCCCTGCAGCAAAATCAAAACTGACTGAAGTTGATACTGTTTATGTTAATGAAGATATTTTTAAATGGATAACTATATTATAGTTAGCAATTGTCATGGTTACAACAACAGAAAGAAAAAGCTTATTGGAAACTTTCTGAGTGAAGATAACAGTGTAAAATTTCAATCACTTAAAGAGTTTATTATAAAACTAAAGCAAGCCTCTCCTAATGAAGTCGTCTTTTCAGCTGGTGATACTCTGCTTTATTGCAATTACACAGATTGTGGCATAGGCTTCTAAATCTAGAGAAAAATGTTCTGTGTTGGCTTGTTATAATTATCAGCTGAAGCTATTAGTTTTTAACAAAATTATCAACTTAATTGAAATGCTATTTTTCAGGTGTATTTGAAAGGTGTCAGTAGAATAAGATTGTATCATATCTGTCTGTATCACTCACTCTCTGGAAAATAAGTCTTTAAGGTACTCCACCTTTCCCTTTTGAATGTTGTCCCAAAAAGTTAAACCGATAATTCAGTTGTAATGTTGTGAATTTGATATGTCTTGGTAGTTAAGCTATTGAAAAACATACTAATATCTTAAATCACCACTTCAAATGCAGTGCCTAAACACTTGTGCATCCTTTTGTAAATGAAGCGTTAATCACTTAAACAATATAGAATTTTCCATTGTAAATAGTTCTGTATTTTTTTTTAAAAGATCTCTTTAAAATATAAAACCAGCTTGTTGTAGTCAGTACAACTAGACTTCTGATACTGCTTCTAAGCAAGTCTAGGAATCAAATTTTTTCTCTGTATCTTCGTTATAGAAACATCCATGTTAAATTACATGCAATTTCAGCTGATTAATTTGAAAACAATTCTCTTTGCTGTCTCATTGCATGTAAAACTATAAAAAACAAGAAGTTGCTTACTATAAGCTAGTCATTTAGAATATTAGTAGAATGGAAATCAGCTTGGGCAGGGTGATGCATGTTGGACCCAAGACTGAGCATGCAGTTTCCAAAAACAAGGAGAGGAAAAAGGGTTTCCTGCATGCATAAGCAATGCATGTACATTACATAATGAAAGTACAGGAAGATGAGTTTAACATTAATGGACTTCTGGAAAAAAAATGTTGCCCAATTAGTTCATTTCTACTCTGTCGTTGCTGATAGAGATTTATTTGTCTTTGCACTAGGTTTTAGGTATTCTGTTGCTATAATAAGAGCAGAGCAGAGCCATGTAAGGACAAGGAGAAGCCCTCTCAGGAGGGAAGAAGGACACAAGGCCACCTTTGAAGGTTTGGATCTCCCATGCTGTAACCAGGCACAGAGCCAAACATCCAACTGATATCCAGTGTATCACATGTAGGGGTGACAATAGGTTTGTAATCCAGCCACAATAACATTAGTTAATGACATACTGAATTAGAGCAATCTGTAATTTTAATAAGTATCTTATGGAAATAGATAATTTGGTGAAGTTCAAGGGATTTACTGTTTTCATACAGGAGAATATGATGAGTTACTTAAGGAAAGAAAAGCCCAAGCATGCACAGGGTTTTGATTTTCACATGGGCTGTGAAAATGTGATTGTATGGATATTTGCACTAGCTTTGTGTGACTGTGTATCATGGATAGTTGGGTCTTGAGGCTCTATCTGTACCCTTTTGGAGCATTTACCCCCTGCTGCACCTCACCCCCACCCCACCCCCCGTCTTCTCCCAGAACAAACCCTTGAGTTACAATCTTTACATTTAGACATCTGAAAAGATGCTTCATGCTGGCACTGCTTATGGTAGAGCTTGCTTAGCAGGAATTCAATGCTCTTAAAGGAAAAAGGGTAGATTACAGCAAACATAAATTGCTTTTTCTTCCCCCATGTTATTTGATTCATCTTTTAAACTTTGTGGACAGTATTGGGATTCCTATTTATATAAAGCTTTTGAGACTTGCTTCCCCCTGGCTCTTTCCTCCACCCCCTACCCCCCAAAGTACTTGTAGTTGTGGGACTATTTGGAGATTACCAAATGTAGTCCCCTCAACCCATCTCTCCCAGCCTTCATAACTGAACAGTACAGGACCAAAAGGAATCATAATCCATTGGATGTCTATGAAATGCTTCCTGCTATCCATGAAAGCCTGCTCACATGAATCAACAAATCTAATTTTTCACATCCTTCTGTTTAACCTTTGATCTCAGATGTAATCCAACCCTAACAGGTAATCTGCTGATGTTTTGAGTGTGCAAAAGTAGCTGTATCTCTTAAGACGTTGCTGATGTCTGCCAGTATTCTGCTAGCTCTGTGCCTCGCAGGTTGAAGCTGAAAGCAGAGCTATTCAGGAATTTTTTTAATGTTCCCAACCCAATCCATGTCTTTAGCATTAGGATACCACTATGACATGGATTTGCCTTTGACCAAAGAGGGTGAAAGCTGGTCCTTATCCTTGCACAGCTAAGGCATTAAATACCTGGTGTGAAGTGCAGGCACAATGAAGTAAAATGGACAGTGGGGTTAACGTCATAGAATATCACAGGTACATGCAAACAACTGTTACATAATTTCTGAAACCACAGGGTGAACTTTATTTTTATAATTAAAGATACAGTTCTTCTGGTTCTATCCCTGTAAATAATCTTATCAGCATCTCAATTTGTAATTCCCTGGTCCTAACCCTACAGTGCTCACTCTCAGAAATAATTTAACTTTGGAATTTTGTTATCTGCCAGTGAGTCTCAAGGTGTCTAGTGTTCAAATAAGGGATGCATAAAAATGCGAAATGTTTCACGCAGGAAAGTTTGAAATTGCAATCCGTTCTAATTTGTTCCATGATTCTGTCATTTCTGATGGAAATACTTTTGGAGTTTGGAGGATGAAGAGAATTTCGGTCCTCTGTAAAATCTAGGTAATTTTCAGAGTTATGTGTAACAGGAGCCATGTGAAATCATAACCCACCACACTTTAAGCTCCAGCTTGTCAATATTTAAAAACAAACCATAGGTTTTTTTGAATGGCTATGTACATCTTGCATCCTTGTTAGATAGGAAAACCATACTTATTTTTCCATTCAAATAAGAAATTTTTTTGGAAGTCTTTTGTCTTATTGGGATAATGTGCTTTAAGGATCCATTCTTCTAGTTACATTTCTCTTGTCCTACAGACGTGGGATCAGAAAGGGGCTTTCTGTCACCAGATATTGACAGCTCTGATTTCTGTATTTTACTTATACACTCTAGCTAATAGAGATTTGTAGGTGCGCTGAGGTTAGAGAGCTTTTGTTTATGGGGTCCTACTCTGTGATTCAAACTATAGTTTAATGCCCCTTTTGCATAATTCTTGTAGCATTAGACTAGGGATGTGGTATAATACACCTTTAGGCACTAATGCAAAGGCAGAAAAAGCGCTTAGAAAGACTGCTTCTGGGTAAGCCGCTCAGGATACAGTAATGAACACGGACATATTTTTAACACTGGAAAGTAATACAGTATATATTTCACAATTAATATACTTATTGTTCTTCATTTTCTAGTATTTATATGGAGGAAAACTGGTACTACTTTATACATTATGTGTTGGAGCATACTCTGCTAAGGGGCTAGGATTTCCCTCCATAGCATATTTTGAAAGTATTATTGACATTACGTCCCAGGATGTTACTGGTGAACGATGTGTCAATGCCTGCCATTAATTATTGTCAATCTGCTGTTGCACTGTGCTGAGATAGTGCAACCTATGCTGACCTGTACATACAGTAAGTGGCATTCCTGTGCTTTGGGAGGAGGTGAAAAGAACAGTTTTATGCAAGAAAACTGAACCTGGAATAGCCAGGAGAATGTGTTTATAAATACTGCAGGGCTTGTGGACTGTGCTCCTGACATAGTTCAGAGATTTGACACTGATACTACCATTTGGTTAGAAAGATCACACAATATGATGGTAAAAAGAGCGTATTTCTTACTCCAATTACAATGGGAAAATTGTTCTTCAACATCTTTGTGATATGTTTTGGAAACTTCTTTGTGCTTTTCAGGATAAGCAATGTAGGTGGTAATTTTCTCATCTCACTGGAGAAACTGGAGAAAGTATACAGGTAGATTCATGCAAGTGATGTCTTTGGCAAAGAAACTACTATTAAATATATAGGATGAAAAGATGATTTTCCAGCTGATTGAAGCTCCGCTACTGTGTAACAGTCTTGAACTTTTGATGGTTCTGTATCATTTTGCAAAGTGTGGGAACTGACAGCATAATGCAGACGGTTCCAGAAAGGTGGTATGCTTTTTTAACTGTGAAATTTTGTATTAAATAATTTTTTCAATTTTTCTTTGTGTTCTGCCTATGTTACTAAAATTAGGACCTAAAATGTTGTTGATAGTCTCAACAGAAAGGCCAAAGAATTCCTTTTCTTGTGCAAACCCTTAGACCTTTGGATTGTACTTAAGAGTCTATCTTAAAATTGGTTCTCCATCCTTATGATCTAGGATGACTGAAGGCACCAGGTCTGTCTACTTTCCTTCATTCAGCTGTAAGGCTTGCTTAAGGGGGAAGATGTAGTCTTCCGACTCATCCCAGACATGTTTCTGTGTTGCTGCAGGTAGGAAGTCCAGCACTGAATTCCAAAAGGTGAAAATAGTCCTGCACCTAGGAAAAAAAACTTCCAATGTGTCACATAATATATATGTAACACAAACAATATGCATATATTTTTCTTTTTTTCCCTAAACTCAGCTGAAAATAACTCTATGCATTCTGCCTATGACAGTTTGGACTGAAAACTTTAATTAGTTTTTAGGGCTTTTTATTATTATTTTATCTTTGTTCATTATTTTTTGCTCAGTCTCTGTGGATGTTCTGTATTTTCATCATCAAATAGCTTGCTGGCTATTTTTGTCAAACAAGAACCCTGAAACCATCACACTGGAGTGCTGAGCCTATCTGCCCATTCTGTCAACAGGATGAAAGTGAACCTCAAGCTTTTTTAATTACAAGGATAACATGTTCGCTCATCTAATAATGAAGATGGTTAGCAATTTTAAATTTTAATAATCAATTACTGAAAGTAATTCTCCATTAAACCACAAGAGAGCCATTAAATCTCAAAAGATGGAACATGCTGTATGTAACAGTAGCAAAATTTCTATTTTTAAATATCATTAGGGAATATCTGATTTTCATTTCTCTGCTTTTCTTTTACCTTTTTCCTCATGCAGACCATCTCATTTTCAGCAGGAAGACAGCACATGATCTTATAAATAATAAAAGAAAACCCTTGCAAGACTTGATCCAATGTGTGAAATATGTGCTAAAAATCTAATTTATTTCAATCCAGCATATTTTGACTGAATAATAAGGGAAGTGACTAATTAATATCTTAATATGCTGAGGGCTAGGTGGCATGGTGGGCTTGATACACTCTCCTTTCACCTCAGGAGACCCGAGTTCAAATCTTATTGATACTGCAGGTGCTGAACAGAGTTTGGTGGTTTCTCTCCTGCTGCTGTTATAGCTGCCATTGAAAACCATAAAATTCAGTACTATTGGCAGCTTCAATTATAAACATGTTGAGAGCTGGAAAGCAGAGATACTATAGCTCTCAGATAGCTTGGTGTGCTTATGTGAGGATGCCTGTTCAGTGACAAGCAAGTTGCCAAACATAAATCGATAGTTGCTTTCAGCAGAAATAATATAACCCCAAAGTATTAAGGGGGGGAGGAAAGCAATAGATTAGTCTTGCCTCAGCTGCAAAATAGCTCTTTTTCTTTCCAGGGCATTTAACATTGAAAGCTGCAGAAGTGATTTGGAGTGGTTTGTTGGTAATATTGGACTACCTATTAAAATATATACTGCTTAAGTATATAATGGTAAAGTATGACAAATGTATGACTTGAGTCACTTTGTATGGCAGAAGGACCTGAAACATCAGTGCCAATTTGAAGGAGAAAATAAAGCTCTGAAATGAAAATCTGATACCATGATTAATTTCAAAATGATACATAAAATCTTCAGTGGTTTTTTTTTTTTTTTTATTACCAAGAAGCCATTGATATTACAGAGCACATGCATCTTTCCAGCAGATAGTAGTGTGTATTAGGACTTGCAAAGTTCAGCTTGGTTCTTTGGACCCCATCACTGAATTATCCTGTCCCAATGTGCCCGATGGCCAAATATTGCAAAAACAGTGGCTGAGGGACTCTTAACATTAGTTGGCATCAGTTCCCTTTACTTAGGAGGGAAGGTCTGTGTCTGATGGCTTGGCTTAAAGCAGAGTCTGATGCCATCAACAGAAACTTTATCAATCTTTTCAAAGGAGCGGAGATACCTTCGGAGCCCAAGTTTTGTTGGAAATAAGGAGGAAGAAGGTTTAGGATTCTCTCTTTTCTTTTTTTTTTTGTCATAGCTGTGTACCACTGACACTCAGAAAATTCTGTGTTTTGCTTGACATAAAGCCTGCTGCTGCAGCCATGGTAAGTTTGGTTTAGAGACTGAGGGGGAGGGAATTGTCTTAACATGGGATTCTGCATCAGACTTAGGGCTATTATCATTGCATTAGATACATCTTGTTCTTAGCTCTTCTATTGATCTAGAAAAAATAACTACAGAAAACTATGTGGTGCTCTCCTATCTCTTCTAGAACTTCAGGTTACAGACATAAATTGACTATCTAGGTAAAGTTTCTAGATATCTGAAGGGTTAAGTAAGATGATAATAGTACGGTTTTCAGCTTTTTGGTTAGTTTGAACAAATTTTATTCCCTATCTCAAGCTCTTTGATAAGACTGATAAGAAAACAACTGATATAATTGCAAGGTTGGAGGAGAGGGACAAACAAGCTTTTGAACACCAAGCCATTCTTCGTGTCCAAAATAAAAGTAAAAAAACCTTGAAAATTAAATATAGGTTGGGAACAATTGCTCTGAGCTTAACTTGATTATGTTCATCAATTAGACAATTTGAAAGAAAAGGTGATTGGACCTGTGCAGCAAAGGGGAAGTATTAACAAGGAGAGGGGTGTCAAGGTCACTAACATCCATGAACAGAAGAAGAGGCAGATAATTATAATTTGTGGAACACTAAGGTAATATTTGGGGGTAGAAGGTTGGTGAATAAAATGTAATATTAAAAAAAACCCTCTGTTTTGTCACTACAGTTGTCACTGTAGAGCTATGAATGTTAGTTCCGATCATGTCTCTTACTTGTTTCCTCAGCTCTTCCTCATATCAGGGCTGAGAAGTCAGATATGGAATGGTTCTTTTGTGAAAAATATTCTGCAGTAATTGGTAGTATTTCTGTCCCTTTTATCAGTTTTGTATTCACATTTGGGTTCATGGTGGTTGTTAGGAATTAGTTAGCTGAAACCATGGATAGCTTTGTAAGAAGCATAAACAGTTTTAGCATGGCGTAGTTATGGCAATTAATGGCCATCTTCTGTATTGACTGCTCTGTGATTGCCTGCTTCCATTTGGTAAAGGATGGCTTGTGGGGTATTTGATTCCAGTGATGGGTTTTGCTTTAGGCTTACGGGGTTTGAAAACTAAAAGCAGGATCTTCCACTGTGAGTGAATTTCTTCTGAGGTGTGATCTTCTACTAGTATCGATTGTAATGGCTTAGTGAGGTTTCAAGGAAGGCTGATAGATTACAATCTAGGATATATATGTATTGGGTGCTTTTTTATCTTGGGCACATACATATATAACTTTTGAAGGAGCCACATGTCTTCTAGAGGAGTTAGGAAAGTCCCAAGAGTCTGGGTTAAAGGAGTATCTGCAAGGTGTCCTTGGGTTGCTCGAGGTGTGTTCTCAGCGCAAGCGAGGCAGTGTTTGAGAGCCTGTTTCCCTTGTCCTCTGGCAATTCTGGTGTTGGGGGCCTGGGGATTTTGTGGGGTAGGTCTGCAGTTTTCTATGTTTTTGCAGCTTGGGATGACTGTGCTTTTGATGGTGTTTCAGAAACTGTTATTGAAGAGAAACTGTTAGAGGGATTAGTTCATATCCTCTTGCAAATTCATCAAATGAAATTTAGAGTGATAGCTCTCAGTTTAGAAACAAGTCAAAACATCTGAAGAAGGGTTTATGTGCTTGGAAACTTGTCTGTCTTCTCACTGTTGTTAAAAATCCAATTTTATGTAGTTTGATTAAAGCTAAGTTTCCAAGGAAGGGTCATCTCTTCTACTTACACCTGTAGAACATTGAGTACAACGGCACCACTGCTAGTGAACAGAGATGCATAAGTATATTTCAACACTCTGGAGAAGATCTGAGTCTCCAGAGTTGTGCATGAGCTGAGGGAAGTTTTGCTTCCAGACGTCCTGACTGTAACTGGTAATACTGTCATACTATTAGCATGCCTAGAGAAATGCTGTGTGCTGTTCTTTGTTCACTACAACTTTCATTGTTTAACTCTTCCTGTTTTCTTCTTCTGAAATACTTGGCCCTCCTCTCTGTGGTGTATTGGGGTTTTTTTCAGTTTTGCTCAAACTGTACTATTTCTGTCTGATTTTGAGTTTTTATAGCACTCTTCAAAATTTGAAATTCATTACCTCTTATGTCCTCTATCCTCTGTGCAGCTTCCCTGCTGGCCCTGCTAACCTGGCTGGTGACACAACTGTTGCTCCTTTGGTGTCCCCAACCCTGCCCTGCTGTGCTTTCAGTGCTTTTGGCTGTTTCCTGCTCATTGTAGACTGAACAAAATTTTTCAGAGTACAGAGAGAAGCTTTTAAGTGTAGGCTTACATGTTTCAATGGCAGGAATCCTGGAAATACTTAGATATCACACAGATAAACGGAAACACAACAAAGTTTAGCACAGTTTCACATCAGTAAGTGTTGTCCAACCCTTGGCAGTACAAACACAACATCTCCCTGGAGTTATTGGTTGTGCAAGCTGCCTTCTGACAGGCTGCAGGAGGGAGTGATTAAATGCTTTTTTAATGATGTCTGAATGGAGGTGTAACTATGGGCCAAGCAAATCAACTGCTGCTCAGGACTGCACATGAACTGCGCTGTAGAGAGGTTTACTCATGCCATAGGTAAGCAGCAGTAATAAACCAAAAGGAGTTTGGATAAAGGAAAAAAAAACTTGGGGGTATGTTTGTGGGAGGAACTGACTTTTGAAGATGAATTAAAAAATAATATTGTAGCCTCATAGTTGGCTATGCAAATGAAATTTGAGACATGACAAGGGCTTAAGAGCAAGCAGTAAGGGGAGTCTTCAATACTAGTAAAAAGCTGAAATTAGGCAAATGAAAAATTGCAGCAAAAGTTTCTGAAAGCGTTCCACAATAAAGCTGAAGTTGCATGTATATTTAATTGTATACAATTTTTAAGTCCTGCTGAAGACTGAAGCTACTAGGTGGTTAGCTGACATAAGATTTCTTTGTGGTATAAGCAGAATTTAAATAATTTTGGTGGTGGTAGGGACAGGTTTTGAGGAAGAGTGAGGGAGAAGGGCTGGTTTTGAGGTCCTGAGATGGATACAGTCATTGGGGGAACAGGTTTCTTTCTTCTTTACTTTCATCCTCCCCAGATATCTGAATCCATCCCTCACCGTTTCCTCAGAATGGGTATTAATTATTTTTCCACATGGCACCTGCTTACCTCCACACCTACCATTCTCTTTGTAAACCTGAGCTCTGGCACATTCCTATACTGCTGAGAAGATGGACAGTGCTGGTTCTTATTACAGGGAGAGGAAGGGCTGATCCCAAAAGGAGCTGTGGAGTGGAAGACTTTCTTGTCACTACTGCTGCCAGAGTCTGGGGGCAGGAATTGCTTTGGTGTGTGACAGCTGCCTCTTGAGGTAAAGACTCCAGTGTATGTTCGGTCCCCTCTCTTGGTGAGAACAAGAGATGATAACTGTCTCAGAGTGACCTGGAACTGCTGACTTGTCTTCTCCAGCACAAACAGGATGAGAGTGGCTTGTGGTTATAAACTAATTTATACTTCTAATGTTTTCAGGTATTTCTGGTGTGACAGAATGCTAGTTGCTAATCTAATGGCCTTTTTTGGTCTCAGGACTCTGGTGTACTAGAAAATGGTGAATACGTCTTCCAGGTGAGGCAGGAAAAAAAGGCTAAGGATCAGTCTTGCTCTTGTTTCAAAAATCTGTTTTCAAGAGCTTGAGTCCCTTCTAACCCTGAGGCAAGTGCCTGCTGGTCAGCAGGCTGGATTGGTTTATTGTTTAGAGGTTGACTGGGCATTGCAATGATGTGTCATGCTCAGTTACACCTTGTGCTTTGTTGAATAAAGCAACTGAAAAATCCCACAGCTTCTCCCTCCCTCTGCCTCCAAGTGAATGGCTCTGAATATAAATTATCAGTACAATCAACTGCCTTCCTCTTTGGCCTTCATAGTATATGCTCAAGTGTTGCAGTGTGTTCTCTCTCTAGCTACCTCTGTTCCTTCCCCTCACCCCTGAATTCTGGTTGTAATAAATTGCTGGTGTTCTTCCCTCCCTTATTCGGATGACGGTCCAATCTGCAGTGAAGGCATATAAAATTTCTGGGACATAAAACTAAAACTTCTAAAATTTTGTTTTTGTTTAGTTTCTTTTAGTGACTTAATGAAAAGTGCTCACTGAGTTTAGGGGTTCAGGGATCAGGTTATGTTAGATTTTTTTTAAGTCTTTCTTGACAATTAAATTTAACTAGAAGAATTACCCTTTTTGACAGCTTAAGACTTTCTCTTTCCATGCATACTTGCATAACACACTTCACGTTTTTCAGACAAGATGCAAATTCAAGGTCCTGACCACCTGTGGTCATTAAAGACTTCATGGCACTTTTTTTTTTTGCAAGATGAGGAGAGTTAAGACTGATGACCTGGCCAAATTCCAGCTCCAGTAATTGCAATCTGCCTTCGTAAAAATAACTTTGCTGTTTTCAAATTGGAAAATGTACTTTTTCTTCCCAAAAGTACTGCCTGGTGATGCTGAGTGCTATAAAGACTTTCAGTGTGGACCAGACATGATAAGCATAGACTCAGGCAGTCACCATTTGCTTAGCTCTCCATAGAGCTGTCGACCTTGTGCAAAACACTTGCATGCACACAAATAGCTAAAAGGAGTTCTGCGTAATTCATAGTTGAAGTTTGAATCTCAGCATGTAATAGCTTCTTTCATGATGAAAGTATTTCATACCTCAGAGGATTTTTACTATTTGTCTCATGTTTCTTTATGAGGAGGTCAAAATACTTTAGTACTTTTAAAAATGCTCGCTACTCTTCTCTGTAAAGTTTCTCTTTCTTTTTTCTTATGGCCAGAAAAGGGAAAAAAGAATATTTAGAAATCCAATACTGCTACTTGGTCTGTTTCCTCCAGTGCTTGGTCATGTGAACAACTATCAAAATATAATTATGAAGCACCAAATGCCATTCTTGTATGGTCTTTGAGAAAATAAAAATTATTATTCTTCAGTGTTTCTCACCAGTGTACTACCTTCTACTAGCCTGTTGCTATTTAGTATACATGTATTTTGATAAGGCATTTTCTGGACGGAAAGGACAAGAGTGTAAGGGAGGTGACAAAATTACTTCATCCAGTTCAGCATTGTATTTAAAGGCAGGCTGAGGTAAACAGCAGAAAGGTATCTTAACTTGAATTAATTCATATATTGAATATCTTTTGAGCTATGTAGCTAATGATTAGGCACCGAAACATTTGCACAAGAGTATAGCTGTGTAGCTTTCATGAGCAGAGTTTTAGGGAGAAGTCCCCATGATGTGCTGAGATGTGCCAAGGGGGATACAGTTCATCTGAAGAACTTGATAAATGTTTTAGAACGTCTCAAACCCAGTTGGTCTAGTTTGTTTTGCCATTTTGCTAATGAATTCCCCATACACTGTAGCTTTATAAATAAAACCAACTTCACCATAAGCTGAAACTAGCTCTCTCCTTAAAACCACATACTACAATAAAAATTGAAAGTAATACACCAGGAATAATCTCAAAGCTTGTACCCCACACGTGTAATCAGTGGAACCTACTGAAATGTTTGAAGACTGCATCTGTTTCACCATATTAAAAAAAAATTAATGATCCAATCTAAAAATAAGAAAAAGCAAATTGTCATTCTGCAATGCTGGTATAATGATTACTGAACATACATACTCAAAAATACACATGCCATTTCTCTGCATGATCATGGGAAGACATAATTTCTTACTGCTATGACCGTAATTTTGTTAAGTAAAACTTGCAAAACAACACCATGAACTTTGGAAATGCAGCTTTAGCATTGTTCTGTGTTCAATAATTAAACACAAAATGCAAGAAGTTGCCTTCTTGACTTTCAAATCATACTTTTGCCACATCCAAAATGAAACACAGCTGCAGGGTACTAATAAAAGTAGGCATGACTAGGCAAGGTAATTTCCTCCTGCATTAATCTTAAATTCTTTAAGAGTCATCAGAGTTTTATTTCACTAGTTCTGGTTTAAATGGCCGAGTTTAACATCATGTTAAAACTTGCACTGGGGAGATCAATTTCAGACAAATGCTCCCTTTGCAGTTGTGCCTGTATGAAGAAGAACAATCTTCTTGTTGGTCAGAAATTCGGTGTACTTTAAACAGCATTTGAATGAGCCAAGTGACTCTTGTGTATGTTTTAATAGGGCTGGATGCTTGATGTCCACTCATTTTGTTAAGAATAGTTTAATTTTAATATCAAGCATTCAGGATAGTGTTTCCTTCTGCTCTGAGACTCACTGAGCACAGAATGAATGAGTAGCTGTCAGAGAGCAGGTTGCAAGTAACCACAACTGAAGTCCTGCTGTGCAGTAGATCACTCATAAGCATTTTTTTTTTTTTAAGTGACTGTGTCTAGCTTAGATCCCTAAGAAATCAAATACACTTTTAATCTGATTTGCAAATTTACCATTCTTCCCTTCTGGGCTCCCTTTTGCTGGACAGTGGTGGGATAGAAAAGGCCCCAATTTAATTTACTGAATTAAGGAAAATTCTTAAATGGGCTTTTCTCTATGCTCAGTCTCTGTGTTACAGAGGAGATGACCTTATTTATGCTACAGTTGAAAAAAAAAAAAATAAGGCAAGATAAGATTGTCATGCAACCTTTCTTCATTTCTGTAATCCTAATATGGATAAACACATATTCTAGGTAATAGAAAGGAGGGTGAGATAAGCCTGTTGTATTACTGTAGGCTTTGTCTTATGCCTTGGCATTTGGAGATTATATAGGTAGTGAAAGCAATAGGTAAGAATGAATTATTGTAACAGCAATCACACTTCCATTTAAATAGTTCTAGAGAAATCTTTGCAACTATTTAAATGGGGTAAATATAATCACAATCTAAACTTCCTGATTTCTGACTTGTGTTATCTGATGTCCGGAAGCAATGCTTGAACCAAGTAGCCAGATATAATTAAACTTGACTTCTGTTGCTTAGTAGTATGTATATAATTTCACATTTATGTTTAATTTTCAGTGCTTTTTAGCTGACATAAATGCAGAAGTACTCAAGTGTTTTGGGGGGAGACTAAAATAGCTCTTGCTGAGTTTTATGTTGCCTTTTGGCCTTGACCAAGCTGATTTGGTGGTGCTTATGTGGCAGGTAGCTCTGTGACAACAATGTAGATATGCCATCATCAGAGCCATTTCTCATCAAAAGGCATGGAATAGAATTTGTACAGCTCTCACCCTTGGGAGGAGCTTGCAGTCTGGTCTGGGAGGCTTTTTTTTTTTTTTTCCTTCTTCAGGTTTGTATTTCGTGGATTAGTCTCTCTGCTCCAGGGCTTCCAAGTGTTGTATGTTTTATCAGTTACAGGCATTCCTGCTCACCTCGTGCATTCAGCTGGCTATGGGCAAAGTCTGTTTATTTTGGCTAGTTACTCATAGGTCAATTTTGTGAGCAACAGTCAGGTGGCCTTCTATTTCTCCTCTGCGTTCCCTGCCATGTTAGACATACTTGGCTTTTTCTTTCTAACTTGGAAGTAGCAGAGTTATTAGAAGAAGGAAGAGGAAAAAGTTCTTCAGGGTCTACCAGATACTATTCCTAGCTGTTCTCCACTATCAGAACCGACTATTTACCCACCTTTTGCACCAGATACCTTAGCAATAATCCTACCTTACTTAACCAAAATGTGCCCATGTACCCACCAGCTTCTCCCTTTGTTCTGACAGCAGCAAGCATTGCCTCTGCCAGCTTCTAGCATCCTTAGCAGTTGGAGATGCTATGTTTTTCAGTAACTACAATAAGTCATCAGTGATTATTTTCAGACAACTTTCAAATATGCATATTAGGTAATTAAATTTGCAATAAGTGTCACTCTGTTATGCTAATGTTAAACATGCAACCCTTTCCTTGTCCTTCTGTATTAAGCTCTTTCTAAACTGACGTGTCAATAACTAATTTTTTCCAGCTGTTCTAGATCAACAGTTATTTTCTGAGCTGTGATGTAAAAAAAAAATGCACTCATCTCATTTATACTCTATACAAATGAAACATAGCACCTTCAGAAGTGACTTTATTGCATTTAGGTGTCATAGTGTAGCTTCTAAATTTACTTTTCTCCTTTAGTACCACATAACACTTAAAGCTATAAGTTATATGCTTGTATTGCTTCTATTTTTTATCTGTTTTAAATCTGTCAAGGTGAAAGACCAACAAACCTTTAACGTAGAAAAGAGTCTTAGATTTTTAAGACACTATCTTGTACCCAGAAAATCTACTAATTGCAAGTAATAAAGTTTTAAAAGTATAGAAATCTTCCCTTTTAACTGTCACTTTTTTTTTCCTCTTCAAATAGTTTCCTAAGAAGGAAATTGTTCTTGTTGGGGTGGATCAGAGCTCAATCCTTTCAAAAGGCTGTTTCTGGGGGGTTTGCTCTTTAGATTTCCTGGTATTAGGACTCTGAGGTTATTCTTACTTTTATTTAATTCTCAGGTCTTATCTCCCAAATACGAGACTTAAACTGTTGTCCAGGCAGAGAACTAGACTATTCGTGTATCGCCATTTTTAGTGGTGGACTTGGTAGTGTTAGGTTAACTGTTGAACTCTATGATCTTAAAGGTCTTTTCCAACTGAAATGATTCCATGATTCACCAGGATTCTTGCAAGTTGCCCTCTCTGCTTCTGCCATTCCCCCTTAAGTTTCATAGTAGAAGCAGTAACACAACATTATTAAAAAATTTGTTTCTTCAGGCTTTCTTGCTACAGAATTTTACAGAATGATAAAATTCCGAGTCATGATAATCAGAACTAAAGAAGCTTTCCTTGATGAGAAAGAGAAGATGAGGAGTAACTTCCAGGTACTAGGGAAGTCAAGCTGTACCCCTGCCTAAATAATCTTCAGAGAGTTTTCTGTGTATCATTCATTCTTCTTATCCCAAAAAAGGAAAGCAAAAATAATAGTTGTTATCCCTCTTAACTATGACTATTTGTGATAAGCAAACTTAATCTTTTTTTCCTTTACCCCATAGTTCCTGAAACAGTGCCTGCTAACACATGCTTATTAAAACCTGGAATGATCCTAGTAACATTTTCAGCAGTGGCAGTGGTATGCCCTAAAGATCTAAGTCTTTCTCCCCTGTGGCAAGCTTATGGACTTCAATAGCAACCATGGTACAAATCTGTTTTCAGCCATCACGTTTCTTGCCAACGTGACACCCATCTACAAGAAGGGCTGGAAGGAGGATCTGGGGAACTACAGGCCTGTCAGCCTGACCTCGGTGGTGAGGGAGATTATGGAGAGGTTCATCCTGAGGGTGCTCACAGGGCACGTGCAGAACAACCAAGGGATCAGGCCCAGCCAGCACGGGTTCATGAAAGGCAGGTCCAGCTTGACCAACCTGATCTCCTTCTATGACCAGGTGACCCGCTTGGTGGATGAGGGAAAGGCTGCGGACATTGTCTACCTGGACTTCAGTAAAGCTTTTGACACTGTCTCCCACAGTATTCTTCTGGAGAAGCTAGCAAATCGTGGCTTAGACAGGTGCACTCTTCACTGGGTAAAAGACTGGCCGGACGGCCGAGCCCAGAGAATTGCAGTGAATGGAGCGAAATCCAGTTGGTGGCTGGTCACAAGTGGGGTCCCCCAGGGCTCAGTTTTGGGGCCAGTCTTGTTTAATATCTTTATTGATGATCTGGATGAGGGGATAGAGTGCACCCTCAGTAAGTTTGCAGACGACACCAAGTTGGGCGGGAGTGTTGATCTCCTGGAGGGTGGGAAGGCTCTGCAGAGGGATCTGGACAGGCTGGATTGATGGGCCGAGGCCAACTGTATGAGGTTCAACAAGGCCAAGTGCCTAGTCCTGCACTTGGGTCGCAACAACCCCATGTAATGCTACAGGCTTGGGGACGAGTGGCTGGAAAGCTGCCCTGCAGAAAAGGACCTGGGGGTGTTGATTGACAGGTGTCTGAATATGAGCCAGCAGTGTGCCCAGGTGGCCAAGAAGGCCAACGGCATCCTGGCCTGTATCAGAAAGAGTGTGGCCAGCAGGAGTAGGAAGGTGATCGTGCCCCTGTACTCGGCGCTGGTGAGGCTGCACCTCCAATACTGTGTTCAGTTTTGGGCTCCTCACTACAGGAAAGACATTGAGGTGCTGGAGCGTGTCCAGAGAAGGGCAACAAAACTGGTGAGGGGTCTGGAGCACAAGTCTTATGAGGAGTGGCTGAGGGAACTGGGGTTGTTTAGCCTGGAGAAGAGGAGGCTGAGGGGAGAATTTATGGCTCTCTACAACTACCTGAAAGGGGGTTGCAGCAAGGTGGGTGCTGGTCTCTTCTCCCAAGTGACTGGCGACAGGACAAGAGGAAATGGCCTCAAGTTGTGTCGGGGAGGTTTAGACTGGATATTAGGAAAAATTTCTTTACTGAGAGAGTGGTGAGACACTGGAATAAGCTGCCCAGGGAAGTGGTGGAGTCACCCTCACTGGAGGTGTTCAAGGAACGTGTGGACGAGGCATTTGCAGGACATGGTTTAGCAGGTATGGTGGTGTTTGTTGGTTGATGGTTGGACTTGATGATCTTACAGGTCTTTTCCAACCTCAGTGATTCTGTGATCAGTGAGGACTTCCTTAGGAAAACCAAAAAAGGTGGGAGCAGATAACTAGGAATTTGGCAGAATGAAAGCGTAGAACAGTTTTTTGCACTTGGTTTGCTATTTTGTAGAATGACATTCCTTACTGTACATGTAGGTTGTGGATGTTCTAGAAGACTTTCTCTGCCTGGAATATGTAACATTTACCTATAGAAAGTACATATTATAACTGAAAAAGGAAGTGACCATATATTTCAAGACTGTGTTGCAATACGTACATATCGGGGAGCAGAGATAATGTAGTGTGTGCAGTCTCAAACCTTGTTACTTCCTAATTGTGAGTTCTTACCAGTGCAGCCTTAATGGTAAGTGCTGCATCCCTGCCAGATTTCAACTTGATCACCTAAATGGGCTCAGACTTCTTTCATGTGGCCCTCTTGATGTAATCACACATACGGTGATCCCTATATTTAAAACAAAACAACTTTGAAATGAATATTGCAGCAAACCCAATTTCTTTCAACAAATCAACAAACTTGACTTGGGGAGCGAAATGTCTGCTGCCAAATGTTTAAGCCCCACTTTTGGGAGTTTACAACACAAGTTCTGACCAGACTTAAATTGGAACAGTGACAAGGTGATTACATGCACTCTTGATGTCTTCCTCAGAATGGGAAATAGAACATAATAGGTTTTTGTGCAGAAAGGTGCTTAATGCCCTAGTTTTTCCATGTTAATATAACTTAAAGATAGGTATGTGGAGACAACTGTCCCGAGGGAAAAATTCTTTATGAAGATAGTTTTGTTTTGTTGTGCGTGTTTAGTATATAAAGGAAGAAATTTCTTTTTCTTTTCTTCACCTACCAGCTAAAATACAAGAATACAAAACTCGAGTGACTTTTTTTAAAATACTGCTGTTATTAGATTTACCCAACCTTACAAGATGAACTTACAAAGAAAGCATAGTTACCAGTGCCATAGAACTTTATTGATTATAAAAAACCCAACCAAACAAACCCCCCAAACTTTTACTTTTCTTGTTGCTCTATCTGTTTTTGTGTTTGCCTTGCTTTGAAGTATTATGAAAATTCCCATGATGACATAAGCCCTCATTTCCAAATGTTACCAAAGGAAACCTGTGACATAACAGAATTTAACATGAAGTTAGTCAGCCACAAGAGATTCAAGCTGAGGTTTAAAGTGCTTCCAAGTACTCTGTATAGCCTACACAGTTAGTTGTGTGTTTGGACCTGCAGGTATACATGCCCTTAAAGGGTTACAGTACAGCTGTTATGACACTGGCTGTAGCAATAACTGACATTTAGGGGCCTCATTTGTGACATGAAACCTCTACTTTGGCTTCTCTGACAAACTATCAGACTTACTGATCTCTTTTATGCAAAGACACTTACAAGGTGACCACCTAAATTAGTCAGTAAGAAATCATGATTATGAACGGTACTGAAGCACTGCATTAATTTTTGTCAGAGCTTGAATGTCTACCTCTAGGTGATATTTATAACCTTAATTATCTCTTGGTGTTTAATTCTTGGAGTTGTTTCTTTACAAAAAGTAAAACAGGATATTCCTTTCCTGAAAGGATTCTTTGTCTACTGGTATGAGGTGTTCAGTTGAAGGAGCATTGGTCAGACTGGCGGAGACTTGAACCTATATCAGGTTCAAACCCATATCTCCTTTTTCAGTGAGAGGCCTCACTATCTTATATCTAGGTTGCTCTTCCCCTCCTTCTTTGCAGAAAAGATGTGTTGGCCTGAAGGGAACAAGCAGGACTCCTGGCTGGGGCACTCTGCTAGGAACTGGCAATCTGTGCTCTGCTTCTTGCTCCAGTGACTATTTGTGTTTTATCCATTAACAGTTTCATACAAAGTGTGTGGACTATCGTTCATAAAAGCAGCTTCCCAGAGGGCTATATGAATGCATGGTTGTTCAGTGCTCAAGAATGAGATGCTCCTGGGTATATTTAGAAGCAGAACAAGAGAGTAAGTCTCCATAGTCCAATAAGTGTTGTGAGGAGATACCTGAACTACAGGCTAAAAAAATGAAATCATATTAGCTGTGGCTACCCTGGCTGTGCTAATCGTCACATCTTAAGAAAGCTAGTATAGTTAAACTGTTTCTGGTATCTGAGATGCCCTGTGAACCTTATGGGCTATTACTGGCTTAAGTGTAGGGTGTGTCAAAATGTAGATACTTTGTGCTGTTTCAGAGAGTCTTGGTGCATTCAACATATCTGCACATGGCCAGAAGATGTACTATGGGAAATGTGCATGTTTCTGAAGTGGCAGCTGGAGACCAGACAAAATACTCTAGGATTCTGATAAAAGTACTTGTAATGGGATGCAACTGAATCCCGTTCCTCGGCACAGCTTTCGACATCTATGGAATTAGGCAAGCATCTAGAGGCTGGTACTGTTGGATTTCTGAACGTGAATCTGTCTAGTCCCACAGTAGCCCATCAAGTATGTGTGCATGATTCCACTAAAGTGAAAGGCAAAGCATAGGCTGGGATTTCTGGCAGATGGCTGAGCTGCCCCCTGGGGAGGTAGGAGGTATGGATTTGAACCTTGTCAGACAGCAGAGGAAATTGATACCTGACCACAATTTAATAGCACACTTGAGCATCCGTTCAAAAGTGCCTATTGGGAGTGTCTGAGTTGCAGAACAGATGCTCTCCATGGTGCAACTTGCAGTCTTACTCCCTGATTGTATAAACTGAATCCTTCTGGATTGACTGTGAACTTAAGGTTCTCTCCGAGGGTACCTGTCCAAGGGGGCCCTGCTGAAGACCTCACTCCAACCTGCAGTTTGAACAAAGCCACGTGTGTGTCTGGGTGCCAGCAGGCACAGGGGAGTCTTGTCTTGCAACACATGTGTAGCTAAAATGCTTGAATTATGATACCGGTGGAGTCCTGCTGTGCTGCACACTAATATTTTCTTGTCTGTGAATATGCATACCTATGTGGTTTATAGACAGATCAGATGATCTGGGTTTTTTTTAACCTAGTTGATGCTTAGCTTACACTGCAATGTCTTCGTGCACAGAGCATGCAGTTCTCCTCCTTCTTCAATACTTCAGTGTAACAGAATCATAATGTAATTTGAAGTTCAGTTCATAGAGCAAAAAAGTTATTTTCAACATGTTGTTGTGTGTGTTTCTCCAAACTACTCAGCTTTGAGCTCTTGGGAGCACAATCAAATCTTTTGCTACATGTATGGAAAGGATTTCACATGACAGACTCCTGTAACCCTGGCATTTGGGTGCTATTTTGAAATCGAAAGCAACGATATTGTAGTTACAGTTTTTTGGTCAGAATGGGAGGGAATAATAAAGCTGCATTGTAGATTTATGGTAAAATTAACTTTGAAGATTTAACTCTAAGAAATGTAAACTTTCTATTATGCTTTTGTACTGCAGTGTCACATACAAATACAGTTTCCTCAAGCTGAAATAATATAATTTGTATATATTCTCAGGATGACACCTTTCTTGTAAATCGAAGGTGGAAATTATGATGAAGTAAGCTTCAATTGTCTTACTCAGTTTTTTTAGCTCCCTAGTACTGTGTGAACCACTCATTCAGGCAATAGCTATAAATACATAGTGGCAGACAAAGTGTACAAATGAACTCAGAGCTATATGTATATGAGAAAGAAAGAGGTTTTTGCACTGGTTAAAGTGGAAAAAGGAACATTTTCCTGTGATATCAAAATACAGCTTGATTGAAGATATGCACAGGCGTACAAGCACACACAATTACTGCTTGAGCTTATGAAAATGTAGCTCTTAATATCTGTTCTAACCTCCATTAGGAATATTATAGAGCTGCAGTCTGCATCTATATTGGTTATTTAACAGTGATAGTGCATACTGTAATTGATCTAGATAAAGATGTTAGCATAAAGTATGGCAGATGTGCTTAAACCTTATGTCCCTATGTAGTCATATTGGCCAATGATGGCTTAATTTTTCTTGGAGAGAAAATGTGCAGCTCCACGTTGTAGCTTGGTGTGTCTTTTAAAAGCAAAATTCCTGTGCATCTTTAAATAAAGTGACAGAGTTTTTATCAAAGAATACAGATAATTAAGTGCTGAAACTGAAAACCAGCGCTGAGTGAAGAATTCTGCTGATTTTGTGTGCGTGATTGTTTACAGATTTCGTTCTCCATTTGCTCCCAAAGAATACACTTAAACACTCAATCAATGAATAACCTACAGCAGTTTGTTGTAGATTCAATAATGGGGAATGGTGCATTGTACCAGGATAGTCAGATATACCCATAGGGAGTGTCAGTGGTCAAAATGCTTCCATTGCCAGAAGGTAGTCTGAAAATGGTCTAGAAATTCAATACAGCATTGACCCTACATTGTGTACATGATCTGCAGTCAGTTTCTCAAGCTTACTTGAAGTTTAAAAAACAGTCATTTTAATTCTAGGATTCAAAAAATATACAAAAACATATATTCTGGATTAAAACTATTTTTCTTTCTCTAAAGTTATAAGTTTAAGAGGTGTTTTTTTCCCCCCTATTTCTATATACATACTTTCTTGTTGTTTTGTTTTAGCACAAGCAGGTTTTATGATAGTGAGGTTTCTGAAAATACAGTCTCAGAAAATTCATGCACAGCCCCTCTGTTCCGTTGCCAGATATCTCTACCTGGTCTGTCTCTGACACCAAATGTTTTTGAAATGCGTAGCAATAACAAATTACAGACAATATATATGTTGCTAGACTTACTGAAAAGCTTCAGCTCCTGTTGATACAAGAAGCTGTCTTATGAAGTTTGCAATTCTGTCCTTTAATGTAGAAGTTTATTTAAATAATTTCAAACTGCAACAAAAAATATTAATTACTTTTTTAATGTAAATTGAAGATTATATTTCTTAATTGGTTTACCACAGTACACAGAATTATAAATGTGTTTTATTGTATAAAAGAAAACTAAACCTGTTTCCAGCTATGCATGTTTTTATTCTCTGTTTTTAATTTTTTTTCTTTAGAGTGGGAGTAATAAGTTTCTGAATAATCCTATCTGGTACCCTGCTTACCCCCAATGCCCAAATGGATCCTATGCTGCAACTTCTTGGACGGAACAAAAACTTCCTGCTAATTAACACATCTCTGCTTTGCTCCAGTCTACCGACTGTTCTAGGTAAGTCAGACACTTTTTTTCTGCAGTGTGTTTCATATTTTCCAAATAGCCAGTGAAGGCCTCGCTAAACTAAAGCAAAAGTGTGCATTGCATTGCCCTGTGCTTCAGACTGATGCATATTAAAGTGAGCGTTACTACTAAATACTTGGGAAAAACAGTCATTGGACTAAGTGCCTTGAGTTATGCGTATGACCATAAAGTGAGATCATACCACTTGCATTTTTTTAATGTTGGGATTTGTATGGTGTCACAGGCTGGCTTTCAGAAAAGAGCGCACAACTGTAGTGTTTGCTTGCCAAATGGAAGTCTAATTGTTCTACTAAAATTGCAGCCATCAACTTTTTAGTTTAATTCAAATTTTTAAAAAGACCTTTCTCCCTTGAGATTGTTTGCCACGATGAAATATTTCACCTATATCTTATTTAACAGATGCAAATATTTTGTGAAAGCAAGAGAGCAAAACAACCTTTCAGCTTTTTCTGAAGCCTAGAAGTGTTTTGTTTTGCCAGCTGTCTATGAAAGTTCAGTGCATAAAAGGTTAGGAGCCTGACTTTTTTCTGTCTTGTATATCTTTGAAAAATTGGTTTATAGAGAGTCATACATCATCTAGCTAAGACATATGGGAATAGTTAAAGATTAAGGTAAATAGACAAATTGAACCGCTTTAAATCATTTTTCCCTGTTTCACTTTTATGAAAGAGCTTATGAACAAATGTTGACATTAAGCAATCACAATAGGCTATTCTATATATTTTAGACAGTGGTAAAGACTTTAGTGTCAGAAAGTGTTGCATCACTGATGCTTATATCAATTTGATTGGTGTCCAAGTTTTAAAAATGTTACTTTGTCAAGTCATAACCTTTTCTGAGTCTTTCATTTGTCATTGTTTTGATGATTATATCTTAAAAAAAAAAAAAGAAAAATGTTCTGTGCATCAGGAATCATATCATAGTTCATAAGACTTTTCTTATCAATTGATAAAATTAGTGCTTTTGTCATTCTTATGTAATGTGATTGCTTAGATGTTTTGGTGTAAATGTTTCATATTAAATACTGAGATTAGTAATTTCACTCAAGAAAAGTATGTTAGAAATGCATTTTCATGAAGTGTCAGAACACAGTTTGGCTTGCAAAGTCATAAATGAGAAGTTTTAAGTCACGCATAGTCACCATACTCTGGCTGTTATTGATAATAGTATTACCATGAGCTGGGGCCTTCTAGACCAAACCAAAAACTGTCAGCTGACAAAGCAAGGTAATTCAGAGTACGAACTTGATACAAGCAGACAAGTATTTTTGTTCTTGTCTTAACTAGTCCAACAAAATATGGCTATTCTGTAGACACCAAATAACTAGGAAGGAATGGATCTGTTTTGCCTATTTGTGTTCTTTGAGTCTTTGGCAGGAACTTAAGAAATGAGAAACAATAGCAGTTTGCACTAAAAATGCCATCCATGATTTAAAGTGTTGTTTCCTTTACTTTGTGATTTCAGAGCAATTATTTGTGTTGTCATTCTGAAGGGCTGGGAGCTAGGGTGGGTGTTCAAGATGTTGTTAAGACGAATTGACCATGTCTAAATATTTCTGTGTACTATAGGAAGCTTTAGGGGGAAAACAACCAAGCTACCAGTAGGAATCTTATTCAGATCCTTGGGGACAGCTTAGCCAAGCAATCTTAAATTAAAACACCAGTTTCTTCCAAAATGAAGGCTAAGTACAATGGTGGTTGTTATGCTTTTACAACTGTTGTGGATAATGTGACTACAGAGCTACATGAAGTTTTACTCCTTCACAATATTTGCTTGTTATTTGATTGTAGGGAGATCATTGCCACACATAATTTGTAGGCCTTATATTTTGTCTGGTACTAGTCAAATACTAGTTACTAGTCGTGTAACTAATAGCTAATTGGTTTTATTTTTGCTGTATGCGGTAATACTAAATATGCTAGCAATTTCTCTGATCATGTTAGAAATTGGGGATTTACATCAATCTGTCTGTATGTAAAACAAAAAAGTTCTGAATATCTATTCTTTTGCAAAAGGTAATTTTATTTCCAATACAGATGAGGGACAAAAACATAGAAATAAAATAAGATTTAATGCTGGGAATGCTCTTCTCTATAGCAAGTTAATAATACTGCTTTGTAGCTATTTTTATTGGGTCACTTGTTGTTTTGAATTAAAGAATGTATTTGGACTGTTTCTGTGCACTGGGTAAAAAACAGACACTGATTATTTTCAGTACCATGGATATCTGTGCAGCTTTTGGCCTTTGTGGTAGGAAAGTGCTTGTTTCCTGAAATCTATTGCTATCTTCCCTGTCTATCGCATCAGCTAAAAATAAGGCAACTGAACAAAACCCTACAGTATTAAAATAATTCTTAGGTGAGTTATGTTCCTTAAATTAATGGAGAAATGACTCTTTTTACTTTTATAAATTAAATTTTGGATAGTAACCTTGATTATTGAATTGCATTGAAATGTTTTAAGTTAAAAAGATATATTAGCATGATTTTCTGGTAAGGCAACTTCTCTCTCTCTCTCTCTTTTTTTTCTTAATATTGGCTAAGGAAAGAGTGCCGATAAGCTTAGCGTGACATCTAAATGTAGCTGTTCAGGCAGGGGAGCTTTGGCATTTCAATCACAAGAGGGAGCTGTTGGAGCTAAAACTACTAGAAATGCGCACTTACACATTGCCGTTTCAATCAATACTGCTCAGTTCTAAATATTTAATGAAATACATTAACAATTATTAGTTTCCACCATCATACCCTATGACTACTACTGACAGGCATTTTCTAAGAGAAGTACGAAAACAATAATTAAAGTGTATAAACCTATACATTGGTAGTAATATATTTGGTGGGTGTGTGGGAACAACAGCCAATCTTTTCTCCTTATGTTGGTGACAAGATTAAATCTGCTTCAAAGCAAACAGTCTTGTCAAGCAGTGAAACATTACTGTCGTTACAGAAACCTTTGTTACTCATTTATGTTGCTGTGCATCAAAAGTCTGTGGGTCCAACTTTTCTAGTGGCTCTGTTAGGAAATTGAGTGCACACATGAATGTCACATGATGAAGAATGTCAGTTTATATGAAAATTGAAGAATTATCTGTTTTCCCCCTGCAGTTATGCACAAAGGCATCATTGTCAGTTGCCTTTCTTAGACCTTCTCTGCAGGCATGATCAGACTCAAGCAGACAGCTATTTTCCTTTAATTTTCCAGAGCAAGCCAGTAATGCTTATGATTATTGTGAAGTCAGGAAAAGTTTAGTTTCATCAAGTGACATGTAGTGTTGCAATTAGTTACTTAAGCACTTCTCATAAAATTTTCTACTATGCTATCTAGCTTGTCAGATGCAGCTAAATATTAGCATCTCGTATTAAACAGGAGGGTAAAAACTCCTTGCAGAAAGCGCAGCTGACAGCTCTCAACATGAGCTGAATGATCACTCACAATTGTAATCGATTCTGTAAGTACTGAACACAAACCCCCAGGCAATTGAGGAAAATAGGATGATGAAGGACTGCAAACTAATACGTTACACATCTTCATTGATTAGTCATTGATTAACCATTATTTTTCTGAATGACAAACAGCTAGTGGTAAAGTAACTGAAGCTGATGATTTATTTACATGTTAGACAGAAGATGACTTCTTTATTCAGCTGATCATGAGCTAGCGCAAAATCAGAAGACAGCAACAGTTTAAGAATAAAGGCACGTTTATAATCTTTTTTGACAGTGCTCCTAGATTCAAAATATTTTTACTGAAAAGAAATTTAACTAGACTGTCAAGCAACACATGAAATTCAAATGCGGATCATCTACATGGTATGTGTAGTATAACTACAATTAAAGAGAAGATCATTTTATAGACTTGGTATTTACAAGAATATTGATCAGTGTTTATTGAACTTTTAATTTAATTCTCTGTTTTGTTCACTGCCTTATTGGCAATTAAACACAGCTGCAGAAATGGCACAATAATGGTTTGCAATATACCTACTTTCTTTATTATTCTGAAAATACCTCCAAACCCTTGCTTTGAACACACCATGGAATTAGGAAACACATAATTAGGAAGCAGTCTATGTATTTGGAAATCAGGTTTTTTCTTTAATACATATCAAACATCTAATTATAATCAGCTCCTATCAATACAGTATGAAGTAAAACTGATTGCAGTAGAAGGGGGGGGGGGGGGGGGGGGGGGCGTGGAGGGAGGTTTCTGCCAGTCCAGTGGTCTTGTGTTGAGAGTCCAGTTGACCTTTTTGCCTTCTGTTTTCTTTTGTACCCTCTTTTTTTCTGCACCCCCCCCCAACGGGGAAGAAATCTATTCCTAGTGAATGTAGTGCTTAAATCAGTTTAAGAAAAGAGGCCTATCTGTCCTGTCTGAGAGATTCCCTGGTACAGTCTACTTCAGCTATGAAAGTATTGTGGACAATGCCTGTTATTTATTAGTGACGAATCATTAGAATTCTTCACTTTTCTTTTTCATAGCATTAATTGTGATGAGCTTTTTGTAAGCATGTGGATATGTTTCTTCATAGGAATTATGTTCTAAATTAACAGTAATTAATGTGTGCTTAATATAGAGTACTAGTGATCTGTGATGTGTATTAACTAGTTATCAGAGAGCGTTTCAGTGAAAGATGTGTGCTTTCAGGAAATATGAATGTACAATAACTATTTAAGGGAAATTCATTGCCATTGCTAGATTTAAAGGTTAATTATCATTTCACATAAATTAAGAAAAAGAAAGATGGCAGTATACCATAGAACTGCAGTTGAAGTGCAAATGTGCTTGATACTACCTCTAATAACTGTTCCATTATTAGACATACAATTGTGCAATTCTGTTGTCTTCTGGTCTTAATAGTTTTCTAATTCTGTAAATTAATACACGAAAATATCACTACACATTTGGCCAAGTCTTTATACATTAAATTCCCTCCCCCAATTTTATGGTGAAAACTTATCATATACCTTTTATCTTCTGTATGTGTTTTTGAGAGGCTTACTTACAAGCAGATAGTAACTGATATCCAGCTGGTATCTTCTGAAACACATTTAGTATGAACCTCTGCTAAACTGTTAGCTTTACTGTTGAAACGTTTGTCAACCGGCACTAAGTATCATCTCATTTCAGGGTTTGAGTATTTTTTACGCTAAAAATAAAACCCCATGCTCTTTGCTTTCAGATTTGTAACTCGCTTGCAAAAGAGCTCTGGGACAGTGGTGAATTTATGCCATTATTATTTTTGCTTTTTTGCCAATAGAGTAAGGTTGAACCACTTTGCCCCTTGAGACACCCAGTTGTCCCCCAGCTTCAGGACTGGGTTGAACTGAGCAGCAGAACCATTTTACCAGGCCCAAATTGCTGCTTGCTAGGCAGTTCCATGTTACGAGCCCTGAAACAATAGTACATATTGGTTTGACACGTCTTAATTATAAATCTCTACTGTCTCACAGCTAATCAGCCCTGTGCCTTTCTGAGGAACCTGCAGCACTCCTGCCATCCCAAGTGCTGCCTCGTGCCGAGCATTTGCAACTGGACAGTGCTGATTGCTTTAACAAGTCTGAAAAATAACAAAAGAAAAATTTCTCTTGTAGTAAAACCACAAGGAAAAGCCTTTAGGACAAGGCATGAAAATATACAGTTCCATTCCTGTTACACCTGCAATTTTAACACCTATTTCTGGTTCCCTGTGTAAAAGAGAGTAAGAAATCCAATGAATCCTTATATAGTTTTGTGTGTCATAGTGTTTGTGTTACCCATTTAAATTGCCAATTAAGGGCACTACTCACATGAGCAAGAGTGTGATGTGGCCTACTATGTCATGCTGGTACATACTTTGCAATTGAAGAAAAGAAAGAAGTATTTTGGATTTTCCGTCTAATGTTTTTTTGAGTCCAGATATGTTATCACAACTACACATGGGGTAGAATATGCCTCAGTGTCTTCAAACGTATTAAATATCTTTAAATTTTTTAAGTGAAAATGTAGCTGTCAATTTTGAACTAATTTGGATGGACAGCAATAAAATGCAAACCTCACTTCAAATTAGAATTTTCAGTGAGGATTTCTAATGGAAAGTAATTGCTGACAATAGGAAATGACAAATTACTAATTACTTAGTTCAATTAGACTTTTGTGCCTTTGGTCCTAAGTGGCAAGCATACAGCAAATCTTGCACTTTTTTAACAATTAATGACAGTAAAACTATTTAAACTGCCAACAGATGTGGGTAAGAAGACACAAATTGAAACTTACTTAATTTACATACTATCCTAATTTTATATCAAGTAAATGGTGTTTAATTTTTATGTTACAATTAAATATCACTGGCATAGTATAATTTCTGCAGAACTTTTCAGAATAAAATAGTTTTGCTGAAATGCTAGTGCTAATGTTTTGGGATTTTTTTCCTCTTATAACAGCACTATTTAATCTTAAAGTGACCCTAAAATATATAGGGGCAGTGAATGGAATGTAATTTTTTTCAGAGCTTGAGCTAACAGTTTTCCTGAAATGGGGTGTAGAATTGGATCAGCTAGACTACTGCAATGTAAGATTTCAAATTCTGTTTCTAATTTATTGGTGAATGCAAAACTTCATCCAGTGTGTAGCACTGAGAAGGAGTCAAACATTCTATGTGTTTGTTTCTCAGTCTTTAATAAAGTCCTTCCAGGATTTGTACATTAGACATTGTTTCTTCATTAAAGCCATGCTCGTTTATGCCATTTTTAGTAAAGGCTGGATTCTTCATTCTTTCTCACATTTTGCAGTTTAGCTCTTTTGAATTGCTTTCAAGTATGTTTCTAATGAATATGAAGAGTGGGAGACCATAAATGGACTGTAATAGTTTCTGTGCAGTCATTAATATATTTATGCACAGGTATGTTTTCCCTGCAAAGTTTGCCATAATTTCTACACCTCAAAACTTCTAATATCGGATGCCTAAAATTAGATGCCCAAAAAAACCTTTTACATCTTAAGAAACACTAGCCTCTTTTCAATGTATTCCATGGGATCGTTAAGATTTCTTTAGGTGCTTAACAGTCCTGAGAACTGTTCACTTCTGTTTGGATATAAGAATACCCAGCTTTCAACATATTGCTCAGTAATATATTTTTAGTCAAGAAAAGAAAAAAATACTAAATTGTGAAGCTATTAATTCAACAAAACTCTGTTTGACTTTACGGATTATTTTGCAAAGGCCTATTTCTCACTTCTCCCCTTAGGCAAAACAAAAAGAAACCTAAAAGCAACATTTAAAAGAATCTATTAATCTAATAGTTATTTATGATTACTTAATTTTTCAGAAGAATCTCCATGTTCTTTTTTGTTTTGTAGCAAGATATAGGGCACTAGAATGTATTGTAGCAATGGGTGTTCCTGCTGAAACGATGTATAGATAGAAGATAATATTCTCAATATGGGAGTAGAAATAGAAATGTCTTTAATAAAATATAAATGAGAAGGCTACAAGAAAATTAAAATGTAGGACCCAAATCAGGAAAGATTTATAGAAGTGCCTATGTTTAGTTTCAAGAGTTGTCTTAAAAGGTTTTTTGTAAGGAGCATTGTGCAGGTATGTAATTTTGGTTTACAAAAGAATATAAGTACTGATAATGTTACACCAGCCTTAATGCAGCATACTTCAAGACAGACTAAGTATGAGACTGACTATACTATTATGGCATTTCTGCCTCGGTGTGCTTTTATCTAAGGTCTTTGCAAATGACTGCCAATTGATCATCGCTTTCCTCAGTCGTCTTACACTTTATGTACTACTGCAAACAAAATAATATAATAAAATTCTCCTTGATTTGAGACATTAGGTGCCAGGAAAGCTGAACTGAATAGATGTAGAGGGTGGATATTACACATGAGGGTTATAACCATACAACTATATACTTTAACAACTGCCTCTTCACGGATTATGTTGGTTCAGTTTTGTTGTTAGTAGAGATGCTTCAATCTACATCACTAAAGTCAATAAATTTCTGTTGAGCTTTACTGCATTACAATCCTCTAAAAAGCAAGCACACAGCATTAGATGGTCTGTGAAACTCCTGGCAAAAGGATTTCTGTAAGTGCATTTCCCCAAGGGATTTGTCTTCGTGGGTTTTTTATTGTTTTTATTTTATTTAATTTCTAAATTTCCAGTAATTAGGGCAATTATACTATTGCTTGAGAACAAACAAAGCCGATAACTGAATTGAATTGCCAGTAGTAGTTTTGGACAAACCTATGTTGTTTCACCACTGCTGTAGTTTTCTCTTCCCAAAAGCTCAGTGAACTTTAGAGATAGAAATATAAGAGAGACCATACCTCATAATAGAGGAGAAAGGAAAAGCTTAGGCAGGGGGTAGGAAGCCTGGGCAGGGACAGAGGAAAGAAAGACTTTCACAAATCAGAAAGGGGAAAAAAATGTGGCATTGGTATTGTGCTCAGAAAGAGATAATGTGGAAAAGAGGTGAGAGCAGGGACAGAAGTATACCTGGAGCAAGAAGGACAGAAAAAAAAGAAGTGGCCTAATTAGAAGAAAAAAGAGAGAGACAGATGATGGGGGGGAGCAAAAGAAGGGTCAAAGATATCAGGCAAAAAAAAAAAATGAAGTCTAAGGAAAATTAGCAGGACAGATATAAGGCTAAGAATATGGTGTCTTAATTCATGCCACAATGAATCATGAGAGTAGAATGTTTAGGCTGATTTAATCATCCGCGGAGTGTATAATTTCCTTTATAGCTCCATCATAATTATTGAGGCACTGGCAACAGATGAAACGTGCAATTCTCAATTGTTTGGACTACTGAGGAAAATGAGGATGAAAAGGACAAAAGGCAAGAATACAAATGTATTTATGTTTAGTTGTAGTTTGACTGAAATGTATGTACGCTTATATCCATACAACTTACATGAAGGCATACCTGTATCTTTAGAAATATGTTAACTTGGAAGCTAGATTTCTAATGACAGTGTCGTGTCAACTAAAAAGAACTGCGAGAATAATAATTTACTTCAGTGGCAATATATTGTTTTAGTAGTAAAAAATATTGGGTAAATTTAAGTTTCTAAAATGAACTAATACCATTATCATTGTCAGCATTTCCTTTAGCAAAATATTAATATTTTTCATGATAAAAAGGTATTTTTGTAGGAATTGGGTAACACAAACACCCACAGTCCTTTAGGATTTAATAAGAAAATAAAGACTATTCAAAATTGCCATTCTTTCTCAGCTTCTATGGCCCAGAGTATTTCAAAATGATATTTGTTATTACAGAAACTCTTAGTTGTCTGACATGATTATTCTGATGTACTTTTCTCCAAAGCAAAAACCAATATGAATGAATTTGTACTGTGCCCCTTGCAGATAATTTTCTGTTATCATAGCAGTGAAAACTAACAGTACAGGTTGCTGCTAGCATATGGAAGTAACTATGCTGCTAATCTAATAGTTGGCTTATTATTCTTCATCATGGAAATTAGGCGTTCCCATTTTATTTTATAAGACTAATGATTTTTAACCAGAGTAACTCTACTGGAAATTTCTAATAAAAGTAGCTCTCATCCTTACTTTTTTTTTTTCTTCACTGACAGAGGTTCTACTATTCCAGTGTTTCTGAACAGGTAAACAAACTGCCTCCCCCCCTACTTTTTTTTTTTAAAGAGAGGAAATCTGAAGTGTGAAAAGAAAAATTGGTATCATTTAGGACTAAGATCCTGATTCAGCAAGAATCAGCTTGACTTGGGCACTGGGCAAGGCTGCTGAAGTCCTGAACAATTGCTTTTCATAGCTACACGTGCAATGGAAGACAGATAGCTCTTTTGCTAAAAGAGGTCCAGCCATCTTAAATATGCTTAAATAAAATGTTTGTTTAGCATTTTTGAGCTGTATAATAGTGTTAAATAATGATTCATTATTAGCAACAGATATTTTTGTGGGTTGACAGTTGTCTTACATCTGTATTATATGTGATACATCTGTCAATTGCATTTGTTAATGAATTAGAACTTTGTTAGATTTCATGCATTTGTTTAAAAAAGTGCTATGAAGGATGACACTTATCAGAAAAAAGAGCAGCTACAAAATGAAAATGTGAAAATAAAGCAAAAAGTGGTATATTCTACACCTGTATTAAGGATAAAGCACTGCCACAAGTAAAAGACAAAAGTCCATATAAAACTTAGAAGAAAACAACTGCTCCTTTTAAAGTATAACTATATAGGAGAAGAATAGTGGAGTAAAGAGAACAGTCTATTGGAACAAACATGGTAAGGAGGAGATGCTTTTAGAATAAGTAGGTTGTGGGGGGGAAGATTTTTCTTTTCCAGCTAAGGCAGAGGAAGAGAAAGAAACTAGTAAACTCAGTTATTGCTAATGGCTGGAAGCTGGTGTACCAATACAATCAGAGAAAATGTAGATTATTGGTATGGATTTTGTTGTTGCTTTGTAGTGGATCTGCTGCTGTTGCAGATAAAGTGCATAAGGCCAAATGCCTTTTTAAGAAAACAGAGTATAGAGTATAGTAGCGTGTGCAAAAGATTATGGACATTTTAATGTCTTCATACATGCATATTTACTGACTAGATTGTAGGCAAGAGCTAAGACACGGATACCTGATTTTTGGCCTATCACACAGCATTGACCCTTGGAAATGAAGTACGTACGTGCCATTTATATTGGCAGATGTCTAGAGTGGTTGTGACTAAAAATTTTACCTCTTTACAATAGTACTGGAGAAATAAGCTAATGACTATAGTAAAGTAGACTAAGCAAATGTGTTTTGAAGTCAGCCATCCACAAAAGTTAAGGTCAAGTTCCTGTTTGACAATGCTTGTTTTGGCAAAATAAAGCAAAACAGAAACTCATATACACTCTTCTTCCTAAATTTTTTCTGTTAATTATGAGGGAACATACAGATATGAACAGAAAATGATCTACCTAATATTACGTTCTCAAATAGCTGTTATTGCCAGACTAAGGCAGTCAAAAATCAGTTCTTTCCCAAATCATGAACTTGTCTTATCTCATGACTGTTGTGATGATCATTTTGTGGTAGTGTGGTTTTATTTAACTTTTAATTTGCTAAGCTTGTATTAGCCAGTCTTTTTCTTTTTCCATTTTTTGTAAGCAAAAATGGAGTTCTGAAGCAGGATTTTCAGAAAAACCCCCAGTCTGTTTCAAGAGCTTAATGCTAGGCGCATTGGGCATGGCAATGCTGAAAGTCTTTGCCTCTTGATGTGGCACATACTGCAGCTCATCATGAGGAAGTAAGAGTGAGTAAAGCTGCTTAAGTCTGGGCTGTGCTTTTTCTAAAGAGCATTGCCTGCTGACATCCTGGAGAGGTGGAATCAGCTGTCAGGCTGCCTCGGAGCCTTATGGCCCTACCAGAAAAATGGATTTGTGTGGCATTAAGTTGTTCTTGCCCCCATTAGGTTGCATCACTACTGCAGCCAAAACCTGCTTTTAAACTTCTCTTGTGTTTGATCCCCTGACTTACGTCCTCTTACTGTTGTAAATTGCTTCTTTGGGGGAAGGAGAGTGGCTGGCGACGTATGTATCGTAGCTCTTAGTAACAGGTATGTTCCACTTCCTTCAGTGATGATTTTTTTTTTTCTTAAAAAGAAGTCTCGTACAGTATCATCTTTTTCTTTGTTTTGTTGCAGAGAAATACCAATTATTAGATTTAGAAATGGCTGATCACGTAAATTGCAGAGAATGGGTGAGCTTCTGTTTTTAACTTGCAAAAATCCAATGTTGTCAGCAGACAGACATATTGGGAATTAGTTCACCTGACTGTATTTGCTACAACTCAATGCCAGGTTCTGCTCCTTGTTACACTAAAGTCTGATGCAAGTCTTCTGACATCCATCATCCCTGGGGATTTACCACAGGGACAACAAGGCAGAGCTGAGGAAGAATTAAGCCCTTACCCTGGGATAGTCCATGCATGGTATCTGGCTTCATGTCCTGTTACTTGTCAAAGTCTGATGGGCCTTGGTAGAAAGATGCAACTTCTGGCTCCTCAGTTTCCTCCTCTTCCTTCTCTTTCCTCCTTCATCCCCCCCTTCCAAATATCCCCACATTCTTTCAGTACAAATACTCACCATTTAAAGATAATCCGTCATTGCTTTTTATCATGGATGTATCCAACTGTTTTGTTTTGCTGGGAAGGGTTGGCTCATGAAGGCTCTTTTCCAACCTAAATGATTCTATGAAAAGATTAGAAAGTGGGGAGACAACAAGGCCTTGTATTAGACTGCGAAGAGGAAGGATCTGTCATGTTCCCCCACTGAGAAGTGTAAGTTTGTCAAATATTTTCTCGTCTCAAAGATGAGATAGCTTTAGGACCCACAGCCTGTCACTGGAATCTAACTTTTGTACCGGAGGAGTGTGAGTGCTGGTACACCCTGAGCCTGGGGGAGAGCAGCTCTGTAACTCAGTGTGGTACAAGTAGTCTTCTCAGTTTTTCTAGATTCTTGCTTAGTCATGAAAGGTAATTTAACTCTGACTTTAGTACGATCCACAGGGTTTTGGCAGTAGTCTATTGATTTCTGTGTTTTATTTTTTATTTACCTCTTTGAATTCCATATGGCTTTTGATTTAGTTGTACTGGAAAGGGACAAAGAAAAATCCCACTCTGATATGTCAAAAACTACACTTTGACTCAATAGGGAATGATAAGGGGTGAAAGACATTTTTCTACAGGCTTACAGAACGCTGTAGCTGTTTCAATAATTCACAAAACCACTGGTGTTTATAAACCATTGTCTTGTACCAGGACACGGAGTGTATATAACTGCAAGGAAAAGATAGATTCTGCCCTCATGAACTCACTGTCTCCCCATTTACCTCCTATAGTTACAGAGTTTCTTAACTTTCATTTATTGATCGGTTTGTTCATTCTAGCTTATAGTAATGTTAACACCGAAAAAGAATTTTTTTTTTTTTTCCTTCCCGAGCAGGCTCATTTTCTTTCAGGACTTGTTGTCCTTCCTCTGTTACTGAAACGGCTAGGCTAGCTAGCTGAAAGACTGTTTGTGGCTATAAAAGAGCCAAACGGGGGCTCAGTACATGGATCTGAGGAGGATTACTAAGGATTCTAGGGCATTTTGCTTCTGTCCAAAATTACTTTAAGGCATAGGTGTCAGATAGCTTGGCTGTGTCTGATGGATCAAGGGGACGGAGTGAGAGTGAGAAAGAGAGGTGAAAGGGATAAGGAACGGATTGAGGACAAAAGGAAGATCAGAAAGCAGTCTGGGTAGTGAAGGGAAAGACAGGAACAATATCTTACTTGTGAACTTCTATTTCTAAGTCTTTGAATGCCAAAGGCAATCGAGAGCATTTCTTCCTACGTGTTGACACAAGTCGGAGGCAGGTGGCTGGCTTTAAAATTCATCGCTGATTGTGAATCATCTACATCATTTTAAAATTACTTTATTTGACAGACTTTAAAAGTAGGAAGGTGTGTATATTCTTATTTTGAGTCATAAATAAAAATGAATCAAGTGTTTTTCACTGTGGGTCTCTTTTCTCTCAATTTCATTCATTTTGACAATTCTGGCAGCAGCTGTTCAAGAAATGTTCAAAACCACAATAAGCAGTGTTGGAGTTCAGGACTGTGGTGCATTTGCAGAGCTGTGCATGAAGAGGAATGTCCTGACCATGCTGTGTGTGGCCGTGGGTACTGAACAGGATGGCTGCTGTGAGCCCTAGTTACCTGGCATGCTCTCTGCCTGGCACTGGGCATTTGGGTTAAAAGTCATCTGGGAAGCTGCTACTAGAGCAGCTGCACTGCAATGCTGATGTTTCTGGATCTCTCTTCCTGGCTTTGATTACCAGTATTTGGTACTGTGGCCTTCAGGACGGGGCACATAATTCTCTGGGTTTTCTGCAGAAGCAGGACTCGAGAAATCTTGCAAAAGCACAAGCAGGAGCCACAGGATTGTGAAGCCTCCCCGAGCCCCTCTGCTTTTGACTAAAACCAAGACATTCTTGTTCTAGTAGAAGTGTGCATGCACTGGTTTATAGCCAAATGACCAACTGTGCGAAGTATTACTGGTTTCACTATCTCACTGCCCATCTACTGATATACAGCCAGGAGAGAAGGTAAATTTTTTTCTGGGCAAAAGAATGACCTCCTATGTGCCTACAGGTGCTACTTAATTTCTGGTTTACCTGGGACAGAGAATGATAGGGATAGTCATGTGGGTGGCAAAGGAAAAACCCAAGTTATAACTATTTTTAGTGCTTAGATACCAGCGTGACTTAGCAATACCTAAAAGGTGTAGATAGAGTGAGTCAACAAGAACCAGTCTCCTAGTTATGAGTGTTTACAGCATTCATGGGGAGTGGAATGTGAACTTTGGTATGGTGGGCCAAATTTTGTCCTCGTGTCTTTTAGATTTGGTCTGTGTATTTACTATTCTCTGTGTATTTTGCTAATTGAACTCAGACATGTATGTGTGTTCCCCTCTGTCAGCCTTTAGTCATATCCCTTTCCTAATCTTCTAAACTAAAAAGCATGGCAGAGAAATTGGTAGGGTAGGAGTTTTACTGCATCCTGCAACTTCCAGCATGTTGTTTGACACGTATGAAGGTATTGTGCAATCCAGAATTTTTGCTTGTAGAAGAAAGTGATAAAACATATCAGAAGTTTTGAAGAACAAATTTTATTTTTAGCAGCGAAAATAACACTGGGGGAACCAGCAACCCATACAAAACAGCAGACTGGAATTATGTTATCTGCATTTATAAGAATGTATAGATTAAAGTGATAAAGAAGTCCTGGTGGAAAAATAATGAAGATACCAGTAAATCATGCTTTCAAAAGTAAATAGCCTTTTCCAGTGAAGGCCTGTATGATCCAAATTTGGTCACATTTGGCTCATAGCTACAGAAAATCGGTATGAATTTATATCAGAATTAGATTTTGGGGGAGGGGAAAAAAAACACATCAGTCTCTGAAACCTGGTAAAACTCTCTACTGAGACAGAGATATGTATGTGTATAAATTACATATGCACATATAATTATATCTTCTTGCCTTTGCTTGATTTACTAGCAAAAAATTGGGATCAATGTGATATAATAAAGCAAGCTGTGCATAGGTGGGGTTTTCTGTTTTTTTTTTGTTGTTTTTTTGGGGTTTGTTTTTTTTTTTTTCAATCCTTTATATTTGGTTAAACTTGCAGTTTCATTGCTGGATAATATGGTAAAAAGATTCATTGTAAGGGTTACCTAACAACATTGGTGGTGTTGATGAATAGTTGCAATTAATACATTCCCTTAATTAGTCTGATACCCAGAAGATGCACCTGGCAGGTCATTTTAATACTACAATTGATTTATTGCTGCTAGAAATTATTTTACCAGCTATCTTCAGAGAACACAATTAGAGAGCATTTCATTTTTTTATGCATTTTCACTAAGGAATAAACATAAAAGGTCTATGTAATTCAGAACAAAGCAGGTATAATGTATTAATGGTTTATGGATTTTATTAATATTCAGCTAACATTAGAGGCAACTTTAGAGAATAGCAACCTATTTTCTATATGAAGTATTCAATTTTCAGTATCAGAGTGCTTTATTTAAAAAAAAATAAAACCATGGTATTTTAAATGAGTTGCTATTATCATGTATGGGACATCTTATAAATGGTGTAACAGTAAGAATATATTGATAGATGTATGTTTGTTTATGTTTTGTGCTGTGTGTGCTATATGTGCCAGATGCACTGAGATTCGGGGAAAATATATAAATTATGTACTATTTTAAAATCATGATGAAGTCCCTCTAAACAAAGAAATGTTTTTCTGAGGTTACTGTAACAATGTAACTAAATCAGTGTCAGCTTAGCCCATCATAAAAGTATCAACTTCTCTTTTCATATTTTGAAATCAGTTTTTGAAATGAATCTTGAAATTAGCTTGTTCTGCTTTTTTCCCCTCACCTTACTGTATCTTGCTCCATTTCTAGTGCTGCAGCAGACAGCATGGCTGCCTTTTGTTAGCTTCTCTGCGCACGAATATCACTGACACTATTGTGGAAACATCCAGCAGTCTTCCTTTCTATATCTTAGAACAAAAGGTTGTTTCTTCAGTAGCAACCTATTAATTCCTAGGTGCTTAAATATTACTTTTTTTCATGTATTTTCCAAGTGATAAAATGTTTTCCCTTGATGGGGGGGGGAAACTGTTTGGGGTTTAGGCAAGAAACCTAGCTGCATATGGCTTGCATGCTCAAAGTTTTAAGTAAAATAATGAGGAATTTGTTCATGCAGCAAATGCAAGATTGCCCTTTACATTTTAGGTTAATCTGGATTCACCTAAGCTTTTCCTGTCCTCCAAACACCTTTGGCTCTCCCTGGGAACCGAAGGGCCAAACCTGATTTGCAGAATGCATCTCCATGATCCTTAACACAGGAGTATGATGTGTGGACACAAGCTGTTCTCTCAGCCTTGGTATCTTGAACTGAGGGATCTGGATTTGGAAGTGAAGTTCTGTTTTTCAAATTAGTGCACTAGTAGAATAACTTTTGACCTTGCAATAAACATGTGAGAAAATAATTATAGTTCAGTATTTATGGGTGGTATTTAGCCTCATGTTATTTTGCATCACTCCAGAGTGTATACAAGGCACCACATAGAACAAATAAGAAAACATTCCCCTTCACTGTTGAATCTTCCAATCTATTTTCAATGTGAGACAAAAAATGGCAGAGAGCTCTAAAATAAAGTAGGAAATTGCTGCTAAACAAGGACATGCTTTATAGCACAGTTAAGATCTGACTTAAGTCTCTCTGAAACTCAGGAAAAAGAAGAGAGTTTACCTTTGGAAGAAGGGGCAGGCCACTCAGGAGGACTACAAGGATGTTGTGAGGTTTTGCAGGGAGAAAATTAGAAGGGCCAAAGCCCAACTAGAACTTAACCTGGCTATGGCCGTAAAAGACTAAAAAATGTTTCTATAAATACATTAACAACAAAAGGAGGGCTAAGGAGACTCTTCATCCTTTATTGGACGCAAGGGGAAACGGTGACAAGGCATTAGGAACTCAAGGCTGAGGTACTTAATGCCTTCTTTGCCTCAGACTTTACTATTAAAACCAGTTGTTCTCCAGGTACCCAGCCCCCTGTGATGACAGATAGTGATGGGGAGCAGAATGAAGCCCCCACAATCCAAGGGGAAATGGTTAGGGACTTGGTACACCCCTTAGACACCCACAAGTCTATGGGACAGGATGGGATCCACCCAAGGGTACTGAGGGAGCTGGTGGAAGGTCTCACCAAGCCACTTCCCATCATCTGCCAGCAGTCCTGGCTAACTGGGGAGGTCCCAGAGGACTGGAGGTTAACAAATGTGATGCCCATCTACAAGAAGGGATGATAGGAGGATCTGGGGAACTACAGGCCTGTCAGCCTGACCTGGGTGCTGGGGAAGATTATGGAGCAGGTCATCTTGAGTGCTATCACATGGCACATACAGGACAACCAGGTGATCTGGCCCAGTCAGCATGGGTTTATGAAAGGCAGGTACTGCCTGACTAACCTGATCTCCTTCTGTGACAAAGTGATCAGCTTAGTGGATGAGGGAAAGACTGTGGATATAGTCTACCTAGACTTTACTAAAGCCTTTGACATCATTTCCCACAGCATCCTCCTGGAGAAATTGGCTGCTCATGGCTTGGATGGGTGCACTTTTCGCTGGGTAAAAAACTGGCTGGATGGCCGGGCCCAAATTGTTGTCGTGAATGGAGTTAAATCCAGTTGGTGGCCAGTCACAAGTGGTGTTCCCCAGGGCTCAGTACTGGGGCTGGTCTTGTTTAATATCTTTATCAATGGTCTGGACGAGGGGATTGAGCACATCCTCAGTAAGTTTGTAGATGACACCAATTTGGGCAGGTGTGTTGATTAGCTTGAGGGTAGGAAGGCTCTGCAGAGGGATCTGGGCAGGCTGGATCGATGGGCCGAGGCCAATTGTGTGAGGTTCAACAAGGCTAAGTGCAGAGTCTTGTACTTGGGTCACAACAACCCCATGCAATGCTACAGGCTTGGGGGAAGAGTGGCTGGAAAGCTGCCCCGCAGAAAAGGACCTGGGGGTGTTGATTGACAGGTGTCTGAATATGAGCCAGCAGTGTGCCCAGGTGGCCAAGAAGGCCAACGCCATCCTGGCCTGTATCAGAAATAGTGTGGCCAGCAGGAGCAGGGAAGTGATCGTGCCCCTGTACTTGTCACTGGTGAGGCCGCACTTCAAATACTGTGTTCAGTTTTGGGTCCCTCACTACAAGAAAAACATTGAGGTGCTGGAGCGTGTCCAGAGAAGATCAATGAAGCTGGTGAGGGGTCTGGATCGCAAGTCTTATGAGGAGTGGCTGAGGGAACTGGCATTGTTCAGTCTGGAGAAGAGGATGCTGAAGGGAGACCTTATGGCTCTCTACAATTACCTGAAAGGGGGTTGCGGAGAGGTGGGTGCTGGTCTCTTCTCCCAAGTGACAAGTGATAGGGCAAGAGGAAATGGCCTCAAGTTGTGCCAGGGGAGGTTTGAATTGGATATTAGGAAAAAATTCTTCACTGAAAATGTTGTCAGACATTGGAACAGGCTGCCCAGGGAAGTGGTTGAGTCACCAGTTCTGAGGTATTTAAAAGACGTGGGGTTTAGTGGTGGACTTGGCAGTGTTAGGTTAACGGTTGGACTTGATGATCTTAACGGCCTTTTCTAACCTAAACGATTCTATGATCTGTTAGCAGCTTTGCAGATAACCCACCTGAGTGCCAGGCGAATACAGTGGGTGAAATCAGGCAACTTGTTAGCAATGTGGGCTTGAACAGCTCATAGGTGAAGTAAGAGGGCAGTTTGGGGATGCCAATAAAAACGTGGTAGCAAGAGGTTGTCTACAAGGCATGACGTAGGTACTGTCAAGACTTTCAAGAGTTGTGTCTTGGGATGGGGGGCCAGGTGGAAATATTTAAAGAGGCACCTGTGTCACAGCTGGATCACCGGGACCATCCACAGTCTGTGTTCTTCTTGAGACTCAAGAGGAGGGAATTGCTCTACATTCATCAGGGAGTCCAGAGTAGATGAAGACACCGTGATCAGTGATTATGAGTGACTTCAAGGAGTTTCTGCTAAACAAAAATTGCTTCCTTTCTGTTTAGATGACAAGAAAGCTGATGGATATTAGAAATACTCTGAGATAATAAGGTCAGGATATGGATACTTCACATAGGGGGTGTAGGTTAAAGTTGAAAGAGAATTAAAAAATGAGTTAGATTACAAGCTAAAGTAGCAGGCAGATAATACCTCTGGATGATTTTTTCCCAGCAAAAAATTCTATTGGGGTCTTTGTTTTTATTTTCTTTTTCCTGCTCAAATTCTCATTAGATTTGATACCTAAGGTGTAACACAAAGCCCTTGGATGCCATATAGTCTGGAGGCTGTTGAAAACTGTCTCAACAAATATTTCTGTTGTTAAAATACTGTCCTATCTTTTAAATTTTGTGGAGGACCCAGAGGTTTTTCTGTAATTAGGACTTAAACCAATTGATTATAAATATTGTATAACAGAGTATAAATATAATTTAGCTTTAGTTTTTCAAGGCCTAAAATTACTTAATTAAAGAATGAAAACAGTATGAAAGAATATAAAACAATGACAACTGATTCAAAATAAAATAATTCAGAATATTTAATATAGAACAAAAAGAACACAAACATTTCCAGTTGCAAAGTTAATGTCAACATATGTGTGGTGGTTTTTTTCTTTTCTCAGGGATTTTAGTGAAGATTTACAATTATCATAGGACTCAGTGCAGTTTGTTTGCTCCCCACAAAAGCAGAGATGATTTTTATTGACCAATCTTTGATCCAAGAGATTAAAGAAAGTACTGCAAGAGCAGTGAAAAGGATAACACCATGGGGGTCAATAGGCTTACTGCTACTTGGAAATGAAAGTGAAGCATTCCATTGGGAGAGGGGGTAATTTAGCATTCTTACTGGGAACTTGAGAGTTTTCCCTTTTATTTTTTTTTTGTTTTAAGGAAAAAAAATTATTCATCTGACTTACAGGTTTCTCCATGACTTAATACCATGGCCATAATATGAGGTCATTTAGAGGGCACTAGATTCGCCAACATAATTCTGCACAATGCTTTTTAGCCCAAATGGCCTGGCTGTCACATACTCACACTCTTGATTGAAATGTTTCTGGTAGACTTTTGGAATGCAGTCCGAGGGCTTAGTGACTCAATATTTTCAACATGAATACATTTCCTATCTCATAGAAAGTTTCTATGAACTACTGCAGAGTTAATGTGTCTTTCTGTTGTTTCTTGAAGTGCTGTGAACTTTACACAAATCTGGTAAAATTGCATGAGTCAAAAGGAAATGAAAGTCCTAGCTTGATACAGTTTTATTTTTTATGGCACCATCATCATGAGCATGGCCCTTCTTTATGAGGGTTTCAAAATGCCTGCTGAAAAGCAAATTTCTCTTTCTTGAAATAACCATTAATATCCCTTTTCCCTGATGTGTGTTGTTTTGCCCGATGTGTTTGGTTTTGCCCCCCCCCCCCCTTCCTTTCTTGTTCAGGCGGTATGATTTTTGTCTTCCCTTTCACTGCAGAGAATAAGTGCAGGAAGAACAACAGCTGGTATGACTTTGATTGGGGATGCACTGAAGTGCTTTTGTTTACAGAATATTCACAGAGACACATGAGGCCTGGCAAGAGTACTCGTGTCATGCTTCTTCCTCTCTTTGAAAAATTGCCAAAGAAATCTGATTGAAATTGGCCAGTTGTATTTATTTTGCTTTTTGCCAGAGACAGGTTTGGAGGCTTGGAGCATTTTAAGATTTTATTTAGTTTCCTGCAGCTAAATAGTAAATTATTATTAACTAATTCTAAGAGGGAAGGTGGTTCTCAGTAAGCTGCTTGTGTCCTATGAATCAATGCAAGGTATTACTTAAAGAGCACATCCAATCATTTCACCCAGGAGACTGATTTGCATTGTCATAAGGAATATTCAAAGTGTATTTACCTGGTCACAGCATGTGAAACTTGGCTTTTCTGCTGGTGCAATGCGAGGTAAACATTCCCTTACTCCAAAATCAGAAAATGCCTGTCCCTGCTTCTAAGAGTCTCTCAAAACATTAATGAAAATGTAATTCTACCAAGAACGATGGCAGAATGCCCATGGACTTAACAGGAATTGTGATGCTTTTTTCTTTTCTTAAGACTTTCCTGAAGACTAGTGCCTTGGGGTACTTTGGGTGTCACATGACAATTAAAGACTTAAACTGATTATTAAAATTCATGAAGTATCTATATAAAATGACTGTTCTGTTTACAATCAGGTGATGTGGGTTTTTTACAGTTCATTTACTATTTGCAAGTGGTTGTTGGCAACATTAGCTAAGTTCTTGAAACTCTGTGCTATGCTTTTATGTACCTGGATCATGTTAGGTTTTCTAGAAAATCATCACAAGTCCTGCTGTTATTCACTACTTGGTCATAGCTGGGTGTGGGTTTTCTGGGGTTTTGTTTGCTTTTTTGTGTGTCCCTGGCCTTGACTTTTCAGGAAATTGTAGTTCTCAGTTTTGTTAATAAGCACTGATGTAGCAAAGAGCGTTTTCAATTAGAGCATGATGAGAAAATCAAGCTTTCTGAAAGTTTACAAGACATTTACTCCCTTCTCTTTCATTAATTTTTAGAGTTGGTGCTCTAAACTTACACCTTTCTACTGATTCTTTTCCTTTAGGGTAACTTGCACTTCTTCCATCTCTTAGCTGTGATAATGGGCTGCTATACTGTTGTTTATAGAAGATGTGGCTGACTTCCATCCTTTCTTCTGATCTTCTGTTTCACAGATCTCACAATATTTGGTTTTGTTTTTTTTTTTTTTTTTGGGGGGGGCAGGGGAAAGGCAGGGGAGGATCTTTTTTTTTAATGTATGTTTCTGAAAGCCTCAACTTCTATAGGAATAGGATTCTATATGAACAATCAGCTTTTTTTTTTTAATGATAGGAGAATAAAACCTAATAATGTAGACTTTACTGAACTCTAAAGCTTCAGAAGACAAATAGAATGAATCCCAAATGTGCTATAGAAAAACAAAGCCCTTTTGATATGGAAGGACCTACCTTTTTAATGCTGCTCTCTTGGGGTGATGTTCAGTGAATCTAGCACCAGTGCACATTGGTATATTCAGGAGCAGGATATAAGGAAAGGCCCCTAGTGTAGCAACAAAGATTAATGGTTTTACTGGTAATGACTTAAAAATGAAATAATTTCTATAGTCAATGCTGCTTTTGGGTATAGCGGACAAGAAGTGGTAGTAACTTTCGTGTGCCCTGAAATCATAATATTTTCTTGAAAAGCTAGGGGTTTTTAGAAAGAGGTTTTTTGTTTGGTGGTTTGGTTTTGGTTTTTTTTTTTTTCTTTTTAAATTAGAGTCAAACTGTGTATGAAAGCTTGTAAAACATCTATGGAAATTTCTGCTGTGCTCACAATTAAGAGGCATGTTTTATGATCATTTGTTACTTGCATTGGTTGTTGTCAACATTATGCATGTTCCTGGAACTTTAGTGTGATCTACAGACATTTAAAAAAAAAAAAAAAAAATTAGTAAAGAAAAAAGGAAAATAAGTAGCATAGATTTTTCTGAGTAATATTAATAGGTTTTAATTTTGCAGCTCGGTTTTGTCATATAGTAACCTCGTTGCTTATCTCAGGCTTATGCAAAAATAAACAAGCTTCTTTTTGCTGCATTTTGGAATTAAGACACATAGATCTTTCTTGCCAGCAATGTGTAGGATTTTGGCTATGATAAACTGAAGGATACACCCAGTGTTATCAAAAACTTCCCTTCTTGTTTTCCAATTCAAAACTGAATGACTTATTTTAGCAGTACAGAAGAGCGAGCTAACTGAACATTGTCAGAAATTGTGAAAGACTTAGAAAGTAGGTTAAGGACATCACTGAAAACAAACAAAAAGATGGCAAATATTGCATACTGGATTCCTTCTCCTCTGTTGTTATTCCAGTGAAACATTTGGGTACCGCAGAATTGCTAGTTATAAATGTTGACAGCAGCTGACTTAAAGTTTATCCTGGGAATTTGTAGTCTAGTCAGGTCCTCATCTTTAGACTTGCATCTTTCCACTCAGGGATAAGAGTTTGGTTGCCATAATTCATTTAATCACAATTGCTTTATATTTAATCATTAGATTGTCACTAAAAGTAGATCCTCAAGGGAATGAGGGATACTATAAAAAGGTCAAACCAAGGTGATTAGGACTTAGAAATGTATACTGATTATTTCAGTTGACATGAAACACAGGCTGAAGTGGGGGGTTTGGGTGGGTTTTTTTTCCAGCAAAAGAGGAGAAAGGTTTGGGACTCTTACTTTCAGAGGTAGTTCTCTTCAAAGCAGGCCTTACTGTTAAGTTTTACTAAGCTATTTGGCAGGTATGGAGCTGTGTGTGTTTGGCAATATGGTATTCACTTTACTTCAGTATCTCCCAGGTTCTCTACAAGGTGGTGAGGAATAAAAGAAATATCCTTGAATGACCCGCAGGGTTACAATCCGTTAAATTCTGTCAAATTAAATATATCATATAGAAAACATTATTATAGCAAATATATCTTAGAGGTATCTCAGTGGAGTAGGCATGGGATGGGGGGAAGAGGTGCGCTGCTGCTCAAACTGAGTCCCTTAGGGTGTCAACTTCAACCAAATTAAAAAATGTGTGCCAGGCTCAAGTTGGCATGCTTGAGTTCACTTCACTCCAGTCAATGAGGCACCTTAGCGCAGTAAGCACAATAGAGACAAAGAGATGCCTTGCAACTGACAGAGAGAGAAAAGAGTCCTTTGAGATGAAATGTTAACATAAGAAGTGAAAATGGTTTGTGGTAGTCTCAAGCTGGCTCTTTTGGGTTCACTTTCCTATAGTTACTGAACTATAGTGCTGTACCTTAACAGAGTAGTCTCAATAAAATTAGAAAGATATCCTAAAAAGGACAGAAGACGAGAGAGAGCAAAAGAGAAAGAGAGAGAGACACAGTTCTTTTGATAAGAAGCTTAACAAAAGTGGAAAAAATGGTTTATGTGAATGTTAGTTTTCATGGCAGTCTCAAGCTGACACTTGGGCTCCCTTTATTAGAGTCAGTAAGCTACTTTAGCAAACAAAGGAGAACGGAGAGAAGGATGGCTGGAAACAACAGAGAAAGGGAGAGAAATAGACACCTCTTTGACAGCATCTAACACAACATGACATCTCTGCCTCTGTTTCCATTTTTGAAATCTTTTCTGTAAGGCAGAGAAACACAAATGGTTGAATCCTTGTGGAGATACTTCATAGATAATTAAACAAACTAAATGCTGAGATTTTAAATTTGCTTAAGCAACATAGCAGCTTAAATCTGGTCAATTAAAAGATGGGGGGAGGGCTGCGAATTGCCTTTTTACCTCTCTAAAAAGATTTTTTTCAGCATGCTGTTTTCGGATATTATAAATAGCATCCAAACCAGGAAATTCTACTGTAGTCTTGAATCCATTTAAAATCCTCTTCATGTATGACAATACATGAGGAAAAAAGTCACCAGAATTAGAGAAGTGTGGGGTTTTTTTAATACGGTACTCATAGTGCTGAAAACTGAATGGGTGCAGACTCATACTTGCATTATGTGACTGATGAGTGAGTCTGCCTTCCTAAACAGGTGAAAGAAAAATTGCTAAACCATCTTTTCTCTGCATGTAATCCAGTCCTTTGGGTTTTTGGTATTCAATTCAGTCTAGTGTTTCAAGTTTTAGGTATTGAAGTTCTGCCTCTGACCTCTAGTTCTCAGTCTCATTGGAAAGGAAATATGTTTGATTAGCTTCCACAAATTTAAGCTTTGCGAGGTGAACATGAGAGTAAAAAATACTTCAGGCCTTTTGTTACCTGTTAGGTAAATATATAAGGTAAACTAAACCATACCCACTGAAGCTGTAATTAAAAGACCCATGAAAATTGGCAGGTTTTGAACATCATCTATTTGCTGCAAAATGGGCCATTAGATATCTGACTGACAAATGTTTTCATTCTGAAACTAATGTGCACTGATCATACGTCATCTGCAAATTCTGTAGAGGCAGACTTTGGAAAGGAAGGGAACTCGCAGTCACAAATTATTCTTGCCCTCCATTAGGCAAATTGTCAACTTCATAGAATCAATAGAAGATTCTTTATAATATACAAATTGGTACGCATCCATGAGCAAAAGCAATCAGACAACCAAGGATGAAGCTTAATTAGAGCAGAACTTGCTCTTAACTATATTGGATATAATGAAGATGCACTTCTAAGCAAGCAACTTCATCGTCATTTTGTAATGTAAAATCCACCACACTCCAACTCTACTTGTCTTTTAATAGAATTTCTGTATGGAGGGAAAAATTGCTTTACATAGTTAAATGTTAATCTATTAAACAAGATAATTAAGTTTATAGAAGCATAATAGAAGTATTCTAAAAGTATGCAATAAATAAATTCACAAACACAGTATTTGCAGATGGACTGGAGTATGAAAAAAGTGACTGAACAAATTTCAGTCTGTGCTTTTTTGTAAATTTTCACATCAGCCTTATGCTCTTTTTCATATTGCATGATTGTTCATTGAAGTCATATGATACCTATTCTGCTCTGTAATGGGCTAGTTTGAAACATTTGAACATCAGTATAACAAATAAGTAGCAAATTACATTATGTAATACAATAAAATTTAATTAATGATAAGAGTCATGAAACTTCTGCAATTCAAAGATTTCCATTAATATCCTTCAATCATTCAAATATTCAAGAATAACCTGTAAGATACCAGAAAATCTACTGATATTGCCAATTCTTATTGGAAAAATATTTACTATTTTCATTAATATTCAATGAAACCCTGTTTGGATTTGTCCCGCAGACCTAAATTTCAGTTATTTTGTTCTGATGGCTCTTTGAAGGCCTTTGTTAAAGTCTGGAGACAGCTGAGGATTGAGTTCTACATATTAGGTCATAGCCAAAGAATTATGACTCAGTTACATTATATTTGGATTCTGCAGAAGATGGTGTTTTTTATATCTGCAGCTTGGCCAGTATTAGTCAGAAGAACACAGAGAGCAGATGGACAAAAATAGGTGAAGACGACAGCATTTCTTTCAACAGTGAAAACGTGTCCTTGTGTTTCAGATTAATCATGGCTCTTTGGTTTTTAAAGCTGACGGTGATGTTCACAAGGAGCTACTACATATCCACGAGGCTAGGCAGCAGCACTCATGACCAGTTTTCTTTCATTTGTTTTGTTACTTATCCCTTTAATTGTGACAACACCCTGACTGACTTTGTATCAGCTCATTTAGTGCTGAAAAATGGAACCATTTAACTTGTGCTGGATGAAGAAACAGGAGTGGCAAGTACAAAGTGAGAACCCACAACTATTCAAAAAGTAAGAGAATAGAACCAAAAAGGAGAATATTGGAGAAGAGTAAAACAAAACAGGAGAAGAAAAGCAGCTGGAGAAGGAAATCAAAAAAGCTGGCTGTCGCAAGACAAAGAGAATTTTTTCTCTCAAGCCTAGCAGTACTGGTCCTGCATTTTGGAGTTCCCTGAATTCTTGCTCTACATTTTATTGATACTCGCTTTGACTCGATGAATACCTCAGTTCACAAGTTTTAGATGATTTGAGAGAGTGGATCCAAAGCAACGGAACTATTAACAACCGGTGATATGAAAACAATCAATTTTAATTGGCAATGGTAAAAACAGGTGGCAAGCGTAAACTTGCAGCACTAAATGAAAATATTCTTTTTTCTGCCTTGCTAATGTGGGGGTGTGTATGAGAGAGAGAGAGACAGACTGACATCCATCTGCTTGGACTACAGAGACTAGTGTGAACAAACATGCAGCATACTAAATGCTCCCCACAACCCCTCACGAACCAGCACTTCTATTTAGCATTATTGTGTACCATCCAGCTTTGTATGCTACAGAAATACTGACTTACCCCCAGACAGTTCATGTAAATTACGTTAATGATTACTGTCCACTTTGTGCCAAGAACAGTACTGATGCTGCTACCTTTGCTTCGTGTAATCAATTCTTTCCTTTGCTTCTAGTTTGTTTGTAATGAGCCTTAAGGTAAAACTGCATCAGAAAGCAGCATCTCCCTTCCCTTCCCTTTATATTTTGAGTGATGATTGTTTCTGACGTGAAGGCTCTAGATCTTTAAATTGGATAGGCTGTCAAGGCATCCTTTTCCAAGGAAGTGATTGTACTTGTCAAAGACACGGTTTTGGTGTCTAGGTGAAGTGAAGAAAACTTCGGGGCTTTAAGCTACCTCCTCTTGGCTTTGCTTTGATTTACATTTTATGATCAACTGTATCTCTCAACAGCAAGTATGTTGAGTTACTGTTGATGCATTTGTTACACTAGCTGCGATGCCTAGAAAACAGCTTTTTCTTCTACTTATAAGGAAGTAATGAGAGAGGACTATGGATAACACTCAGGAGCAATAGGATTAAGACTCATTTTTGTTCCACCTAATACTAGCATAATGGAGAGGGAATGTCTGTCTGGTAATCCAGGTCTCCTGCATTACAGTTCATTTTTGGCTACGACATAACGTAATCAAGCAGTCTTATGTGTGCGATTGCTTGTCTGTGTCTGTATCATGCTACTGTGTAATGTCCAACCTGAATTAATACAGCTGGAGCAGATGCTAAATGACTGTGTCCAAGTCACTTGTGTCCTATTTTACACTTCACTTCATGATCTGTGTGGGGCTGTGTGAACATTTGATACCCATTTTGGAGTCTCACCATATGCCCTCACATTTATAGGCTATAAATCCATAATCAACTACTCAGTTGATATCGGTATTGCTTCTCTTAACTGCATACATGAGAGAAAGCATTTGGAAATAAACTTTATGACTAAATGTGCTTACATGAATGACTACTGAAGAATTTGAAATCTTGTTTCATGTAACACTCTACCAAGGGGGAGAAAAAAAGCAAGTAGGGGGCTGACTAAAGGTATGGATACCTTATGTAAACTTCTGGGAAAGTCCTCTATACCCATGAACTCCCTTCACAGGATTTGAAACAAAATCTCCCAATGCATGTACAAAACTTGTTTCATTACTGTGTAACTTCCTGTAGGAAAAATAATGATTAAAAAACCCTTGCAGCATTGCCTGTCTTTTAAAAGAGAGTCCCTTTTGTCTGTTGAAGATGAAAAAGTAAGAAACTATGCTATTTTCTACTATGTGTTCCCTTCCCATAGGACATTCAAACACCCCATGCTTCCATTCTTTGTCCTGCAGTTCTTACTTTCTTAAATCAGTTCTTCTTCCCTTCCTGTTCTCCTGTTTCCAAAGTAAAAGGTTTGTTAAAACACTACATTCAGTTCACTGTCCTGCTCCTGCCCCATTAAACACGTGAAATATCGTTTCTGATGATTGGCAATTCTCCATAAAGAATTTTTCTTCATTGTTAGCAATCATTGTGGTGAAATACGGGGCAGCTTAGACCTCTCCGAGCAGACTTCTGTAAATAATGCTTTTGCCAGCAGTCACATATACCCTAATTTTCAGTGGTTTTGAGGCTGCAGCTTCCTTTTGCATTTTAATGCTATACGCTTTATACAGCGGTCATAGCATAGCTTGGTCACCCAAAGTGAGTTTTGTATTGTAGGAGAGTAGTAAGGCACAGTATAAACATGAAGAAATTGCTTTGCCTTTTTATTTCTCAGTATGTTCCATAGAATGGGTTTTAATACTGGCAACCCCTCTGAAGTACTGTCAAGATTAATAGAGTGCTGAAAAATGCTATTTATGTAAATAGGGTAGATCATGTCATGCATCAAAGGCCTCTTATTGAAAGACTACATGATTAATCTTTACTTACATGAGTAGCTGTGCTGATTCCAGTAGGTTATAGTATTGTTGCAGGGCAATATCTAGTTACGTATAAACAGGTTATTCACGACTCTGCTCTTCACATGAATGCTTTCTTCCTCTCTGTGTCTTTAAAAAATTGAATCTTCATTGACTTACAGATGACTGTATTGGATTCATAAAATAGTCTTTCACTTCTCTCTGGGCATATGTTGTATCATGAATTGTCTCCTTAGAGACAGCAGGCCACCTCATTATGGTTACAATAGACAAATTCCTAAGCATGTGGTCTGCTTTTATGGCCTTGACTTGTACATTTTTTACCTCAGAGACTTGCCACTCATGTTGACACAGATTTGTTGTGTGTGATGAAGTGATAAAATCAATGAAGAGGACACATGTGCTTCTCTAGCTTTCAGAAAGACTTTATTATTTATTGTTTATTGTTGTAACTTAAATCCACTCAACAATTTTCTGCAAAGGCACATTTACTTTTTGGATTTGTTTTAGTCTGCCTGCAGCTTAGAAGTTGCTCTCAGTGCATACTGTATGTGTTAGCTTTCCAGAAGTTGCACTGGAAAATATAGTGAATATAAATCTATATATCTTGGCAAGAACTATACCCAGGGGGTGGGGGAGAAGCATTAAGTAAGAAATTTTAGAAAAACAACCACAGCATTCCTGTGTTATTCCTATTCTCTTTCTGCCCCCAAAAATACATTGCTATTTACAGGGATAAGGAGAGCCAAAAAGTATTTTTTTATCCTTCTATTTTAAGACATACTAGTAACCAGTACTTTATAATAAAATTTTCATTACTTTTTTTTGGAAGTCTGAAAAGAAAAAGTAAGTGAAAACCACTTGTTTACAGCACAAAGCAAACAAAAAATTGTTACTGTGGGCAGGGGCTGCAGAATGAGAATGTAATTTCTGAGGAAGCTGAAAGTCTACAGCACTCATAGTTCCAGGTATCTCAGAAGAGTATACAGCAGTCACTTTTGTCAATGCAGAAAGTAAATTTATTGAAATAATGTAGAATAAGCTGTATGATGGAAATTATGCCATAGGCATAAATGGTATGGCCATAGAGAATTTTGCTAACCACCCTTCAATAGAACCAAAATTCAGTTCTATGTAAGAAAAGATTTGAAAGGAACTTTTGTGGAAAGATTTTCATTGAACATTACAGAAGTATTTGTAGGATGAGAAATCTTGGATAAAGTATCTTAGCCCATAGGTTTTTGTGTTAAGTGTTTCTCAAGTTATTTCCCCTGGTTACTCAGCCCTAGGAAACGAGGGGAGAAGATATAATTTGGATGCATTTATGATCAATCTAGGTTGGTGAGAGTGTCATTGATTTGGTAAAATAAGAGTAACTATTAGCATTTTGTTGTTACCTGCAAATATTTTTAAGCCCTTTATGGAATAAGGACATTTTCAGCAGTTGTAGATTGCTGGACCATTTTCAAATGCACCCCTCCTTTAGCTGGAGGAGTGATATTAGACAAATTACCCCTCTTTTTCTTGCTTCTCGCATATGGCTCAACTTAGTCCATATGACTTGCAGAGTCCATTCAAACGTAATTTGACGGGACCGCTGAAGAGAAACACAAAAATCTGATTAAGGTGATTTTTGAGACTGAATCTGACTGGCAAATCACAGTCTAGATTACTGACTGGTGTATTTAGAAGATTTTGTTTGATAAACGTATAACTGATTACAGTCAATAAGTTAGTCTGTCAAAATATCTGGAAGAAATAGGTAAAAGGATGAAAAACAGCTGGCTCAAACTGTAAATCAGGGAGACAGAAGAAATGAAAAATTTGAGACAAGACAGAAAAAGTCAAGCTTGCTGGAAGACTGATCTCTGCCTTGATTGAGGGCATCTGACCACCAGTTTTTAAGATAGTGTGAAACAGTGTTCTGCTCGACTTCTCCCTACCCCAGGATACATGTTATATCTTGTTTTTATTATCTTTGATTAACCGGGATTTTTATAGTTGAGGACCTTCCTACTGAGATACAAATATAGACCACTGCAATGCATCATTTTGCCAAGGGCTGAATATGGTGGCATCTCAGAAGCAGTAGCTGAGGCAGCATGCAGAAGTGTGATGCAGAACATGACTATTTGAGATAACAACATGGGTTGGTGCTCATCAAACTGTATTTGTCATGTCCTTGTTGGTTTTTTGGTTGGTTGGGTTTTTTTTAATGTGTTTATAATTAGTCTTACTCTAAGAGCTCTTCTTTCCTGCCTACCCACTACATATAATTTGTCAGGAATTCTGCAGGGAAAAGGTCAAGAATAACAGTCCCATTCAGAGGGATGGATTAGAAATGAGACACAGGATCTAAATGCTTGTTCTAGATAAAAGCATACCAACACCAAACCAGCCCATGTTGTTCTTTGTTTCTGGTGAGACACTGTGCCATCAGAAGCTCTTCCTCCCCTGTCACAAATCCTGTTCCAATTTTTGTAAACTTTACGTAAAACAATTGGTATCTTAGAAGATTCGCGTGAAGTACATCAGTATGGAAAGATTATGCAGAGCTTTTCAACTGATTTCATTTAAAAATGTTCATTGTGTAATATTTTTGTCAGATTTGGTAGATAAGTCTTGGTGAGAAGGGGTAGAAATTGGCTAGGGAATAAATTAAGATTCTAATGAATGAATTAACACTCTTCACCTTGTTTGTTTCTTCATTGGCATCATCTTACAGAATATGTAGGTCTTACAGCACCAAGCCTTAAAAACTTGCTTGCTTTTAACTTACTGTAGATGGCCTTGCTGAATCCAGTGAGACTATCTGGTAGCATGTGAAGTTGGGCATGTGCATACACCATTTGCGAAGTCATGACGTATTTTTAAATTAGTGACTAGAATACAGAGGCTGTGGTTCTTGTTGGTGACCCCCTGTGCTGTACTCCACTAAGATGAGAACTTACTCTATGAATTTCTAATAAGTTCTGAGAATAGAAATCCTGAGGTGCTCAAACCCAACCCACTATGAATTTCAGGGCTTGCAAAATCATGTAAAACATTTCTGAAGCAAGTCACCCCCCTGTCCCCGCCCCCCCATGCACTCCAACTGTGTGAAACATTTGAAAAAGAATATGTGCATGCTGTTTAGTATGCTTTCAGTCCTTAAGAGGGATGTGATTATTCTCAATTGATGCACTTAAGTATCTACAGAATTATAAAATATTATAATACAAACATCTTGTTTTATGTTTGTCAAGAACAATGAGGTTCAGGGGAAAAAAAAAAACAAAACGCAGTCCTGAGTACTAAAAATTATACTAGCCTTATTCTCAGCTTTGAGTGACTCGGCTCTTCAGTGTTTCACAGTATTATCCAATGCTTTTAGAATGATTTACTTATCAATGTATTTTGAAATAGGTTTGGGGTTTTTTTCCATTGTCTCTAGCAACAGTTTTATTGAATACTCATGTTTACTTACTGAAGTGCATTTCACTTGGAATGGAAATGCAAAACATTAGTGCAGGCTTTGTGAAATTTACCACTTCTCTGATATGTGAAAAGTACTTGAGATAAGGACATCGTTTCAATAGTACTGGGGGGGAACCCATAAGCTCTTCAAACAAATATAGACTGTTTATTTGTCAGTGTTGTCTATATTTAACAGGCTCACTGATTCTGTATGCTTTTTGTCAGAGTATAATTCTACTGATTTCTTAAAAGATAATCTTTTTTTTCTAGCTGTACTAAAATATCTTTTTTTGCTCTGCTGCTTTTATTTGTCAGTGACAAGAATGATAAAAAAATATATCAAGGGAGCTAAGCTATGAAGAGCTGTGCATAAGCCAGAACAGGTGCAAAATTTTAGGTGTTTATTTTGTCAAAATATTGTTTGGCTAAATCACTTATGTTTCCTCCATTGACACTTTGGTACAATCATACTCTGAATTTTCTATATTTCCATTGTATAAATTAGTGAGGCCCTAAATCTCTACATTTTGTTTAAATAGTCGATGGAAATGGCATTTATAATCTACAAAGCATTAAAACTACTTACAGATTACTTAGATCAGTGGCTTCTAACCTTTTTGATTTGTGGATCCCTAAGTACTTTTCAGTGGAGGCATGTATTTCTGTGCAGCAAAGGTTAACTTACCTGCAGTAGGCTCCCTTTTCATAGCAAGGTTGTGGGAACCCAAAGAGTCTGCAGACTACATGTTGAAAATTATTGATCTACATTGTTTATATATGACTTGTTCACGGATGAAGTGTTCCTGCTTTTGAGATGACTCAGAAACACCATGCAATAGTTTTCAGGAAGGAACCGGGAAAAGAAAATGTAACCCTTAAAAAAGGAGTTTTAGAACAATAAAATGTTTCCACAATTCAGGAATTAGACCTTCTTCTTGCCAGTAATGATACAATCTCCAAAAATTATGAATGGATGTCCGTTTTATACATGATATGCTACAATAGTTTGTTGCCATCATGGAATCACTGCAGATGGACAAGTCGGTTCAGTGCTTATTTAGAAGGATGTGGGATTCAGTTTGCTTGGTGGCTGCCAATCACAGGATTCCTTGTGCACTAAACTGTTTTAATGATATTTAGATTACCTCTTTCTGTTGACTGGAAAGATCATCCCAGACATGGATCACACACGCTTCTAACTTGGGCCTTCATTGAGTTCTAACACAATAAATTATGGGCCTGATCTTGAGATAAACAAAACTGCTCCCTGCCCCTTACATTGAAGGTGTAGGGTTCTGGGGATGAGATCCATTTCTTCATTGTGTTCAACACCAAACAAGTTGAAATTCAACAGCAGCATAATACAGTTGTTGGTTGTATAGGTCAGCTTTTAAAATGTTTCTTAGTTTCTCAGGACTTCTGCTAGGCAACAGGCTGACTTCATGTTTTAGAAGATACCAGTTTTGGTAAGAATGGTAATATTTAAAGTATGAGATGCTCCTCATAATGGTGAGGATTTAGAACTGAAGGTGCGTTGGGTAAAGGCAGGTACAGAGACTGGTGCAACCATGTGCTGCTGGAGAGGTACCTCCCAGGGCGAGTTGGCTTCACTGGTGAGCAGTTATACAGCAGGCAGGTGACCTGGGGTCTTTGAGAATTTCATCCTTATTTCAGTAGTCAAATAAATAAAATATTTTTAAGCATTTCAATGTGAATATCAAATACTAGGATGTAAAATGAACACTTTTTTCATGTGAGCAAGCAGCTAGTTCTCTTGGTGTGTTTCTAAGATTACATTCAGTAACATCAGAGATGCTGAGTTTCACACCGTAGTGAAGCTGTTGTTTTTCTCAAGAGTATATGGCTTCTTGAGCTATTCTTATGCTCTGTGCTTTCTGGGCTTCCTAGTGTGCTATGCTGTGACATGAAATTCTTTTAAATGTTAAGAAAACCCATTTTTTTGTTTTGTTTTTTTCTTTGATCGCTTTCCATCAGCTGATTTTTACTCGTTTCAGCAGATGATAAAAATGACAAGTTTTGAGGCTTAATGGCTCTTTATGGAGGAGGTAGGAATAAGTAAAATGCTTATTTCTTACATATTTTAAAATATTATTTATACTAACAAAAGTTCGTCTATAAAATGAAGTAATTTATCCCAGAAAAGACCAGACGATTTGTTTTTAACTATAGCATACTTTTGGAAAACTGCTTTTTAAGATGTTGAATTTCTAGATTTTGTTAATATGTAGTATAAGCTTTTCTAGGGGTCTTGTTGCATAAGCTGCTTGTCTGTAGGCCACACTCTCTAACAGAAGTGTCTATATAAGCAGTCATTCTGAAGTGCTGATTCTGTTATTTGATTTGGGATTAAACAGTCTGTTGCAAGCCATCTGTTTCCCTATGCATGTGTCCTTGAGAGGTTAGATTTCCACAGATATTGCCCCATAACTTTAGCCAGTGTTCGAAAGATCAGAATTAGCTGAGACATATGCCACTGAAATTATCTGTTTTATCCTAGAGGACTGGCTGGTTTTTGACATCAGTGCCCATGTTGGAGAAAAGTTTACTCTCTCTCATTGCTGCTGATTGAGAACCCTGCTGCTTTTGGCCAAATGCCACGAGACTCAGGAGTGCATCCTTTGAGGGTGTTTGAACAGTTGATGCTCAGTGAGTGCATGAAAAGCTCCATCAGCTTTTTAAGCTTCAGCTTTCCTCAAGAACCGATCCCTCCAACTGATGCTGTATGACTCTGGACAAACTCAAACTGCTGCTATTGCTCAAGCAGCTTATCATTGTGACAATTAGGGTCAGAAGATGATACGTTTTGGCATAGGTCCAGGGTTTAGAAATTCTTTAGAGACTTAAAGAAATCTTACACAATTGTACCTCACTCTTCTATGTGATTTTTTTTTTTTTTTTTGGGGGGGGTTATTTTATTTTTAATGGGTACGTGTTCATTCATCAGCATGTGGGCATTAGATATATGTGCAATGCATGTATTACTACTAAAGGACGGGCATTGTGGTAGAGATCTAGCCCTGTTGGTTTGGTTTAAGTGTTAAAGTAGCTCAGGCTGGAGAGTGTGTGCTTGAAGGCACTGTGGAAGCCAGCATGTGATAAGCTGCCTTTCAGTACCATGTTTTCACAGGTGTGGCTGCTTAAGCTTGGAATCCTCAGGATATAACTGTGTCACAAGCCATGCAGGGCCTCACAGGTCTGTACCAGCCCTTTAAAAGCTGTCTAGAAAACGACTCGCAAAATACTACCTCTTTGTTTCAGCTCAGGGCTGGAAACAAATTCAGGTTTCCTTCTACTTTGGTATTCCATAGGCATAACAATTTCAGGGCTGATTTCGTACCATAGGCTCTAAATTTACGCTACACCCTGAGCTACAGACTGATTATCCATTAATGTGTCAGAGTTCAAGGCCTTTTTTAGCCAACAGGATAGACAATCTTGTGCAGCGTTATTTATTTTCACTTTTTATCTACTCTTGAATGTGTTCGTTTCAAGTCTTGCTTAAGATCCTAATTTCTGACAGTTCTGGAAGATATGGGTTCACAATAGAGTATTGTTGAACTGATGAATCCTGTTGAACCTTATGCCATTTTTTGGTGGGAATTTTTTGTTCTTTAATGTTAAAGACCGGTTTTGAAACATTTTTGCTTTTACTCAACAATTTGACTGCAGAACTACTGATGTTTCTGTACTTCTGGGTGGAAATTTGCTAGCTCAGGCATTACACACACAGGAAATCTGCATTTGTACACACAAACCAGATGACTGGTCAAGTTAACGTTTGCAAATTGCCCTGTTTATTCACACAAATGCAGTTTTTATGTGTGCAAAACTGATGTGCTTGCAAATTTTGTGGGTTGTATTAAAGGAAGCTTGCTATAAATGTATCCCCTAAAATTTAGTTTTTGATTAAAAATACTTACTAGGCAATCCTCCTGATAGAGTTTCCCAATTTACATTTCCAGGTGAAAAGGAGGCTTTAAAGCCTTTAAAAGCAGCCATGGAAACAGAGGCTGCACAGAGCTAGGCGGTGACATAGGGCATCACATCTAAGAGGCGCATTTAAGGGGGAGCTTGTCAAGAGCAGAAAATGATGCTCACTCTCTCTTACTGCAGAAATAGTACTGGACTGCTGATGTGATCCATTACTAGAAATACTAGGATACAGGAAAAATGAGGAATTTTCATGGGGGGAAAAAAAACTTCTACCTTTTTTGCCTCCCCTCTTCCTCCTCTCAGAAAAGGGTTTTAGGAAGAATTGAGCAACTCCTTCTGTAAGCAATTTCATCTCCAAATAATCAGTGAACGAGTATTTGAAGTGTTTTAAATATTCCTCTTGGTTTTCAGTAATGTGCAACACATCACACAAAAATAGTAGTCTGCATTTTGAAAGATGTAGTTCTAGGCCTTAATAATTCCTGCATATAGAATACCTGGGTGTGCATATGTCTGTCTACAGGTTTTTGGATGCAATTCAGTCAAACCAACTGAAAATTTGGAATTGTTGACTTTCACAAGATGTTCACTTTTGTTTCTGTCTAGTAAGGTTCTATTTAAAAAATCTAGTTTCTGTAAAAATCTGGATTTGGTATCCATATATATTGCTAATCCTTTACAGTGTACTATATTAACTGCATTATGAGGAATAGAGATGGGTATGAACTTTTCCTTTTTTTTGAGGGATGCACAATTTTTCCACTTTTGCACAAGTCCAGTGCAAGTAATGCTTTTGAGCTGCATGTAGCTGACTTTCTGCTGGTTTACCTTACAAGAAAGTTTTCTATTAGCAGTCCAGTTTTTTCCTCAGGCTTTTTAGGATCTTGAATGCAATGCAATGCTATTCCCTTCATATATAACTATATAGATGTTAAAATGCCAATAATTTCCAGTTATTTAGTTTATAAATATCCCTAATGGTACTTTAAGTGAGCCAGCTAAATTGTATTGTATACATTCTTAAAGAAAGAGTGAAATTTTATTTTGGGAAGGAGGTTCTTCAGTTTTTCCTAAAAATTCCAGATTTAGGCAGAGGTTGGGAACAAAAGAGACTGTTTGTCTCCATCTTCAAAATTTTCATGATATTCTATAGCAACAAAGGACTTGTTCTAAACCAGCCTCCTGTTGCTTTCTGCCTGTAAAAGCATGAGTGAACCTTATGTAATGGTGACAGCTTTATTCTTTCCTGAAGACACGTTCCCAATCAAATGCCAACATTTATATATTCCGCGTTCTTGAGGTATTATGCTCCAAGGATTTGGATGCTCATCTTATAAGTAAGGAAAACAGCTTGGTAATTCAAAGAAACAGCAGAGGACTTGATACAGACAGGAGATCTTGTGGCTTATCTTATGTTGTTGCTGATGGGGAACATCAAAAGCCTTTTTTTCCAATATATTAGTAGATTGAATGCTTACTTTAGAGAAGCTTGATTAATCTAGAGGAAAGGATACATTTTCAAGCAAACCCAGCAGTTTTAAGAAGAAACTTACAATGTTAAAAATGTCCTTTAAAGAAATAATTTCGTCTGTGCTGTGCTCCAACAGAAAAATGATTCTACTCATCTTGTCTATCCTCATGATTCTTTTCCTGTCATCCTGGATTTAGTGGAATAAACTGTTTCACCTCTCGTACCTTAGAGCTCATTCTAATTTAGTTGAACTTGATTTCTAAGATTTCAGCACATTCAGGCTGGAATTTTCTCTTACCGATATCTTTTTTTGCCTCTTCCTAGTTTTTTCTAAAGCAATTTCTTCTAATTTATGGAAGAAAAATGAAAAGAAAAGATATTCAGCTAAATGCTAGATATATATAGATTCTATAGGGAAAATTCCTATCTGTGCAGCAAGTCCACATGAAGTTTGTTCTGTGTTCATGCCTGACCTGGTGGACCAAAATGGGAGAGAAAGCTTTTACCAGATCTTTGTGTAGGGATTAATATCCTCCTTAAAGAATATGCAGGCTGCTGAAGGATGTTGTCCTTTAAAATTTACTTGTGTATTAAGTAATCTTAAAATCATGATGTACCAATACCAAACCTCGTAATCAGCTTTAAGTAAGAGAATATAAACTCAGTTCAGAGTCATTCTTCCTTGAGTTTCTTTGGAAGGCCTGGGTATAACAGGAATTAAAATAATTAAGTCTTATATAGATCTTTCATTCTTTTTAGTATTCCGTTTTTTATTCTGTCTCAGTCCAGTACAGATTATACATAGCACTGATAAAAATATTCCTAGCCAAGTTTGCTTTAGCATCCATTTACAATAACGTAGAGCACTTGCTTCCTCTCCATTTTCTGGAGATGTTTTCATCAATAACTCTTTCAAGTTTAATCTTAATATCTTTTATGGGTTTTCATCTCTGCATTTGATTTATTGAGTGAATGGAAGGAAACGTGACTCATGATTCTATCCTTTTGCACCTTGCTTGTTTCAGTCAGTAGGGAGAGTAGAAATGATGTTTCTAAATTCCCCTCTTTATTCTTAAGAGGTCATTGCGTTGTTCCACTCATGAAATGATTGCAAAGAATATTAAGTGACTATCTTCAAAATTAAACACATTAGAATATGTCAAACAAATTCTTCTATGTCGCAAAGAAGCACCAAAAAGATTTTCTCTGAAAACGTTGTCTACCTTGAATTTAACCTGCAATTAATTCCAAGGAAAAAGAAGAAAAATGAATTCCAAGAAAGCAGCAAAAATAGCAGCCTGAGACTTTTGAAGTGTTTTGAGGGGGAGAGTGGGTTGTTTAGTACCAACAAGCAATTGTTGCTACTGTTCCCACAGTTTTAGTAACCAGTCAGAAACATTTTCCTTACTTTTGTTGTATGCTCCCTTCTAGCAATGCTTATGGCTTAGAACTATTTCTCCAACTCTTGCTCATCTTCTCTAAAGGTGGCTACATCAAATGAACATTTGTCATGTTTTTTCTTTTTCGGTCTGTTTTAGTTTTGTCAGTCTTCATGGCCCCATGCCTCTTCACATGGAGCACAAGCACTACTGGATGACCCAGTATTTTAACTGTCAGTCACTATGAACTGCCCTATGAAAAGGCTTACCAGCTCATAAACTGAAAGCAATTCTATTTACTGCCATTTCTAGATTCATAGGTTGCTGGCAGCTTGTTACTGTTCTAGCAACACTTAAGGCCAGGCACCTCTGGTACTATAGTTTTTTCTTGATGTTTCTTGGGTAGGGTTAGTCTTGTATGAATGTTTGTAGCGTTTCATCCAATATAATGGCATTAGACCTCAGGGTGACTATATCAGAGCTCCTGACACGTTTCTGCAATATATTGTGCATGAACAGGTCCAATATATTTTTTGACTTCTGGATTAGCAGATCTACAAGAATTATTGTTGTTCCTGCCATGGCAAATTCTGAAGAACCCCCCTGCCGCCCCCCCCCCCCCCCCCCCGCCTCGTTTGCTATGAAAATAAAGTAATTATTATGATTTGTTAATTTTATTCTTTCAGTTGTCTGTTTTACTTATAGGTCGCTGTCTCTGTCAGCATCTTTACTCTGTGCTTTGCAGTTTGCTGAAGGTAGATGTATATTCTGAAAATAAACTTGAATCTATTAAAGTGGCTAACATACAGTGATGTCTCTGTTTTGTAAATTGAGTTCAGGCATAGGCTATCTATCTGTTTGGCAGCAGTGGAGGTGCCTTTTTGCTTGAATTTTACTGTTTAAGCTTTTAGAGTTGCTTTCGAAGGTGGAAGAGGGGTCAGGGTAGCATCAGATTCACACATTACTGTCTTTACTGAATTTATATGAATGACCTCCTTTGAAGATTGAAGAATGTAGCACGAGTATGCATAAAGCCTCTCAGACTTTGAGGAGAGTGATCTTTTGTCTTCTGTGCATGATCTTCTAGTTGGCTATTGATATGTTTTGCTATTCAGGGATGATGAATTTAGATACATTTGATTAAAGAAAGAAATTAAAATTCTATTGCCTCCACTTAGTGTCAGTGCACCTCTGCTGAAGACTCTCTGATGTTGCTAAAATTACTGTGAGGTTAACTTGGTAGTTTTGTTTTATTGTGTTTTGGCCATGTCACCTAGCTCTGGAACTGAGCCAACCTATGCTGATTACTGCCTCTTTCTAATCTGTCTAGATTGCATGCCTCAGCAGGGAGTGTGGGTGCTCATTCAGAAAAGCTTGTCCAATAGGCACCAGCATAATTAATATATATTTTCTGCTTTTCTCTAAGAATTGTGATACATAATGGACAATCAGCTTACTCATGAAACTGGGGACACCAGGGGGGACTTAGCGCAAAAGCAAGTGTATCCCATTATCTCTTTCTCATTCTGCATATCACAGCTAAAGCTATGAGAAACTAAATGCTGCACTTATGGCCTAATCCAAACACTAAAGTCAGTGGTGGGTCTTCTGATCCTTAGTTAGTACGTACAGAGCAATGAAAACAAAAAAGAGTTCTCCATTTTCTCTTTACTGGAAATCAATGGCAGATATGTGAGTAGGAAACAAAGTTTTAGGGCACAAAGGGCAAGTGCATTTTTTCTTTACCTAATTATCCTCTCGCCTTTATTTCTAATGAACCCCCCCCCCCCCCCCATACAACTAAAGGAAAGCACCTACCATATAGCCTTTTCTGCAGTTGGAGCAGTGGTAGTGTTCTTTCAGATGAGTAACTGGCCTGTAGGAGTGATTTTATTTATTTATTATAAATACTAACTAGCTCTGGGTTTTTGGTTGTTTTTTTTTTTGGTTGGTTGGTTTTTTTTTTTTTTTTTCCTGAAAGATGGCTCACAAATTTATTGGTCTTCCTATCTTGGAGCATTTGACCATACTATTAATATCCTCTACAAGTCCTTGGTAATTTCTTTCAATTCTCTTGTTTAGCCTATCCAAATTTGAATAAACAATTCACATATAAAACTATTACTAAAAGGTATAAACTGTACATAAAACCCACTTTCTCATCCTGTGCCATGACAATTTGTAATTATGGAACACTTGTGATATTTCATTTTTCTTTCAAAAATGAAATATGTTACTTCCCAGGCAAGTCAAATTTTGAGAAGTGGAAATGATTACTGAATTCCCTCTCTTTCAAACAGAAATCTGGATGGAAATGGAGAGCTCCTGTTGACTCAAATATGAAATGAACCAAAAGTTTCTACTTAGCTGGTTGGGAAAGCCTCTGAATGGCTGGTGTGACAAGGCTGGTGTCATTTTAAAGCTATGTAAATGGATGCTTTTGTGCTTCCTTTCTGCTACTGTTGTAAATGAAAAAAAACCTTACATATTTTGAGCTGATTTTGGCAGTGGGGAAAAATATGAAAGAGCTAAGCTTAAAGAGAATTGACAAAGACATTTCTCTGGGGGTTGTTTCCTGTTTCTTCATTCTTTCTTTTCTGGCTCCCACTGTCCTTGGTTGGCTTCTCCATTCACCTGGGGAGCTCTCAGATGGAATTACTTCCTCGGCGGTAATGCCCTACCAGCTAGCAGCTGCCAGGCCTGAATCAGTTTTGCTTATATCATGGGGGAAGGAATCTTTGCATCAGGCCAGTGAATCTGTGCGTCAAGAATTTATTTATTTTTTTTCCTCCAGAGAAATCATCGATAATTCTGGCCATTTTTCTTTTATTAAAAAAAAATTACAAAATGAAAATAAAATAAGTAGCAAAGATACCAGCAAATAAGGGGCATTTCTTTCACTACTTCATAAATTTAAGTATTCTTAAGAAATACTTGTTCAATTTTTTTGCCTATAAGCAAACATGAGCATCATGAGGCAGCTCTGATGCACAGCTGGCAGCTTGCAAAACATATACAATATGGGCAGTAAGATAAGATGCAGGCTCATTAACTTAAGGAACTAATATCAGATGCCTGGAATTTAAGTCGAAAAGCACAGCAATCACTTTATTTGAACCTATGAAATATACACAAACATATGCATATATGATATACAATTTATGTATATCTATATGCTTATGTGTGACTATGAAAATATATTAAGCACTGCATTTTTATAAGCTCTTGCTATGCCTGAATTGAAAATCAGTATTTGATGTTTTCCCTACTTGCATCTTTTTTTGCTTTTATGTTAGAATTAATTCTTTTTGTCTTGAGGGATAAAGATAGGACTTTCTTCCTTGGTGCGGTTCCAACAGAAGATAACTTGATGCTTATAACAGCTTGTCAGTCTGAGAACTGTTAAAATAAGGCTGAAAGAAAGAAAAGCTCCATTTAGTGTGGAAACCCCTAGTGGGATGAAAACTATAGTTCGTTTCTTTGGATAACAAAAGACACTTCCACGTCCTCCTCACTAGCAACTTTTTTTTTTGACACAAAAGGCAGAATAAGGGGGCAAGCAATACTCTTAATTATAACCTCCTTTTCCCAAGAAGTTTATCCTACCTTGCTTGCTCTGGCTTAGCAGGACATCCTGCTCTATTTTACTTGAGTAATAAGAGATATGATTAGAAAGCATGAATAAAGGGTTAATTTTTCCCCTTTGGATGCTGTGCACAATGCTGGATGGAGGACAGCAATATGCAATACAACTTTGACATTCTCCTTGTTCTATAATGTCATTGACTGGTTACTCCTGTGCACTTTCACAGCCTCAGCAACTTGCCCAGTGACCAGCCAAAACAAGGAATATCTTGAAAGATTAAAAAAAAAAACAAATTATGGGTTATTATAGGCCTCAAAATTGTCATATTGTTCTTGTACATAGACAAGAAAAAGATGTGGCATTCACCTGTTTTCACAAGTTTGTGTTGGGAGGAGAAGCAATGTTAACATGGAGTTTACTGTTTTAGGAGTAAATCTAGCTTTCCAAAAATAGAAGTATTTTGTATATACATGTGTGCGTGTATTGTTATCATTGGTGAAGATGTGTACTTTGTCATCACCTTCAATGTTATAAAATGAAGATAACATCTTGAGCCTGCTGAAATAATTGTCATATTTCCTGGTAAAAAAAGTGTGGTCTGTTTTGTCTCTTAACAATCCTTATATCATTAAGTTCTCCAACGTTCTTGCTGCTACTGCTCCTTTTTTGTTCTCTTTTAATGTTGGTGTCATTGTCATGAAGGTGTAGGATAAAACATACACTAAGATCAAGGTTAGGGTGTGGAGAATTTTGTTCTGATACCTCTGTTCTGAGGGCTGAGCAATGATTAGGAAGGGTTTTTCTTAATCTTTTAAAAAAGGGCATTATGCACCAGGGGATGGATGAGTGGGAAGCCCAAAATACAGCAGTGGAAAGGGAAGCAACCCTACAACTTCACTTTAATAACCTGAGACTGTGCAGATATAGGTTTGCTATCAGATATATATGCATAAGTTATGCATTACCTCTAATGGACGAATCTGCAAACATGGAATTGCTGTAAATTAATCTTTGTCGGGAGGGAGTTAGAAGAAAATGGTTGGTGGTTACGGAAAACCTTAAAGGAAGAGGGTCAGTTTCTCCTGGTCTGATACTGAAGGACTACTTTCTACTTCTGAAATGCCAGCTTTAGAGTCATCTACGTGCTTTATGTATAGTTTATTCCACAATGCCACTCAGAAGGATGCTATCCTGAACTGCATATCAGTGACTGAACAGGAAGCTGTAGCTGTGAAGATATGAGATAAAACCCCAAATTCTGCAGTAACTGGCTGTAACAAATGCAAACAACATGCACCGCAAAGAAAGAAGTTGGCACAGCACCTAGCGTACCAGAATGGATCAGTAACCTGTTCTTCAGCGAAATAACACTTACATGCTACAGTCTTAGGAATAGTAGCATCCTTCTCCTTTACAAAATTTACTTAGGTTGTTGATCACAATACGAGGCTCATTGTAAACACACTGGCATAGTATCAACTATAGAAAAAAAAAAGTAATCAATTGGAAGACAACTTTCAGCTGGGGCAAAGTTAAGGAGAGCATTAATACAGGTTACATTGGTTGTCTCATCATAGTTTTCCACTCTCAAAATCGAATTATTTTGTGTTGGTATGAAGATATCACAGGGATCTACCAAAGTATTTTGGGTACATGTACTTGGTTATACCTGCCTGATACAATTCTGCAGTTTGTCAGTCAACTTTGCGGATTTCATAAGACCTGGGTTGTTTTGGAAGGTTTCAGGTATGGTTTTGTCTGGATGGCATAAAAAACGATTGCATCTGCTAAGGAAGATAATAGCTAGAAAGCAAGTAAGTTTTATATGCCTTATCTTTTGAAGAATCTGTGTTTCTAGTATTGTTCTCAGAAAATATTCCCTATCCATATCTAAAAAGCTATATTGGCACCAAGCTAGTTATTGCATCATATACAGAGTCCAAATATATGGGCATTTGAGCTAATTTTGAAGCGACAAGTTGGAAAAAAATACAAGAGTCAGATCATCCCATCCTTTTATCAATGTAAATTTCTGCAGTTTGCTTGATTCAGATTTAAATGTATGAAAAGAGAAATCTTCAGTCATTCTCTGAAAAATGTAGCCATAAATTATTATTTTTGGGAAACAACATACTGATGACATGTAGTTTCATATGAATCCTTCTTATAGCAAGTTGGTAATGACATACTGTGTGACACGTGTTCTGTTTTTCAGTTTATTTGAAGCACTTAGCAGTACGATGCATGGATATAATACATGTAAAATTTTATCTAGTTAAGGCTCCACTTTAACATCCTCCCAGAAATCAGTGATTCAATAAGCATCATCTAAAAAGTGCTTTATTGCTGACTCTGAGACCCAAAAAAGCAGCAGCTTTGGACATAGGCTCAGAGCATGGGTGTTCTCTCTGGTAGTTCTTACTATCTCAGTTTGTGAGTTTTATTCTATTTTCGTAAGAGTGAAGGTATTTCCTATCAAGCCAAAGGTGTTGTAGAATTATGGTTAATGCTGTTTATTTTTGTGCTAATAGTAATTTAAAATAAACATATTTCTCTCAGCCTGGCAGTGTGCTTGGCACTTTACTTATGAGAAAGTTTGAAGACGTGGTTCTCTCTGTATGAAGACCTTTAGCTAATACCCATTATGCATGCAGTCAAAATTCAGTTTAGACTAAAAGGGTGTGTATTTTTAGTTGAAAAAGCAGTAGTGAATTTAACAAGCTAACTGAAGTTATGCTAAGTGACTGTGCTTTCATGTTTTATTGTGAAATTAGGCAACAAGACATTGAAGAGTAGTGACAGAAATCTGACCATATACGAAATTTTCTGGTGAAGAAACTCATCTGAAAAGTTCTGTTATACAGCCAATTCAGTTGGTTAGTGGTAGCTGCTGTATGGTGACCTCTATCATGTAGAGTTACAGTATTCCACAATATCATCCAGGAAGGCTGCGCCACATTCTTCGAAATTTTTGACAGTTTTGGAAGATAGTCATTGATGTACTCTGTTAAAGGCAGTCTGGAGGGCAGCTTTCTCTCACGGGATAATCTGCCTTGCATGCAATTTATTTCAGCCACACTAACTCGCTGAGTTAAAAATGAGTCTGAAATTATAGTGCATTTGTACCTGGTGTACCAGATGTCTGTATAGTGTCCACATTTGTTTTATTTTGGAGAGTTTGAATTATGTGTCTCCAGAAGAAAAAAAAAAAATTATTTGAAATATTTAACCTTGGATTTTCTTCACTTATTACCCATTTGATTTGTGGTGTTGTACTTTTGAACGTCAAGATTTATTAGTCACAAATTATACAAGTTCTCCTAATACCTATAGATGCTGGACTTTGAAGTATGAGCTTCAAAGAACTTGCAATTATTTTGGTTATTAATGTCTGCCAGTTGTTTTTGAGATACACCAATGATGTACACTTGTATGCTGAAATTTTAAAATCAACTAATCCATGAACAAGTTGTTCATTTATCAGAAATGCATCCACGGTTTTGTTTGTGCAAGAAGACACCTGAAATTTGAGCCTATGGAATGTGAAAGATTTTTTTTGTCTGCCTTGCTTAGGTTTTACACTTTTATATTGCTTACCCATTAGCAGCAATAGTTTTTTATCTGAAAATTTGGAGAGGAGTTAAGATAAAGTGGGGAAAAAGGGCAGGAAAATAGAGTTCTGAATAATACAATATATGCGGAAAACATGGTGGAAATTTTGCGTTGCAGACAAAGTCTCTTAATCCCAGAAACATGCAGGCATTAACTTTCATCCATTCAATGGTGGCTCTTGTTTGCTGAAGAAGCACATACCAGAAACAATTGCAACTTCCCTGAAGTTGCTATGAACAGCCTCCAAGCATGCACACAGTATAGGTGCTGCAGTATGTGTTCCAGATGACAAAGTACGGGTTTTAATACAAAGTAAATACTGCTGTGCTTGGGGCATCATATATTCCTATGTGAATTTCTTTTTCAGTCATCTGATCGTGGTTTCTGTTGGAATCCGATGTGTCAGAATCACAGACAGTGTTACTGCAGTCATGGATACAAATGCTTATAATGTCATTTTAAATTTTTGTGCACACTCTGCCAGTGTGTGCTCTGTGACTATATTTTGGTTCTGCCCTATTACTTATAACTGCATAAGCTGTGAAAAGTTTTAGCCAGTAATTGCTGAAGTTCACAATTGCAATATTTTTATTCTTGGTGAGGAAGAGGGGGGAAAAACGAAGGATTTTTCATGTCTCTCAGATCTATTGGCCTATTCTCCAAATGACAGGTTCCTGACTGATCAACTATACCACCTGCTACTAAAGCTCAGCAATATTAGTCTGTGCAATGGTTTCATTCTCATCTCACACCTCAGAGATCTTGAGCTCAACCCCAGGCATCCCCTGTGTGTTTAAATCAGCTTAACGGCTCATACAGTGTGCTGATTTCCTTGTAGGCCTCTGTTTTTTCAAAAAGTGATCACCTTTTGCCAATGCCCTCAGGATTAAACAGGGCAGTCCGGTTTTACTTTTCTGCATTGGCTATACCTTTGTAGTCAATAAAAGACTAACTAGAAAAGAATCAGCTGATGAGAGAATCAATCTTCTGGAAGCCTCCCCACAGTTTTCTCATCATTTTTGTGCCGTCTGTCATCTCAGATTGTAAAATGGAAACCAAAACTCAGTATGTGGGAAGACTTTTAGTGCTCCCTGTTAACAAAAACAGTAAGACCAGGGGTTTTGATCTTATGAGTGTATAGGTAAACAGTAAGCTGTAAGTGTGCACTCTTGAAGTAGCTTTTCCATGTTTCTAATGGAAGTCTGCAAAAAATTATCAAAGTAGTATCACAAAGGTCTCATAACATACTGTAGTGTAGATATCCATTCTGAGTAGGTCAGGTTAAATCTGAGGTTCTTCTATATAACAATACAGGGGTATCTTACAGAACAGCTGTACCATTTACCATGGTATAAAAGCCATATAAATAGAAAAGGACTGTAAAGTATAAGTGAAGTTTTTTTCCTTTAGCTACTTGCTAAGTTAAAACAGTGGTCTGTCTTGATAACTAGTATTGCACAACAAATTTTAAGGTTTTTGAATAATAGCCTACTTCAAGATGGTTTATAATGACAGATGGACCAACTTAAAAAAGAATTGAAGGTTCATCATAATCATCATTCTTTACAGTTCTACATTTTTCATTCAAATGTATCGCAGTAATTTACAAATATTAATTCAGTGTTATAATCACCCACCCACGAAGCAGGTCAGCATCTTAGTTTTACAGAAGTTCAAAGCAGGGTACCAAAAGGTTAAGAGCTGTGAGGAATTAAGGGGTCTGTCGGTATGCACCATAAGGCTCATGCTGGGGACTCTATTTTTTCCACATCATACTTTAAACTTCATTTGAAATCTGATTTCTTTCCTTGGACTCAAAATCCAGGGACGAGTAATACAGAATGTGCAGTGAGGTTATGTTAGTGACTGGTTGACAGTCATGCAGAAGCACTGAGAGGCAGAAGTGTTTAACTGGCACCACATAAAGTAGCACAGGTGACTCTTCAGCAGGAAACGTCCTCTTTGTCTGTCTGCAGGTAGTCTGGGCATTGATATAACGTTCCCTGTAGAAGGGAAGCTCTCAAGCTTCTCATGTTCTGCAAAAAAACAGGCAAATAGCACTTTCTTATGGTGAAGGTCTATGGCAGACATCGGCCACTCTCTCTCATTTTCCTGGCAATTGGACAGCGTACCTGATGTTGACGAAAAGGTTTAAATATATTACTCGTGGTTCCTTGTTTTACTTGCAGCGCAAAAAATAAAATACAGATCTCTGTCCAATAAAGATGGCAAATTGTAGGAATTGAGACAAACCCCTTTTGCAGCTTTTAGTTAGCTAAATCACAGCTAGTAGTTTGGAAACTACTAAAAATGGTAGTATCAAATACAGTTTGTCACCAGCTGTACATGTTGCTATGCTTTTATATTAAAACCACAAAAGTGAAGATATCAAGCTTTCCCTTGGGAAAGAGGATGACATGGCTTGTAATAGTTTGTGGTTTCTAGGGGAGTCCATTTCACACCCTTGAACCAACACCTGAGAAATTCAGAAACATGGTGAAGAGATACCTGGCTCTGTTCCTCCTTCAACAGAGATTTGGACTATGAAATATTTAGCAAGTATTGGCTCACTTAAAAGCCTGGGAGACATCATTCCAGAGCAGATGAGCATCTCCATTAAGAACATCTGAAAGCTTTCAAACTAACCTTCATTTATTTGAAAGCTATAGAAATATTGATGGGTTAGATCTCAGCGATGTATTCCACAAATACATAGACATCCCTTTGCTTGGAGCATGGTGCCACCAAGACGAGCACAACTGTGGTGGCTTTTCATAACAGTCATGGATTGCTTCATTCCTTGGCAACTCCAGATGGTCACTGACCATACAGAGCTGCTTTTATTTCTATTTCAGAGAACTTTGCTAGAAAATTTGTTCTAGAGAATGTATCTATTGAAGGACACTCATCTTTAGGCAATCATTTCAGGGCTCTTTCAGGGGGGAAAAAAATTTTTTTAACCACCAGTTTGCTTACTGTCAGGATTACTTTTAAAGACAGGAGAAACAAGAACCGTAACAATTATATGGGTTTCAGGGGCAAGCCAACAACACAGTTTGGGCTGCTGCCAATGTTGGTCTCAGTTTCTAATCCAGCTGCCGGACTGATGATACCTACTCTAATAACGCCAACTATCAAACCCCATGACACCTGGCAGATATGAACAATGCAGGTTTTGATTATAAAGATCCTTTATCTTTTTAATGCTGTCATTCAGCATTAGTAGACATCTGCTTTGCAGTCATCTCAACTTCCCATCTGCGAGGTGGCTGCTCTCTTTTCTTACCTCACCGAATCAAAGTTTCTCAAAGGATTGTTACAGATTTAACTGCTGGTCAAAGAATCTCTCTCTTCAGGGCCACTTCAGGTTCATGGCACTACAATTATGCTCTGGAATGCTGCCTAGATCATCTCATTTCGAAGACAATTTGTTTATCTGAGGTTTACATGATTTTTGTACACACTATGCTGGGAACCTTTTTTTCTGAATTAGTCTGAAAATTTTATCTACATGCTGGATCTACAACTTACGAGATCTATGCTCTGGGAGAAAATATAATCATATGTGCTAAATATATCCCCTGCAAAGTCGTTCAGCTTGTTGTATTAACTATTTCTAGACACAGCCAAATATTCTTTCTTGAAGAGGCACTTCAAAACATATCAAAAGAGGTAATAGAGTTTATCTCATTTTGCAACCTGTTAACTGGAATACTACCCTAAAAATCAAACCTTACTTTATCATTGAGCAAGTAGCATGTTCTTGGATCAAGGAGCAAAATCAGAATCTGTAAAGGAGTGTCACACAATAACTTACCAATATTTTTACTGGAAATATTTTCATTCAAAAATACGTATTGATATTTTTCTTATGGTTTAGCGAGCAAATTAACTTTAAGATTATAATGTTTAGATTACCAGTGCATGGATGCATCTCCTAATATTGCAAATACTATTTGGCAATCTGCCATTGGTTTTCTTTTACAATATCTCTTAACCTCATAGATGTATGTTTAAATCAAGTCTGACAGAAGTTGGAGTAGCCTCTATTTCCTTTTGAGCAGATGAGGACCCACCAAGGTGCAATGTGTTTGTCTTTTGGCCATTATTCTATAATGTTCTGTAGGATAGATAATTTTCATAAAGTATGGTGAAAATATAAAGTATTTGATTCATGAAAATAATTGAAAATTTGGGCTGTCTACATGGTAGATAAAAAAAGACAGATTTTCCTTGAACCTGCAGTTACAATGATTGGACTGGAATACCACAAGAAATGTTGTCTCCATAGTTTTGTTCCCAGTCTGTTGAATTTGTTACTTTCTTCCTTACCTGCAAAACAAAGCACAAGAAATCCAAGCTCCAAAGAGTGACAGTGGGAGATGCAAACTGCCCAGGTCCATGACCTGTTGTCAGTCCAGCTCACCTTTTTCAGAGGAGTACCAAAATTTAGAAACAAAGAATGTAATGGGATTGTCATCTACTCATCAGGTTTTTGTCTGTTTGTTTGATAATTGTTATAATGCATATCTCTGACTTTTGCATAAAGGTCCTGACAACGTTTAGTGTAAGAATTTGTCACAGCTTTTACCTTCTGTAAATTGGTTAGTCTTATACAACTTGTTAAACTTGGCTTTCTCTCTGTTGTGCTACACAAATCTGACTCATTCAGGGCAGAACTTAAAATGAAAAATATTCTCAAGTCAAAACCCCTTCCAGATTTGCTTTTGGTTGTCCCAAGGTAATTTTCCTGCTGCAAATGCATTTCTTGGATAGCTTACTCAGAATATGCTCTCTTCTTATTGCTAATCCAACCTTCTGTGCCATGGCATCAAAGCCCCCCACAATTCACTCCTTGGAATGCTCAGAAGCTAACATCCAATTATACCCAGAAAGTGTCTTCCATCTCCTGAGCATGCATATTGTAGAGGATCTAATTTAAAACAGGCTAGAGTATAGGTTTATATTGTGAGGCATCGTTTCTGCATGCAAAGCATTCTTGATAAAATGAGATACCTACATAAGCACACAAAATCTCTAGGTGTAGCTCAATTAATTGAAGCTAGAATTGTTCTTTGGCTCCCCATGAGTCACATGTCATGGCATTTACTAGCAGGCATTTGCTACAATGGCTATCATTTTCTTAGTCTCATCGGAGAATGGTTGTCCAGGTGTGTTCGTTGCAGTCTGGTGTCCATTGGCACAAAGGCACAGGATTAGGAGTGCAACAAACAAGTCATTCCTACACTGGAGGGAAAAAAATGAATAATGTGAAGAAACAACTGAATGGATAAGGATTAGCATTTACTCTGTGTAACAGTCAGTCCAGATTGCAGAAATAATGGTGTACCTGTCAATCATTGGTTTAGCTAAAACGTTGCATGCATCAACATCTGCCAGCATTGTCATGTGGAACCTTTCAGAACATTATGTAAAGAATAGAAATCATTGCTAAAAGTGTCTTTATTTTTTCCTTGTTTGAATATTTCTCACATATAGTAGACATAAAAAGATAAACTGAATGAATGGAATGCAGTAAGGATGGGGGAACAGAATATAAAAGACAGGCTAGAGAATACAGAGTCTCCACAGCAGAAAATGAATGATGGATTATGAATTTGTTAAAACTATGTAGAGTTGAAATATACTGAACTGCTTCTGTGTGTAAGGTAGACATAGTTTAAATTAATATCAGGATTGCATCACTGCAGCCTTTGGGAACACAGCACATTTTTGTGGTATGTAAGGAATGTGGGTGTTTTGCAGGCACCTAAGTGCAGGAGAGGATCTGCAAACACTCTCCCTTAGCAGATAGGTACACTGACTTGTTAGCAGGATGAGCTCTTGTGTGCTGAAGTGTGTGACACTCCTTCTCAGAGCACCTTCATCTACTCTCTAGTAAATAACTGTTGGATGTTTTCACATGAGATGAAGGAGTAATCAAGAAAGAGTATTCTTGGTCAAAAATTGTATTTAAAATTTGTTGGGAAATGGCATTTTGCTGAATTCAAACAGATTTGTGACAAAGGATCAGTTTTAATTTCTCATTCTTGTTTTTGTGGGGAGAAAATGTCTTATTTCATCACGAAAAATTTCGGTTAGGGTTAAAAATTATATACTGTTTAAAAAGACAAACTAGTTACAGCAAAAAAGCAAAAACAAGCTGGATATTTCAGATTATTAAAACCAGGAATGCTTCAAGTAGGTAAAGCTGATTAATTTTGTTGCTTTTAGTGAAAAAAATGTTTTTTATATCTCTGATTTGGGAATCGGAAACAGCCTGATATAGGAAAAAAAAAAAATCTTGAAAGTTCTATCAGGGTAAGAAAACAGCTTTCTATCAACTTCTTCCTGTTATAACATGTTCTATTTTGGGGGCGGGTTGCTTTCTGGTTTTATGTCACCATTTCCACTGATAAGTGGAGAGACAGACTGTTGCTTCCCCTTTCCTTTCAGGTTTAATACCAAGTATTAATTAAAATATGGTTAACCTTTAAAACAAACTCATGTGTCAAGTTTCAGAGCTAGAAAAAGCTGCCTAATGCAAAAACAAATTTTGTTTTCCAGTTGTTTCTGAAAAGTATTTCTGTCAACAAAAGATGTGATAATTTGATGTATGTGACAGTGATGCCTAAGGAACTACTACGCTACAAACATTAGCAATGGCAGCTATTTTTCAGAATTAAAAGGAAAAAAGTCCTTACCACCACATTCAGGGTCTTGTCTTTCCAATCCATCTGCGCCCCTCAACCCTTGCCCACGTAGTGGCCATATGGGTCATTAACAAAAAAAGTCTTTGTTACAAGTCAGGGTGGTGGTCACAGATGTGAGAAAAGACTGCTCCCACATCTTTTTCCAGGTTGCTTGTTGCACTCCGTCCTTTCTCCTTCTCTGGCTTTCAAGACAGAAAAAATAATGGGGAGATAAAGGTGGGAAAATGATAATTGCATCTCTTAATAGTTTAAAAAAATTATTCTTTATTGGTTTTATTTACTCTTGCTCAGTTGTTTAATAATGTCTTTTTTTCACCCCCAGTATTTTGCATCATCTCTTTTTTTCTCACTGTTCTTTCTATTCTCTTTCTGGCCATTGAGCTAACTTTTCTTTGTGGTTTTATTTATTTATTTTTTTTTTGCCTAGAATGAGAGTAGTTTTTCTGGTTTGGTCTCTTTTTCTTTCAATTCCTATACGTTTTCCTCTGACATGAACGTGAGTAAGGGAATGCTTGTGAGCTATAGCCTTTGCTTTTAGCTCTCTTTTCTTGATCTTTTCTCTAAATCCCTTTGGCTTGACCTAAATTCCTTCTCTTGCCAGCTCTACCTTCTCTAGTTTCCCTCTAGCCTCCACATACCAGTTTCACTCCTCGCAGCTGTCCTTGTATCTGCACACTTTTTATTTTCTTGCCTTCTTCCCCCTTATTGCTGTGAGTGCTTCTTTGCGTAGGAGAGAAAGAGGCAGCCTCACCAAACAACTGTTCATCAGCAATGCAGCAGCTTCAGCTCACTTTGAAGGGGACCATGAAAGAGCAGTGAAGAGTAAGGAAAAAGGTTATGGGTTAAGTGTCCTAAAAGGACCGGGGGGAAAAAAAAGGGATGGCTAATCAAGGTGAGGAGAATGAAGAAAAAGAGAATATTTGGGAGAAGAGAGGAAATCCGGAGTGACTATATATAGAGAAAAGAGGTGGAGAGGAGGAGAAGAGGAAAAGGGTGGCAGTCTGGATGAATCCAGTTTGATGAAACCTTCCAGTAGAGAGTAAGGTAGAAAAGATAGGGGCTGTAGATTCCACTACATAATTTTGTTCCTCCTTTCTTCTTCTTCCCCTGGTTAGCACTAACTCGGAGCCAAGGGGAGGATGCATATGCAGGGGATTCACTCAGATTTGGCATGCTTTTTTTTTTGGCTGGCTTTTTTTTCCTCCTCTCTTATTTATTTATTTTTCTTTTTTTCCCTGGCACTGCACTTGCTCTGTGCTAGCAGAGATCCATTCTGCAAGGTCATTTGACTAGGTCCTCAGAATTGCTGAATGGTGCATTGATCTCATAATTATTCAGTGACTGTAGTTACTTCTGAGGTTTTGCTTCTTTGTATCAATTTATTTAAAATATTATGAAGTACATGATGAAAATATTGGAGAGTGTGGTGAAGCACTGAAATCACAGAAAAGGCAGCAGTATTGTAGAGGTGTTTTTACAGTTGTTTTCTTCAGCTATGGTTTCTCTGTCTCTTTCTTCAAAACTGGATACAGAACATTTTTAGACACGCAAGATACACACACTAGTCTTCCACTGAAAGTCAAAGGGAGCCTTTGAAATTGTTCCTTAAATGCATAAAACATACTCTGTATTTGTTTTGTGACAGAAATTAGAATTTATTTATGCAGTGGAGTAGATCTTATTTATTGCATTAAGATCTAAAATTCACTTGGTCACAAAACATTTCAGGGCTCTTAGGCAATAATAAAAAAATATTAGGAAGTGTAACTTTTTTGTATAGTTCACATTATTATTATTTTGTATTATAGCTCTACTTCAGAGTCTCTGTGAAGACACTGAAATTTCACTGCGCTAGGTTCTGCACAAATACTCAAGAAAAGGCAATCTTTGTCACGGAGAATTTATTATCCAAATAGGTGAGGTGAACAAGAGGAGGAAATGAGCACACATAATAATGGTCTGTTTTTTTCTAAAATCAGTCAGCGAGTCAGTGGTAGAGGAAAAGGCACATGATCTGTGTCTCCTTAAATCTGTCTAATGTCCAGCCCCTGGAACACATCTATTCTTCCCATGCCACAACTTACTGTATTTTTCCAGCTGCCAGTTGTTTTTCCACCTCTGAAGCATCATGATTTTTACACTTGATCCATAACATTCTCCTCTTCATGTCTGCAAAACCGGTTAATGTATTCCTAGTTTCTTAAAGCTTTTTTAGAGTCCCCTACCCATATCACACACTTCCGCAGATGCTCCTTCTAGCCTTCCTGCCACCTTATGTGTAGACAGTGTGCTTGTGGCTTTGCTGTTCATGTGGCTTCTGTCACCTGCAGCACCAACATCAATTTCAGAGTTGTGGTGGCAGAAGCAGCAAAGCCTTCTTATCCTAAAATTGAATATAAAATCTGTGAACTGAGAATTACCATGATGAGCTTACTCCACTGGCAGTGGATAGAAATGGTAGAAGAGAAACACCTCAATAATGTGATAGTTTGGGGGGTTTTGTGGTTAATAGCAATAAAAGAACTGGAGTAGTCTTATACGAAAAGCAAAAGGCATATATCAGAAACTGGGGAAATGCAAAGTTATTTCTTTAAACTAGCAAAAATAGCCAACCAAAACAGAAAAGATATACTCCCTGCCCTGAAAAAAAGAAATAAACATTTGTGCAGTAGAGTTTGAATGGTAAGATTTTAAAGAGTTATGTGTTAATCCACATCAAAAATTTCAAGAACTGGTTCTATTTCTTAGGAATTTATTTATATGGCACAACTGGAAATAAAAACATATTGCTCACTATGCGAGCAAATGTCAATCTAGTATTACCACTTGGCAAATGTCTGCATGCTGCATATACACAGTGTTTGAGGATGTAATGTGATATTTTGTGTGTTTGCTACTGCCCAGTGGTCCCTCGTGGACAGGATTTCAGGTCTATTTATGTATTTCATTAGGTATTGCCCTGTTAGCCTAGTGCTAGCTTGGAAAGAGGATATACCTTTATGCTGTTGTTATAGAAGGAATGTTTCTACCATGTAAGCAAAAAGATGCCCCGTGCTTTTGGAAATGAAGGTTGTGAGCCCTATTTTCCAAGTCACATGCATATAACTAGCTGCTGACCATGTATGTATGTATTCAGCCACCAGCTTGTATGCACTGGAAAGCTTTTTCTCCTGAAGAATTTCTTTGTTCTGTTTTTATTTCTATAAAATTACTAATGTTCCCAGAAACTCATAAGCATACACAAACCTGAACCACTTCACCTACTCTCAGAGATATGACAAGCTTGTTTTCAAGTGTACCATTCTCCTACAGCTGCTGTACAAAAGATCATATTTATAAAACCGATCTCTTATCTGAAGCAGTAGCTTCATTATTCTACTTCATTGCCTGATAGCCCTGACTCTGAGAGCTGTGTGAATGGTAACCACAAAGCTGTTCCATTATTTAACTCTAAGCTGCTCTCCATGACTCTCTCTGGATGGATTTCATAATTTTCCTCCATGTGGGATTTTTTAGTTTGCTCATATTTGAAGAGAAAAATAAATAGGTATAGAGAATAAAAAACTTGGTAAAGCCAGTTTTACCAGTCTTGGAGCCCCTGCGAAGCCATTCATTTGGCGCCCTTGATTATGGTAAAGGTGAAAGTTACCGCTTTCATTCTTTTCTCCTTAAAGGTGCTTTGCTTTGAGTGAGAACAATGATAAAAGTCAACACTGGCTTTCAGGTTTGAGCTGTATGGGCTGAAATTTTGATCATTTAATTTTATGTGAAAATATTTGAAGTTGTTGCTTTTCACAGTTGGGCAGACTAAAAGGTTTACAAGATATTTACAAGCAATGACTATTATTTTTTCAAGCACATTAATAGTATGCATTTCTGTGTGGCTTGTAGGGAAAAGGCAGTTTAAATCTGGGTATTTCTTTCTGAGTTGAAAATAAGACTTGAATCTAAGGTGAAAGTAAATTCTTATAATGTGAAACTGATTTTGGACAGATCTATATTTTATTACATTAAGTGCATTCTTGGTTTTATCTGATCTATACAACTGCTGCTATTTTACAGTTTTCACAAATTAACAAATTTGGAAATTTAGATTTGGCATTTACAAATTAAAGCGTTATAAATATTATCTCCCATCATTCTGACATTTGTGAAAGGAAGCTTCTCATAGGCATACTTTTAAAAAAAAAAAATCAGAAATAACTGTATTCTGCTTCAAGTTGTTGAATAACCTTCATGAAATTACTTGTATCATCTGATTTATGACACATATTAGTTGTGGATTCAAATCTGTATTTGTTGGGGGAAGAAAGGGTTGATAGCCTTCCATATTAGCAATTCATGATAGGCAGTGATATGCCTTTCTCACCAGCACTGCCTGAGGCAGTGTGGGGACTCCATCACATACTGTGATACTGGCTGCAGGGCTCCCTCTTCCCCGGTTTACACTGTGGCTGCTTCCATGTTTAGTGGTGCAGTCCTTTCCATGTGCCTCTAAGCCAGTGACTAGGCTCAGAACCTCAGCAAATGTTAACATTCCCTTTCTGGAGAGATGGCAAATCCAATTGTCCAATAATTGCTAAACACTTATTACTTGAGTTGTAATTCAGACCTTTTTTCCTACAACCTTAGCCCAGGGGGTTAAAGGTATCACTATAACTCTTCAGCCCATGGCACCATCTCTTCCTAGACTTGGCAACCAGGCTTGTGTGGAGGGCAGCAGTAGCCCAATTTTTATGTATAACGACAAAAATATTTGTCTAACTGGCAGAAGTTCAGCAGCCTTCCTGATGCTGTAGCCCAATGGGCAGGCAGTAAGTGTCGCAAGGCAAAGCTCCTTCATCTGTTGGCTCAAATCTCACAGGAGCTACTGGATGATGAAAAATAAAAAGATGGTTTTCACCCATGATGGGACTGCTCTGGAGGAAAGCTACAGAGATTTTTACTGTGTTAGAGGCATCCATTCAATCAGAAGACGTCAGGTAGAGGAATAAGGAGCTGGGTGGCACAACTGCTGTGGAGATTTTCCAGGCCAGAGTATCGTAGGGTGGACTCAGGGAATTGTAAACACAGACCTGTCATGATAATTCCCTTACATTTGTCAGCCTCTAGGCATTATTGAAATAGTAATATGAAAGAATAATATTGATTGTGGACTGTTTTTTCCATATAGTTCCTCCTGAAAACATCTGTCTTTGGTTCCCCCTTTCATCTGTGAGGCTTAAATTACAGTCTTGTCAGTGAATAATTATTTTATGTGTTGTGAATCTCTTGGGATATAAACGGATTTCCTTTGCATGTGTGCTAAGTGAACTGAGTTGAGGTGAAAACTGCCTCTCTAAAAGTTGTTTTACAGTGTTTGGGAAATGCTACTGAGACTCCAAAATACTTTGTTTTCAATATAACAAAGATTCATACACTACCTTCAAGCAAGTGATAGTCCTTTTTTCCCCACTGGACTGCACATATGCTTAAAATTAAGTAAGTGCTTAGGTCTTTACAGGAATGGTAGGTGTGAGATGACAAGACGGATGCTTTAATCTATTTCAACTGACTACCTAACTGTCTTGAGAAATCATGCTTTCTAAAGAAGACAATTTAAAAAATACCTTCTGTATTTGAAAATAATTTAATTTGTAACTCAGAATATTTTTCCTGAATGCCTAGACGTATGTAAAAGACTATCTTAATTATCTAGCCTTCATCTTCTGTAACTCAGTTTCAAGGTGGTTGGGTTTTTTTTTGTTGTGGGGTTTTGGGTTTTTTTCCTTCTTTTTCTTTAAATGCTGACATTGGTTTAAATGGCAGTGTGTCCACAACTTGCTGTAGCTGGAGAAGGGAACTGAATGGACTGGAATCTCTTCCGTTATTAGTATCGCAAAATTGAAGCAATTTTATCTACCTTGTATACAGGCTTCAGTATCATGAGGAATGGCTAAGAACCCATGTCTTTCCCCAGATTAAAGTGGCTGTGTGTAAAGGCCTGTACAATGTTGCTTTTAAGCTTCAAATTGGCTTTAGGGCATACATTAAGGAAGTTTTTACAAAACTTGAGATTTTTTTGAAGGAATTATTTTCTCTGAGTTAGTGGAATTACTCCTAAACTAGCATGACTATGTTAGAGCAGGTTATGCTGAAGGGTGCTCAATGGCTGCTAAAGGCAGTCACAGACCTTGTTAAAACCAGTAAGCATGCCAAGCGCTCTTTTAGACTCATTGGAAGAGTTTAGTGCTCCTGGGAGACTCTCCAGGAGTAGGGCTTAATGGCAAGCCGTGTTTGGGCTTTTGGATTATAGCAAAAGTTTAATAAAAACTTTTAATGCTCAATTTAAAACACTCCTGGTCTAGGGATGCAACATTTGGCAAGTGTGTTATAATTGTCACAAAGGACATGATCCAGCACATGGTTAAGTCAAGAGGGCGATTTTATTGACTTCAATAGGTGTTGGATGAAGCCCAGTTTTATGAGTTAACGTTGATACTTGTTTCAGTGAGTAAAAGTTAAAACTTTGTAGCTGCTTTAAAAAAAAGAATTATCTTGGAAGGGCTTGTTTATTTTTGGAATAATCTTCAAATTAGCTTGGAGTTGTTTCTGTTATGTTTATGATGATAAGGTTAAAGTGGCCTCGGACTATCTGTATAAGATGATATTCGATGCTGGCTTGGAAAATTACTTTTGCTGAAAACTAAGCAGAGATATATTGTGGAAGAATTGTTTAAAAGGTCAGGGGAAGTTGAAATGTTGTCAGGATGCATGTTAAAAATTCACTAGAAAAATGCTGGCTTCATTAATATTATTTATATGAAAATGAATAAAGTCTATTAATTTAAACAGTAACTCTATAGAATAAAACTGGTAAAATTGCTTTTCAATGACGATACCAATATTATATTACTATCTGACATTGTGTTTTTAAAAAAAAAAAAAAATTGTATGCTGTTGCCTTCTTTCCTGCTGCTAGACCTCTTTATTCCTATATCTAAGATAGCTCTGATCATCGCTTATTACTCTGGAATTAGAACTCTTCACAAGGTAACCCAACGGTGTTTCATTAGGCTGTACCTCTTTTTTTGTGCTGAGAGATTTTAAGGACTAGATGCAAAATCTCAAATAGCTAGGCATTTCTCATGTGCATCTTCCAAACTTTCTAAAATGAGAAGAAAAACTATCCCCTACTGACTACTTCTAGAAAGCGCTGTGATTGTCCTGTTAGACTGCTTTCTTCAGTTAGAGAGCATAATTAGAGCTGGAAAATAGGTTTCTTTCCAAAGATGCATCCTCATCTCTTTCCTGTGATATGTTTCTGTAAGTACAGTGTTCTACTGTATGTTCTGCAATATTTGCATTTGTTTTGCAACAAGAAGGATTGTAATGAGGGACTCTGCTCCAACCAGCCTCCATTTCCAAATATAATTTCTCTTCCAAAACTGGGGTATCATAGGAATCCCCCAATCAAAAGAACATTATACGGCTTCACTAGATTTTGTCACTTGAAGGGAGGCACTTTCATTTTCTGATTACTTGTTACACGTTCTAGTGAGTGATCTGTATTGTACTTTAAGATTAATTTTTTATTGGGTACTAATGAATTATTTATTTATTTTAAAATGTAGTCATCTGCAATCAAATTTTTTTCTTCACTTTCTATATTTGGAATCTGCTGATAGTTACTGGAAGCTGTTTGGGGATTGGAATACTCAGCACTATTGTATTGTGATCAATAATTAAATTTAGTGCTGACATGCATCTAGTTTATGCAGCAGCCTTTGACAAATCCATCTTGCAAAATTAATCCTTTCCAATTTATTTAATAGGAGACCTGAACAATAAAATAATTCAGATGAGTACCAATGCAGGATTATTTCCGGTCAATATTACTTTATTATAAATTGGGTCCACATACTCATTAGTAAATTAACTGTCAAACCTGAAAACAGCTTTTTTTTTGTTTAAAGGTAATTATTGGTACCGAAGACAAGAAGGCACTTAACCTTGCTGTGCAGTTGTCCTTACCACAGTGTTTTTATTCCAGGCTATAACTACCCATCAGAGCTGCAGAGGGAAAATAATTAGAGATATTAAATGGATGGAATATTAACTAATTAAAAGCTGTGTTCACTCAAAGCTGTTAGGGTCTTTTGGATTCTTTTTCAATAAAGTGTTTCTTTCTCTGGGATTTGTTCTTTTCCCACAAACATTAAAAAACATGGCTAAATCTATGAAAAAAGAAACCCAGATAAAAATGACTGAAAAAAAGAAATCAAAATGATTAATTTAAGTGAAAAGAAATGTTGTGTGTATTTTAAAGGAAATGAGACATTTATAAGGGAAAGTTTAAGGAATAAAAAGCTGGTAAAATACTTGTTTGGTTTTTTTAAATGAAAATATAATCTTCAAAGAATTTTACTTAAAACAATTACCTGCTATGAAACTGGACATTCTCCCATTTCACTGCTACCTCAGTTCAGCAGCTTACTCTGTTTATTCCTGCTAAAGACGTTTGATTATGCCCGGTAAAGCATTTGTAAAAGCTCCTCCATTCTAAGGATTTGTGCTAAATGGGGTTTAGGATTTAAGAGTTCTGGTTTCAGCGTTGATGAATGACAGCCATTTGAATTTTTATAATTATTCCCTAAATCCAGTTGGAATCTGCAGGAATCTCCAGAGCCAAATAGAACAGAACAGGTGGAACAGCAATTTCAGTCTATTTTATTTAATTATCTATTTTAAGCGAAGGGCATCAGAGCTTACTGTGTGGCTGTGTGAGCACTGGAACTTCTGAGACCTGGTGTGTATTTCAGGGCTGTCCATGAGCTCCAGCTGCCATGCACCGTGCAGCTGGGGGTTGCAATTCTCTCTTCTGGAGCCTGGGGAGCTGAGTGGCATCTTGGCTCCTCCTGCAGCTTTGTCCTCATCTGGGCTCTGAGGGGATGTTTCTTCTCTGCCTGGCCACCTTTTCCCACCATACAAATAGGAAACTAAATTCCTCTGAAATCTGTCTCTAAATTAAATTTGATGATAATCAGTTGACAAGTTCTGAAGTTACCAGTGGGACAGACAGACTCACTAGTATTTGTTTAAAATATCATTACCAGTAATAAACTTTCAATTTCCTGTGCATTTTGGAGAAGAGCCATGCTGCACAGTATACAATGAGTAGCAATAAAGATACATTTGTTCCAATTAGAATATGTGATTTTGACTGGGAAAGACTGAAATTTACTGTATTTCTATTTACACTGGAAGATAGCTGTCAAAGTTGAGAGAGAGAGAGGGTATGAGGGGGAAAAAAACCACACATAAAATATTCAGGCAATATTTAGTAAAAGCCTAGGAAAGTAAAAATTATGTTTATATGCTGTGTTAAAAATGTAGTAAAACATCTAAAGAAGTAATTTTTTATCAGAAATATTTTATAATATATTATATTATGCAACAGCTGTCTACTAGATATAAAGGAAATTGAGCTAAATTATCTACAGATTATTGGTTAAAAAAACCCCCAAACACTTGAGATTAAATTCATACTTCAATTTGTCCATGGTAACATGATGGAAAATACTGTATGGGATGTATCTTTCATTCTTGAATACAATTTCTGACTGAAGGCAGCATTCACTTGTTCTTAACTTGCCAGTTTTATAATTTTCTGAAAAAAAAAAAAACCCACAAAAAACCCAAAAACCCTTTTAACTTCAACAGTGCTTTGAAAAGAAATTATGATCTTTTTTCCTCTGTATTAATTCCAGCCTAAGCAGATTGATGGAGAGGTAGCCAGTAAAGGAACGAGGGTGGGCAGACTTAGCTACTCTTGCTGGACGGATGACCTCAGTAACATGTGTAAGAAGGAGAGTACAAGATGAACGTATACAAGCATGGAGGGTCCTTCAGTTAGTGTAGGGAAAAAAATTTGCAGTATATTATATCAAAGCTAAAGAGGGAACTACGAAAGTGGGTCACTGCACTACTATTCTTACTCCTTCTGTTCTTGTACACACAAAAAGCAGCAAGATGGTGTATATGCAGATGACTATGGAGGGCGAGTGTAAAGGTTAATGTATATAGTTCTGCCCTTGATTTCACAACAGGCCCAGCAATCATACAGCCTGTAGAGGTTAAAATGAGTTTTTCTGCCAACCAAGCCTGAAACCAAATAGGAATCTTCGTGTTCTTTGTGGCCCATGTAGTTCTGATGCATAAAGTACACAATAGTTTGAGGTAAACTTAACAATCATTTTCATTTCTTGAGAAGAAGTGAAAAGGCCCTCTATTTGGGTTTTCTTTAGGAGTATTGAGTGGTTCTTGCAATCACTAAATTACTCTCCATTGTATAAGACTGTCTAATATTCAGGTAACATAATCTGCTGTTTTAGTGTAAATATATTGCCTTGTACTAAATACAGTGGCCATTTTGGCCATTATGGTTGGGGTTTTTTTGGTGACAATTTGTGTAGGATGGGTAGCTTTTTTAAAATGTCTGTGAGTGCGTAACCATGACATGCCTCTCCTTTGTCATCTTGTGCGTGACCTTTGTCAACTTTGTCAATACTGTGCTTGGACAGTGAGATGTGTGTTATAACCATTTCTGTACTCTGTGCCACAGTAGAGCCTGAAAACAGACATAGTCAGAATGCAGCTTTTTAGTAACAAATAATAGAAATGAAATAATATCTGCTATTAAAGCCATAAAGATGCCACTCTGTGACTATAAGATATCCCTTAGGAGGTCATTTCAAAGGGGCAAAATGATGCACATGAGTTCTGGGAAATTATTTTTGCTTCCGGTGAAATCAATCAGTGCAGAAGAGGGCCCTGAGTGATGGGTAGACACTTCCTTTTATTGAGCTGAATAATTTCCCAATAAGGGTTGAATAAATGCTGTTGTTAACCACAACAAATGTGTTGATTAAGCACAAGAATAAGAACGCAGTGATCTACAATGCTAAGTATTTGTTTGGAACAGGGATGTTGCTGGGATAAGCTGTTGTGTCCAACTGAATTTCTTTTCGAATAAAAAAAGTACTTTTATATCTGAAACAGTTTATGCCAATATGGACTTACTGAATATCTATTAATTACTTTCTCTTACCTACATTTTCCATGGCAATCAATAAAATGAAAGTATATCTCGACTCATTGGGTAGTTGGCTGTTTACTATTTTCAGAGAGTTACAATGCAGACTACTCTGAATTACAGGGCTATATATTATTTACAAGTTTATATGGCAGACTACATTGAAAGATTGTAAAAGTATTTTCAGAAAGTTAAAGGTGAGCATGAGAAATGTATCTTAATTGGAATCAGCTATTTTATTTTGCATGTGTATTTTTAAAACTGCCATTCATAGTTTTTTCAATAAAGAGTATTTTGGTTTTGAACCAAAGTATTTGAGACTAAATTTTGCCTCACCTTAGCTGTGAAGCTAATTTAAAAATATTATTAGTGGTGAATGTGATTTTAGTCAGGAAATAAAGATGTGAATTTTTGAACATGTTTCTCCAAAGGTGCACTTCTCAAATTATTACTGTGAAAGTAATTTATTTCAGCCAAACACCCTTCCCACATATTGTTAACAGGAGTCTGCACTCCAACTCATTTAACAGCTTTTTAATTCAGTAGTTATTCCATTTTAATAGAGCCATTTCTTCATCATTCTGCATTTAGTGATAAATGGTGCCAGAACATATGATAAATTAAACCACAAAGAACTGTGTTAAAGTAATCTAAAGGTTTAACTTGAAAGGAAGAAGCACCTAGTTTGCTCAGCATAGCTGTCTGAAGAGTTCATATAGAGAAAAACACTTCCTCTCAAAGCTAAACTGTGAAATAAATTTGTAAGTAAAGTTTTAAACTACAATTGCTTTCGGAAGTTCATCCTGGCAGCAGCAACCAAGCTGCACAACTGCATAATGCGTAATGGTCCTGTCAGTCTGAAAACCCATCTCAAAAAGCCATAAGCTGCTTTCTTTTCTACAACATTTTAAAATTTAATAGTTTAAATTATACCTATTTAGAAATCTGATATTAATGAAATCTCAGAAACCCAACACACAGTTTGTTGGAAGGTATGCCCTGAGTGGACAGCAAAACCTACCCCAAAAGTTATGTAAACTGCAAAGATAAGTCATTTTTATTTAACATCTGAAATTCAAGTACATTTGGTTGGGGGGGGGGGGGGGGCGGGGCTTGGTTTTTGTTTCGTTTTTTACACAGATGAATAGACTGTAACTGTCACTTCTGCATATACAACTGTTAGAGAACTATAGTGCTGTAATTCAGCAACATGAACCATTTTTTAAGATGAGCCTTCTTCCATTTGCCCAAGTATATTGCACACAGCTCTCCTTTGCTCTCTGTTTTACAGAAACACGACCAGCCATCCATCTACAACTTCCTTGCAAATGAACTCATGCCTTTGGCTTCCTCCTTGTTTAATTAAGGACTCAAAAATTTCTCTGGAAACTAACCAACAAAATGGTGTAGGAACTAACATATAGGCATGTTTTGAAGTAGGTCATTCATTACAATATGCATAGCATGTGTCAGCTTTCTGCTGTTGGCAGTTTTGTAACTAAATCTTAATTCTGAGCTCTACTTGATATGGTGAAAGTAAATTTGATGGTAATGGAGTGCTTAGATAAATGATAATGAGGTATGAAACCCATTTGAATAGGTTTGAATATGTCTATAGACAGCTAAAGTAACCATTAAGTAGATCCATGCTGTGGTCTGTGTGAAAGGAATCTGAGATCTTAGTCCAGCTTCTAATGAATGTCTCTATTTTTTTAAAGACCTTCTTACTTAAGCAAGTTCTTGTTGGTGGTATGAAACTGAGTGTGCAAAGAATCATCGAGCAGGCGATATCTTTTGAAGGGGACAGAGTTAAAAGCTCAAAGTTATTGAAAGACTAGTCCAGTTTCTTAATTACATTTAAAATTTAACATCTTTGTGGGAGATCCCTTCAAGTTTTTCTAAGTATTTTAAAAATTATTTTAAAACAGACAACAAAACAGACATGCTTTAAGTTTAACTGTGTGTGGTGTGCCTTTTTATTGTATATATGCTTACTATATGCTGTCTGGATAATGTATTTTTAAACACGTCTTTTAAAACAAGATCTCTCTCCAAATGACTTGTTAGCAAAGTGAGTTTTTAACCAAATTGACTTGGGAAATGAAAGTATTTTGTGATCATGTGGGTAAACTGCTAGAATATTGAAGAAGGCTGTTCAGTGGCCTCATGACAGCTTTGCTGTTCAGAAAATCAATGAGATAATAGACAAAGACAATTTTCTGTACTTTGAAATGTTTAGGGAGTGCATTTTCCTCTTCAAAACTTGGTGGGGTTTTTTTTGTAGTTGGCGGTTAAGAAAAATATAGTCACTTGTGCTCTTCAGCATTGCACTGTGTCAAACCTGCCAGTTTGTCATTTGTTAGGAGCAAATAATTAATTCATTGCTGTAATTATAATGAAGTGTGTCCAACTCTTAAGAACTTAAACTTCCGGTGTTAAGTTGGAGCATATGAATTGTAAATCTCAGGCTTAACGATCTCTAAACACATGATTTCATGTGTGGTCCTGAGATGTGGTTTTAGCAGCAGTTAATTTCACCTATAACAAACAACGGTTTTACTGAAGTCAGTAACAAAGCTTTAATTTGTATTTGAATGCCTATGTGTCTTAATATGGGTACAAAGGTCACTTATGGTCATTTTCCTTTTAAAAAGATTACAAAAAGTATGTATTTTAGATGTTTTTCAGTCTTCCTGGGATAAAACAGTCCTATTTTAAAGAGAGGCCATAAAAGATAGGTGCTTTCTTGTTAACCTGGCTTTTGCTCTAAAATGAAAATATGTTTCTGAATTGTCAGTCCTGTTTGCAAACTGCTCTGTGTGAACAGATCAAGCTCTCCGATTTTCAGATCCACTAATATTAGGTGAAACCTCTGTATAATGCTGTCAGAAGTTGATGAAGTGCAATGTTAAAAATGTGTTTGTATAATAATTGTTTGATTTCTGAAATATCATAATAAACCAAAAGGAATTCCCTGGCATATGTGAGAACATAAGAGCAGCTGTACTGTGTTGGCCCAAAGATCTGCGTACCTCAGTATCTTCCAGCAGGGTCCAGTACTGGCTATGCGAAGATATTTAGACAAGGGGATATCACAAACATTAGCAGGAGAGAAGTGTGAAGGCCACATTAATGCCCAGCTGCCAATGTAGGAGGACACTCTGACTGTTTGCACGTCAGGGGAAGCAAGCAAAATGTCTGGTGTAACCAAACTGGCCAAAGAGAAGAGCAAGTTAACAGTGCTGCCACACAGAGTGGGTGTATTCAAAGGAAAATAATGAGGAAAAAGCAGCAGTTTGTAGAACAGCCCAAGTTTGCTTAGGATTGATATTTTGTTTTCAAGTGGCCTACCAGTTAATTTCAGTTTTTTGTCTTAAAGAAAATGTGCTAGGAAGGAGGAGGGGGACATGGCCATAAGAGTCTTTGGAGAAGAGGGCTGTGAAAACACAAAAATACAAAGTATTTCAGAAGTAGCTCTGGCTAAAACTGAGATGTTAAAAAGATTCATCTTTGGGAGGGAGGAAACTTAGAGAAGGATCTAATATTTGGCTTTAGAACATTTACCAGTCTCCCTTAGGTTTAAATTAATTATGTGTTGCTAGTAATCAAAAGGTACTGTCCTCTACCTGTTTGGTTTTTTGTTGGTACTTTGTGAATAGATTCTCTCTGTCCTAAACTAAGTAGCATTGGCATGACCTTGAGACTGTGCTGGTAGTTTTGGGATGGATACCTAGGAAAGTTTGGGTAAGGAAACTGAGGTTGTATTCTTAACCTCAAAGCTGTTGTCCCCAAGGAACGTGAACGTAAAAGATTTTTATTTTTAACCTGTCAGTCCCTGAGCCGTACCTGTTCTAAGAATGAGTTCCCAGTCTCTAGTACTTTCCATGCTACTTTCATCTACTTTCCATCTACTATCAGCAATTAAATTAATATAAAATGTAATTTATTCTATGGTTTGTATTACATGGTGCATTGCAATATTGGTATCATACGCTTGTATTTTTGAATCATGTGCTAGGAATTCAAGCATTTGAGCCCATTTCATTATTTTTTTTCCCTAAAGGGAACTACATGCCTTAAAACTTTTGGAAAGTTTCTGACAGCTTGAAGGCAAAAAAACCCTCACGGAGCTGCCATCGTGCTTTAAATGGACAGTCATACCACAATATACTTTATTTCCTACTTGTCTCACATTTCCCTTTGTATACTGTTTATTACAATGTCTGGCCTTGGTAGGTTTTTCCACTAAGGGCAGCAGTGCAAGAAAACTCTACCTAAATTCTTTTAGTGTCCAATTCTCCCCCCAGCTTAAGTTCATAACCCCTTGTGCTTCTATTTAACACCAGCTCAGATAGCCTGCAGCATCTCTACTTTCTGTTCCCTTCAGAATTGTGTGTACCTTAATAGAGTTTCCTCTTAATCGCCTTTGCTTTTGTAAAAAGCCACAAAATTTCCCTTAGCTTTATATATAATCAAGCTTTCCACATTCTGGTCTTACCATGTAAAGTTGTTCTCCTTTGTCGTAAGCTCAGCAACTCTAAACTATGCTTTCTTTACTGAGGGAGATGACTTACTGGTGTTATCCCATGCTGGCTGAATGGCTTGCCCCTTATGCAGTGCTTTCCTTGACTGATGTCTGCTGCTTATCCCATTCTGAATTTTTTTTGCCTTTTCACCGTGTTGAATCTCTACAATATGACCAATAATGCATATAATACTATAAAAGCTGTTATGTTGTATTTTATTATATTCCTATTGCATTCTGTGCAACGGAGATTAATTTTTATCTCGTTTCTCATCTTTTTCTTCTTTATTTTATGATTTTTATGATGACTTTTGGAACTCACTTTCATCCATTCAGACTCCTAATTTGTCCTAAGACTTTCTGACCTATATTGCTCTTCACTTTTGTATTGACTGACTCCCCCACCCCATTTTTGTGTCAGCAAAACCTGTCTCACTTTTCTTCACATTTCTTCTGCCAGGTCATCAATACAGAAAGGAGAAAAAAAACCCCAAACAAACCCAACAAAAAAACCCAACAGTGTAAATTCTAATGCTCACGGCATCATCCCATTTATCAACTCCCTATATCCCCACAAGTAACCTTTGTATCGGATATCCAAGCCAGTTCTCTAGCCACCTCTAGTGCTGTATTTTCTTGACCTTTACAGGGCAGGCTTTTCTGCAATTCTGTATCAGAAACATTCCTTAATTCCAATGTGTTTTGCCTGAAAGTTCTCTAGTCAACACTTTTGTTACTTTAACAAAAAAAAGAACTATGTAATTTCCTATTCTTAGTATTCATTTCTAGAATCAGTCTAGATTTTTTTCTTGCTCTTTTCTCTGTATCTGCATCTTGCCATGGACTTGCTGTAATAGTCAGATATGACAACAAATTTCATCTAGTTTGGTCCTGTACCTGCAAGATTTGCTACTAATCTTTGCTGTTCCATGTCACAGTTCCCCCAAGCGTCTTAACTTTTTAATTATAATTATTATCCAACCTTATATTTTACGTCTATTTGCAGCTTTTTGTCTTCGCTTTCAGTATAAAGTTACTCACAGTGCTGTTTTGAGACAGAATAGTGTCTGGAGAACAGTGTTACATTTTGAGAGAAACATACTGATTATGTTCTGCAGGTTTTTAATAGACAGGTACGCCAGGCACCACATGTCTCTGATTCACTGCAAGATTGTCTAAGAATCAATTATTGTAACGTCTCTGGCTAGAAACAGATGGATCAGTCTAGATTTTTTAATTATGCCATTCCCATAAAAAATAACATGTTATCATTGAGTTAATTGTATTTGCATGGTAAGTCTGGGAGGCACGAAACGAAAGGTGTGTGGTACCAAAATCGTTTGTTTCTGTGGGAACCTTCTGTATGTTTATGCTGTATACTACTTCCAGTGTGTTTTGTGAGCATTTCTTGACAAAAGTGGATAAATGATACCTTCTAGGGTATAAACAAAACACATCATGCACTATCTCTGTGGAATAATTGCTCAGATTTTACTCCTTTCTTTTAATAAATAATTAAGGAACTGACTTGCTGTTCTCTCTAAATTTAGTTTCATGAAATCTTTATATGGAATGTTTGTGACTTTTTTCCAAATTGCTTATAGACATTCCAAATAGAGATTTTACTCTATGCTTGTGACATGAACAGGAGATTTTTATTGAATTTTGTATAGTTTTGATGCCCTCTTCTGCTGTTCAGTGGTCATTTAAATAACCTTGCTAATTGATGCAAGGTTATTTGTGCAACAGATCACTGACAGCAGGAAAAAAGTTGTGTTCGACAACTTTTAAAGAAAAAAAGAAAAGGCCTGTTCTCTACTTCTTGAATTATTGTCAAATACAGTGGCACATTGCAAAAATGACATGCAATGGATGTTGTCTTTTAACAGCTTGCTTTGCTCATCAATTTTTCATAGGTAGGATCCAGAGCATTAAAATTTGGACGCAAGAAACTTCAGTAAAAAGGATTGCACTGAGATTCTCTTGGAGGAGACTTTCCTCTAAAATAATACATTGATATTCAAAGTACTCTTTGTTCATTTGACTAATGAGGCTTTTGTTAGTTTCATGTGCTAAAGACAGTGGCTCTTCAACTGCTTATTAAAAAGGTCTGACTGACTTACACATTAATGACAGAGAGGAAAGTCTCCTTTAAAGAGATATGCCTGTGAAGCAGAGACTAGACATCAAATCCTGGTGTTAAAGTATTTTCTGAAAAAAATAAAAACCTGTGTGAGGTTCTCTGGTGTGGTGATGGCTACAGGCCTTTGAAAAAAAATAGTCTAAGATCTGCAAGACTGGTTTTTCTCTTTTTTTTTTCTCTTCCTTTTTTTCCCCTCTTTTGCTGTGACAGCTTTTCTAAAGATTTTTCCAAAAGAGGACAGAGAGAAGGATTTGGTGGAAATGCATCAATAGGCTCAAAGTAGTAAAGCATAGTATCAAGAATGCTAAAACATATTAAAATTGAATAAATGAGAAAGTATGGGGGAAACTCAATATTCCCTAAATAGTGTGAAGTGGAACAACAATATAGAAAATATGGCCAAACATTCGTTTTTCCCCCTAATTTTTCTTTTTCTTAAAGCGGCTTCATTCAGATTATTAATTTCTTAACACCTCTCAAACACCCTTTAAGCCATTTGTAGACAAAGTAGGCTCCTTACTTAAAACCAAAGATATTTCCAGCTACTGAAGTGTCTATCACTGTTTAGAAAACACATGTCTTTGGAAGCTTTAGTGGGTTTTCTGAGAAGATGAGTGATTTGAGGTTTTGTTCCCTCAATGAAAATTTAGGTTAATTCAGACATAAAAATTTAAGACCAATTCTGCATCAATAGATTTTATTTTGGAGCTTTTGTATAACTGGATATAACTATTTTAGTCATATTTATTTCTTTCTGCTAATTTCATGTTATATGAAGATAATAATTCTAACAGCAGTCTCTCAATCTCATATATGAAATGGGGAATGGTCTATATTCTACAATGCAAAATACTGGTTAAGTAGTAGTCATGTAACATTATATATATCTTTTTAGCTGCTGTTGAAGGGTGTTAAGAATTTTCAGCTACCTGAGAACTGGAACCTTCATTTCTGGAATGGGTCAACTTGCCACTTTCTTTGAGGCTGTTTTGACAAAAGCTGCTTTGATTTGCAATAAGTAGTGAAAAGTGGCTGAGTTTACTAATGCTGCCATGGATGCTCTTGCAAAATTGATTAATGCCTGCTACTATAGCATGGATTTTATAACGTCTTTATCCCTTTCTCAATCATTTTTGGGTAGAACAAAGTGCTAGCAAAGACTTCCCAGGACCTAACCAGCCTGTCAGATTTTTTTTTACCTCAAGCTGTTTCCTGTAACTCATTTCATTGTTTTGGATTTATTTTTTGCCTTTATTTCCCTCAAAGAAGCTTTTTGTCTCTGTAGCAAAGCACTCCTTACTGAGCATCGGTTCACTCCAGGGAACCTGTGGTTTGTGGCTCTCTATTAGAGTCTGTCTGTGAAACCCATCAACTTAGTCAAATCTTCAGTAAACTAATGTTGCACGGAGAAGCAGTTGAGGATTTTGCCATTTTCTTAACATGTAGGCCTTTTCCAGTGTTGTGCTCTGAGTGGTGTCAATATTCCCCTTCCAAAGGATTCTGATAGTCTCCTTTCATTCAAGTCTCACTACCTGCTCACTCTACATGGAGTCTGAGACTTGATGGATTGCATAACTTAAATTTTTTTATTGTAAAGATGTATTTTTTCCACATGCTTTTGACTGCAGGTGCCAATATAAACTGCTAAATATAACTGCTAAATATAATGTTAAGACACAGACTGCTAAAATTAAAAGTTTCTTATAATCTGGTGACATAAAAGATACTAACTGCTTTGTCTCCAGAATTGTTCACTGGGTCCAAAATAGTTACCTTGTGTACCTATGTCTCGCCTCTTTCCATAAGTAGAGAGACTGCATCACATGGTTCATGGATGACAGATTGATGGCATAGTAAGTTTTATCTTCAGTATAAACACTTTACAATGTAAATGTAAACCAAATATAAATTAAAAAGAATAGTATTTAATCTTGAACTACAAGTACTGCTTCCCCTTTGGAAGTCACCTGCAAAAGGATTTATATATTTAAAAAGGTGCCGAAGCCTCCAAGTTGGTGTAATCAGCATATAGAAAATGGGGGAAAGGTGGACAAGGTGAGCATGAGCATAAAGGAAGACAATGCACAGAATATATTGCACCTCAAATGAGGTGCCAAGGGTAATCAGATGTATAATTTGATAGGAATCTGTCACACAACTGCATGGTTTCCCCCCCAAAAAATATTCAATTTGTAATAAATAAGCAGTATCTTCTAGAATAAACTCTGGAAATTCCTGCAAACAATATAAAACTGCGCAGTGCATAGTAGCTTTCTAAAAACTGAAGATAAAAAGTTGGACTAGCCCTGCAGGAGGCTTTCTTTTATAATTCTGCATGCTCTGAGACATGAGGCATCTTGCAATACCCTCTGTAGATCCAAATAGTGTAAACAAGATTGATATTGTCAGCTGTTGTACCATTTTGGAAGGTACTCATAAAGCCTGCTCCGTACGAGATGTTGTTAATATAAGGCTTGATCCACGTGAGGTACAGAGTAGCTTTGGAAATCCCACAAGTTTAGTGAGAGCTGTGGATGCCCAAGAGATGGGTGGCAGCAATTGCAGTCCCGCTGAGTATTTTTGTGTGCAAGTACTTTACAGTCCTATTTAATGCTACCATGTATTTCTTTATAGATAATCTGTTGCAGCAATGCAGGCTTTCATTGTTCCCTTAATTTCTCAGTTTTGATAGTGCTGTAAAGAGCTCTGTGCCAGAGATTTGAACTATGCTGAACAAGTCCTCCAAATGTGTGTACTTTGGGCTTAAGACTGGAACGCCATTTACCTGTTAGGCAGTGACAAAGGCTGAATGAAAGATTGAACTGCTAACTGCTCCAAGGACGGGGGCTAGCAAAGGTGCTAGCACTTCAAAGTAATTGTCATGCTCTCGTTCTGTAGAGTGTTTTTTGAGGTGGATATTTTGTGCGTGTTTATGTGTAATTCAAGGCTTGAGCACGGCAGAGAGAGAGAGAAGGTGGCCTCAAAAGAGGTCTTTTAAGAACCCAAAAGAGCAAGGATTGTTATGTCTGTTTTATCTTTAAACATCAGAAAGACTTTAATTAAGATATCCCTGGGTTCGTCCGAGTTTGCTAGAGCTCACTCACCGGGAGGGTTTTCTAAGCTCTTGAAACTCATTTTTAATGATACTGCTTCCAGAGAAATGTCTGAAGAGAATCACTGAAAAATGCAATGTATTGTATTATCATATCGTATCTCATATCATGTACTGTTACTGTTATAACCCATCATAACTGATTTACATGAAAAATAAATATAGAAAGTCTAGTAGTCTGTCCAGGGAAATAGGAGACAAGAACATCTCAGTTTTAATTAAGAGTTTGATTCCTCTGTAACCTTGTTAAATTTACTTAAATCTCTTTGTGCTAGGTTTCTTAATCTTCTTGCCAATGATGACTAGAATGTGTTTTAAAAGCAATCCCATTACCTTTTAATGCTACCATCATTTTAAAATGTGAATGCAGGAGTTAAGAACCTTTGTGCCTCAGTCTCCCATCTCTAAAATGGGGGTGAAAATATTTCCTGCTTCACAGGTTTTTCAGAAGGGGAATTCTTATATGTTTGAAAGGTGTTAGATATTATGGTAATGAGGGCAATAGGAAAACTCATTAACTTGTTAATAATTAATTAGCTAATAATTGTGAAGGTAATAATAGAAAATGGAAAGCACTGTACAATAAAATGCTCGGCAGTGCTATTACTAAGAATGTGTCTTATTTTTGATGACTGTTGAGCTGATAAAAAAAGGAAAAAGGCTACAAATGGAGATCTTTTCTCAGGACAGAAAATAATGCAGAATATAAGTACTATAGCTTAAAAAGACACAGCAGAAAATGTATTAGACTGTACTATGTATTCTCCTCATAAAGGAACACCCTCTCATTTCAGTTGAATTCCTATAAACTATTTATCCTGGTGTGAAGTAGGTAGGCAACAGCAATTTTAGATCAAAATACTCCCAGCTATTTTGAAGAAGTTGCATGACTTGTGAAATTATATTTAAATCAGGTTCTTTGAAATAACACCCATATAGGTAAATAGATACATTTATCTATTTATTTTTTAATAAACCCCTGTTAAGGTTTCTTGAAATACTAGATTACTGTGTCAATGATTTACTTACATGGATATTGTTAATGTTTTCTTCTTAACACAATCACATTAAATTTTAATGACATGGATTGTAATATCTAACTGGTATCTGGAAGCTTGTGGATAGCCCAAAGGTTTTATACAAATTTATATGTATAAAGCTCTCACTGATACACTTTGCCAGTAGATATTGTACCTTGAGTAGTCAGCTCTGCAAATCCCTTCTCACAAAAGATTAAAAACATCCTCCTATTACATCTAGAGACTTCTTTTTGTTATTCAAAGACATGAATATATTTAGAAAAATGTATATGATTTTTAATGCCTTAAACCAGAAGGCTACCTTGATTCCCATTAAAAATTGGAATATTTAATGTTTTTGCTTCTTCTGTGGCACTTTTTTGATATTGTGAAGAAGAACAAAAAAGATTTCTGAGAACATATAAAACAAAAAGCTGTGTTTGAAGTATTATAATAAAACAACCTCCTTCTTTTAATGCTAAGTCCCTTTTTAATGAAGATCCTCTGGCAGCTCTTGAATGTATAACTAGTTTATATCATGGGATGAAGCTGTCTGTTCTGATGATTGACATGAGCCCACATTACAATGTGATTCTGAAAATTAGTCCATAGAGGTCCCTTTCAGGTACTACTCAGACTGAGAGCTGCCCTCCAACTACAGTAGAGCCTTTTTAACCCCACTCATTGGTATTCTAATCTGGAAGTGCTGTCCTGCTTTTTAAATAACTCAGGCATTCAGGCTGGTACCCCCCCTGACACATTACTTAGCCAAAGGATTCAAATGAGATTCAAGAAACATGCAGTACAGCACAAAGGGATTGGAATATGCACAATTAATAATCACACAGTTAATTCATTTTTAATGCAAGGAGGTTTTCTGAAATTTCACATTCAAATTTGTAACACAAAGTAGTTGCTGTCTATTCCCATTATGCTGCCAAAATACTATAATGATAAAAATTTCCTTATTTTTCTGTGCCTGTGTGTGTGTATGTGGGTGGGTGGGTACATGTACGTGCTAAAAAATAAACCTGAATAACACTAAGGTTATGATGCAAACTGATAAAAGCTAGAGGGTTCAAAGTTAAAGATGACTTCAGTCAACCGTGAGCAAAAAACTGTAAGACCCGTGGCATAAGTCAAAGGAGGCATGTCATTTAGCTTACGGTGGCAAATAGCCTACCTATTGCCAATTTGTGTCTAAACCAGAATACGGTTTGATCAGTTTGTGTTTTCTTAGCTCATTTGTTGTTTGTTTTCTGTTGGTTCCTGCAGATATTTTTGGGTGGATGATTGCAACATCTTTTCTGAGTGATTATATGATTTTTGTCTCCACTGACAATGGAGAAAATATGATTTTAGGCACTACCAGCCACATAACTTAAAAATTAAAATTTATATTTTGTTAAGAACTTATTTTGTGTCTGATATTTTTACTGCATATCATTTTATGGGCTCCTAATGTTCCTTCTTTTATTGTATTGTTCGGGGCAAATGAGCACTGAATACAGAAACTTTTTAGAGAATAATAGTAATGCTGAGCAAAGGCCGCTGCTCCAACCCTTCTAAAAAGCTGTCCCTAGATTACCAGCCATTGTCGCAGGGATCTGCCAGATAAATACAGCGAGTGCACATTATTGTCAGTAGGAAGCTGACCTTTACCAACAGTTACCATGTTGAAGCATGATTCCCTACTCCTTCCTTTTGTGTGGCCCCCACTGCCCTCTGCTCAAGTTATTCAGGCCTTCTGTTGGTAAATTTTACCCCATGAAGAGTGCCTGAAAAAAATATGCTTACCTCCTACTTAAACCCTATTTTAAAGACTTAAGTGGTGCATAAGCTTTATGTTCTCACTACGCACAGGGATCAACTTCATTCTCTATGACTGTGTTTCACCAGGGTCTGCTTGAAGAGATGTGTGTAAATGCTGCTTTTGCCTGTGCCTATTTTTAAAAAGAAGGGCTTGAACTATTTCCTTCCAGCAACTAAATCTCCCTAATCATGCATGAGATACAAACCATTTTCTAAACCACAAAAAATGTCTAGAATATTCAAGAAAATTAAGAATCACATAGCACACTTGAATCAAATGTCACAGAAGCTAAGCCATAGACTCTTAAATAATTAGAATGTGAAAGAGAAACTTGCTTTTCTAAGTTAGTATTTAAAATCTAAAATATCACATCTGTACACAGGAAAAAGAATTGCCATTTTTGTAGTCAAGCAATCAGACAAAGTTTTCCATGTCTGATGTAGTGGTTAGTAGCAGAAATTAGTATTAGAGTTAGATAAAGAACACGTGAAAAGGAACTGGAGATACTCTGCTTTCAACTATATGCTGGGCAGCTATTACCCCAAGCAGTAATGACCCTCTCCAGGATAATTTTTGGGAGGTGGGAAAGGAGTCTGTAGCCATAATTTCTGGATTGGATGGAATATGTGTGTATATATATGTGTGTGTGTATATATATATCTGTATGTATTTTCCTGAGCTGAAAGCCAGGTGGTGCTTGTCCTGCCCTGTGCTCAGGAATGGGAAGCACCAGTCCCAGCTGAATGGGAAGTCCTAGACCCTGTACCAATGCCGTGGCATACAACACGCACTTATGTTGCCTCCATCTGTAGGTTTTCTTCTAGCAGCCCTTTTGTAGAGGAGATGGAAACAGCACTGACGGAAATACAGACGTGAATTTACAAGACTGTTTCTAACTGTGGCTGAACAATTCACGGATTCTGTTATTTGCCTGTAAAATAATTGCTCTGGAGTAAACCGGTAGAGCTACTTCAATTTACATTTTCGAGTGCAATTTGTCTGAAATCACTCTGATAATTTGTGAAATATGGCCAGGAATACATATTTGCAGCAAATTTTTTTACCTGTTAGATTGTGTAAATCAGTATCACTTGCATTTTTTTCTAAAATGACGCTGGCAGTGTTCGTAATGGGATACAGTTGAGTGGGTTTGGACAGGGAGATACATCTTAATAGAGAAAGTTAACACATATTTGTAGAAGCATCGCTATTGTTAGCGTCAAAGCATCATTATCATTAGTGTCAAGTTTAGCAATAGTTTCTAAGGATCACATAAGAATGGGATCTTTTTGGACTAAACACTCAAACGTAAAATAGGTTCTGCCTTGTAAGTACTTACTGTTCACAATACTCACTAGCATTTCATTGTTAATACACTTTTGGGGGTGGAATGGAGAAGAACTTAGTTTGGAAGGCACTTGCTAAATAGAAGAGCAGGAGAATAGGTGATCTTAAAAAATCATCAGGAAAGAATACAAAGAATGTACTCTTGGGAAGGGGGCAGCAAAGGAAGTGGAAGGAAGGAAAATTTTAGCAGTAAACAGTTAAGGTCATCATGGAGTAAAGAAGTCAAGAATCTTTAACAGAAATAAATAAAATTAAATCTTACAAAGGTGTTCTCATTATCAGTGATGATCAAAAGGTTCCTTGTTATTAAGGCATTTTTTTTACAGGCCTCTCTGCTACACTCAGAAATAAGAACTAATATTTCTGCTTTGGAAGCACCCTTAGGTTGTCTTGCTGATTGTTCACTACAGTTTTTCTGTGCTTTACTGGTGCATTAGTAGTATCTTAAATTTGGCATACATTCAGTATACTATTACGGCTTGCAAAAACTCTTGTAAGGGCTTGCATATTGGAGCCACCTGTAAGTAGTAGGTAATATTTCATTAAATGTGGGATTTAAGTTTTTAATATTGCACACACATGACTCTGGATAGGTGCTGTGACACTGAAGCAATAGTAGCACTTTGTTGTTACAATAAAATCAACCTTATGGACTGCAAATCCCATCATGATGGCAAAGGAACGCTTTGTTAAACCCTTGTTTTATTGTGTCTCTTTCTAGTTAGGATCATATTCTTGTGTTCTTAGTGTGAGGAAGTGTGAGTGGCTGCATCACTGCCAGGGCAAATCGTTCTGCTGCCTTCTCAAAGTACAAAAGCAATAACACACACACACAAACTATCCTTTAGAAGTAACATGAAGTAACGTTAACCTGGGGAAGTGGTACCCTGAAGGGAAAAAGGCAAGTCAGGAGTGGTTGTGCAGTGCTCTGAACCTCACAAAGATGCTGGTTTGCCTCACAGGCTGCCACAATCCTGAGCATGGTATGAAAGAGATTGAGTAAACCCGTGTGGATGGGGGGAGAGTGGCCTGACCAGCATGCCCAGCAGCAACCAGCCAGGGCTGGACTGGGAGGCCTAGGGGCTCTGTTGAGGTGAACCTTCTCATGGCTCCTGAGGACGATTCTCTCATCTGGCACCATTGCCTACCACAGCTGAGTCTGGTCTTCATGTGCAACACTGAAAGCAAGTCTGTGATTTGACTTGCACAATGGTAGGCATTAAACTGCTGTGCCTCTTGGTGTCACTTCTGGGAGGAGTGAAGAGCACGATAACTTAGCTTAACTAGAAGAGGAATACCTGGTTTCTGACTTTTACCCTAAAACACCCTTTAGCTGGTCTTACATGGAATTTTTTACTGTATTGATGCAAGCTTGAGTATGTATAAATGCAGGTAGGGAGGAAGGTTCTAAAGAAAGTCGTGGGTTGGTTTTTTTTCTTTTTTGTTTTTCTCTCATTGAGTAATCTGAGAAAGCCCATAAACCTTGGCATAGCAGGATAACACACAGGCAGACTTGTCTGATTATGCTGTAAACTGTCTTTGTGGATATAATTTATAATTGTATTATAAATGTAAACAGCTTTTCTGGTGTAAAAAATCAAGAGGGCAGATCAGGAGGCCATATGGTGTATAATGGAAATGAAATAGTTTTTATTTTGCTGATGTGGACGGTAGAAGTAAAGGAATTGTTTTGGTTAAAACAGACAGTGTAACAGAAGGATGGAGTGGAAAGGCCAAGGTTATCTACCTGTTTACTACAGTGTTAATTCTGTCAGTTGCCGTTGAGTACCACTATCTGTGTGAAGCAGTCCTTTCCTCAATACGCAGAAGCTGAGGTAGTAGGGTATTTCAGACCTTGGCATGGGACTAGCTCTTCTTTTTCCTTTAAGCTGCTGAGGAATGATACAGCTATTTCTAAACTGTTGCCCCTCTGTGAGACCCATAAGTTTAGCCTGAAGGCAATACAGCCCAGCCCCCATGTTAGCACCTGAGTGCCAGTTTTTTCCTGGCCCTTTACCAGGGTTTGGCTATCGAACCTGTCAGCAGGGTGCGACTGTTCAGAGTTGTCCTCCTGATGTCATTTTCCCCTGGCTGCAAGGGACTTACTTGCTGTTGCTTATTTGGCAATGAGGTCTTGAGCACATTTTGCTTGACAAGCATATGTATGATCAAAAAGGTCCCCCTCCTCCATGCTCATTTATGTTCACACTATAAATCTGCTTTCTGGCCTTAGAGCTGATCTCATCAGGAGTAAATCCAGACCATCACTTTCAGACAGTTATATTGAGAGTGTAACCCCGTGTGTGTATTAGCCTCTTTCTTTTGTGAAGCAAGGTTTAAACGCTACATCAACAGATTTAAATGGACAGTTATTGAAATCAGCAAGATAGTCTTGTGTGAGACGTCCATAAATTTTTCTGGAGAATATTTTTCAAGTGTGAGGCAGTTTTCTGAGACGTAGGTTGCTGTAGAGGGAAATATTTTGGTAGATGAACTGCTATAACTACTGTTTGGTCTTGAATGCTGCTGCTCTTTATTTATTTTTAATGATGAAATGACTGTATCTCCAGGGTAGGCTGGGTAGCTTTGGAGTAGGTACAAAAAATTAAGAAGATATTCCCATTTTATACTTCCCCATTAAATTATTGTGTATCTTAGCAAACAGGATTTGGCTGGTCAATAACCTCGTGCCTCATTTAAACTTTTTGTTGTTATTCATCAGTACAGTTTAGCGTCATACAGTTTCTCCTTTCACTGAAGCAGACTTAGAGCAGTTTCAAATGCATCTTTCTCTCTCATGATTGGGAAGTTGGGCGGGGGGGGGGGGGGGGCCTTTAATTCCCGAGTATTCATATCCCTCTTGCACTTGTATGCTTTTGGTTAAGTAGAGACAGTAACTATGAGTCCCTCAGTGACTAAAATGCCAAACCACACACGACTCCCTCTTTGCACTCCCTATTAAAATTTTACAGGTCAAAAATCCAAAACCCACTTAATAAAAATTGTTCTTTATCGTAAGTGACAAGAGAGAACAGGTCAATCTATGGAATAATGGTGCAGTAATTAGAACCTTTGTAGTTGATAAAGTGTGACTGTTAATCAATGTTTGGCTAATTAATCAATATTTTAATCATTAGACCTTTTAAATTTGTTTTAATGAGCATTTCCTCTAATTCCCTTGATCCTGTTCCTTCCAACACTTCTATTATCTCTATTAAACAGCAAAGTAAGTGTTCATATACCCAGAATGTGCTGTGGTTTTGTAGATTTTGTAGTTTACTGCTAAGATACATGAGCATTTCTGAATGTGAACAATTTCAGATTCTTAAACCAAAAATTATTCTTACGCCATATGCCCTGTCCATGTTTGTGTAAGAACAGTGTGAGATGTTTGAGAGAATGGGCCTTCACAATTTAACAGTGCACTCTCTCGATAAATTTTGATATCTTACTATTCTTTTCTTTAGAAAAAATGCAGATGGGACATACGCTACTGAATGACAGTTACTCATTCCCTGAAAATCCCTCTCTTCCCTCTAAAAACCTTACCTAGGACTATCAAGGTATTTAGAGTTTGCAGAGAGTAACTGCTCCACTGTTAGTCAAAAGCTATGCTTTCCAGGAATTTTTATGCCCTTTTCCTTCTGTTGTTTGATGACTGCTATTCCCTGAGTTTTCATACACAGTATATGTGATATACAGCAGTTATTGCAATGGCCTTATGAATGTGGTATCTGTCATTTTAACTTTGAATCTTCCAGTAAATTGTGGAATGTTTGTATCCTCCTCATATAGAATAGTCAGAGAGTTTTTATGCCTTCTTTGTCCTTTCAGAAATCAAAATATGATACAGTTTGCGATGTCAGATACAATGAAACTGCTTCTGGTACTAATGGGTATCAGGAGGTTGTTGCCCAGTCCTGCATGCACATCATCTGGCAGTGAGAGAGATTTTGCTGAGCTCTGCATGGGTTGGCCTGTTACACCGACTTAGATTTCTTACTGGTCTCCTAAACACTTGCTTTATTCCCCTTTCTGCTGTTTGTTGATCTTTCCCTCATCCTTGACTAGGTGTCAGTGAGGGACTGGGAAATAACTTGTTCCAGGCATGTAGAAATCCATGGTTACAGAGCTCAGGCTGATCCTCTGCTTTAGCTTAATCCGGAGGTTCTCTAAATCTTTACTTGCAGGAAATGAACGATTCATTTGCTCTACAAAAATTTAAGTCTGAATGCTCTGGTGCCTTAGCGGTTTTGTCTTCTACAGACCCACAAAGATTTTTGGCATCTCTCCATAATGTTATTTCATTAGACTTTTTTTTTCTGTAACCAAAAATTTGTCAACTAGTTTGATCTTTTTAATTAATGATGTTAGTAATGTTTACTGAGTGTACATTACTAGTTAGCAATGATCACTAAGTGTCAAAGTGATTCATAATACCCTTCCCCCGGGGGCTTGGATTATCACCTGTGACTTCTGGTGTTGCAACTGAATTCTGGAAATGAATACTTACATTTTGGAGCCATTTCTACAGACTTTACTGTAGCAAACTTCCAGCTACGTTCAAAGTGTGATTATGTGCTTCTGGAATACTTAAGTGGCGTCTCAACATGTAGATGAAATAAAAGCTGTTTCTTGTAACAGTAACGTGATTTATAAAGAAACATCAGAAAGGCAATTTGCATACTGCTTTCCAATGTAAACAAAACATCTGAACACTCTGTTACGAGTTCCTGAGACTGTATTGAGTGGGAAAACCTCTAGGGTTTAAATTCAATATTATTTTTTATGGGTTGATAATCCGTCCTACTTCTGCCAGCACCAGGAGTGGAGGGCTTGATTCTTAGCAAAACATCTTAGCTTTGCTGAAGCTGGTGCAAAGATCCAGTTGAATGTGTCTGGGTACAGGTCTTACTCCTCGTAGGTTGATTTGGCCAACGTGCTGTTCATAAAACAGATATATCCAGGCAGCTCGGTCTGATGCAGGATTTAAAGAAAACATTTGAATGAGTAATCTTACCTAAAGCTGGTATTATAGCACCTGAAGGTGCCTGCAAATTTTCTATCACAGCAGAGAGTTAATGGGTCTAGTTAATGAGGGAGACTTGTTCAAAAGAGCTATACATTGATTTCTTCCAGTTGCCATGTGGGTTTGGTGGGGAAAATAATAAAGTTGCTTTTCTCCTGATAGGAGGTGAAAAGTAGTGGGCAGGCAACCTACAGTTCAAAGTCTGCTTTTCCAGGGACATGTAGAGAAGAAACTTGCTTTGCAGTATTTTGGACACTTCACAGTTTTCTCTATTTTCTGACCTGAGTAGTATCATTGCACCTGATCCTATAACTTTTCTCAGAATTAATCTCATTCATTAAATTTTTATGACAATAAACTCCCCCTCCTGTCTCATTTACTAAATCAGTGAAACCTGAATTATGGAGAAGAGGCAGTCTCTGGGGGAAAACATGTTGGACAAAATTATTATGAGGACTGGAACAAAATTAAAATAATTTCTTACCAAAAAGTTATTTTTATTTAAAATACAATTCTTTTGTATCACATTCACATAAGTTGTTAAGAAGCCATTAGTAAATTGTTATTTTTATGAGACTATTTCACTCAGGAATTTTTTTAATTCATTATATTTTATTAGATCAGCAGTAATGAACCAAAACCAATATCATTTATTTTTATTACTACTGTAGGTTGAATCATGATGATTTATACAGCCAGATTGAAACGGTGACTGTAATCACTCTGTTATTGTCAACTATATATTTTTCTTGAATCAGACATTTTAACCACATATAAACTCCATAAATATGATGCTTCCAATTTTAAGGACCTACTTAAGAATATTGCCAGTTTTCACTGCAGAGGTTTCATGTTGGTACACATGAGATACCATTCACCTGACTGTGTATCTTCCTGATTTACTGACTGAATAGTGGTTTTTGACTGTCTGGAATGACTTCACTTTCCATATTTCTTATCCACTATCATCTATATCCTAAAGAAATAAAGAAAACCAATATAAGGTTTTTTTTTTTTCTTTTGTTTCCTTTCAATTTTTATTATGCTTTCTCACAGTGAAATGAGAATATATGTGGAAAAAATGACCAATGGAGATGTGTAAAAAATAATTTGTAGCAAAATAGTGGATTTTGGGAAGCAGTTGCTTACCAAAGATAAGTCTGAAAGAAGCTAAGGAGGACTATAGCAAGTTGGTGAATTTAAAGCAAACATTAAAGGTAATGAAGTCACAAGTTATTTTTAAAAATCCAACTTTTAATAGCAATTTTCTAATAGTAATAAAGTTGAATTATGACAATTTTTAATGGTTTGGTGGTTTGGTGTTTTTTTTTCCTGCCTGTTGCAAGCTTCATTTACTCCACTTCCCCATACATTCTTGATCTACCAGACCTTAAACAGAGCATAATGACGTATAGGGCTCAAATTAGAGCACCATTGAACCAAGACTGCTCTAGAAAGAATTTTCCTTATTGGTGAATATGCTCAAGGCCTAAAACTCAGCTTAAGTTTTTTTTTCCATTTTCCTGGGCTGCCCTAAGACATGGAAAATATCCTCTTGCCAATGTGAACAATGAAGGAAAAAAAACAAAGCAAAACAAAACAAAACAAAAACCTCAGAAAACCCAGGCATGCTGCTCCAAGACACCTTTTGCCCATCTTCCCTGATCCTCCAGGTGACAGACGTTCACCGTGTCTTAGGCTCTGGTCTTAGCATGGATGATATCCTCTGATGCAACTACTTTTCCAAGATCTGTAGCATTCTTCCCAAAGATATTTTTGAAGAGAAAACTCAGAAGACTAGCTACAGGTTTTTTCTGTACAATTGGAAGTCTGTTATACATATGAATCATTTGTTTCAAAACAGCCTTATCCTCCATGGAAATAGAGAAGAAGATAAAGCTCCTCAATTATGTTGCTTTACTGAACCTTAGAAATGAGCAATTTTCTCTTTAAGTAAAACTCGGAGCAATGATTTTCACAGCATGCAAAGTATTTGGAGATTCCCTCCCAAGACCAAAAATAACATTTTTCTTCCTTCCCCATAACTGCTCCAGTTTTTTTTGGAAGTCCTTTTGCCTCCGTTGCTGCCTCAGGAAAAATCTGGTCAAAGCCCACCAGACTAGGTTCGAAAATAGCATGCCTTTTTAGAAAAGTTTTGATTCTCTTAATCTTATGTTTAAGTTGATGCCAGCTTCCTTTCCTACTTATCCATCCTTCCTTCTTATCCATGTCCCACTTTTCATGCTCTCATTCTTCAGGATAGGAATAGCATTAAAAGGCCACATAGAACTGTTTGAATGTCCTTAAGTTTTTTTCAGAAATCAAAGGGAAAAAGGACGTTATGATAAGGCAGTTGGATGTTCAATCTGTCCACAATGTCCAGCAATGAAAAAAATACCTCCAGTGACACGTGGGTACTTTTTTCTCCATGCTGGTTTGCAGCATCAATGACAGAAAAGAGGAAAAAAGACCTACTCTTTGTACTTTGCTGAGTACATCAGTATTCTGCTGAGCACCGAGGCAGTGGACTCGATAACTGTATCTGCTCACCTGATCCATGAGAGCCTAACAAGCAACTGAAAAGGAAATGTAGAATTATGTTTATGTCTGTGCTGGGATTCTAGTTCATAGCAGTGCTGGCACCTGAAATCCAAGGCCCAATTTTGCAACGTGATGAGTGCAGTCAGCTGAGAGTGCTCTGTGCTGCTCAAGAGACACTGAATATCTTGCAGGATGGGATCCTCAGAAAGATTTGAGTGTGCTTTTGTAAGCATTTGCCTTTCCTCTACAGAACCCTTAAGAGCAATTCTAAAGACAGATAACAGAATTCCTACAAAGTTCAAATGTAAATCTCTTCAGAATTATTATGTTCTCTAGAGGAGAGTAAACAAATAAACATAGTAAGAACTACAGTAATAATATTGTACTTACATAGAGCTTTTCTTGCGTTTTACAGAGCTTTTCATCTCCGGATCTCAAAGGGCTTTATAGATGGTACTTATCCAACCCTCCTAACACCTTTGTAAAGGTAGCACTTAGGTATCATCCTCATTTTCAGATAAGAAACTAGAAATGGAGGCAGAAGAGATGTTAGGCAATTTTCTTGTGTTTCTCAGGTAGTCTGTGGAAAATAGGACTGGGGTCTCCTAATTTTGTGTACTAATGTAAGAGAGAATATTGCAAGTAAATGATATTTGAAAGGTCTTTTAAATACCACATAATTTGAAGTTACTAGCAATCTTGTAATTTTATATTTGTGTTTTCTCTGGCACCCTGTTTTTCTATTTTACAAACATCGAAAATGTGTTTCTTGTAATTACTGTTGGAGGTTTTTAATTATTTTTTCCCCTGGAAATCAGTTGATTTACAACAGGCAGTCTTAAAGGCTGTTGTTATTCTAGTTCACCTTTAATCATATCACAACCTAATGAATTATTAATTAATTGTGTCATATTCATTGTTCTGTCTGGAGAATGGCCATCTAATATCTGATCTTATTCCTCAAAATTTTGATGAAGAGTTAAATACCAGTGGTAGAAAAGAAGAGAGAAAATAGTTTGTTAACATTTTATGTACTGAAACAAATGTTATTAATACTTCTTTTCTTTAAAATAAAATGCAAATCCTTTTGCATTTTCCATTACTGTAAAATGTGAAATTTACATGCATTATTTATTTCAAGGCCTTTTCATCTTAGAGTAACTTGTCCGTATCACATTTCACTGAAGCCTGCTGAAGAAATGCACAATTCGGATCAGAACAGGTTTGTCATCATCTTTCACATATTCTTTTTTTAACGTGCCATGCCAATTGTAGTTTCCATTTTCTGAAACAGAAGCGATACTATTCTATAATCTGCAAAACTGGTCCCAAGAAAATCTGAGTTCCCATTTATTTTATTTTGTACTTTGGACAGCACTTCAGGAAGTGAAGATGATATTCTTTTGTTCTAATACATGATTTTGTACGATAAATGTTCCTCGAGAGAGTGCAAGTGAGCAAACATGCATTGTCAGTCTGATACAAGCTATATTAAGCACAACCATTTTAGTGGATACAATATTCAATCATTTCAATTACTACTAATTTGATTCTAAGTTACTTACAGAATGTAAGTAATATGTTTAAGTAAGAAATGCTGTTATTACTTCTGTGTTGTTGGAAAATATGATTAAGACTTCTTGAAGGATAGGTGTAAAAGTGAGTTCATCTGAAAGTTTTTCTCACTAAATGAATGACCGTCTTGCAACTTTTTAACTTGTAATGCCTGAATTATTTACTGGAGTTTTTAATGTACTTTATTCTCAATCTTTGCCACCTTTGAAAGACTTGGGCCTCAAATGGCTGGGATGCATACTATACTGTAGAATATGTATGCACTCATAGTGTACTGGAGAATATTAGGCTTTTTGACAAAACTAGGTAGGAAATAAAACATACACCGGAGCATCTCCTGAAAGGGGGTGTTTTCTCATACAAATCTTGGAAGTTGTGACATGGAAGAGAAATTTAAAAAAGAAAAAAATCAGGTTTCAAGTGCAGCTCATATAAAGGTCTTCAGATATGGAGGTTTAAAGATCTAGATATTAAGCTGAAAACACCGAAACTCATTTGAGGTTTTACAAGCAGTTTTCCTTTGATAAGGATAGTCATTAAACAGAACTGAAAAGAAAAATAATTCAATTTAGGTACAAAGAAGAAATGTGTTGAATATTTAGAAATACTTGTTTTGCTTGTTTGTAAAGTGTGTATATCTGTACACAGGCAATAACTCGAATTCTTGGGATATTTCAGTGCATTAACTATTAGTTACACTTAGGGCTCGCAAAAGGTAGGCTGATGCTACCATCAAAGAAGTAGCTCAGATATATTGACCCGACCTGGGCTCATTTTCAAATGAAGTAACCCAGGACCTGTTGTTATATCTGGCGACATAGAGCTTCCCATGTGATACAAAGCCTAAGCCTTCATCCAGCTTCTCGGGTAGGTTTTGTGCTACCTACACCGAACAAGCAAGTGTAGACATATTTTGAATCATAGGAAGTTTTAAACTGTGGCAATACAAGCCATATGGGATTCTTAACTTTGATGAAATCTGATGGATCATTTCACACATGGTCATGCTGAGTTCAATGTTAAAAGAGAAGACTCGAACAATCTCTTTAATATAATTATTTCTAAATAACAGTTTGTAAAAAGCATGCACAGACTGGTTAACCATACTTTCTCTGACATTAGATTTTGAAATATTAACATTTTCCTTTTGGTGATTTTTGTATTTTCTTTTAATTGCATGACAGTTTGTCATGAGGGAATAGTCACTGCTGAGCGCTCCCAACATGTTGAGGCAAATAGTAATACATCAACAGGGAATCTGCAGGCTCTTTTCTCAAAGTCATTGCCAGGTGCTGATGTAGGCCTAAATAAAATGTAAGCTTGTAGACTCTACCATTCAGTTATCTAGCATTTGAAAATTCAAATCTCAAGCTAGAGGATTTCACAGACATGAAATTTGGCTTTACAGAAATGTTAAGTGAACTCTCAAGAGCTGTTCATCAAAGTTAGTTTGTTAAAGAAGAAACTAAGATGTGCAGAAAGACAAAGTATTGTTGTGAATCAACAATTAGCTAGAAGGTTTTAATGGTAGGAAAATGGGTAAGAGGTGCCTCGAGTTTCTCTATTTAATAATATTTTTAACAAGCTAGAAAAATAAGCAGATGGAATAAGTAAAACAAAGGCACATACAGTAATTAATAAAGTCAGATTTTGTTGCATGATACAAAATTCTGTTGGTCAATTACTTCCAGAAGCATGGTTGTGGAGAATTTCACTAGAAAGAAAAAGAAAAATCAGAACAATAGACACTGATGTATCAGATGGGACTACATTGCTTAGAAACAAAACAAATGCTCTCTCTAAAGAGGACAGATAAAAGAACTATTCATACACATTCTAGTTAATGGTATCAATGCAGGAATTAGCATATGATTGGAGGGCACTGCTCAGTCCTCTCCATCTTGTTAGGAAGCACGTGGAATGGAATGTGGAGTAACACTAAAAAAGTTAGAAATCCATGCTAAAAATGTACTGTCTGTCTCATTTGGATTACTGTGTTCAGATCTGATCATTTGGGTCTTGATATCAATAATGAAAAGAATAGAGAGTCTCTAGAAGTGCACAATTTAAAGTTTAGTTGAAACATGTTTACACACGGAAAGAGAGAAAAATATTAGTTGTTGACTGAGAACAGAAGAGAAATAAGAAGAGACATGGAAAAAGTATGTACAATAAAACTATTCTTTTAACTACATGTCTCTTTGCAGATCACCCTTTGTGTTGTGCACTTTTGTTAGGAGCATATTCTGTCTCAATAGGAAAGGAATATTCAATTAAAACAAACAGTAGAAAATTTAAAATAGGAGGAAAAGTTTGTTGAAAAAAAATTAAAAAAAGAAACAGTGGAAATCATTGCCATTGCTAAGAAAGGAATATTTATTTACATGTACAACAGACCACCCAAGTTTATAAGAGAGAGAAAGACAGTGGAAGCAAAAACTTCAAGACTTAAAATGTAGAATTTACAGGTTGGTTTTTGAACAAATTTTCCCTAGAAGTCAGATTTGTGCATTTCAGATCTGCTTCAGCATATATGGGAGGTGGCATAGTGGATGAAAATGCACTAAGGTTGTTCTTTGGTAGGAAATTCTTGTGCACCTATGTGGACAGCTAGTTTTCTTTATTATGGAGTGTTACAGAAAGTTTTCTGTATTATGGAATGTGGGGTTTTTTATACCTTTTTCCCTATACTTGTCATTCTGACAGTACTCTGGACTTAAAATGAAGTAATAGACAGGACCCCTCATTTTCCTCAATTCATTGGCTATGAAAGTGCTACAGAATTGCTTTGTTGTTGTGAAATCTATCACAGACGCGCAAAGAAAGGAAAAAACAAGAAAATATTACCCTGCCAACAGAGTCAAAAAAAAAAAAAATCATTTTAAAGCAGAAACAGTGGTTGATGTGCATTTATGCCAGTGCTTGATGTCATCAGTATAAGTGCTTTCCTTCTGGATAACTGCATCTCCACTATACAACTAAATCACTATTTTGCTCATAGGACAGAAAAGTAAAGATTAACAGCCTGCATAGTGCAGTGTGTCAAACTGCCTTTGGTGTAGAAACAGTGTGCTACCCTCTAGTTTATCCATTGCTTGGGTGGGGCTTCAACCATGAATATCATGTATTTGGACTGCTATGTAGTTCAGAATGTGACGCACAGAGTGGAAGAAAGGAAAAAGTGGGGAGAAAAGTGGGAAAATGGGGCAATTTAAAAATGAAAAGGAAAAGGTGTATGTTAGGCTGTGGTATTCCCAACCTTCCCGATCACCACGGCTCGTCATACCAGTGAACTGTGAAAGTCATACACACGTACATCAGTACCTTGTCCTGATATTTCCAGGTCTCTACCGACTAGTTGCAGCAGTTTGGCATCACCCCTTCCTGTAAGATAATAACCTTCTGTGAGAGTGAAATTCTTCTAGAAACGTGTCATAACTCTCTAGTAGGGCAAAGCCGAGGAGTCAAGGAGAGCTCCCTCATGCCATGGGACCTGTCCTGGGAGAGGGAAAACTGGCTCAGGTGCTGGATTGCTTTCAGACTTCTGCATCATTTACAAACACACACTACAAATCAGTAATGATGTAGGATAATGCAAGGAGAAGTTTACGCCAAATCCCCATTTTCCAATAAGTCCTCTACCTGATTTTGTGTATGTTGCCGATGAGGATTATTGCAGGATTTATTTTAAAGTAGTGTTTCCTTTTTGAGAGTGTGGGTTATCTGAGGTCAGTTTGCATGTGGAATTAGGACAATTGACAAATTCATTTCTTTGACTCTTTTTCTCAATAATTTCCTCTAAGACCATCTACCTGTTCCTTTAGATCTTCAAAAAAACCCCCAAAACCAAAAACAAAAAACCAAAACCAGATAAAGAAATCCTGTATTTTCTCATCTGATCAGCCTCTATCCTGTAAGATTTGGGAAAAGAAAGAGACTATTATATTTATTTCTATTTTAAAGGTATTTGGAGTTGTTTGGTTATTGTGAGGATGAGAAATATCCTCTCGAGTATGTCTGTCCTAGTTGGATATACATATTCAAGAAATCGATACTGGGCCAGATCCCCAGCATGAAGTCAAAAGACCTCTGTTAATGTAGACTAGGTAAAGATTTGGCACAGACAAATATATGAGTATATAAGTGCCACAGCTCACCGGGTGTTATTACAAAAAGTCTGTCTCTTGCTGGCATTGACTTTCAAAAACAAGCTGTGCTTAGCACCTCTGAGTTTATAAAGATCACACAGCAACCTACATGCTATCAAAGCTTCAGGAGCAAATAAATAAGCAGCTTATCTCTCAAGGTCTTTCCCCCTGATTTTATTATAAGTGACAATAGGACCAAAGTTGTAAAGCAGTATAGTATCTTCAGCCCAAATATGTGCTGTGTATTTTTTCACATTGTCTGAATCTGCTGTGGGATGATTTTCCTCAACAAATTGTAATATTAGATTTTTTTAGATCTGTCAGAGCTTTGAAATTAATTCTCACTTTTGTTCTACAAAAGGCGTGCAATATTTTTCACACATCTGCTTCAGGAGAAATGAACCTCCATTGGCACACACACGTTTTAAAAAAATGCCAGTTTTATGGATCTCTCTATCTTTGTGCTGTAGTCTTTGCAGAGCTATCTGTGTCTACACAGAGAAAATTCAGGGAAGATCCATTGTATTTTAACCTTTGAAGCAGATACCCTGAATGAGTGAAAACCAAGTAATTTCACCCATCCCTTGAGAAACATAATGAAAACCTTAAGGCAAGGATTTGCCCGCTGTCTGAGGTAGGTGTGTAAAATTTCACACAGCAAAGATGACAACAAAATAAGATTTCTTAACTACTTTTCTACTGTCGTTCTTCATCAGCTGTGAAACAATAACAATCATGTTCTTGCTCTAATTCTCCCACTCCAGTAAAATCCATCTGTAAAACTGATGGGGATGACTGAGCAGAAACAACAGGCAGCCAGGCCTTTCCAGCGGGAGGTAATCATTATAAATATGAATCACACGAAGTAATATAAGCAAAAAGGCTACCTTGCCCCAGGTTTTAAATCAGCCTCCACTACCTAGTATCAGAGTCCTCTCTTTCAGCAGCCAGCCCTTCAAGAAATCTTTCTCGTTATGAACGGTGGAGTAGGTTGTGTCTTTGCCTCCTGTTATGCAATGCCAGACATTCCCAATGTAAAGTCAGCAAAGGCACATGCTGGAATGGATTATGTTGGAAAAACGGATTGGAAAATTAATGTTTTGCCTGTTTAATTAATTTGTGTTCTGTGTCCAAATGTGAGAAAAGAAATCAATGGGTTGTATTTAGGCTATTAGTGATGTGGTTTGGCCATAATTAAGCATGAGCCAATATGGCTTTTTATTTTTCTTTTGGTTTCCTGCTGACCTGTGTCATCTTTTACCCTTCTGTAACATAAGCACATTTGGTAGCTTTACCCGGTGGCAGGGGCTGCTCCTGCTCCAGCAGAATTCATTGGACGGCTCTAGGAGGAGGTCTTGCAGGAGCGCCCGCTGCCAGGCTGTTCCCTACTTTTTAGCTCAGCACATAATCAAATGGTGCGTAGCCACACACTGACTGTGTGTGCCACATATTTCCTCCTGCCATGTCATTATACATTAGTGTCTGGAATCGCTGCCGCTGGCTTCTGCAAATGAATGCAAGAGCCCTTGGTGAGTTAAAATAAATAAAGCCTCTTGCTGGCCCCCTAATGGACTATTGCCTGCCACCTGAGGAGGGAAGGAATCCGTCATTACCTTGGGCAGATAAGAGGGGCTACAGTTACTCACCTGAAGTAGGCCACTTATCGTCCTGTCCCTGGGCTGAGTCATCTTACATATGTTCACCAGATGGTGGATTCCCATAGTTATTATTCTACAAGCTACAAGAACACGAGGAGAATGGGGAACTTCTCAGCCTGTATACAGTCCTCTCCATCAAATCTACTCACATGTGAATTGAAATATATTAGCACAGAGTGGTACCTAAAAATTTGAAATATAGTAGCCCAATAATAATGTGTTAGTAGTCTTATTGCCAAGCATTGTATTTATTCTACTTGAGCATCTCAGAGAGGACACCATTCATAAATGAAAACCACTGTGTCTCTGATAGTTAGGGCTGCCTGACCAAAATACAGCATTAACAAGCAATTTCTTCCTTCCCCATCACACCTGACCAGTCCATAGATTCTTGACACGATTTTTATGTTAAAATGTACTTTATGATGTCACAGAGTGTTCAGCTTATTTCAAATTACAAATTTGAGAAAAAATAACAATATATCAAACTTAAAGGTGAAACCTCTGAATGACCTTGAAGGTTGATACTGGGGCTGGTAGAGTTCAATGTCTTCATTAGTGACCTGGATGATGAAGTAAAACTCAGCCCCAGCAAAATTTGCAGGGGACAGTAAGTGAGGGGTAGGGCTTGATATCCTCCTATACAGCAGAGCTTCAGTTGAGTTAAATCGAGAGACTGGGCTGACAGAAACCTCAAAACCTTTAACAGTTCTGCACTTGAGGAGAAGTAGCTCCATGTGTCAGTACAGAGTGGAAGCCGGCTGAATGCATAACAGCCCTGGGAATATGATGGATACCAACAGTGTGTGCTCATTGTAAATAATGTAAGCTGCACCCTTGACTACATTAGGAGAAGCATGGCTAGCGGATGATTATTATCCCCTTCTACCTGGCACAGGTTGGGCATCACCTGGAATACTGTGTCCAGTTTTGGGCTGCACTTGTGCAAGAAGGATATTGAGAAAATAGAGATGATCCAGCAGAGGATCCGCAAGAAGTGAAGGGCCTGTTGTGCTTGACCTAAGATGAGAGGTTGAGGGGGTTGGGGTTGTTTAGGCTGGCAAAGAGGGAACTGAGAGGGGAAGCAGCATCATCCTACAACTAGGGAGAGACAAGAGAGCAGAGCCGAACTCTTCTCTGTAATGCCAGACAGTTAAAGAAGGGACACTTGGTTGAAACGTTTTCACTGGAAAGGTATCAAAGTGCTGGTGCTGGTTACCCAGAGAGGCTGGGGAATTTCCACCCATGGAGGTTTTAGAAACTTGGCTTGTTCTGGCATTGCTGTTTGAAACAGGAGATTGGACTAGATTGTTAGCTGGAGGTCCTTCCCTGGGACTCTGTGGTGGCATTTTAACTCACAGCCATTTAATCTGTCTGAGAATATTTCTCATACACATCCTCTAAGTGTTGTCTTGTGTGAAGCTGTGGGTTCTGCTTCGTACATTCAAAAGTCCTCACATGGACTAGTGAACCTAAGCACTTTTGTAATAACAAAGCTAAGGGAGAAACTTATCTGTAAACTTACAGCATTGTCTGAAAAAAATCCTGTCTGTGGAGAAAATACACAAAGTTGACTTGTGGTTACTAGGTATTTTGCTTCGGTCCCTTGAATGCTGTAGCCCACATTGGTGTCAGCATCGTCATACTTGTTTGTTTCCTTTGGGAAGCCTGCTGCCTGCCTTCATCATTCTTAGTGACGAAAAGATTCCTCCATGTTAACACTTTACTATTTGCATGTGTAGCTAAGATGTTGAAAGATTTTATGCTGTTGTGAAGAATGCCAGAAAGTTGTTTAAAATCTTAGGGAATTTCTCAATGAAGCTAATTAAAACTTCTCATTGAAAGATTAAAAAAACACACTCAAAAAATTGTTCAGTTTTTTCCTGCAGCTGTATCTCAAACACTGGAAATTTTAGTGTTTCCAGCTGCAGATTTTTTGGTTTTTTGGAAGTTCTTTGAGTACAATTTTAAAGCTGTCTGATGTTTTCTTTTGCTGTGCCAACTGTTGAAAAGCAGTCTGGTCTCGTAAACATGCCAGTACAAGTGAAAGAGTGCTATAGTGTTAGTCTCATGGGATCTCACAGTAAAAGGGATGGAAAACTCATCCTCAAGATTCAGCAATCAGAAAATGGGCAACCACATGGAATTTTATAGCTCTGACTACTTGGAGTGGTTTTACTATATCCTTAATTTTGAGGCAGAGATATTAAAACCCCCTTGTGCAGGTGTGGCAATACCTCACTTTCCTGGAAGGTAATAAATATCGTGTTAATCAGTGGTCAGTCTCTTTGTGGTATGGCAGAGCCACACTGTTATGACAAATGGCTTTAAACAAGTTCAGTGCTATAATTACAGAAAAGGTTACATTGTTCTACAATTATCCTTTTAATCAATCTTGCAGGATAATCATCCTGCTGAAAAATCTGTTTCTCAATACCAATTTCATTATCTAGGTGATTCTCATCACTAATCATTAGAGTGTGATTCACTATATTCTTAACAACTCCTGTTTTAACTTTAAATGGGTGATTAGACTCAATATACAGGATATTACCTGCACTATCGTTTTTATAATACATTCTCCTTCCCAACTGTCAGGCCATCTCTCCACTAATAACTGTAAAAAAGCATTTCTTATTAACATCCTTTTCCATAGTAAATCATATTCAAATGAACATTACTAATGAAAGAGAAGGAGGGAGAACTGTTCTTTCCCTGATGCTCCATCTTTCCAAACATTGCATGGGAAGGCACAGGGCAAAACTGGGAACCCCCAGGCTGTCCTGGAAGGTCTACATATCTGAAGTAAGAAGTATGAAGGCAGTAGTTACTATTGACTTCTGAACCTGCACAAGTTCCTTAGACATTCCACCATAGAAACAAGAAAGATTTTGCATAGAAACAGGACTGTGTTTTCTTCTGTTGTGAGAGTTGGCAAAATGTTAAGAGTTGTCCTAAGTCCCTGTTTGGGACTTGAGGCTTCTGGGGACTCTTCTTGTATGTGTTGCTTGTACCAATCAGTCTCTGGCTTAATTTTGGACATCTGTAAAATGTCTACAGTATTTGGCTACCTCTTGACTTATGAGAGCTTCAATATCTGTATTAAACAAGAGTAAGGAAGTTATATTAGCCATTTAATTTTTTTAAAGATTACCTTTTACATTTTTTATTTAATACTGAGGTCTCTATCATCACAGCATGCCAAAGAAATACTTCCTGGGCTAAGCTTTTGCATCAGTTTCCGATGGACCCCACCTAGGGATGTAGAAAGGGATTGCAACTTTCCATTTAATTAAGAGCAACTCTTAATTACTTGGGAAGATGGGTATTTTTCCAGTTTAAAAGACAGAATGTTTAAAGTAACTTATCAACATCAGTAAAAAGTTTCTGTGGAATGCTTTTTGGTATGTTGCTTTTCAAGAACGTCAAGTGCTTCCCTGTGAAAAGTAACTAGCATGAGAGTGTTTCATTTTGAAGTTCCAATTTCCTGGTAAACTCCCCAGTTCTGACTGTTTTATGCAGATAGAAGTTCAGTCCTATCCAGAGCCTGTTTAACTCTGACCGTGACAAGGTCCCTGTTGTGAGGGTAAACTGACTTTGGAGATGATTGCTTCTTGACACTTTGCCTGCCACTTTTCTGTGTAGATTTATGTACTATACATTTTCATTGAGCATTTAACCCTGAATCTTTATATGAGCCTGCCATAAAGCACATGCCTATCATCCAGGAAATGCTTGGCAACACTTTTCCTAGACAGGAGTTATTTTAACATGCAGAAGAATTAATTGTACTGAATTTCTAATATCCTGGGAAATAATTTCTGCCAGCTGTAAAAAGAGATATAGTTAATTTATAGTTATTAATTATTAATTTTCTTATTCACTTGAAATAATTCATTAGTATGTTTGGGTAAACTTTTTCCTGTTTATTTTGCTACCATCGTGGTGATCTGCAGAATGGATATGTGAAAAATGATCATATCAGAAAAGGGGTATAATTGAAAAAGTCTTACAGATGTTGATTGGCAGAAGTTCTGCTAATATACTTACTACCTGTGAGAATAAACAATGAGTGTATGTTTTCATTTAAAGCTGGACTCTGCCCAGTTGTTACTAATACAGACAAAGGTTTGTGGAGAGAGAAAAAAACACTCTGTCACAATGACTTATACAAGCTTAAGCAGCAGACTTCCTAAACCAAGACTTATCACTTCAGGGTTATTTCCATGTGACCTGTGGAGGATGCCCGTGAATAGTGGGAGAAGACATGCAGTTTTCTCTGCTGTAGGGCTGAGCCTCTCGGTGCAAGACTACAAGGCAGTCCTGGGTGTTGTGAAGTAATCATTAAGTTACACGCTTGTCATTTCTTGTACATTCACTCAGAACTAATGCACATCACTTTTTCCAATTATAATCATTCCACCATTTAACAAGCACAAAAGGCCTTAGATTCCAATTTGCCACTGATGCTTCACTCTCGCTTGCTTATTTCTTGGCATTTAGGTCAGGCTAGGTTGTGCACAGCTCCAATAATGGGGTATATTCACCCTTCATACAGCAAATGTACAAATGATGAAGGCTAGAACAGCTGGTCTCACAATGTGAGAGCAGATCATTTCCACTGGTATGGTAATTTCTCTATTCATAGTTTTCCTTTCAGTTATTGTAAATATGTTTTATTTTTTTGGTTTGCTTATTGCCAAAGCCAAACAGAAAGCACACGATGATATAGCAGATACAGTCCTCGCCACACTTCCTTGCTGGCTAAATCAAAGTTTCTCTAGTAAGCATGTCACATTTCATTTAGCTTTTCAAACCTTTCCACAGCTAAAAACAAACCAACCCCCACCCCCCCCCAAAGAAAACAAGAAACTGAAAAAAACCCCACAAAAACAAAACACCAAATCACAGCTGCTGAAATCCCTAGTCTTTAATCTTAGTTAGCCTTTCACTAATGACAAGTAACTGGAATGTGGAATCAACCAGACGATGTGTTAATAAACAAGCTTTGGCTACACATTAGCCAAGAATTAGAGGAGTCTAGCACAGCATGTAAAATGCTTTTTCTCTTCTTTCTGCTGAAAATCACCTACTTCTGCTGGAGTGCATTACAAATTTTGAGCTCAGATGTGCTTACTTCTATGAGAGTATTCAGCAGGAAATGGAAGCAGGGATGCCTGCTCTCCTTTTCCCCCAATATAGTCCTGCCCTTGCCTTCCCTGTATGCAGGCATCAGAGAAGTCCAGCACAGGCAGCAGATTTGCTGTTGGTGGAATAGCCAGTCTTGGCCCAGTGACGAATTGGACTTGAAGCCACAGTTTTTGAGGAGTGATGCTGTCTGCAGGCCTATTCACAAAGTTTAGGGAGGGAGGAGCAGTGCAAACTCCTTCAAGACTCTTGAAAGTACGTTGCTACTGACAGACCCCCCTGTCCAATGCCAGGCAGAGACTTGTGGCCCCAACTTTGTCCTGCATCAAAAAGAACCATTTCATTCATCACTTATTCACACATCAGTGACAAATGAAAGTACAGAACACAAAGTGAGTAACGAAAGTGGGTGCCAAAATTAAACTGGGGGATACTTGCAGCAGCAAAGTACTGTTACTGTCTCTGCTCTAATATTGTGTCAGAGCATGGACCAGTTTCGTGATGTTTCAACAGTTTTTGTAGAGTCAAAATAAGCTGTTTTGGCCTTTGCCCATGGTGAGAGTGACAGTATCAGAATGGCTGCAGTTGTTCAGTGCAATTAGGATCCCCCTCCGATGGATCCCCCCCTGGGGGGGATTGCACCCCCCTGGGTACAATCTTCTCTCAAATCTGGCTCTGCAAGCAGCAGGGTACAAAGCAATTGTGCAGAATGCTAAGTTCTTAGAAACTTGGTTTTTCATCACATTTAGATGATGGAACAGCACTTCTAGCCCACCTAGAAGCTGTGTGTTGTTCCTGCCTAACAGTGACAAGTGTTTTCTGGAAGGGCAGCAGCTACTGTTTTGGGGCTATTTCTACAACAGAAAGTAAATATCATACTATTTTCTTATCTTTTTTTTTTTTTTAAAGTAAACCTAACATTATCCCTTTAAATATTAAAAGAAAAAAGTACCAAATAATTTTTGTATAGCTCCAGTTAAGTCAGACTGCACTGATTTTTCCCGATAAAATTATAAAGTTTCTGTGATTGCTATTCTGGAAAAAGTAATTAAAGAAAGGAGGACGTGCTGCTTGGAAACTGCGTGACTCAGATGCACAAGACATCCTCCTCTGAAACTCCTTCTACCAAGTCTCTGTTCGCCCAATGTCTTAGTGAAATCTCTTAAATGAAGTTGTTTCTCTATTGAGGAAGACATTTTATGACTAAATATATAACAAAACATCTGAATATATAATGTATCTTTCAGCTTCATTGGTATTTCTCATATTTATTTACATTCTTTTTCACAATATCCTTTCACAATTTGCTTTCTCAGAACTAGGAGTCTCTGAAGAAATACTTGGATGACCTATACCGTGCACAAACTTTTCTCTCAAACTTAATTTTAAGACATAATTGAGTTGTTATCCGTACAGTATTTTCCTCCCCGATTGCAAGAAATGCCAGTCTGTCTCTATAGATAATAAATGATGGAGATGCAAACTCTGTAATGGAATTTCACATGTACCTCACACAGCCTGAAAGATGAGAATCCTCTAGATAATATGTGATTGCTTCACACGCAGTGCTGCACGCTCCCCTAAGTTTTGCCCACTACCAAGTACAGGGCCACGCAAGTGTGATTTTTTTTTTTTTTTCCTGTTTGAATTGCCAATAAAATTGGTTTGAATTCATCTTGCAATTCATGCTAAGACAATTTAAGGAAATACTGCAAAAAGAGTGATGTTTGGGGTTTTTTTCCCCCTTCTTTTTTCCCCTCTCTCCTGCTATAAGAGCATCAGCTGATAGAGTCACTGTATTTACTTCTACATTTGAAATATATTCAGGTACCTAACTCCCAGTGAATTCAACATATGAAATATTATTCAATGTTATTTTTTATTAACATGCTAGCTAATAATTATGGACCCGGTAATGTTTCTTCCCGCTCCCTGTAACAAAAATTATACTTTGTTATAATATTTGGGATTTGTGATGAGGTTTTTCTCTTTTAAGAGAATTCCTATTGTGTAGAACTTCTTTCACGTAGGAATATCTTTGTGTATTCTTTTTTGATAAATGAATAGAAATGTCTTGTTTTTCTTTTAATACTTCTAGTTGTCCTTTACTTTTAATTCTTTTTATTAACACCTAATATGAAGTAGATAACTTTGCGCTTGTAGTTCTATCCTGTAACATTTTTTACGGTAGTCTTTGCTGTAAGTCAAAGGATCACTTTTTTTAAAAAATGTAAATTTCTGAAGCTTTGGTAGTATGTATATTGCGAAAGGGTTCACTATCTGTTTTGTTGTTAATATTTGTTGTCATACTTTGAATTTTCATTCACCTTTAAAATGACTTCCTAAATTTTGATTGTAAGTGAGAAGAAAACAGGAAGTAGATAAAATCACAATTATTTTAATTAATTACATAGTATAGATGAAATAGCTGTGTAATAATTAACTCCCTACCCATTTTACTGTTGCTATTTGCACTATTCTTTTAAGTAGGAAGACCAGGGGCCAGGCTATGTCCTAAGTTTTCTCAGACAAACAGGTCACACTATCACTAAAATCAGTAAGAAGAATTTCACTTTTTCCAGTGAAAATCAGATTTAGTTCAAGAACAAGAATTTGGCCCATGTGTAAATTCTATATATTTAGGCTATACTGGGATATATTTCAGTTTACATTTAATTAAGTAAAAGGTTCTATGTATGTAATCTTGTCAGGAGATCATGGATAACCTCCTATTATTAAGAAAAGATCTATAAGATATTTTATTTTGATAAAGGGTCAGAACCTTGGTTTTAGGTGTTGTGACAATGCATTCAAGCAACACTGTTCTGCAGGGTACCGATTAACTACTGACTCTGAAGACAAAAATGTTACGTGCTTTCTTACCAACACCACTTTTCACAGAGGCCTTTCTTTGGAGATTTCCCATCATGTATTGACTTGGTCTGATGCAGGTCTTTTAGTGAGTGAGTTAACTGAACAGCACAGAATACTTTTGTCTAAGATCACAGGCATATTTTGTCTCTAACATCTCTTAGCAGTTAGTAATGAACAAACTGATTCAGATAAAAATCTCCATCAGTAATACTTATAGAGGCTTAAACAAGAACATGGATTTTGAAAAGTCTGACAAGTCTTTAAAATGTTCTTACATCTCCAGCAGGGAGTCAAGAATCAAAATTCTAAAATATAATAATTAAAATAAAGTAATACTATATCTTTGCCAAAACCACTTATGCAGAGGGAATTGTTTGCTTGTGAAATGGCTAAATTAGAGTTCTAATCCTTCAGATGCACTGAGTTTTTTCACATGCTGATTAATCCCACTCATTTGCTGTTCCTGAAGACAGAATCTGTAAGTTTGTAGTTTTCCGGTTACTCTGATGTATTATCAAAACCAGTACTTTTACAGTTTTAGTACAGTTTGAATACAGTTTGTATCTTTTTTTGCTTCCAGTTAGACTTTCTAGTCAGATTCGCCATGCAGCAACAGAATTATTTATCTGAAAAAAACCCCACAAGTTTTGTTGATTTACCCATATCCTTTACCTTTCCTGTGCCTATGTGCACACTATCTTACACTTTCACTCACATGTTCTTAAGCAGCTTCTTTAACCTGGACCAGGGAGAAGTTAAAGCAAAATAATGTTCTTGGTCTGCACTGAAATCCTAACTGGTTCCATTGTGGTGTTGGTGGCCTTCTTTACTCGTTGACGTTAATAACTGACAAAACTTTGCCTAACAGTTAGATCACACCAAATGCTATTTTAGACTATGGAATATTCATTCTTCCTTCAAATTCTTCCTCTTCTGATTGTTCCTGGCAGTTAGCAGTCATTTCTCCTAGTAGTGTTGGGTAGTGTTCACCACCTTTTGCATTCTGGCATCCGGGGGAGGGGGGGTGGAATTTCAGAAAATCATGTAGCACTGGCCAGTATGCTGTTGCCCTTTGCTGTGTTTCTTCCTGTCATGATTTTGGGTGAGGTGAAGGAAGAACATAATCTTTTCTCAGAGAGTGTTAAGGAGACAGGGAGGCATGAAAACCCCTGCAAACATTTCTGGAGTTGCTGTTGCCATCGGAAGTGAGGAAGGATCTTTCCCAAAGCAAAGACAGGGAGGCAGGACCTGGGAGAGGTTCATTTACTTCTGATACTCTCTGGTATTGAGTCTTTAAGCAGCCAGCCAACTGGATTCTCCACTGAACCTTCAAATCTGGAAAGCTTTTATCATTTGTTGAGATGCCACTTTCTTGGATGAATGCCCATAGCCATATGGCATTGAATTAACACAGATTTTCAAATTTCATATGTTCTGATATCAGCACTGTTAGCAAAGTGGAAAGTGCAAGTGTTTAACATACAAACTTCTTAAAGGATTTATAAATTTCAGCAATGAATGCTGATTCTTAAACAAAACAAGCAACTATTATGTGGTTTTATCACCGTAGTTTTCCTAACATGTCTGCTGTCACGTAATGGAAAGAAACTATCTCTGTGTTGCTGTGCTGCTTATTTAGGTCAGGCTGGTGGACACCTCAGGAGGTTGTCTAGTCCAACCTCTGCTCGGAGCAGGAGCAACACTGGCTGTGTACCTTCGTCAGTTGGGCTGTGAAACTCCCCAAGGACAGAGATTCCACAACTTCTCCAAGAGACATGTTCCAGTCCCTAATTATCTTTTTAATGATTTTTCTTTTCATTATATCCAGTCTCCTGATTTAATCTGTGACCCTTGATTCTCATTCTCCTGCCTCGCCCTCTGGAACCAGGTGACCTCCCCACTAGCACAGGGGGCTGCTGTGAGGTCCCCCTGAAGCTGCCTCCTCTTCAGGCTGAACAAGCCCTGGCACCTCTGCCTCTCCTCGCAGGCCATGTGCTCTGAGTCCCTGCCTGTGTTGGTGGCCTCGGCTGGACTCCCTCAAATTCACCCACATCTTTTGGTACTGGAGAGCCAAAGCTGGATGGGCTGTTTGGGTGTGCCCTAATGAGTACCTAGAAAATGGGAGGAATCACTGTCGTCGACCGACTAGCTGAGCTACTGATGGTAACAGCCCAGCATGCTGCTTGCTTAGGAAAAGAAAACATAATTTCAGCTCCTTGAAACTGCTAAGGTTCTTATTTAAGACTGGTGTTTCGGAGCCCTGATTTAGCCATGTGATTTATTTGGGTGAAGTACCTGGACATTTGAAAGAATCTGTTGATGCAAATGGAAAATTTTTCCATGACCTTCAGTAGTTTTAAATCTCATCCTTAATGTATTTTTGGTAGAAATTTTTGTTTATATTAACTGACCCCTTATTTATGTGGACCAACAGATACATCTCATTGCTTAAAAAAGAACTGTACTTTTCTTAAATGTATACTATTACATCAGGCTATTTTAGCTGTATCACACGATCATATATGGTCATTACACTTTTTGGTGAGATACATGTTTGTTCTGTGTGTGATATCAGTTTAAAGGTGTCACTTCCCTTGAGGAGTGAGCAATTATCTGTAGGTAACTCACATTTTCTTGCTACCTCTATGACAAGAATCCAGCAGCAAATCTCCGGTCACTGGCACATGATCTTGTGTTTCCTAACAAATTGTGCCTCTGTGCTGCACTGTGCCTTTACAGTTTTAAATAAGATCCTGACATCTGTGTCATTGTGCTGCGTTGTATCTTCATGGGAAATTCTTTTTTCCTAATTTAAAGGCGTTATTTTTCATCAAATGACAAGCATACATTATGGCTCTCCATTTTAACCAAGGTACTAAAGGCTATTTCAATTTGACTACAGCAGTTTTCTGCCAAATGGCTACTCTAAGTTATATTGTGCACATTACCCACCAGAAAGCACAGAGTTGATGAGAGTGCACTGTCAACTACACCACACATCGATATGGAGGTTATTTGATTTGAAATTGGATTCTAGCCTTCCTTGATCTGTTGTATAAATGGAGACGCATGTGTTGAGGAAATTCTCATGAAGTTTATGAAGAATGTGGTGCACTTTTTTCTTTTTTTTTTTTTTTCCTTGGAGTTTGGCTTTTACTCTGTTAAGATTTCAGTTCCAGGTCTGATAAATATTCAGAGATAAAGTATAAGACTTTTTTTAAATGGAAAGAAAACTTGCAAAAATTATTCGTTGCGTGATTTCTGCTCTGATATTAGTCGGGTATAGGTTGCACACTTTTGTAGCAGGGTGCCTTTTTGACCCTTCTTTAAACATTTAAGACGTAGTTCAGTAGTTCATCCAATTGACGAGACATGTTTCTTAAGTACAACGTCTTCAAAAGTACTCTAAATATATAATATTCTCTGAGAGACATGTCAGTCATTGTCAAGATGAAAATAGCTTAAACGCTAAGTTCCTTGTAAACTATGTCCTTGTCTTAGGGGCTTATTCATAAAGCAGTGGTTTACTGTATGTGTGACACTTAAAAATGCTTGAAAAATAAATGGAGGTACACGATTTCATTACAGGGCAGATGGAACGGTAGATATTATGACTCGGGGAGGGGGGAGGAGAAGAACTTGCTGTGCAACTTGCATGCATATCACCAGCATGTGCATGGCCCTAAGGGCAGCACACAGAACTTCACAGAAAACATATTAAATGGGCATGGGGGAAACATCCTTTGACCTACATAAAAAAGCCTTTGTGTAGATCTCATGACCAAAAGTTCGTATTTTCAAACAGATAAAGATGTGCAGCTTCTTTGGAATGAAAGGTAGATTGGCAACACCTTTCAGGAAATGGCAAAATCATAAGCATCTTTGGTATTCACTGTAAAACATTCATTGTTGTGAAAGGTTTTGGTATCAAGGAGGTTGTAATACGTGATCCCACATGAATTCTGTAGTAATTTACTATTAATTGATGTTCATTTGTTGTAAAATGCTGCTACTAACTTAAAAGGAAGCAGAATGAAGAAGGAAAACACAGTGCCCTACCAAGTCCTTTACAGCCTGGCCGTGTGAGGGATGCGGAGATAACTGTAAAGTGATTAGCTCAAGACTCTCTGAATTTGCCAAGGAATGGGGAGCACTGCACAGGCAGGGAGGGGCTGATGTCTTGCAAAACTTGGCATGTGGTATCAAATTAACTGTATCATTCAGAGCATTTATGAAGTTCTTTTGTGAGTTACCATACCACGTTCATCTTTTGACAACGAGATGAAATTTGGCTTTTGGAAAGCATTCTGTACAGAAAGGGTGTTGTGAAATGTGCCATATAGTATGATCTGAATCTGAAATACCCGGTATTTATTTTGAGGATTAGAAAGAAAGTTCTCACCAATAGAAAGTACCTGTTGGGCTTGTTAAGACCAACAGAAATACTTTAATATTGTGAAACAGAGTATTTTACTGTGTAGTTATAAATGTATTGTAAAATTTTTGCTTTGCTAGAAAATCAGAGGCAGTAGGACATGAATAAATTTTTTTACACCCAAACATTTTCTCTGTGTCTACAGTTCAAGAACTCTCAATCTCTACTCTGCTGCTGTATTAAAATGCATTCATTAGATATGTTAGAAATAGCAGGAATTACACTTCAGTTTTATCTAAAATGTTTCCCTGCTGTGTGTTGTTTTGCTGTGCTGGCTGAATTTTTTTATATCCTACACAAAATTGAAACTTTCAAGTTAGCTTCCATGTTAATGAGATGGAAATAATTGTTGAGTGGGGAAGCTTGTTAAAAGATTTCTTACAATGATATAAAATAATACAATAAGCAATTGCTCACTCTTGTATTTCACTTACTCTGCTAACTATCAAGAATTCTTCACTGTTGAGCTTTTTTCCCTGATTTGCACATACCTGTTTGAAAAAGTAATGCACTTCTCTCTAAGTAACCTGCTCCCTATTATTGTAATTTTATAACAGTAGCACGTAAAGACCATGGACTCTTTGAGTTAAGCACATTACAAACGTATAACAAAGACAGTCACTGCACAGGAAAACCTATGGTATAAGTCTAAGGTTTACACTTGTACACAAAGGATGGATAAAACAGGGATAATATAAGGAAACAATAAGACAGGACTAGCTATTACAAAAAACAGTGGTCAAGGCAACACAGCTGCTTAGCATCAGGCATTATGGCAGGAGAGAGCAGTAGGACAAGAAACTGGAGGGAGACTCACGGCTTTGGGAAGATCCCAAGGAGGCCCCCACCTCCACCCTTTTTCTTGCTGTAGGTTGTCTTTACACTGTTTTAATATCCACCTACAGTGCAAGTTAAATCAAGAACTGAGTCCTGGTTAAACAACCATCCCCCAGCATAGTTATAATTTGACCGAATGCCTAGTGGAGGCTGGGTTTTCACCCTGGCTGCAGCGCAGGGCTTGAAAGCAGCCCCTGAGAAGAGGTGGGCACCTCACGCTTTGTGTTGTGTGCCGTCTCCCAGCCACTTCCCAGGTGACTAGGCCTGACTATTCCTGCCTTCTCATTTTGATCTTTACATCTCTTCATACTGCAGAGGTGATTTTAATTGGAAAAAAAAGTGGACAAGGATGAGAATGGAGATACAGGTTTGTTGTTTGCAGTCGTACATTAGCTTCTTGGGTAACTAAGCAGCAAGCAGCATTGACACCAGATGTTTATGTGCAACTGCTGCTGAGTTGTCCAATGATTTAGTAAAGCAAGGCACTTTCACAAATTGGACAGCAGATGCGTGGTGGTGGCAGAAAAACTGTCCCCTGCTCGAGCTCCGGATGCGGTTCCAGAGCAAACACCATCTGGGAGACAGCCAGCTCTGTAATGGAAGCTATGACCAATATCTCCCTTGTTGCGATCTTGCCTTTTTCATTACAGTGTCGTGTATTATATGGCAGTGGGCTATTCAGCAAAGGAGATGAGACTTCAGTGAGCTATAATGCACACAAAAAAGTGTGACAAATTGCAATGACAAGGTTGCATTTGTACTACGAGGTACAGTCGGTTGTGATATGATGTAGTGGAATGAAATAATCCCTTCCTGGACAATGCTGGCTGTGGTATGTTGCATGCTGCCAAGAGTTGGTGCTAAAAATAGAGCTCACCAGCAGAAAGTTATTTCACAGAGGATCAGAACAACTCCTCTCTAATGAATGGATATGTTGTAATAAGATAATAGTTAATAATGCTGCTGATGCGTCAGGAGTCTGTACATTCAGTTTCATTGCATTTTGGATATAAAAAGATTTGAAATCTACTCCCATGTTCAATTTGTACTGCCAAAAGGCTGCCAAAAACCTCAGTGCCATGAAACAGACATGTTGTCTGGTTTGTACTACGTGAATATGCATTACTATCTGGCTTTTGCTGCTTAGGCTATAACCTGCTCAAATAATTTATTTTTGTAGTGTCCTAGAGCTTGCTATAAAGATGTGAGTTCCTGTATTGCTTTGCATCTGGATATTTGCAAAACTAAAAGAAGCTCATGTCAGAATTGAACTCTGCTATGTGAATAGTGTCTATCTAAACATGGTAAGCACTTCTGAAGATGAAGTGATTTTTAGTTTACGTGCTTTTGTCTTGCTACCAAGATTTTAAGGAGCTTCACAATTGCTTGAGTATAGCATAGTATTGGAAAATCTTCCATTAGTTTCTCTCTTTTTTTCTTCCCCCATTTCTCATTCTCCCCTTTTCCTTTCCCCTTTCCTCTTTATGGGAAGGAGCTTTGTCTGATGAATTAAAAATTTTGCACTTACATTTAAAAAAAAAATTTTATGGAAAGAATAATTCTTATAAATTCTTCTACTATTAAAAGTGTCTGGTTTAGCCTTGACTGCTATTTAAAACTATGTACATGCCTGAAAACAAAAAAAACCACCCTTACAAAGAAAGCAGTCTTTCTTTCTCTTTTACTGAATTGTGTTCAAAACTTGCCTTAAATTCAGTGGAGAAATATGCAAAAGGTACTTATATACATTACATTATTCCTCTGAAGGTTTTTCTCTCCTTAACCAGCCTCCTTTGTTGATGCAGTAATGAAGTCTTTAGATAGAAATATGGTGATTATGCTTTTCATTCCATAAGAAGCTGAAGGAAACTCAAGTGACGTGTTACTGGTAGTTTTCTAGACTAAGTAGCTCATATTCACCAAACTTATCTTCATGCAACTTGCTGAATGTCCTCCAATTTACTAGAAAGGTATATGCAGCTGAGAACAGAATTTGATTTTTTTTTTTATTAAAAAATCTTCCTATTTAATTTTATAATATCTAAGTTGTATATTATCTCATTTACTCAAATACAAGATGGATCTAAATAAACACATTCTTTTATATTGACATGTAATAATGGAGGAAAGGCCCAGACATGCCCCAGATTGAAGTTGAAATTAGGTAAACTCAACAGAAAGGAAATGTTGTCAATAGAACGTTTATCTAAATCATCCCACTGAAGATAAAAATATCACCATAACATTTACAAGGAAGGCCTTAAAGCTAATATGATCCCAGGCTTCTTCCCTGCCCCCTCTCCTTCCTTCCCCCACACTTTGCTTGATTCTCCTTTCACTGTGAAGAGTCTGTAGGTTTATCTCTCCCTTTTCTTTTTTTTTAAACACTGCTGTAATATTTTTGAAACTGGTTTTAAAGAAGACATTTCTTTGGTGCAATTGCAATTTTTAACAACAACTGCTAAACTCTTTGTAGCAGATCTCCACTGACGTAGAACTAAAATCTGGAAGTAATCAGCAACCACTGAACATCAGAAATTCTTCAAAAAACATTTAAACACAGCTGGAGTCTGCTAGTAGTTGGGATAGGATTCAGGTACCTAATCCCTTGAGGTTAGTTGCCATCCCCCATCTTCCTTGTCTTATATGTGGAACTAAAAAGCCCCAGGGTGTTGATGGTTGTAAAGAAACTGCAGCATCTGACACCTGCTGGGAGCAATAAATAAAGAACTCTGCCTGCCATTGTGAGCTTGTGCCTTCCTCCTCCCTGCTACACTGCTTTTATTTTGTACCGGGTTTAGGAAGGAGAGATGAGCACTATCTGTTTAGCCATGTAAACAAACCTGATAAGTAACAGAAATCACTGCTGAAAAGCCAGCCGGTTTTGACATGCATGCTTGACCTGTAATACAAGCAAGTCCGCTTAAGAAGTAAACAAAACTGTAACTTCACTTCAAAGAAATATTGTTGTAATTATGTTAGAGATTATGTGGCTCTGAGAGTGTCTTTGGATCCTGCTTAGTTCACTTCGCAGCATTTCTTTTTTCTGGGTTGTTTCTGATTTCCTTGTTACATCTAGTTAGTCTGGATAACCTCTCTGGTTTGGATTCTCTCATCTGCTCATACAGTTCATAAGTAACAAATTAAGAATATCCATCATTTTGCTTTGACATGAACTTGTGCTTTTGCTATATATAGAAACAAACAAAAATGCCCCTCTCTCAAAACCACTACTAAAAATGTTTTCTCTCTCACCTCCTATACATGCAAACAGTGCTATGTGTCTAGGTGAACTGAGAGATTGGTGGTGTGGCTGGGAATTGGCAGTGCAAATATTGAGCTTGGTTCCCTTGTAGCCGGTCTGCAAGGACAACGCAAGTGCTATGGACTGGCCTGAGTGCTGAAGGAAAGGAGGGGACTGATTTTCAATGGTCTCCTGTAGTCCACATTAGTCCTTTTACCTGTTTCTGTTCTAGCTCTCTCTTTGAAGAGGAAAAGCAAAGTTACTGTGGGGATCAAACTTTAAAATATAGTACAGACGTTCATTAAAAAATATTGCAGTCAATTAGATGCAGCAAATAAAGCTTCTTCTATTCTTTACCCTGGCCCCTTCTGACCCCTGTAATAATTTTCCTCATATGTTTAGGACATACGTGATTAAACTGATTTTTTTTTCCCCCACAAAATGTAAAAAATCTAAACACCTTGTAGTCAATGTAATCGCAGTTTTCTCAGTTAGTCTGCAAATCAGGGTTTAAACGGGACTTGAGTTCTGCTCTCCTTTGCGACCATCCTCGGCACAAAAGTAAATTTTACTCACTAGAGAAGAGTGCTAAAGAGTAACACTCTGAGAAAGCTGGGGTTTTTTCTTCCTCTTTTTGTTTTGAATGACTCGTACATCTGGTTTGCAGCTGTATATTTTATTTAAGTATTACAAGCCTATATAACTTCTAGAACAGAATCTAAAATCCCATCAGTGCTATAGACAAGCATTGTAACAGAATCAAGAACGTGGAAAACCACAAGAAAAGAATTAGTCATGAATGAAATTGACTTTATTCACACTCTTAGCACTTTGTAGGGCCATAAGACTTTCGATGGATTGATTAACTTACTGCAGAAAATCAAAGTGGCTTTTGGGTTGGAGTGGTATTTTTCAGTCCCTGATTTTCCAGAGAATAGAAAATTTGCTGCAAAATTTTAGCCTAAAAATCAGGGCCTCTGTTGCCCTATGTCTGAGCTAATCAGGTTGCAAGTGAGCTTAAAATAGTGATATAAATTGTTTATATTAATTTGGCTAAAAAGCACAAAAAATTGTGATGATCGCTGCCTTAAATTTGTGTTGGTTTTAATATTCATTGACATGAAAAGCAAAAGTCTACAATTTTCCATGGACTGCAGTGCAATTTCACTGTAGTACCTTTGAAGTACGATGTATATGAACATATGAGAGAATTAAACCTTTTCCACTGCTCACCAATATAGGCAGTATCATAGGCCGTTATGTCAGAAATAATTTAAAATCACTTAAACATTTAAAATAGTCCACAGAAATTATCCTAAAATGGAATTATATGGCTTTAAACATTCGATTATGATTAGGTTTTATTATTTACATTTCAGTAGCTGAGACTATTTTCTGTTCCTTCCTACATGATATTTGCTTAAAGTAATTATACCAGCTGAGAACAGTGGCAGATTGAAATTAAATGTTTGGATTAAATATTTTGTCAGCAAACATGCAGCAACTGCTTTACTACTGCTTCTCCTCTTCTCTGCATACTGATTACAAAAAGATTAGCTTTTATCTTGGCATGATTTTAAAATGCCTAGATAAACGCCATTTGATATTGCAGCTTCAAAAAAATCTAGAAAGAATCTGGATCTACATAATAAGAAACATATAATATGAAAATTAAAAAAGATGTTGTAGGTCTATCTGCTCAGTGCCTCACCCTACCCTCAAACGGGCTATTTTTATTGTATTTCCAGTTAATCTGCGTTGCAGTTAGGACCAAAATATGGTTAACTGAAGGCTTCCACATTGCTGCTGATCTGAATATATGAACTTCTCATGGGGCTTTTCAGAGAACTAGAATTCAGGACACCTACTGCTTTCTAATCCTGAAACAGGGGAAAACATTTTGGTTCTGTACTAATAATGAAAAAGTCTGTTATCACCTATCTAACAGGAATTCTCATTAACCTTAACAAGACTTTCATGTGTAGATAAGCAAATATAATAAGACTTTTCAACAATGGCAGTTTCAGTGCGGAAACTTAGAAACAAAACTTCAAACTGATAGATCATAGCTTTAGTCCTCGTTTCAGCTGTGTTTTACTTTGCTGAGCCATTGCTCTCACTCCTCTAACTGAGACTCAGGCCATTTTCCTCCCTTCCTCCAGCAGCCCTGCCACCCCTGCAGCACCCGTGCATGGAGGGAGGTGCTCCTTGGGCTTCCTGATCTAGAGCTTGAATCTCAAGCTGCTGCTATCTTCCTCCACCTGGGCCCATTGCTCCTTCTCTGGAAGAGGCAGGTTTCCATCCACGACCAGCACTCTCTTTGTCCCAGAGATCATCCCACTTGTTTGCATGGTTATGTCAGCCTAGGTGCTTCCCTTTCTTCCCTATGACAAGTCTTACAGAATTGGGTAAGATCTGACTCAGCTGGATTCTACAGATGTTTCTCCAAAAACTGTACATACAATAGAGAACATTTATTATTTCTAGAAGACTTTTCTATAACTAAGCTTCACTTTAAAAATAGTCACATTGGTAAATAAATTCTATGTATCTTTTTTCCATTTCCCTTGCTTTCTCTATAGACACAAGGAAGAAAATGTTCATATTGAATGTAGTACTATGTATGGATGCATATTATCTTACATTTCCTTCTGTAAAATGCCCTCCCTTCTGGTTGGCTCCTTGGTAAGCTCTTGTTCTTGTGTATTTTTGCCTAAGGAACACACAGGGAAATAGTAACAGTTTTGTCGCTTCTTGAGGATGAAGGGAGGTGGCTATAACATTCTCTAGTCTTTCAAGAAAAGGCGATTTTTACAAGGTAACAGAAGATGATTTCTCTCTGGGGGACCACATTGCCCCAGAGACTCATCTCATTTCGTCTCACCGTATGTTGTGCCAGCTTCTGGAGTACCTCAGCACAGCATTTCCTAGCCTTTTCTGTGACGCATTTAAGTTCAATGTATTCTGTACTTAGAAAATGAGGATATTCTCCTTCCAGGCCATTTGTTGATACTATGTTACTACTCAAGAAGGACAGAAGGTTGCTAGAATACTTGGTGTGTGCATTGAAAGGTCTTTGGATACAGACTATACAGCATATTGTTGTTATAATCACTAAACAAGTTAGAAAGATGCCATGATATTGGAAAGGTTAATGGAAAAATCTTAGTAAACGGATGCATTGCTAAGGCTTCTCTAGGGCAAGTTGGAGTAGTGAAGTTTGGAAAGCCATTAGCACAGCTGCACCAGCGTATGCTGGTACAAGCTGTCTTTAAATATTCTGCTGGCAACAGTGTGAGTAATACAGTAGCAGAAATGCACCTGACCACATACGGTCATTTCTATTTTCAGTTTAATTGCCTTTTAAGGAGCACTAAGGAATTCCAAATAATTCTAGTGTGCTTCATCAGCCAGCTGTGAAATACACTATTGCAGCCACATAAAAATAAAGACTTGAAAATAATAAGTATGTGTGCAAGCAGCTTGCTTTCTCACCCAAGGATGTTAAAGGCACTTACGTGTCATGGATGTAACAGAGCATTTGGAAAAGCAGACCCAATTCATACTGGGCACATGGCATGTGATTTCCTATTGAGCTATAAAGAGGAAAATAGCGTAATCAAATGCAAAAACTTTTCAGAGCTGTCAGCTAGCACAAAGCTGCTTCTGGGAAAACAAACTGCACTATTTACAAATTGTGATATCATCAGGAGCTATTTATACAGTGAAAATAATTTACACTCCAATTACGTATTTGTAGATACTCCAGCCAGAAATGGCCACTTGTGTCATCCAGGCTGACCCCCAAACTAGAAATAAGGCTAAAGCCAGCTTTTTAATTATGAAATATACTTTCCTTGGTAAGGACCATTTTTTTTTTTATTATTTTTTATTACAACATTGAAAACATCTCTGTTTTCAATAGCCAAGCACATTTCAAGAGAATCAAAAAAAGAAAGTTATTAATATGTAAAGGGCTTTTTTGGTAATTAATCACGGGCTCATAGGAGATGCTAGATCATCACCTCTATTTCTTGCCAGAAGAGTAATTTTTTTTGGAGGTTTTTTTTTCCAGTCAGATTTAATTTGTGATAAGCCATTGGGTGTGTACTTGTTTACTTTGGAATTGATCTGCACTCTGTCATTCATTTGGAGTTTTCTCCTTTTACTTTCACTTAGTTATTCATAATTATGTAGATTCATAGACTAGATTAAGCTGCTAGATTTATTTTCTCTGTTTATAACCTACTAGCTAGTTTTAAGAGGCAGACATTTCTTGTTTGGGTAAGTCATGGACGGGTAACTGTTATAAGCTCTTTAATTTCAATCTACAGCACAGGACATGCTGAATTTTGAGACGTTCTTTGCAAAGAACATTTTTTTTTAGTGAATTCAAACAGTTCTTCTACCTCATGCAAATTATCAAGGATAATTAGTTGCTGAAAAAACCAGTACCAGGGAGCAAGAGGGCACCAGGTGTTTCCCAGTGCTTAGTGGTACCTGTAGTGAAAGGGCACACATTTGCCTGAAAATTATTTGGTCTTTCCTTGTTATAGGATTGAGATAACTGTAAAAGATTAGTCTAAGAAGTGTATTTATCTATTTGTTTAAATCATGCATTCAACAGTGACTTGTGTAATAAAGAGTTTTACTGGAATCTCTGAAGACACTTTCAGCTTTCCCTGTCTGTACATCTTGCACAAATAATGGGTAAAAGCAATTAAATGTGCTATGGGAGAGAATAAATCTTAAAAGAATATTCTTGTCACAAGAGTGGTAACAGAGTTAGCTATGTTTGCAAAGCCTGGTAACTTAGGCAGGTATTGTGTCTAAAAAATTTAACACAAAAACTTCAAAAGATTTTCTGAGCATTTAAAAAAAAATCAGTATATTATTGAAGATAATTTTCCCCCATATTTTTTAAAATTGCAATCTGCATGTTGTATATACAGCATTGGGGGCTGCCTGACGAAAGTTACCTCCACTTTGGTTCACTGAAAAAAGTTTTGAATTGAACATTAGGCTTCCAGTTTTTCTTGCAAATCTGTGTGGAAATTGCTGTCTGCTTTGCAAAAAAAATAATCTTAGGAGTAAAAAGAGTATTCAAGTATTTTCTGTAGCTAGTGAAATCATCAGTTATCATTTGTGCATGTTTATTCCAGCATTGAGGCTCAAAGAATGTAGTCTTGTATGTCAGGGATTCAAGAGAAATGTGCATGTTTGTGCTAGAGTGGGCAGCTCTTTAAGAAACTTCATATATGTAGTGTGTAATGAGTACAGCTCATATAGCAATATACCATCAGGAGGAATTCAGGAACAAGACAGAAGCTCAGTTGCTCAGTCTAACTCTCAATGCCAGGTAAGAAATACTGCAGATAAGATGCTTTCCAGGATGGTTGAACTTTGCAGATGATTTGAGCAGCAGAATTTTGGTATCGAAGCGATATTGCTACTTCAGAGTGAGAATAATACCAATAATATATAACAATACCTTACTTTTTAAGGTGCTTTTAATCCCAAATTATCATGAAGACTGAAGGAAAAAGCTTCTGAGGTCATCTAGGCTATTTCCTATCATTGATGAATTGTTACTTTCTAGATATTCCCAAATACCAGCTTTTCACTGTCAGATGTCTTAGCAAATGAGGGACTTTACCACTTCTGTTGAAGAGGCAAAACAAAGCCCAGATAATAGAAAGATTGCCCTGAGCTCATCTAAACAATAGTGGCTCTTTGGTCAGTTGAACTTATTGCAAGATCGTCCCTAGTTTTTCTCTCTCCTTTCAGATCTCTTGACTCTTGAAAAAATCTCCTGTCATGTACCATCACTCAGAAGCTCTCCAGTTCATAGCTTTGATTATAGTACCATGAGCGACTTGACCTAATATGGTCTGCAAATGACTGAATTATTTCTACAGAGAGATACTAACGTGACCTTATTTGTAGCTATGAATTCACTACCTATTGCCCTACATTTTCAGTGAATCCTACAATTAGGATGGGTAAATGTAATCTCACCATTTCCTAAGACTGTACTGAGATGGGAACTCAATCTAGTGCTGATGAAGTTAATGGACTTGCTCTCTAGGCCCCCTAGAGTGCTCTTCGTTTTACTTGTTGCCAACAACAACCTTTTTAATCACAATCACATCTGCTAGAAGAGTGAGCGAGTTGTAAGCTTTCATGGTTGAACCCCCTTTCACTGTATTCCACAGAGACGTAGTTATCCTGCGCCTTTATCCCAAATCGTTACTCAAAGCTGTGTACCACCTGGATGAGACCATCAATCTTCTCAGGCCACTGTCTCCTCTATGATACGTTACACTCCATACCATGAAAAGAAAGGCATTTAAGTTCTCTGTTTTCTTAAGACAAAAATGTGAAGATGTTGTCTAGATTTTTAGTGTCCTCAAGGAGCAGAAGGATCATCTTTTTTTACCAATTATCATTTAGCTGGATTAAGTTATATTTGAGAATATGGTTTACATTAGTAGACAATACCTGAGTGCCTAAATCAGCTTAAAGAGCAGGATTTTAGAATGATCCTACATTAAAACTGTGTAATGTTCTCCCCTAGAGCTCTATATGTATAGCTTAGACAGTAGCAGTCTTTCAAAAATGTTTACTAAAATCTCTCAAAATGTCTCTTTAAGTGGAAATCTCTGGCCTTTTTTTTTTCCTTTGGAATGCTTGCATTAACTGATACATTATTTTAAGTGGGGAAATAGAAAAATAACTCTATGTTCTTCTAGTCTAATCATCTGCTAGGAGTCTAGACAGAACCCCTCAAGATAGTTGGGCACCTTATAGCCCTGTCTCCAACTCCAAAAGGCACATAAACAATCCCAGTGGTTAAGACTTCTAGGAAGTTCCTGATGTTGAATAGTAATGGGGAGCTTGTCCAAACTGTACTAGGCAGGGAAGATATTTGGTAAAGGTAGTAGTTATTATTTTAAAGAAGTCAGTCATAAAGCTACTGTGTTGTTTGGAGTTCTTTTCCTGTTGGTTTGGTTTGGTTTTGGTTTTGTTGGTGTTTTGTTTTGTTTTTTTTTTTTTTTTTTTTTTTCCCATTTAGGCATATTTTGGCTTTTCTCTTTTAAAAATGGAAAATAGTTATATGGTTACTTTTGGTGTGCTAATCATGTACACTTTTACTGTGAAAAGAAGGGTGCATTTTCTGTTTTTTATGGAGAGCAATGGTACTCTCATTATAGCTGTAAGTGCCAGTATTTTATGCTCATAGTCTTTTTGTAATAATTAATTATATATTAAAAGATTAATAAGATAGTGGAAAATGGTGGCTAATTTTTCCAGCTGAAACTAAGGAGGGAATATAGATGGAGAGAATGTAATTAAAGAGGCTGGAATTTGGCCAAGACGTTGGCATTGTTATTTTTGCTCTTGCAAAAGTACCATGGGATCTTTAATGGCCCTGAGTGGCCTCAGTTGTATGTCTCTTCTGAAAGATGGATGCTGGTGATCCTCTACTGCCTGGTGAATACACTGCTAATGCCTGTCTGGCTGAGAGCTGAGAATAAGAGCAGGATGAAGAGATTCATTTAATGGTGAAAGATCAAAATGAATAAATGGTGAAACTGAAGACCCCTGCCTTCTCTAGAAAGTGTCTTATTGCTGCCTTGAGGAAGTGGTGGTCTGATCCACAACTCATTGAAATCAATGAAAGGAATCTAATTGATTTCAAAGGATTTTGGCTCAAGCCCTGAGTTCCATTTTATCTTGCTCTTTGTTCTCTGGCAAGGATTAAAGTAACCAGGAAGTCTTGTATCTGACTACATCTTCCCAAAATGTAAAATGAAATTGCCTCTATCTGTTTAAACAGATTTTCCATAAGAGCTGCCACTCAAGGTCAGGAGAAAAGGGTCTAGGCAGGTTTCCAGCCTGGAATCGGCTCAGTACACGTGGCGTTACAGAATTTGGATGTCATGTATTTATATCCATGGGGTCTTTCCTTTTAGTCTGAGTTTACAGGATCTGCGTACCGAAGATGGGCTTTGGCTTTACCTCATTTTTCTGTAGCCATTCCTGAAGGAGTAATGTATCACAGCAGATAAACCTCACACATCTGTCATGTTATGAGGAGCTGTGTTGTTGTGCTGCTTCATGGGCATATTTTTCAAACTACTCTCATACTTTCACCTTCTATTTGGAATGAATTTAAAGTACTTTTACCTCTAGGTAATCAAAGTGCTTTCTGCTACCATTGAAGCTACCTGGCAATTTCCATTATATGCCCTGTTTTCAGGCAAATAATGGCTTAAAAAATTTAGCTTGTCCAAACATTCATTTATTGGTCTGAACTTTACTTGTGTTATCTCTGGAATATTTGGACAGTAATGGCTTGACTTCAAATATGGCTATATTACAAAGTAAATTTTCTTATTTGATATTTGTGTGAATATTTTGCACGAAAACTGGGTAGATACTCTCTTGATGTGAGAGTACCAACATCTGTACATGATTTGCATTTGTCTGATGAGTTGCACAGCTAACAGAGGCGAACCTCATATGTTGATCCTTATAGATATCTGAAATGCAAAAGAAGTTTGATATTTGAGTCCCACAAATGGCCCTGTACCATGTGTACAGTGTGTTGTTAAAAATATGTAGGCAGGCAACTTTAGGGAGGCAAAGTTAGAAACCATGATAAGCTACACTTGCATGTGTTGAAATAGCATAGGAAGTTATATCTACCACCATCCTACCACTTTTTTTTTTCCCTCTAGATAACAGTAAAACTTTTTAAAATCCAATATTTTACCTAGTCTTTTTTTTCAGTGTCTTTCCAATGAGTCATTCCTTTGTTTAATGTGTTCTCTCTTTCATTAACAAGGGAATGCAGTTAACAGTGTATAAGTTAGAGGGGCTCTCTTTTACAAGGCCTCTTTTATGTAAAAATTCTTTTGAGAATGTAATGATCTAGGGGTTTTGCTTCTGCTTATGCGCAGCTTTTCTCTTGTTTTGGTATTTTAGTGACTGCAGAGAAATGACCCTTGAAGTTATAGTGTCAGGCTGGTAATGAACTGACATCCAGGGGAAAAAAGCATAAACCTTTTCTTTCATTCTCCCATCTTGTTGTGTTGGGTTTTTTTCCCTTCCTTGTAATTAGACTTACCACCATCAGGGACAGTCTTAGTTATTAACAGCATCTTCCTCACCTTTGCAGAGGGACAGAAATGGCTAAGCGAAAACATCCCCCTCAGTACCAGTCTGGGAGGTGGACAGAAACTGGCATTCACACAATCCAGTTTTCTTCTTGTATTAACCTTTCTATCCTTAGGGACCATCACTTTTTCTTCGTGTGTGGCATCTCTGCTTTTCTGTTTCTTCCGTGATTTCTCCCAAGTAGTCATGAAATTTGAATACAAACTTGCCATCTGAGATTTTGGTTCAGACAAAGAGCTGTGATTCTAACCACTGCTACTCTGCATAAAGATGAAAAATGCAAAATCAAACATGCTTTTCTTCCTCTAAAAGTTCCTGGCTCTCATATCACTTTGGTATGGGTATTGACATCACTAAGAAGCTTGAAAAGAAAGTGCTGACGTTATTCATGCTTCTGCCAGAGTTCCTACCCCTCCAAGTAATTTATTTTCTTAGAGAATTGTGAACTGTTGCTGCTGCAGTAAAATGTTAGAACTGTTTTTCAAGGTAAAAGGGACTAATATTACTGCAAACTGAATGTTTCTGCTGTGGCCCAGGTGCCACAGTTTTACTAAAGCATCTTGACTGGATGTGAGATATCAGTCTAACAGTTATGCTGTATAGATAGCTCAGCTTCTCTGGGTCCTTTGCTTCCAAACCCCCAGTCATCTACTACTTGATCTAAAGGACAATCTCTGTTAGCTAGCTGTACTACAGTAAGTAGTAAGTTCTAAGTCACACATCTGATGATATTGGTAAAGTCACTGACCAGCCTTAAACAAGTCAGAAATTGTTTACTCCATTTGCAGTTTTAACACACTAATCTTACCATGTGTGAAAAGAATCACATTCCCTCACATCTCTTACACCTGCAGGCTATGTATCATCAGCATCAAGACCAATTTTCTTGTTTGGTATCACATAGACTTGCCAAAAGCTCGTCAGTAAGTTAGGCCTTCCCTAGAGCATGGTGCTGTCCCCATGCCTATTGGGCATTGTGAATAAAGCAAGCTGTCAGTATGATGTGTTTACAGATAGATGGGTCAGGAGTAGAACCAATTATTTTAAATGTGACCTGACCAGTGCGGAGCTGGGGAGATTTTGCACATTTGTAAATGACCATCTTCATCAGACATCCAGCCAAGGATGTATTACCAAGCCAGTTGCCCGAAAGCCTTTTGTGGTAAATCAAAGAATTAGAGTCGATATTATTCAGACCTTTCCTTGCCAGTGCATGGAGCTTTCACAGTTTCTAGAAAGCTCACATACCCTTGGTTGCAGAAACCAAGAAGTGAATATACACTATGGATGTCACATATTGTTCTTCTGTTCATAGGAGGGCTTACCAATAACACAGAAAGAATGAGGGCATATATTATAAATATACTTCTCAAATGAAACATTTTACCTTCATTCCTTAATATATCTCATAAGGATACCATCAGGTCTCTCTATCACCTTTTTCAGTGTTGTTTTTTTGTTCTAACAAACCATCTTCCTCTATAAGCCATTATCTAAAACAAAGTTTACCCTTCTAATTTGCACACAGGGATGCTATTTATTGTCTGATATTCTTCATGACCATCTCTTCACTTTATCTCATTTTAGAATAATGATAAAAGGAGCTTTGGTCCCCTGCTGCTCACTATGCCCTTCTCTGAGCTTGCTTTCCTCAGCCTTTAAAAAAGTGAAACTCCAAAACCCTGTTTGAAATGAAGTATGCTTAATCCTTGGATCTGTCAGAAGTGCTCTCAGTGTGGATACAATAGGTGTGCAAAATTGTATTCCATTTACACGCTGGCTCTGGCCAGGGTACAGTTTGGCCCTGTGCACAATTTAGACTAAACTCAGAGCTCTTCAGTGTAAGGTGCAGCTGTGGAGTCTTGAAAGGTTTGCAGGCACCTGTTCTGGCCGTATTCCCCCCAAATCTCTTCTAGGACAGTAAGTACCGTAAGATAGGATTTCAGTAAGTTGCCTTTACTGAAGTTGCAACATGATTATTTAAACCACTTCCTGCCTTTTACTACAACTGCAGTGATACGGAGCCAATATAACAGGAAGAAGGGAGAGAGCAAGTAGTCTGGTTTGTCTTTATAATCTGTATTTTTACCCTTATAGTTTATAGATTTTTCTTGTTTGTTTGTTTATTAAGACATGATTAATTATTTTTTTTTAAGCGACTGGCTATTTGGTCACCTCATCTTTGTCCAAATTTACGAAATGCTTGGAGGGTAATCATGATAATTCCTAGAGACTTTAGGTGCAGGTTCTTTGGTGCTAGAATGTGCTTCCACTGGCCATATATCAAAGTCTGAGTCTGGTCACCTTGTGCATCATAGGGCAACATGCACATTTATTGGTCCTTAGTGTTTGTCAGGTAGCTTGGCTTTCAATATAGGACAGAATTATGTCTCTTTCCCACCTTCTTCCCCTCCTAAAGCGATATTTTAAAATTATGAACCATATAATATCTTCCAGACACTGAGATCATGTTAACTTCAGATAGGATGGCAAAAGAAATTCTTAATCAGTGCTATTATATACAAACCAGTTACTCACAGTCTTGTGTCTCCTCCTGCGTCTCGGAAACAGGAAGGACGTAGCTTGAGTACCCTTCATGCTCTTTTAGCTTTATTTTCCTTTCCTTCCTCTTCAATCCTTATGAGAAAGGAAAGAAGAGGAGAAAATAAAAGGAGGAAATACAGTGCTAAAAGTTTCTTTGCCACTTGATCTTCATCAAATTGATAGCGTTTCCAACTCTTGGAGAGAGCTTGAGACCAGTCCTTTTTGCCAACAGCGCCTTTACAGTCTCACACTGTGAAATCACTACTGGTCTGTACTCTCCTGCTGAAAAAGCTGTGTCTTAGTCTGCTCCCCTGTCATTTCCGTGTGAATCAATAGAAGTGGTGCTCCTTTGTACCCTGCTGCCTCATGTGCCGTGGCAAATCTGTGGACCCTCTTCTAAGGTGGTTCTGGGAAGTCAGACGACAACAAAGATAATTTAAAAGTTTTGAACAGTTAATGGACAACAGTAAAATAATAGGATAGTTTCTAGAGGAATGTAGAGTGTATATCCTCCAGGGTATGATTGAAACAATAAGGAATACTTAGCCACTTGTTTCCCAAGGAAAGCGGTGTTAGTTCTTTAATCCGAGTATTTAAAAATACATTTTTGAGAGAACACGGAAGACAGTATTGTCATGGCCAGTACTACATTAAGAAATTGGAATAATACTGGACTAGCTGACCTAATGGTCTTTTTCTGTTTGTAATAACTGTTGATGTACTTAGTTCCTGCCCTTTCGCTTTTCAGATGTCTTACCCACGGCCAAATTAATCCACTGTGTGCCTCTAGTACTGATGATTTTTTTAGTGCCAAGCTATGCCTAAAAATCTAAAGTATATGTTCTGTTTTAGTATTTGAATTTTTTGCATCACAATGAAACTTATTTTATGCAATCTATGTGAGCAGAGTCTTTTTAAAGCTAATATATAGGTCATATTCTATGCAAAAGCACTTTGGCATACTTTTTAGATATCATTGTCTTGGCATATATCCCAATTCCCTTCTCCTGATCTTTTTGACTCTTACCCTGGGGATTCTATACTAAGTTATCAATACTGAACTGTGTGTCTTCAGGAAAGGGAGAGTGCCTTCAAATGAGTGAAGTAAAAATATACAAAATACACTATTTTTACCCCAAAAATATTTGAAGACCAGTCTATCCTGTCTGAACCTAGTGATCTTTATAGTTGAGGAGTTCCCACTCTTTAACCTTTTAACCATTAAATAGGGTTCATGAAAACTGAAAAGGTGCTGGATGCTGTTTAGTGACCAGAAAAGGTGGCCTGGAAACATGACTTTTGGATTCTGTTTTTGTTCCACCAGTTTTTAGTCTCTCTGGACTTGGTTTATGTCTTTAAGTATGTAAACCCAATTCTGCCTACCTACACAGTTCTTAGGAAACTTGGTGAATGCAATTATGGTATATTATTTACCTATCTCTTAGTAGCAGTGATAACTCAGCAGCAGGAGAAAGAGTTAAAAGTAGTGTACTTATTTTGTTTGGTTGTTTTTACTGTATTTTTTCAGAATTTAATTGCTTACTCCCTTTTCCCAGTCTTGATCCTATCTCTGGTCCTCCTTGTGACTGAAACACTTTCTTTCTCTCTTTCGAGCCACTCACTCACTTCTTTATGTATTTCCCCTTAAGCCCTTCCTTTTCTATTTAGCTTATGATTGACTCCCTTTGAAAAGCATTTTGTGCTATTGTGTGTTAACTTAAATTGTATTTTACGTAAAAGGTACGAGATAAAATAAAGGAGAGGGCGGGAGATGATGCTTTAGTGTGTGGGCTGAAAGATGGAACAAAGGGTTGTTTTTTAATTCAAGCTGAAAATAGAAAATAAGATACTTGCTACACTTCTGTGCATGTCAACAAAACTGTGACTTTACTCACAGAATAAAAAGTACGAAAATTCTCTTTAAGGTACTGAGATATGATAAGTTAAGAATCTAACCATGTCATTTGCTGATAAAAATAATCCTGGGCTTCTTTTTAAACACTTGTTATAATGTTGGACAATGTGAGCAAAAGAAAATAATTTGCATTATGAAAAACTCCCATAAATATATCTGCAGAATTGCAATGTGTAGCTCTAGCAGGATATTGCTTAGAGAGATTTTGTTTAAAACATTTATTGGAGGCATATATTACAGTATATCATTTACTGGCTGGAAGCCATGCAATATGTGTCTTAACAAAAAAAAAATTACCTTGTAATATGAGCCCCTCCAAGGCATAATTATATAATAAAGTTCTTATTGGGAAAACTGGAAGAAGGCCAAGCCTTGTCCAAATATAGTGAATGTCAGAGCCAAATTTATTATCCTTAGCTATTAACAGGAGAAGGCAGGTTTTGTTTACCAAGCCTAATTCTCTCCTAATTACAGCCACTATAAAATAATTACTATCCATGGGATAACAACACAAGACGGAGTGACTAACAGAAGAAACTGCAGGGGTTAGAAAACAGAGTGCAATTCTGTGTCATTTTGAACAGCTTGTGTACTGCCATGAACAAATTAACGGACTTCATTAAGGAATTATGTTTTAAGAGTGGCTTTGCAGTGAAGCAGTAAAGCAATTAATGCATCTTATTTGGTCCTAGATCTAAGCTCTAGTGTGGTTTTAGACAGCAACTTAATTTCTTTTTTTTTGATGTATCAGGTATAATAGGATGCAACCACATTACTGAATAGGTTCAGTAATGAATGTAAGGAAAGGACTTTATTTTGGACAATTGATACCCAGTCCCCATTGACTCAGAATGTTTTAGTGAGTGCATTTGTGCTAACCTAATCTTAACTGAATAAAAAAACAAAGAGAGAGACCAAACTAAGTTGTAAAATAATTTGCATATTCAAATATTTATTGCCATTATATTTTGGATAAAAACTCGCAGCACTAAATAAATGTTGTATATAATGTCTGTGTTTGTATTTGAGCAAGGAAAGTAGGTTCTTGCAAAATTGTCAACATTTTATTGTTGCTCTCCATAAAAATCAGAATAGACTATTTCTCAGTTGAAACGTAATACTTCATTAAATGTACAATGTTTCCATTCTCACTTTGCCTACCCTCTTCCATCTTGTCATACAACCCCAGAGATGCACAACAGACATAGGGCTAGGGTTTTTGCACAATTAAAGTGTACGTATCAAAATCAGCCTGTACACAACATATTTGCAGTGTAGAAGTTTAGAGTTCAAGCTGTCTTCTCTCTGTAGCGAACACTTCACCCTATAGCAGGGCTAACTCCCTTATTTTAGTGACTTAGTGGGAACTGGCAAACTCAACACACGTGGGAGTCTGTTTTAGATACTAGTTTTAATAGGCCTCCAGATGGCCACATGAAAGCAAAAGGATTATTATAGTAGCCCCCAGCCGTGCCATTATAGATAAAGGTATATTAGAGTTTCCTTTACAAACCCCTTTTTTGAGGGTTTTATAACTCCATTATAAAATTCTCTTAGCACCAGAAGTCAATATAAAGTTCTCAGCCCACACAATACGTTTTAGGGGTTTTTATTGTATAAGGCATGTGTATCAGTATAGTCTCTGTATATCCTGTATACATAGCAGTGGTTTAAATTACTTTAAAGGGTAGCTTTTGTCACAGTTTAAAAAGGAGTTAATCATGAAAGTAAAATTTAAATGTGCATACCCTCAGTTGGGGTGGATCAGCTCACTGTCTTCTGTCTTTTGAGATCAGCCCAGTGACTCGTTTATATCCACTAAGCATCCTCTCCTCCAGTTATTAATCTGATTGTAAGAGCAAGAAGAGTGGAAACCAAAGGTAAGGCATGAAACTAAAGTGATAGAGATGTTGTCAGACACTTAATGTGAATATCATGATAGCATCCAAGAGAACTGGGACACGCAAAACCAAATCCTTTTTATACACATGTGCAAATTTTGGAACCATCAGAATTCTGTGGTTTGGATCAAATCCCTGCTGGTATTAGAGACAGGATGCTCTTTAAGCTGTGGCAAAGCTGACTTTACTAGCTGCATTTGTATGGTTCTCTGGTTTTGCCCTCATTTCCCTGGGCTTTAACATCAGTGGCATTAAGCTATTAGAAAAGTTTCTTTGCACATTTCAAACAAAACCTCAAAGTCTAATTTCATAGAACAAGTCCGCACAAGATTTCTTTGAAAAAAAAACAAAGGAAAATGCTGCAAAATGCTGCAGTCCATTAGTTAGCGTCTTTCTTTACCTGACCATAAAACTGAGATGAGTTTTGCATTTTTTTTCTGGTTTAATCAAACAGTTTCTCATAGTTTGATAAATTCTGAGCAATTGTCTGAACAGGGAAACAAGGAATGTGGACAGTAAACCTAAGTATTAAAGAGACTTCCAGGCAAGGAATCCTTAACTGATTTCTTTCCCTGGTGTTAACACTGGTTTTCTGATATTAAAACAGAAGGTGACTTACTACAACGTGAACATTATCTTTTCTTCACACGTCACATCCTTTCAGATTATACTTCAAAGTCCTCATTGCAAAGACCAGTCTTGTACATTGGCATTGTAAAAAAAAGAAGTGCCATTGTAAGAAATTGTGTCAATAATTCTACATATTTATGAAGCCAAATTATGAATTGATATGATCTATCATAATGGCTCTGCCATGTCAATGTCTGCATATTAACTGCTCAATTACAGGATGATACTGTGTCAATCACAGTTTTTCAGGAGTCTAAAATCACTGCTAAGTTTCAGTCATTTATCTTCAGTTGCATTAAAAATGAAAGGCTAACATGTTTGCAGCATATTAAGTTATGCTTCTAATTAATACTGAAAGAAATTAGGACAATGAACATGGAAACATTTACCATTTTGCATGTTCCTAGTGAGTAAAAGTCTTTGGTTTTTTGGAAAAGATTATTGAACTTTAAAAACATTTTAGGAATATTTTAACTATGCCGCGTGATTTACACATCGTTCTATCACATAAAATTAAAAGCTCTACAGAGAACTACAGCTTAAATATTATATTAAAATACAACACTTACAAATGAAATTATATCTAATTTTACTTTAGATATGTGTCCCATATCTTCTTAATGGTTTCCTGAAGACCTCTGAGTTGATAAGTAGTGCATTTGAATGGGATACATGTCTTCAAATATTGCAGAAAATTCAAGTGTGAGATGTCACGTACTGTAGCAAATTTGCTACAATACCTAGGCACAAAAGGGTGAGTTAAGGATGGACTGTCAGCATGGAGGTCATGACCTGCAATGGAAGTAATGTACAGATCTAGAGCACTAATGAGGGAAACAATGACTTCCACAATAATGATGCGCAATGCTGTATAACATCCCATGTATTCTTGTATAGCCTGTAAATGTCACAGGCCTCAACTAGAAATCAGAAATTCCTTGCTTTTGATGGCTTGTCTTCAGATGTTCGGTGTGTTTTGTAGCTGTAGCTATTCCTCTACTTTATGTATAAGCCATTCTAGGAAGCTATCGTCGTGTTGATGTGACGTCATGAACATTACTCAGTGAAGCACTTGTTAGTTTTGCATACATTTCAGAGGGTCTAATTCTAGAAGTTACACTAAGCTTATTTTATTTGTGCTCTGCAAATGACACCAAGTTGGGCAGGAGTGTTGATCTGCTCGAAGGAAGGAAGGCTCTGCAGAGGGATTTGGGCAAGCTGGATCGCTGGGCTCTGAGGTTTAATAAGGCCAAGTGCCAGGTCCTGCACTTGGGTCACAACAACCCCATGCAATGCTATAGGCTTGGAAAGCTGCTTGGCGGAAAAGGACCAGGGGGTGCTGGTTGACAGCCGGGTGACTATGAGCCAGCAGTGTGCGCAGGTGGCCAAGAAGGCCAAAGGCATCCTGGCTTGTATCAGAAATAGTGTGGCCAGCGGGAGTAGGGAGGTGATCGTGCCCCTGTACTCGTCGCTGGTGAGGCCGCACCTCCAATACTGTGTTCAGTTTTGGGCCCCTCACTACAAGAAGGACATTAAGGTGCTGGAGCATGTCTAGAGGAGGGCGACAAAGCTGGTGAGGGGTCTGGAGCACAAGTCTTATGAGGAGCAGCTGAGGGAACTGGGGTTGTTCAGTCTGCAGAAGAGGAGGCTGAGGGGAGACCTTATCGCTCTCTACAATTACCTGAAAGGGGGTTGCAGAGAGGTGGGTGTTGGTCCCTTCTCCCAAGTGACAAGTGATAGGACAAGAGGAAATGGCCTCAACTTGCACCAGGGGAGGTTTAGACTGGGTATTAGGAAAGATTTCTTTACTGAGAGAGTGGTGAAGCATTGGAACAGGCTGCCCAGGGAGGTGGTGGAATCACCATCACTGGAGGTGTTCAAAAAATGTGTAGATGTGGCACTGCAGGACATGGTTTAGTGGGTGTGGTGGTGTTGGGTTGATGGTTGGACTTGATGATCTTACAGGTCTTTTCCAACCTTAATGATTCTGTGATTCGTATCTGCTTTAGCAAGTAAGGTCTTCATTATTATCTGAGTCAGATCTCCATGTGCATGTTTATGTTCTCAGAGTTACATCAGTTTCAGGATAATCTTTTACTAGAAATGCACTTCTGTCCAACCCCCACTGTTGTAAAATGCGATTTTCTTTTGCACAGAGTTACAGATGTATTAGTTTCCAGGCTACTTGAGTTATTCTTGATTACAGACAGAAAAGAGCAATTACTTGAAATGTTGCAAACACAAATACATTATTTGTTCTGATTTCTATATTTGTTTTGCTGTACATTGGAGTAGGGCTTGGAAGCTTTGTACTGAGTAAAGCTGGTATTCATTGTGAACTCTATCTACAGTTGTGCTGTAAGAGACATTACAGAAAGTGCTCGTTTCCTGAGGAAACTTCACTTCCAACTATTCCTTGTGAACTAGGTCGAACAGACCTTTAACTGAAAAACCTTGGCAGGTACCAACATGTCCAGGTACTGTCTTAGGTCTCCAGCACAATTGCTGGACATTCAAGATGTCATCAGTAGATGTATTCCTGGTCTTATTACTATAATTTATTTAAAAATATTTAAAAACAGAATCATGCAGAAGAGCTGCAAAAGTCTGTAGGTGAAAACATCAACTTTACTATCTTTTGAGAGCAACAACCTGCAAGAAGCAGGCACCATTGCATCAGAGTACAACTGACAGTCTGTTAAGGGGTACTAAAAAACAGGGCTGGAAATAGAAATAGAAACTAACTTTCAGCTTTATCAAGTGTGATGCTTCAAGGTCAGAATGAAATTCAGTGATGGGGCAGCACAAAGATGCTTGCACGGCAGGTGCCCTGGTCAATCTATAAACTCAGAGGCCATCAGTCTCTGCTTGTGCCAGCCCACATTTTAATCAGAAGGAAAAGTATGTGGCACAGTTAAGCATGCTTAGAGGTTTCCAATCGAGCAAGTCCCAAAACCAGAATAGCAAAAATGCATCAAAGGAGATTTAAGGCACTTTGGAGATAGATAAAATCTTGAGTACACAAGTATTTCCAAAGGAAAATTAGTTTAAAATTTACTAATGTCTCAGATTAGGCATTCTTTCCTCAACTCCCCTACAGCGTTGTAAACTGATCCTAGTAAGAACACACTTTTCTATGTCCTTTTTCATTCTGTCCTACGCTGGTTCATAGGCTAGCGTGATGACTGAAAAGGCAGTATCAATGATAACAAGTGTACACTCTATTTGTGGACTTCTCCTTTTAATTTGTTTGTTCAGTACCATGTGGTACTTTGCTTTGGAAGATCTGATGAGATTTGAACAGGAAATTTGTTAAATGTGGTCTGGTTCGGGGAGATCTGAGGGGTGGTAGCAATGGGTCCTGCCTAATTGACAAACACACAACACTGGGAAAAGAGTAGCTGTAGGAAGAGTCAGAGAAGCAGAGGGAGGTCCAGAATTAAACAAATCTTTTGGGCTTTTTTGCTCTTTTTTGTAGATAGAATAAATAGCTGCTCATTTCATGAACCCCATATTCTTAATTTTCTTTTTCACAGATAAATAACAAGGAAAGGGTAACTCAGCTGAATAGTTTTCTACTTGTGATCAAATCCAAATTTTAATCCAGAGAAGCACTAATGTGTACAAAGTGAAAATTATATTATTTTCATTCTGCTCTGCGGAGGGATAAATTAAATTGCTTAGTGCTCAGCTGATAATTTTCCCTCTAAAGCACTTTGTCATGTATGGTCTTTACAGAAGGTGAAGAGTTTCTCCAGCTGTTTCACTCTCTTCCTTCCTTCACATCATCTTCCTTCCCACCTCTCCTTGCCTTTCTTCTGACTTTAAGATATGGGAGTTTCGTGATAATCAGTATTGCTTATGTGTACTCATAAATATACACAAATGTGCCGAATAGTGCCTGGGTGGTGAAATGTCCCCTAGCATGATGATGCTTCACAGATGACCTTACATGATGGATATTTTAGTTTTCCATGTCATCAGCATAGCACAACCTAGGTGCTGTGGTGTGTCTTTGATGTGTCAGCTCACTGGGTGTGTACTTCACCGAAATAGTTTATGTACACCCAGCAGACGTACCTGGGATTTTCAGAGGTAGTCAGAGGTAAAGCAGCTGCTCTTCTAACAAGGCTGAAGGGCATACAGACAGAAATCCTGAACATATGTTCAAAGTCTCAGATTTTGCCTAGACAAGATTTTGAGACGGAGGAAGAGAATTTATCCAGATCTTCATCTGTTGTAATCTCCAAATAGCCATTTCTCAGCATGCTGCTAAAAGCTTAATGACTTCTGAAGCCAGAAGAACTAAGCTTGCTGGACAGACACTTTCCTCTCAGTTGCATAGAATGGCCGTCTACTCTGATGCTTTTTTACTGTGAAATGTACGTAAAATATATAAGACATGGCTCTGCCTGCTGTGTACCACCAATATCATCGACTAAAGTTCACAGGGAGAGTTTGGAAGCATTCTGGCTTCTGTGTGATTGTAAGGGTCCATTGTTCAGTGATGCATTTATTAGTTTCCTGACATATATGGCAAAACTTATCACAGATGATGTACAAAAATGTTATGATAACACAGAACTGAAGAAACTTGAGATTATTAATATATCCTTGCCTTTAGAGAGAGGTTTTAAAGGTAGTGATGATCCTCACTCCTATTTCCTGACAGTCCAACCTCTCACACAGTGGAAGTTCCTCATTATACTGCTGCCTTTCCTTGCACTTTGGGTAGATAATTTACTGTAATGGCACAGAAATAATAAAGCTCTTCCATACTTATAATAACAGATACTATTGTAACAGGGTGCAAGGGAGGTATTTTCAAGTGTTGTACGGTTATTTTTCTTAATTTTTGCTCCCTCCGTTACTGTAGGGCATTCTGTTTTCTCTTTTTCTCTGTTATGTGACATATAGCCACAGCTTATTAAAAGTAAGCATGCTTTTTTGCATGTAACTTTTCTGAAACTGCATTTCTCAAACCTGTGTGTTGCTGTTTGAAACTGAGATGTATGAATTAAAAGCCTCCAACAGTACCTTGAAGATAATGCTAAAATACATATACAGGAGAAGCAGCAAAAAGCCCTATGAAAGCTTAGTCATCCTAAGAGGTCTTGAACCAGTGTCCTTCTGAATTTTACACTGTAACACAATAAGCAACTGCAGGCCAACCCACCAGTGATAATAAATGAGAAATTCTGAGGGCTACTGAGCACTGTGCGCATTTTCCCAGTGGATCAGGGCATAGTTTGTTAGCACAGGTGTTCCTGTAATTGTGATTCATTGGGCTAAATGCTTAGTGCTCAATGGCCCTCTTCCACTTCCATCTTCTCCTGGGGGTGTATTGATCTGATTGGTACTGACCTGCACTACTGGATAACAAGTAAGCCTACACAGATGGGGGCTCTATTCATATTCTAAAGGTTAAACCACAGCCCTATAAAATATTAAAGGAGAGATTTTTTTCAAGTGCCCAAGAATTTCAGAGCACAAATTGCAAAGACTTTCTGGAGATCACCAACACTAAATTCCACATGTGCTTTTTGAAAATCTTTCCCTAAACCACTTAAAGCCAATAGTCTGTGTTAGGTACAACTCATCTCGGTTTCGTAGAAACCTGTAATATGGTCTTTGTGTAAACTTATCAGGGTTTTTTGTTGCATTAGTATTCTGATGAAAAATTTCCTTTCTACAAAACTGTTTTTTTCCCTGGAAGAAACTGTTGAAGTGAATAGGTTTTCTTCAGGGAAATCCAGATGACAAGTCTTCATCTGCTTACTTGGATGATTTTTTTTTATCAATTACATTTTCTGCCTGGAGGCTAAGAAGTTCCAAGTTGCCCAGAAGAAGAATTTGTTTTCAAGGAATTTTCAAATTCCTTTCTCCAAAATAGCCTTTTTTTGACTTTTAGTGAGCTTGAATGAAACCATTTTCAGAAATGACATTCACACAAATAACAAATATACTTGCACATACATACTCAAATGCTCTCACATGCAAATGTACACACATACACTCAAACATTAATATGTGTATGTATATACACAGACACTTAAAAATGGGGTTTCTTCCCAAGCCAAGTCTAGTTCATCCACTCTGTTTGGATGGAAAAGAAGCTGGACCAGGACGCCCTGTTCTTGAGGCATCTAGACTTTCCTCTGTTGCCCTTATGCTCCACTTCTGTTCTAGGAACTTGAAGAAGAGCCAGCAAAAGTCAGCACTTGGAGATGAAAATTGATCACATTCCTTGTAACCTGCAATTAATGTGGCCCATTGTACCCTCCTCTGCAAAGCTTGTGTTAAGGCCTGTCTGCATATGAACTGAGTTCTGTGTCTGGAATGGGGATGTTTGGAGTACTGTCCCATACCACCCCCTCTTATGATAATGCCACCAGAATTTACACTAGGCTTTCCTAAAGCTTCTCTGTCTAGAGCTACAGTGATTTGTGGGGTTTTTCAAGATTCAGACTGAAAGGAATATACAGTAAGCCTTATGCCTGCAAGCATGGACTATACATTGGAAATGTGGGAATTTTTTTTTGTGTTCATAGACAAATTGACCATGCAGTGTATTATATATAGAATGATGTGTGCATACAAGTCTTGCTCGAGGCATGCAACACACCTTTACCTGGTCAAAATGTAGCCCTTGGCAATTAATGGCTTCTTAAGGGACTATGAGTATAGATGATGCCTGTTTATGACAATGAATGTATTTCTGTGTACTGAAAGGACTGACTCATATCCTTATATAAAACACTCATAACTTCCTGTGCTTTTGAACCATTATGTTAGTCCATGTGATTCACTGATAAAGGAAAATGATTTATTGTGAAATAGTTATAAGTAAAGAAATACCCTGTGAGGATACAATAATTGTGTCCATTTTCCCATCCCCAATGCTGTGAAATAATAAAATGCTAATAGATGCAAATTATGCATGCTCTTTGATGCATGCTAAAAAGGGACCTTTTAAAAAATGGAGGTACCTTTAGTTAGGGATTACCAATGGTCACTGCATTATTGTTTTCTGTTTGTATCTAGCTTCAACCATAATGTTAAGTTTCATTTTAGGGAATTGTGCATCTACCTGTCTATTAACCAGCACGCTAAGTTGATTATATGAGTTCCTGATGGGTTAAAAAAATAATCCTTGAATTCAAAATAAATTCCATAAGGAAATCTTAGAAAGAGAAAACGAACATTGCCCCCAATGGGGGGACAGTCACTGTGACTTGAAGAAAAGAAAATTGAAATACATGAAAAATCAATGAGGTAATAATTAAACTGTGGAGCCCACATTACAGTGGCCAAAGCTCAGCATGCATTTGTTAGTGTTGTACTGGGAACTGGGGCAATCAGCATCTAAAGGAGAGCAAAGAATGTCTGTCATCCTGAAGCTAATTTCACGATCAGACTCTTTAAAAACACATACCTCCTACAGTATACAGGGATATTTATAGGAGGTTAAAGATACAAATTAAAGTCTAGGAGACTATACATTCCTGATTATCCAACATTCTTAAATCAGCCCCTTCTTCATTCTCACACCTGGGCCTCAGCTGCAGTGTAGCTGTCATTTACGCTATCCATGGCACAGGATTGATGACAGTCATTCGCTGATGAAGCTGTATACATCATTTCTGTCCAAGCTGCACTGGCCAGATGGACCCTGACCATCCATCGCCTGTCAGGGACGCATCTGTTCACACTCCTGCTAGAGGAACTAACAAGTCATTGGCTTTCCAAAAGGACAGTGTCAGCTGAATAGGGCACAACATAAGAACTGTTGTTGTTCCTATATTTCTAATAGGGATTCTATGGCAGCTTTTTAAAATGTAAAAATAAGGATTTCCACTAACTTGTAAGTTACGGAAGTTGCAAAAAACCTTCATGCTGTTGTGAATGCTTGTTGAATCCAAAATATAGAGAGCCTGGCAAATATTTCCGGTAGATGTTTGTTTCTTCAGACAGACAGACTGCTTGGCTAAGAACTTACTAGACGTGACTACAGGGTGATCTATTGTTTCTCTCAAAAACTATAAATATATGCAGATTTCTTCGTATATCTAGCACTGTCCGTGAATATTCTTCATGTGGAATGTCTTTGATATGGATGAGACTTTCTATCTCACTGAAATGAAGGAGCAGTGAAGGAATATTTTACAGTTCAATCTACAGTGTAACACTAGCCATCAGTAAGATAAAAACAAGCTCCTGAAATGGTTGTTTTCAGCAACAGACCTTATTCACCCACACAAAAGTGGCTTTTGCTGTAGATACAAAAAAAGTAAGAATGTTATTTTAGGGTAGAGGCTGTAAAGAGACTTTCACCATTCAAATACGTTCTCATCCCTCCACTGTCTTAGGGCTAATATGTCCATGACGATATAGAGTCACATATTATGGCTGTTTTCATAACTCGGAAAACAAAACTATTTTACTATATGAGAATTTGCCTGGGAGTGTTTTGAGGAATGCTCTTTCAGAAAGAATAAGAAGGCTCTGTGGTATCAGCTCTCAAAATTGGCACTGAAGAGCAAAAAACATGCTGCTGTCCTCAATAGTGGACAAGAATAGGAAGAGCTCCACCACCAAAGGTGGGTTCTCCTGCCTCCCTGGCATGCCCGCCCTGCTCGGGGGGGACCTCCTCCTTGCTTGGTGACTAAGGAAAAACGTTCAACACCCATTAGATATGCAATTTATTTTTTCTCCTTATTTCCCATATCCTAATATTTTTTACTTGCTTTTTAGTGTACTCAAGAGTATTTTGAAGGAAATACTCAGTTTCACATGTACTTATGGCTTAAAAGTGGGTTAAGAAAAAGATCTTAGTAGTGTAGAGGAATGGGAAGATTTGTGAAATATGGGTTCTTCTACAGGTAATACTCTAATATTGGCTATTGTGGATTAATGATACTTCACCACTTTCACAAGAAGGCCTCTTCTGAGGCCCTCCTTTGAGTAATACAACATTTAATGACTCCTTAGCAGCTCACAGGTGCTACTCATGAATTTGGTCAGTTATTCACAAAGAAAGAAGCTGAGGAACTGAAAACCTAAGCACTTCAATACCCCTTCAGTTTATTTAGGAATAAGGGTTTCTATTCAATATTTGCACTTTTGTTTCTCTTTTACAGCCTAGCTCCACTCCTACATAAACAGAGAGTGAAGACTAAACCTTTTCCATATGAAATGAAAGTTAAAAGCATGTGGTATCGTCTCTAGTTAGTACTCTGTGCTATCCTTCTAGAAAACAAGAATAAACTGCTATTTATCTCTTGAAGTACTACATACATTTTACACTTAGTAACCAAAAGGACTATAAAAATTTAATTTTAGTTATCAGCAAACTGCCTAAGCCATCTTCAGTGTTTTCACTTTATCTTGCTTTGTTTAATTTTTATTTATCTGGAGATCAGGCTTAACTCGTTATGATAAGTTACCTTTTCATGTTAAGATGTATTCCTCCATAAGTGAAACTAAAAAAGCAAGAGGATTTTTTGAAAGTATAATATAGAGCTTTGTTAATCCAAATAATTATATGTCAGTGCTATTTCTACTATTTAGTAAAAATACTAATAAATTGTATCATATTTTGAATTTTAAAAGATATATTTTTACAGTGATCTTGTTTTGTCTAAGTTAGGAAACTAATTATCTATGTGGCAAAGGAAATAGAAGCTGTGAATTGTCCTTGATGGGTACTCGTAAGAAGGAATCTGACTTCATGATAGTGATAAATTAACCAGTCTCTGTTTCTGAAATAGTGCTGGATGGGCTATAATTCTAGCACGGTCAATATATCAGGTACGGGTCTTGAATGCACGGACTACATAGCTTAAAGAAGGGTTAAACAGAGTGAGGACTGTAGATCATAACGTAAGTTAGACAAAGGCCATCAAAACCAAACCAGGCATAAACCTCCAGCAGTTCTGGAGCATAAAAGGACAATAGTTGGATGCTGGGCTTGCTCTGTGGTGGCCGGAGTCTGTGATACACTGCAGTTCTGTGGTTTGTTTTCTGTAATATCCTCAACTACTGCAAGATCACATTACAGAGACAATAGTGGTATGAAATTCACAATGCTTGCAAAGCAGGTATTGATATTTAATCAGTCTGCTTTTTGAAAAGCTGATACTGTGACATTTTAAACAAATTATTTGAGGCCTAGATTTTTTTTATTACATTTCTTGTAGACGTGCTTAAGGAATTTTTTGGTTTTGGAAAACAGACTCGATGTATTACTTGTTTGGTGATCACTGGCAGCATAACATGAACTGCAGTGTTATTGAAACGCTGTAAAATTTCTCCCTCAGAAGAACCTTATGACCTTGTACATTTAGAGCCAGAACACGAGTTCTGCTTAAATTCTTTTGGGTGCTAAGAAATTGCAAAAGGAGCCAAGGCCATTTGAGTGACCTCATATAGATCTGGGACAAGTGAATTGACTATTGATGAGGGAGTGGGTGGGGAGAAGAAATCTAAATGAAATATTTTGTTTCAATAGAGTTTTTTGTTTGGAATTGTCCATTTGTTTCATTCTCTTTGTCGGATTACTATTTCATGTAATTAGAATAATAATTCAATACTGCAAAGCAATTAAACTTTTTCATATATGTATTTTATCTTTCCATTGCATTTTATAAGAAAAACAAATTCTTCAGACTTGAACTTTCCTCTAAGATAGAAATATCCTTTTGTAACTTGCAGAATAACTGAGTGGAATAACTGAATAGTAGTTTGCTTCATGGTAAACAAAACTGCACTAATGCTACAGTAGCATGCTATTCTTGTTGAAGTTTATATTCAGCAATATTTATTGCTGAATTCTAAAAAGCTTTAATTATTGAGGAGGATAATCTCTGCCAAGCAAAGAAGATTATGTCAATTAAAAAGAAAACAGTATAAAAAAAGGAAACTTATAAACATGCTTGATTAAAATATGTTCTCTATGTATTTTCAAATAGAATATATATTTGTTTATCTAATAGAGTGTTTGTAAATAAAATATTAATGTATGAACAATGATATCTGGTATATAAATAAAATACTTAAATTAGGTACTTAGAAGAACTGCTCCCAAACACATTTGCAGACAAATAATAGTGGAAACTGCCTCGATAGAGAGGGCTTTTTGAGAAATTTTATTGCAGGACAAGTATTTTAATGTGCAGCCTGAAATGAGTGACACACTAGAGTTAAAGGAAGTGTGTTCATGCAGGAGAAAACCAGTGGGTGTATTGGCATTGATTGGTAAGGCTAAAAGAAAAAGGAAGGAAGCACGCATCGGTTCTTTATGACAATAAAATAGTCCCTAATAATGTCTTGTATTGACAATGCTATCATATCGTATATGTTTAAGTACTGATAGCTTAAACCACACCTTGTGGAACTGACTGCAGGAGAAAGACAATTAAGAAGGATTTTCCCACTTATTTCAATTTATCTAATACAATAAAAGAAGAATAAATTCTACAGGCTAAATTCACATTTATGTCCAATAGCCAAGAAATAAAAGCAAAGTCTTGGCCATATTTCAAATTCCTGCTTGATTATATGTCCATCAAAGAGCAGCTCCTACACCATGTGTAAGAGCCTATGTGCTGTATTTTAACATCAGAAAGGCACAATACCATGTGGAGCATGTACCCACCGAGCCACATAGAAGATCCACAGGATACAGAAGGGCACATGTGTGAAAGTAAAAAAGATCAAAACAGGATCTCAAACACCATATATCTTCGTTTTGAAGCCCCTATCAATTAGTAACTGTTCATTTTTAACAGCCACAGCTTTACCATGCAAGCCACAAAGCTTCAGCTTCTGAATTCCCACGTAGGCAATAATTGTTTGAGTAGATTTACCTTGGGTAATGACAATTTTATAATATTTCTGGGAATGCTGACATTTCATTCCAGGATTAGACACTGAACTCAAGGTTATGATTTTCTCACAGTGGAAGCTGGGTTAGGTTTGGTCATTATTTTCATGAGACCTTGTCGAGAACAACGTAGATTGCTGGTTGGTGGTAGTCTTAGTGGGTGGCATCCTACCTTCAGAAGCAGTATTAAAAAAACCAACATAACATCAGCAGCTCTGTTGGCTTCTGAATATAACATAATGTCGAGATTTAGAGAAGCTGAGATCCTGCCCAAGTAGGATGTTAACCTGTGTCAAATAATGAGTTTATGTTGCATATTTGTGGGGTAACTACATAAGCCTGGACTTCCTTAAAAGTAAACTGTAATCTGTAGTCTATGCAGCAGGCTCAGGCAGTGTTTAACATTTCATTCAAAGGTCAATACTGAGAGCTATCAAAGCTGCAGTGTGAGGTATCAGCTGTGTACTGGTCTCAATTCTGAGGGACCAGCGGTCTTTTTACCTAGAAGCCTACAAGGGTGAATGATCAGTTGAAGACAAAAGGTGAAATTAGACAGAGTGTGATTCTTAAATTTTTTTTTCAGTGATCTGTTTTCTTTTAAGTGCTTTATAAGTATAAGAAAGCTGAGTTTGTGTTCCTTGTTTTCTTGTCATGTTGTCTCAAACATAATTCCTGAGCACTGAGAGGTAGGTGAAACATCATGACATGTGAGAGTCATTTAAGTTGAGGAGATGAGCGTTTAGCAGACCAGCCTCAGCAGGCACTGAAATTCGCATTCCAAAGAGCCCTTCCAATGTCTGATAAGGTATCCAAGGCTGCGGATGTGTACCGAGATCTGAGGGGCAGAAGCTGTAGTTTGACTCGGTTCCAAAAATTTGGCATATTTTGACAACGTAGTAATGATAATTTGAGCCAGTGTGTAACACTGAATTATGATACTACTACTGTATGTACCAAAAAAGTAGGGGTTTACATTACCATCAGACCAGGTTTGAACCATTTCAGGATACTTTCTTGGATGAAAGAAGGCATTGTGTCAGACCAGATTTAAGTCCTTGCTGAGTTGGGTTCATTTCAAAACCATGATAAGGGATTCAGTCCCACAAGCTTCCTTCACGCCATGTGAAACTGAAGTGACGGAATGCAATTCTGCTTGAGGACTCTGGTAGTGTGGCTCTTCTTGCACGTCATCAGTCTACCAATTCTGTCACAAACAGTAGCCTAGCCTGTACGGAGATGTGTTAGTCGCTGCATACGCAGTTACTTATTAAATCCAGTAGTGTCAAACTGGAAGTCAAAGATTGCAAAGTGTTTTAAATTTTTAGGGTGAAAATACTATTAAGAAAGTGTCTCAGAAATTTCAGATGGATACAGGATTCGTCACTTCCCAGGCTGGTCTGATGGACGTGAAGAGAATGAAACAAATATATATCTATATGTTAATCCTGATTTCATAATATTTAATTATTTCTGAGTAACTTTAGTTTCCAAAAGGTTACTTTATATGTTTTATGTACACAGACACACACATGCATATATTGGCCTGAATAGAACTAGAACAGGTTAGCTATTATCTTTTTAATGCCACACATCTGAATTATGTGCAGCATATAAGATACCTAATTTTTTGGTTTTGGTAAAAAAAGATTTGTATGGGAGCATATACTGCATATACTATTTCAAGTACGTGCAAAACTGTTCTGTTACCTTATCATAGGAATTACTTATATTTCACTCCTATTGTAGCTTAAATCTCACCTCTTTTTAAGCATTTTTTCAAGGATATCAAAATGCCATGACTGGTACTCATCGCTCAGAACAGTAATGTACCTAAGTTCTATTTAAAAATATATATCACTTCTAATCATGATTTGGGTGAAGAAAGACTGGATGGATGGCTCCGTGTCCCTGGGGAGCATGAAGAGCTGAGCAAATGAAGGCTCTTCATTTGCTGACTTGAAGAGGGCTCTAGTTTGAGGCTTGTATGTTTTGTGTTCCAAGACTAGCTATCCTCGGGTTGTTATAATTATTAAGAAATTGCTATCTATAGGTCCAGGGGCATTTTTTTAATACAGTGGATGCAGAGCTACCTGTTTGACCTTGGCTGCTCTCCTTCAAACTACAAATATAAACTGTCGAGACTGAAACATAGAAGATTTTTTCTTTCTTTCCTATATGAAATAAAATTTGATATAGATTCTTCTCTCATGAAAGTAATAAAGTAATTAAAACTGAGACGACTAGGAGAAGGCCTGCCTGGTGAGCAGGTGCTCCATGAAAAATAAATAACTTCTCAAACTTAGCCATTTAATTAAAGACAATAGAGAATATTTCTTCAAGAAAAACTAGCTCTTAAAGGTTTTTGTTTTATACTCTCTGTTTCCTTCATTATGACATTGACCAGGCTGTAGGTAACAATAATGATTTAGATTTTTTTTTTTTTTAAACATGACTCATCTCTACAATAATATTTCCAGGCGTAAATACCTTTCAGTTATCGCCAAAATACCTTGTAAAGTGACTACTCTTGACCTGTGAGGGAGGGAAATATTATTGTGCCTATCTCAAATGTGAGTAAATTCCAAGTGTTAGTGAGTCTAATGGTTTAAGGTTTGTGCGGAAAGGACATGGGTATTCACGTAGTCCTGCCACAGACCAGCTGCTGATGCACATTGTGGTCAATGGGATAATACGGCTAAGAGCAGGCTGGTTAACTGAAGATCAGTCCAAGTAAAAGAAGAATTAAAATACAGGATTCTTCTGAGAGAATGAAGGAAAAGAACATTTACGATACCAGTCAACAAATGTTGAGAAAGTAGAGTCTGTCAAATAATCCTGATTATATTATTTGTTTTGATTAGAAATGTAGTTTTCCATGCAACTGCACAATTGTACTTCTCAAGCATTCAGAATCACTTGACTTGATTCCCCATTGTATTATGATTAAAACCCACCCTCTATACTGTCAGCCAGCAATGGGAGCATCACCTATTTTAACTATTGGGAATTCCTTTTTTAGTAGAATTTTGCAAGATTTTATCCAAATCCACTTAAATTTTTTTTCATCAAGAATCTAAAATCAAATATGAAATAAAAGCTGTGACAAATACAAAAGCTGGCAAAGTGGAAAAAAAAATCAAAGGGTTGAAGCCATATAATTAGTAGGTAAACTGAGACCTGTTAAAGCATTTTCTGAATGCAGGTAAATTGCACATTTAGGATCATTTTATATACTTAATACCTGAGAATGAGGGACTGTATCTTGTAAGCTAGTGCCACAAAAAAGCACTGAGAAAGTGGTAGGAGATAAACATCTTGGTATGAGGTCCCATTCTTGATGTTGTAACAGAAAAGCACGTGCAAATCCTTGAATGTTTCAGAATGATTAGGACAGGGATGTAACTACTTTTTCATAGCACATTGGTGAGACCAGTGATAACCAGAATAAAGCATCTGGTTTTGATGTTCCTCTTTTTGAAAAGACCTAATAGAAAAGATCTACAGAAATTGCTTGAATACTGGAAAAAATTTCTTCTTTGAGAAAGAAAAAGTTTGATCTATTCAGTTTAGTTAAAGTTTGATCTGTTTAGAGAACAGAAGTTTCATCTTCATTTGAGAAGTTAAATATTGAGGGCATCTGATTCCTTTGATCAAGAGAAAGCTGTCACAGGACTGAATGGTCATCAGTTATAGCCAAACACATTCAAATTAGACAAACACAATTTTTAACAGCAAGAACTATAAATCATCAGAATAAATTGAATAGAAGAAAACAGAATAGAATATAAGAAACAAAGGAAGAATTGCTTATACCGCTTACTTATACTTCTTAGATATGGCATTTGCAAAAGGCTTACACATAAAGTTTGCAGCACTTTGAAACGGCCAGAAAGTGTTTAGAAATACGTCAGTGAGTAGTAGCACACCAAAGATTTTTCAGGAAAGGTACGTAAAACATAAATGTAAACTTAATGTTTTTCTTAACGGCCTATCTTAGCAAATAAATATACATTTAAGGAGACTTAAATGCTGGCTCTCAATGCTGAAGAAAATGTGATGGGACTGTTGCTGTGCTGTGGTGACCCTGCTGAAACCAGCACACAGGTGGAGTACCTGCATTTCTGTGGTCTGTGCAGATCTGGTCAGTACATTCGTGGTTTGTGGAAACGGTCAGTTGGAGTGCTTCTGTTCATCCCGCACCCAAGTTGTTTTGGAAGGAAATTGATTTTATTACCCCAGGTTTGGGGCAAAATTTGTCTTCAGATGTACCCATGAAGCAGCCCTCTGCCTTTTGGGAAGATGTGCATCAGAGCTGTCTCTGGGCTTGCAGGAGCTCT